>NC_139330.1:32815000-34015000 GCF_056507025.1 Lutjanus erythropterus
ACTAGAACTCAATGTTGAAATCCTGGTTGGAGCTCACTGGAGGTAGAAATGTGACTGACACGTATTTTAATCTTAATCTCAACAGACAAAGAAGTATGGGGATGCAGACTCCAAACAGTTCAAGGTAAGGTAGAGGAAATACAGAGGAGAATTGAAAACCTCAACGTAAACGGCGTCCACCATTCGCCTCAACCGCCGAAGGAACCGAAAAGGAACCCCACAGTCAGGAGCGAAGCACTGAAGACAAAAAGACAACTGAATGTAGAGAACAAGAACACGAGGATGAACAGCCATGAACGCAGGGAGGATACCATCAAGAACGACCACGTGCAAGATCCAGAATTCACACCTGTGCCTGCAGTGACGCCTGTCAGACCAGCTCCTCCCCCAAATCGTGCCCCGCAGAAGAAAACAGGACATCGTCGCGGGACGACTCTAAAGCCCGCCAAGACCAGCAACGGAGGCATGAAGAAAGACAGCACCCGCCAGACAGCCGACAGCCAGGAAGTCGAGCAGCTCCCGCGGCTGTCTAACCCTACGGAGGGTCTGTCCACATGCTTCAAGATGATCAACACTGAGGACTGGTAAGACTCTAAACACCATGCTGAAAAAGATTTTACAGTCAGTCAGGAATAGTCATAGTTTTAAACAGAGATAGCTGTGGGCAGCAAGAAATGTTGTGTTTCAACAATTACTCCCAGTTTCAATGTTCAGTCTGCAGTCTTGCAAATTAGCGCTTGTTTATGTTTAGCAGTGACAGAATTTGCAGCAGCGGTTTGAACTGAAGGTTTATCATGTTAATGTGTTTTCTGAATAAAAGAACAGTTTAATAACACTGTCATCTAAACACAGGGAGAAGAAGACCGAGGGACTGCGAACCATCCGGATTTTAGCTCAAAACCATCCGGACGCGCTGATGGTCAAACTTCATGAAGTGTGTCTGGTTCTCATAGAAGAAGTAAGTAAGACGTTTTCCTCTTTGTCTCTCTGTGTTTCTGTTCTCGTTTGTAGCAGTGTGACCGCTGACTGACGATGTTCCTTCTTACTCTCCAGGTTAAAAACCTGCGCTCTTCAGTCGCCTGCGCAGCGATGGACACCCTACGTTATTTATATATCTACCTGCAGAAAGAGATGGACCCTCAGGTGGAGCGGACAGGCATCGCTCTGCTGCTGAAGATCGCACAGGCGTCTGGAAATGCCTTCATTCAGCAGCAGGCCAACATAGCCCTGGAGGCCATGGTGCTGAACTGCAGCTCAGGTCGAGTCCTGACCCCTCTGCTAAACACAGGACTGAGGTACGACCACATCGCAGGATCCCAATCTGTGAATAAGTTTAGTTGCATTCAGTTGGAATGAGATATGAATGGATTGGTTTGTCTTTGTCCTTCTACAGCCACAAATGTGCAGCAGTGAGAGCCGGTGCTGCTCAGCATCTCCACCTGCTGGCTGACAGACTGGGAGCGGATTCCATCTTAACAGCAGGAAAGAGCTCTGCCCAACGTTTCCTGAAGGCCGTTAGCAAGATGTCCCTGGATGCTGCCGCCGAAGTCAGGTAAGTTATCAAGAAATGTCTGATGAGATGAATTTTGTGGTTTGTGTGAGAAATTGTTTTTGCTCAGTCTTTTGCTTTGAACACTGAGGTGCTAAATAAGAAGCGTATCTCTCTACAGGCCCCACGGACACGCCGTCCTCCAACAACTGGCCCTTCACAAGGACTTCAACGATCTGTGGCGAGACATCATCGCTGACAAGGACCGACGTGTGCTGGAGAAGATCCTGAGGACCGCGAAGGCGTGATAGGAGAGGAGAGAGAGAACACAAAGAGCAGACAGTGAGATATCAGTAGGGCTGGGTACTGGTACAGGTATCAAGTATCAATATCCAGCCCTCCCTGTCTGCTCTTTGTTTTCTCAAAACCTTTAAAGACATTTGTAGTGTTGTGTTTGTATGTTATGTCATTTCAGGAACACTTCCATTCACATAAGTAGGGCAAATAAAGGTACCAAATAACAACTTTATTGGTATCGGTATCACTTTAAGACTAGGCTGCACCAACAAAGATTAATGTACTCTAAGATTTGTTCCAAAAGAAAACAAAACTTAGATTAAGCAGGAAAATCCAAATTTTGAATTAAGCAGAGCTCTGTTGCACAATTAAAAACCTGTCTTGGTTTAGTAAATCCAAGTTTATTCATGTGAACCAAACAGTTTGATCAAAATGCTTGCATAACCAAATTAAAATAAAGAAAATGTGAAAAAATTAATTTGAATGCTGTCAGGACCTAATAAATATAAAAGGTGAAACAATCAAGATCTGCTCTGTATTCAATTTTAAAACTGAATACAGAGCAGACGGGCAGCACGGTGGTGCAGTGCTTAGCATGTTCTCCCCGTGTCTGCGTGGGTTCTCTCCGGGTGCTCCGGCTTCCTCCCACAGTCCAAAGACATGCATGCCAGGTTAATTAGTGATTCTAAATTGCCCGTAGGTGTAAATGTGAGTGTGAGCCGACCAATTAATTAATTTGACCAAAAAATGTTTTCCCTGTTAAAGTTACTACTGGATGACAGTTTAAATTAGAGTTTAAAGGTTTGGTACAACAAAATTAAATTTAGTCTTGGTTTGGAGTAAAAACTAAACTAAGGTTTAAATTTAACCTTTCTCCATTTTAAGCTAGTTTAAAAGTTTGGTGCAACACGATAAAAAGTCAAACCATGATTTAATTAGGTTTAAAAGTTAATCCTTGTTGGTGCAGCCCAGCCTAAGAGTGCAAGTCCTGGTATCATCCTTTTAAAAATGGTACCCAGCCCTACAGGGCGGCACGGTGGTGCGGTGATCAGCCTGTCACCTCACACAGATGGGAGCGGCCTCGACAGCAGAGGCTGCTCCTGTCTGTGCAGTTTGCATGTTCTCGCCGTGTCTGCGTGGGTTTTCTCCGGGTGCTCCGGTTTCCTCCCACACTCAAAAAAAAAACATGCATCTTTAATTAGAGATTCTAATCTGGTCAAAACTGTGAATCTGACTGTGAATCTGGTTGTGAATGATCCATCTCTTCTCTTTACCAATCTGATCATTGGCTATATGAATTTGCAACACTGCTATTTTTAATAAATCATTCTAATTGGCATATTGTGTGTGTTTTAATTTTGTTTATTTTGATGTGTCTGACAGAAAGATTCTTTGGTGAGTTCACAAAAAACTGAAACATCTGAATATTTTTCTCTGAGTCGTTGCTCCATCAAAGAGGGAGAATAAACACCACTGTGACAATTTCACCATTTGAGTTCTACAAAACATTAAAGTGACATGAGATTTTGTATTTAACATACTGTACTAGACATAAAACTAGTTTTGTTTTCAATGGCATTCAGTATAAAAGAGAATTTATAAGAAATTACTAAAGTATTTGGATAAAAAATAGAGTGATGAGGTAAGAACACTCATTTGCTTAAATATTTTAATTCATATTTTACTTTAAGTCTTGATAATTCACCTGAATCTGAAAAATAAAACTGACCAGTTTACTGTAGCTGATATTTAATGGTAATAGAAACATTACTATGATGATAACAAGTACTTTTTCATTACTCTAACCAATATTGAAAGTTTATTTAGAGTTGAATGCTGTGTAGCTGCTTACTTGGGTAAAAATAAGTAAGTCATGTGACTGAATTGTTGGAGTTAAGGTTAGGGTTACTAAATATGTAATCTCATCTGAATAGATTTGGATTACTTCAAAATTAAGCATTGAAAATATTATAATTTATTAGAAATTGATTCCACAAATATTATTTTTTCTCTTTAAATATCTTAAAACATTTTAAATGCAAATAAAATGCATTTTGCATATTCAGTAGTTGATCAAAGCAAATTACTCACAAGAACAGTACTGGTACAAACTACAGGTGTACTATTTTGTGTAATATAATTACACACTTTTCAAATGTAATCTGGGATGATAATAGTAACTATTTTTTTGTAATCTGATAATGATGATCCTGTTGGCAGACCTCAGCCTGTTCTGGCTGCTGTGCTAATGTTATTATAGACTGACAGGAAAGGTTAGATTCACACTTTTGTAACAAAATCATCTTTCTTTTTGTTATACAATCTTGTTGCATTGTAGTTCAAATTGAATCTAGGGAAAATAAAGATGCAGAGATCGTCCGGGTATCTGTTGATGTCAGCGACAGAAGTTTTTAGTCTGTATTTAAGGTTTAATCAAAATTTCTAATGAATCTTTTAATAATCTTTTATTAGAATTGAGTATTTACCAAACCAAGTAAGTGAGCAGATCATTGTTGCAAAATAATGTAGGACCCTGACGGAAAGCAAATATAAGCAATAATGACCTGTTCACTGTACATTATCCTGCTTGTTACATGGTAACTGTCAATTTTTAAAAATATAAATAAATAAATTGACTCAAAATATTAATTTAAAAATGATTTTATTTCTCCTCCAGAGTCTATGATCAGAACTATGTTTATAGCAACTGTCTCTTTGTCATAGCAACAGTCTGTTATACACCAATCAGAATCTAATATTTAACAAAGCCATGTAATAAGACCTTATAGCGCCTGATAAAACAGTACATGTGTGCTGTATGAAGTCCAAACTCACATTGTGCAGTTTACATTTGTGCCACCAGAGGGCACCAAATTATTATCCTTAACAACCGTTACCCCTGCCTATTTTAAGTGGCATTCTAGTCATGCAGATAGCTGAGCTTTAATTTGTCCAGATTTTGTGATATGTGTCTCTGAGATGTAAAAAATGAAAATAAAATTGGCTAAAAGCCAGCCCAGCCCTCCCAGTCAGTCTTATCACACATCAAGGTCAAAAGATTGTCACACAATGTGATTGATTTTTACAGAAAACTAGGCTCTGCTGTAAATATACACCTGCTAGTCATGTCACAGTGTTTAACCTGGTTATTTATACCTGTCCAGTCACTAAATGGAGACATTATTACTTTTAGGTTGCAGCCACAGTAGTGTTTGTTGACGAGTAGCCCTCCGGATAAGACTAATACCTGCCGCAAACGTTTGTAGTGGACAAAAGATGATCTTGTCAATACTTTGCTCCCAGACTTTGTTTACATCAGGTCAGCTATGAATGTGGACTATGAGTGCAACTTACTCTTTTTCATTATTGACTAACTGATTGATTGTTTGATCACAGAAATATCAGAAAAAAGGTTGAAAATGCTCATGATAATTTTTCAAAGCCAAGTTAGCATTCAGACAGTTTGACCAACAGTTCTGAATATCTAGTTTACTATAATTTAACACAAACAAAAGCAGGAAATTCACATCTGAGAGTCTCGAACATTTGTGCCTTTATCCCTTGAAATTGATTTTAATGATTTATAGTTTTGCAAAGTATCAATCAATTAATCGAATATGACCTCCAAAGCAACATTGGAAGACCAGTGGTAGGGGATACTAGTGGACTCAGAGAGGGTCCTTGGGGGCCCTTCAGTGGACGAAAAATGGTTAAATGTCTTATACAGTTCCCTTCCAGTAGACAAAATGTGTTAAAGTGTCCTCTATGGTGATGATGATGAAAAGGCAATGCAGTGCCATATCGGCTGTCCTACATGGTAGAAAATTAGGTGGCCTTAAGACCTACTATAGATCATCTGCTTAATCTACTTAAGAGTCCAAAGAAGACCTTGTCATATTTCCAATAAATATGTAGCCTATAGCTTACAAAATATTAAAACAAAGGCTATATCGAGACATGTAAGCCACAGTCTCAGACTTCCTGAAAGGCCAGGGTAAATAATATAGTGAAATGGGTGAATGATTTTGTTGTCATACAAACAAAAGGTTGAATACAAATTTGTTGTCATCACACAATAGGCATCTTATGTTATTTTCTGCAGGTAGCCCAGACATGAAGTATACTGCAACTGTCCATTTGAAAAGCATAATGTTAGCCTAATATAGCTAAAACTGTGACAGGATGAACAGGATGAACAGAGCACATCAGTGGGGGACAGCTTACAAGTGGTTCAGACGACCCTTAGCTAAGGAGACTCTGGGAAACAGCCTGTAAGCTTAAAGGAGACTTTGAGATACAGCTTATGATGTCATTATCACATTAGTCCTCAGTACCCAGGAGTTGGACCACTACCACCTTAAAGCTCATCCTTCATTTCAATCTCAACTACACACCTGTGAAGTTTCGTGACTGCACTTTGGACGGTTGTGACGCTATGGTGTTGACAAAATCTGTCCACAGACAGATATATAAACACCAGAAAAAATACTTAAAGCCAGTTCTGTGGTGGTTCCGGCTATAGTTGGTGTCTCCAGGACCACATAATGACACACATGCACACAGATTCACAAGGAAATTTAAACTAACAACTTAGGGTGGATGGGAATGATTGAACATGAGATACAAAGATCTGCAACTTAAAACAAATCATGGGTGAAAAATGGGGGGTCAATTGGCCCTTTCCCATGATTCTGCCATCATTTTGATCTGATCTACACAGAAGAACATTAGGGAGATTTAACAAACATCTGTACATGGAGGTTAGATGACTGGCTCAAACAAACACAGGAATTTTACCAAAGAGACCAAGGTTTGGTTTCCTGGGTCCTGTTTGAAAACCCTGTGGTCAATGTTGACTTACTGTTGAGAACTAGTCATATCAGCACCTTAAAACCCTAGACCACCAGGGACACCCCCAATGGAACTGGTACAAATTATGTTTTAGAGGTAGGGGATTCATGTCAAGTTTGATGGTGATGAGGCAGAAAGTTAAAGACACAAATTTTGCTGAGTTACATTTCAAAAGTGACTCCACCACGGTTTGGTACTTGGTTTTTCCATATCAGCCCCTCATAGACCTACCGCTTTCTACTTTTTGGTCCATGCCTATACATGTTTTGAGGATACAGAAAAAAAACTAAGCATCAAAAACCAATTTGCAACCTGTCCAATTATATAATCCAAAGGATTTATCTGTCAAAAAACTGTGGCACAAAACAACTTGTATTCAGTGACCGTCAACACTATGCACATGCCTCTGTGGTCATCTCTGACAGTTTTGTAAGCACTGTTCAAATATGCATCAGTTGAGTGTTTTCTCGTGGTTTCACAAAAATGGAAATAGGGGTCATTGGCTGGAATATCAAAGAGAGAGAAGAAGAGATGGAGGAGAAACGTGTATTAACCTCTAACTGACTCAGGAGGAGAAGGAAACAGAGGAGAGAAATTCTGTGGAAAGAGAGCGAACCCTGTGAGAAGATAGGAGGAAGGTCTTGGTAGAGGGAGCAGAGGCCAGATGAGTAAAGATCTGTAAGAAAGAAATCTAAATAAAGTTCATGAAGCTTTCAGCCATATCTCCATATAATTTATAAATCTGCACCATTCACTAATGAAGGCAGTTATAACTTTTTAGGGATATAATATCATGTTCCTTCAAATAAACTACGGCTAATAATTCTCCAATCTCATCGATCCATTACTCAAAGCTGCCTTGTCTCCCTAATACCTACCCAAACCCACACAGCCCTTTTTTTTTAAATTAATGTAGTGCTCCTCCTCTAAGGTTCATCCAGCTGTGGTCTGAACAGCCAACATTACAGGTGTAAATGACAGAAAATAAAGCTCTGAGAACACACAAAAGACTTTGAAGTGATACAGACTGTGAGGTTTCAACAATCTTACAAGTTTAATGCAAACCACACCGAGTGACATGGATCTAATAAACTTGGATCTAACATCAAGTTTGATGCATGTAGACTATACAATTATCACACCTCCTGAATCGTGCGGCGCCAGTCAATGTACAAGAACATGTCATTGACATATGGCATCAATGTGAGTTTGCAGCTCTGTAGTGGTAAATAATCAAGTTAAGCAAGAGCCAAGCCCTTGCAATAGTGGTATTTATGTGTATGGAAAATGGTGAAGTCATGGTGAGGGAAAAGATGCCTACTTGGGACGCCATTTTCACAAAGAGAGCTTTAGTTTGTTCATGTACATAAATGCTAAAATAGCATACATGAACATATGTTCGTGCCTTAATATACAGTTTGTGGTTGATCTGTCTTTGTTCACCAACACACACTACATTCCAATAGGTTGGTTAACAGACGTAGGTCACAGCAGCAGTCAAATTGTGAAATGGTTGTTCTAAATTTTTGACACCATCAGAATTTGTCCCAGACTATCTTTGGTCGCATGACTGTAAGAGTGGCCATCTTTGAAACTCTCTCAGAGTGTGACTAGGTCTCCAAGTGTCAGTTTAACATTCTCAAAGGTTAGAATCACTTTGTCTTAACAAAATATGCAGATGTGTTTAGCATATGTTAACACAGTGCAAATGTCACACATGAAAATAAATTTAACTGTTTTATTTTAACCAATATTTGAGTAAACAAACAATAAAATATTCATTCACACAGTAATGTTAAACCTATAAACTCACTGTCTCAATGAAAGCGAAATTATTCTTATTGTTATTATTTTAATGTGGAAACAGTACTTGTTTCACCAATTACAATTACAAACACAAAGCTTGGATAAACACTCTTAGTAGAACTAATAAAGCAAATTTTCTTCAATATTCTTCTCAAAATCACAGCTGAAAAACACTTAATTATTGCTAACAATATGACAAGTAAACAATTAATGACTCCACATTAAACAATATTCCTGTTTTTCTCTATTCAGTAATATGGTGATTATTATATCAATTTAAAACATGAAAATATGTTTCCTTGTAAAATCAAAATGCTATAATGAGCCTGATATAGAGGTAACTTTGCTGATAACACACCTTATACTGGCAAAACAAGACTGAAGTTTACTGAGCTTACTGAGGCATGTGTCATTCAAATAAAGAAAAACAGCACTTCAGCACTTCTTCTTTGTGTATTTTTGCAGTAAACTCTTTCACTCTCAATTCACAGCTGCTTGTTTTAACTGTGTGTTTGAGTTTTAAGCCTTTGTGTTTAGAATGACTCTGATTCACAAACATGCACACGGTGGACAGAAGAAAAATGGCTGGTGCACACGTTTCATGATGGTCAGTTTGTGAAGGAACTTGTTTAGTCCGAACAATAAGAACATTTCCAGGCACATGTTAATGAATGAGGCCCACTGTCTCTGACACTTGTTAAGTTACTGTAAGAACAGTTTGATAAACAGCAATAAGCAGACCTGACTGCATTTGTACATTTCATTTAATATGTCCTCATTCATTGTGTTCATATCAGGTTTGAATTCAGTCAAACATTCACACTTTTGTCTTGAAACAGATTTTTAATTGGATTTCAAGAAAATGTACAATTTCCTGTTAATTTACAGAAATAATTTACTGGGATAAGAAGTTGTGGCAGCTATAACGAGGTGAGTTAATAAAATCATATCTGGTTTGCTTTTGTAGCATAAGGGTAATAATGATAAGCATCAGCTTACAGTTATCAAACTAATATAAACAAACGGTATTTACATTTGTTGAAGGCATCACAGTGAACCAGAACAAGCTGACTTCTGTTTTCTCACCTTTCTCTCTCTCTCTCTCTCTCTCTCTCTCTCTATCTCTCTCTCTCTCTCTCTCTCTCTCTCTCTCTCTTCCTCTCTCTCTCTCTGCCTACATGAAGCTGACTGTGTAAATGTTGTCATCATTCATACTGATGAACTGTTGGTATCATCACTGTCCATTCTACAACAACACACAGAGGACAAAAACTTGTCTATGGTCCCTTTCCTCATGAAAACATACAGAGTCAAGTCTGCAAGAGGACTCAACTGAAAAGAGATGTCAGACAGGACGGTGAATGTAACGTTTTGTTGATTTACCTCTGACAGGTACCAAATGATGTTGGGCAGGATCAGCAGCATGTAAAGAAGCAGCACCAGAACCAAAGTTCCCACAATCCGTCGTTTTTCATCAGAGGGGACACGACTGGTAGACAGGACTTTGAGGGTCCCAGTCAACAAGAATATGAACAGTGGGAGAGGAAGGAAGAAGAAGACACCGAGGATGATGGAGTCAGTCTTAAAATCAAGCCAGAAAAACAAGGAGAGGTGAAAGACAAGAGAAAAGACCCAGACCAGGACAGAGACCACCACAGAGATCTTGATGGTTCGTCTGAAGCGGTACCACAGTGGGTGGGCGATGACCAAATACCTGTAATACAAGATGGACACATAGTCTTTGAGGAGCTTCAGAATTATATAGTAATATAATGATGAGACACAGAAGTAGCTTCACACATACTGGACAGACAGATAGCTACCTTTCCAGGGCGATGCACACCATGAAGACAACACTGACCACCAGAGTATAGTAGTAAGAGAAATGGGTGATGTTATTCATGTTGTCAGTAGCAGGTGCCACCCAAACAATCAAGCAGCAGAGCTGAATGATGTCGGAGATGAGAAGGTTGATGATGTAGATCGGAGCAACTTGATCATTTCGTATCTGCAGGAAAACATTGATAAAAGTAAACAAACAGTTGTAAACATGTTCTGAACTCCACCTCCTTCCACATTTGTCTTCTTGATCCACCGACCCACATAGCAGACAGGTCTGGGCCAGATGGTGTCAAGTCGGCACTGCTGGCGGACTGCTGGTATGACAAGTGGTATGTCAACTGGATGTGGGCCAGGTCTGGCAATGACGGCACTGTTTACATGATGGCATGCCACATGTGGCCCAATTGTGGTTCGGTCTATGTGGCCCAGATCTGTCCATGCCACATGTGGGCCAATTGTGGCTGAGCTTATGTTTCCCATATCTGTCTCATATGAACAGGTGCACGTGTTGTCTTAAGTGTGAACCACAAAGATTTTTTAAGTCTTATCTTTAAAATGTTTTTCTACCTTTACTGGTGTCTCACACCCCACCACCCCACTCCTAAGTCAATTTAATGCATTCAAACTCACGAACACATCCAAATCACATCCTCCAACACTGACAGAAAACCTTTATTTATCAGAATTGAATGAGTAATAATTAAAACAGATGGCCCTGGCCTTACCTATTATTGAGTTACAGGACAATTCTTGTTTGTGTGCTGAGAAATAAATGTTTCACTGTCCTTAAGACTGCCCACTGATGCCTCCCAGACAACCAACCAATAAAACTACAGAATGGCCATCCACCTGACAACCAACCAACCAATCTTGTCCTTCGCTGCCATTGGCCATCCGACAACATGTGACCCCGTTTCCTATGCTCTCACTGGCTCTAGCTACTTCCTGTTGTTAAAAGCGCGAACAAAACTGGATGCGCCGTTTTGAGCAGAGAGAGAACAGAGGTGAGTTTACAGTTTTATTTATATAAATATATAGTAATGTTGAATGTAGACTGTGACAGAATAAGCTGATATATAATCATTTGTCTGGAGAAACATGTCCACATTAAGCACACACACGGATATTAACCAGCAAGAGGAGTTGCTGCTGCTCCTAGCACTGAGTCTTTTCTTAGTGTTAGACTAATCGGCTAGTCTAAATTAAAATTTGCGTTTAATTGACAGTGAAATTAGTCACCAAGACCATCCCTAGTAAAAACAATACTGGTCTAGTTACCGGGTTATAGAAAGGAGTGAAGCTAACTCAATGGGCTAGTTGCATGGGATGTGGAGTTATAACTACGAGGCTAAGTAGCTAGCGTAAGCTGTTAAAAAACGAAACATAATTGGTTTTATGTGTAAAACATATGTGGCTGTTTAACTAGTTTATTATGAAGTGGCTGTGCAGGCCGGTGTGAACAATAAGAACGTCTAAGGTACAGTACAATCATTGATCATCATGGCAAATCATTAAAAATGGTAGACATTTGTAATCTAATACAGTGGGTCTCAAAGTGGGGTCAGGGGGTCCACAGCAAAGATTGTAGCATCAAAATCAGTCAAACCACTTTAACCCTATTTTATACTTTGGATAATCAATAATAAGCAGATCTTCAAGCTCACAGCACATCACATTGGATTCTTTGTGAGCTTGTAGATCCACTGTTTGTCTTTTTTTGTATTTTTTTCAAAATTATGAAAAATCTTAAAATGGGAACAGTTTTGAAAATCATTCACAACACAAATCATCTGGGGGTCCCTAGCACAAAACCGTTTCAAATCAGGGTCCACCACCACATGGATATCAATGTGGGGGTCGTTGACATGAAAATGTTTGAGAACCACTTATCTAATGTAACCTTTTTAAAAAAATAAAATATGACAACTGTAAACAGAATCAGTATTTATCACAATATTTATCAATTATTGCTTTATTACAGTTAATCTTAAAGTGACTAGAGTGTTTGTGTCTTCTCATATTGCTCTCAAGTTCTCCAGTTTTTTATAGATGACAAAACACAGTAACATGAAAATGAGTGACAGTCTTTAAATTTATATAGGCAATGGTATCACATTGTTATTTTTGAGAAAACTAATGAAGTTGAAGTGGCATCATCAAAGTGGGTCAACGGAGAAGAATGTATGAACAACCTGGAGCAGGTTGGAAATCATATAGGGTCTGAGTTATATTCACATCAAGTAAGTACAGTTGTGTGGAATCTGGTACATGTTGAGACTAATCTTTGGTGAATGTGTAAATAGGCACGAGTCATCACAAACAAATGTAAATGCACAATTTCTAGGGAAATAAACAGTCACATTATTGAAATATATCCAGTCGGGTTTAAGCTTTTTCACGTGAATAACAAAAAATGAACCATTAAGTACTTGTTATTTTGTAGATGATTACAACGAGGCAAGGCTTAAGCTTCCAGAAGCTGTTGAACACACTGGCCTTGGGACAGATGGGGAGGATTCTCCAATTAATGTGACACCACTGCAGCTTATATATTCTGATAGCTTAGGTTGTCCTGAAAAAAAAGGTGTTAAAATCTTTATTGTGCATCATAGGGGGGATGTTTTACAAGCATTTTTACACTAAAAGACCAGGCGGATCTAAAGGCAAAAAAATAGGCTTAGACCTCATAGGGTTAAACACAAAGAATGTAAGTTATGTTTTATTTTTACATTCCTATATTTATCTGCATTTTCAGTTATAATAACATCAAGTATTTAATTAGACCAAAGAAAATACTCTTCCTTGGTGAAGATGAAGGTGAAGATGAAGATGAAGATGAAGATGAGGTGGCACATGTCTTTCTAAAAGTTAAGCCATGGAAGAAGTAAGAAGTTTGAATTGTTCATTTGAGTTTAATCTTCTGCTATCGGTATGTAAAATGTTTGCTATGTCATTGTAGACCAGCTGAACTGCCTAGTGCACCAAAGATTCTTCATGCATTTGGCTCTAGTCCCCAAGGGAATGATTCTGGGGAGGAAGCTGTCTTACTAACAAGAAAACCATGGTAAACCCCAACTGTTAATTTGAGTTTGATAAGCTATTAAATTAATCCCAAAAATTTCTGTTCTGCTTTGCTTTTTTTTAGGTTAGGGCATGTTGTACTGCTGATCAACAAACAAATATCAATTCACAGAGAAATGCACTGGCTCTTAAAGATCGGGGAGACGTGAAGGAGTGTGTAAAGAGAGTCATGGTGGCAACTGTGCACACTCTATGGCCAAGAATATCAACATGTGAGGTATAACTGGGAAGACTGGCTTCCAGCAACTGCAGATAAAAGATGTTGTGATTGGTAAGTAATTGGTTTGTCTTGAGGTTTACTGACTCCCTCGCAGACTCACTTTGATTATGCATTTTTTATGGCTGGATTTACACTGCAGGTCTTGATGCCCAATTCTGAATTTTTGCCTATATGTGTGTGTGTGTGTGTGTTTTAGCGGCTGGGCAACGTAATCATCTGACTTCTGATGCCACGGACCAAGGAATTTAGGCCAGGATTACAAAATGGCTTCAAAATGCACCAGATAGGAATAGTGTCATTACAACACTTTGTCTCAGCCCCCTGACACCTCGACCCCAAGTCAGATGAAGATGTGAACGGACAGACTGTACGACAGACACATGACACAGACAGTAAATAAATCAATCTCAGTCATAATGTACATACCTGACAATAAAGAGCATAGATGGCCACGAGGGTCAGAGGAAGGCTGATACCAATGATTGTGCATGTCACCACAAAATGGATGAAATCAATGTTGTTATAATAATTGCTGATGGAGAAGGAGGTGATGTTGCTGTAATCATAGCTGTTGTTCTGTGAGGTGATGTTCATGTAGAAATCTTCCATTCTTCAGAGTGAAACCTGTTTGAGAGATCAGGTTATAGACAGAGAACAAGTTTTTAATATCTACCAAACATTGTTCAGTGACATCACTGAAGTTCACACAAATACAGTACAACTGTAGTATATCCACAACAATATCAATCAAACATGCTGTGTCTTCTTAGTTTGATATATTCATATAAATATTGAAGCTCTGTCATTTTACATAGAAGAAAATAGTACTTTACCTTCAAAAGCTGGAATCAACGTCTGATGTTTTGTCCTCTTCATCCAAACAGCCTGTAGTCAATATGACAAGTGATAGAATCCAGTAGGTTGATGAGAATCTACACTTCCTCTTGAATATGCATTAGCCCCACCCTTCTCACCACAGCTGTAACATCAGTTTCACTAAGTCACATTAAAGATTGAGTGATTTACACAGAGAGGAAGAGAGAGACAATGTTGACTAGCTTGTTAAAGCTACTACAGGGAGTTTTTAATTAGTTATGAAACAGCTAAATTTAAATTTTATGCTTGCATTTGCCATACAGAAGCGAAGAAAACCATTAGTGAAAAGATTGGCGATTTCTATGATATTATTATTCTTAACTCCTGCCAACAGGCCCAGATCCAGATTTTAGTGTTATGGTACATAAAATATTTAATAGGACATCTAATTTGATCAATTACTCAGACTGAGTATGAAGCTAATTTAATTTCTACCCTTTTATCAACAAGACTATGATGAACGGTTCATGGAATTTAATGCAGAATTCATATCAGCTAATAATGTCATCAAAGGTGTTAAAAAAAGAGATCAGAAGGGCACCACACAAGTTTCACCTGAAGACTGCATCTTAAAATATTCTGCAGCACAGAGTCCAACACAGTCCAAAAGGTTTACTGAACAAATGCTGGTAGAATATTCAGTTTAGTGTCTGTTTACTGTGGTTCATTTGAGCTGGTGTGAAAGTTGTCAGTTGAACCCTGGTGCAGACCAAACAACCACACCGAGTCTGCCTGAAAAGGTGGGTTAATGAATTAATGTAGGCATCGAGCCTAAATATGTTTGTAGACACATTTCAAGCTACACTGACACATCCTGGAGTTTTTCTTTTATGTTTTAATGAATCTAAAACATTTTAGGCATCGGTACTTGGATCTAGAGATGCACCGATTGCAATTTCCTTGGCCTTTTCCATGTTTTTAAGGGTCTAATTTTCAGTCTTTCTAAGAACTATAGTTGACAGCGCACACGTCTATTTTTGTAACATTTTTTAATGTAAAATGAAATGAATCAGTTAAATTACTTTACATGGGCGGCACAGTTGTGCAGTGGTTAGCACTGCTGCCTCTCAGCAAGAAGGTCCTGAGTTCAAATCCCCCATCTTGCTGGGGCAGGACCTTTCTGTGCGGAGTTTGCATGTTCTCCCCGTGTCTGCGTGGGTTCTCTCCGGCTTTCTCCAACAGTCCAAAGACATGCATTCTAAGTTAATTGGTGACTCTAAATTGCCCGTAGGTGTGAATGTGAGTGTGAGTGGTTGTCTGTCTATGTGTCGGCCCTGTGATGAACTGGTGACTTGTCCAGGGTGAACCCCGCCTCTCGCCCAATGTCAGCTGGGATAGAGTCCAGCAGCCCGTGACCCTTACTGAATAAGCGGTTATGAATGAAAATAATGCACATTAAAGAACCACTGACTATTAAATAACTTTAAAATTTGTGGTCCAGATTAGAACCAGGCCTTATTACATTCAGATTATGTACCAGAGGGAACACGGGATCTCAAATGGAACAGGATTTCACAAGATCTCATGTGGAAACAGAGACTGATGTGGTGCAGCAGTTTGCTGAGAGAAAGTGTTTGAGGAGTGAACAGCGCTGTGTTGCTGGCTAGCATTAGCCCAAAGAGCTAGAAAGTTGTTGACACCATCAGCTGCTTCATGAAGACCATCTGTCTTCTCTTTATCATGTTCCTGGAACCTGTTGACTACACCGACTGCAAGCAAACGTCTGAGCGTGTTCTGCTGTGACCAGCACTGTTGTGGCTGTGATGTTACTGTCTGTGTCAGCGTACACATGATGTGATCATCAGTGTGTGAATTTGACCAGTACAGAATTGGATATGTGGCGCTGGTTATCCTTTGCCTCCTCCTCCTACATTCGCCCAGATATCAGCGCTGTTCTTACAAATCAACGACCCCTGAAGCCCTAATGTCCAGGTAAGATACATATAAAACTGGTGGTGGTCCTCTGCCTGTGGTCGTCACAACAGCTGTTGTTTATTCCCATTCATAGCCATGGCATCTTTAGCAATTATTTACAACATCTTACACCCACTGTATTCGTATCATGCATCTGTGGCATCTGGGATATGTGAATGTGCTTGTGTGGACATTGTTGCCCCAGCATTTGGTTCTGTATGGTATGATGTATTTTTCTATTGCTGTGGGAGGGATGTTCACATGCTGCTCAACCTCTATTTTATATCTGTGGTACATCTCATGAAGTATCGCTACTTTCTGTATTATTACACCTTTATTTAAAAAAAGGAATTTTCTGAAATCTATTACATACCATCTTTACATGTTATTATAACATTTTTTCACCTGATGTTCTCTGACGTCATATTCAAGATGTTACCCTCGGCACTGTTGGCCATATTATTGTAATATATGCTTGTAAATGTCCTTTTTCCAAGGTAAATGAATTGTGTATATATATTCCTTGGAATCATGTAGTTTTATTCTGTGTTTTGTATGTTTTTGTATATATGCATCTGTGATCACATGATCTATGGGGTGACTACCACTAGCTGTATATATGGAGGTGTGTCCTCTCATCTTGTTCATGTCTGATGAAGGGCTGGTGCCCGAAACGTCACATGTGGTGATGCTATTACAAAAGTCTTAAGGAGCTGTTTCTGGTGTGCGGACCTATTTTTTGATTTTTGTACCTGTTCTACTGTCCCAGTACTCATCACTTTTGGATGTGCATGCGGTTTTTTGAGTCCACATCAGTATAATAAACTCTTCCCCCAATCCTAACCCCTAACTCTTATCCTGAACTCTAACCTCAGACTCAACCCCTACTTTTTTATTTTATTTAAATTGTTCTTTCATTGACCTTAATCTTTGGTTTGGTCCATCTTATGTGTTTTCTTACAGTAAATTCTCACTAAAAGCTCAACAATAACATTAACATGAAGTATTAATGATGCAAAACAACACTAACATGGCTGTAATGTAGTTCAAAGTGGATGTGGTTGATATATATAATTCCCTCCCAGATAAACACGCAGACTAAAGTAAACCCACAATAAAAAAAACTCCATTAGACTCATTAGAACTGTTTGGTGCTTCTGTCTCGTGTGTTGACATCATTTACTTGTTGACTCTTTCATCCTTCTTTATGTATATGGATATTTCTGAAAATGTTTAAAAATCAGCTTTTATGATTATTTTCTTTGTCAGTAAATTTTTCAATTACTTGATTAATTGTTTGGTCTATTATATGTCAGAAAATAGTGATAACTGTCTCTTACAGTGTTCTAAAGCTTGAGATATTTGCATTAAATTGCTTGTTTGCAATCAACAGTCCAACGGTCATGAAATGTCACGATATACATTACACTTCATAATATTTTCAGTTATGTTCATTAAGAACATGCAACCTTGAAATTCAACCTTAACATTGTACTTGAATAGCTCCTGAGATATCTAAAGAAAATGCATTAAAGGGTTAGTTCACCCAAACGTGAACATTCAGTCATTATCTACATACCCTTGTTTTTTAGTCCACAAAACTCTGCTGGAGTTCCACAGGAAAACAGAGTTGCTGTGAGCGGTTTCCAAACATAAAGAAACAAAAGGGGGAAAAAAAGCATAAAATGTCTCCATGTTGCTTGGTGCATGCTGCACCATGATTTCAGCCTAAATCTTCACTGTAGATTGTTAGCTTGGAGACACATTCATGTGTGTGTGATGGGATCATAGGCACCAACTTGAGTTTACCACTGGGGGTCAAAAACTATCGGCCCTTATAATGTTAAAATGTGATGAGATGAGGGTTAGGAATTCATATTTTCCTGAAAATGACACATTTTCTATCCAGGTAAAAGAGGCACACTATCCCAATATATGTGGGTTCCAAACCTGATGACTTTAGTGAGTTATACTAATAATTGTTATTGAGGCACAAGTACGCAAGGTCAATATTAATTAACATTATAATGAATTTAATATAAACTGTGCAGACTGTGTGCAGCTTGATCTTCACTGCAGCTGCATGTGAGGATAAAATGCCAAGTTCAGCCTGTCTGACTGAACAGCTTTTTTTTTTTTTTTACAATCTTTTTTAAACTAATGAAATTAGTTAAAACAAGTCATTTGGTGTTTTCAAAGTCATGATATTGAGCTGAAACAGAGTCCACATCCCATGTGCATGCAGAGGCTGCTGCAGATGGATTGCACCACACACTTCAGTGTTCAACATAGTCGGCTTAATGAAGTCAATCATCATTCCAAGTTAAAATGCAAAACTCCCAAAAAAACAAACAAACAAACCAAAAAACTCCCAGTCACTTGTGTGAGGGTTTGGTAGGATTCTTATTGGATTTAAGGGCTTTTACTTTTATTTTGATAAGGACAGCTGAAGATACGACAGGAAAGAGGGTACAGAGAGAGGGGATGACACAGCAAGTGAGCCACAGGTTGGAATCGAACCGAGGACTAAAAGCCTCAAGACAGAGGGCACAAATGAGCTATAGGGGAACCTTGTTGTAGATAAAGTATCAATCCAGTGTTCATGAAGCTTTGGGCTTTCATCTAGAATTCTGTCTGATATTCCAAATGTCGCAACAAACTTCAGTCCAGCAGATTTTATCCCTCCACACAATTTACATCTTCCTGCCTTATTATTTAGAAGTATTTCCACACAAAGCAGGTGGCAGACATTGTGTTGTGTTATTCAGATGATAGAGCCAAAAGTTACTGTATTAAGAGCATTAATAATCACAGGTGTTTGAATTCATGGCACTTTGTGATTGTTAACTGATTAATTAAAGCAAAGGTCAGTATAACACTTGCACCAATAGATCAGTGACCTTACTTTAACACGTTTGAAGACCTAAATACATAAATGTTAACATATGCTCAGGTGTTAACCCACCATGACGTCTTTTTTTCATATCACAGATTTGTCAACCAAGAGGCAAACTGTCCTCATTCATTGTGTTCATATCAGATTTTAATTCAGTGAGTTAGTCAAAGACAGACATTCACATTTTTGTCTAGAAACAGATTTTTAATTAGTTTTCAAGAAAATGTACAATTTCATGTAAATGTATATACACTGAGATATAAGATTTTACCCATATTGCCATGCAAACAACAGCTGTTGCTAAATACCTGCTCAGAATCACATCTTGACTAGAAAAGGTCACTCAGTAAAGTGCAAATCTCTGCCAGGAAACCCCCAAACTATTTTCTTCTTGTTCTTAATGTGCACAAAAATTTTCAGCTGATAATTCCAGTAGTATGTCAGATGAGCTGTGGACAAATATTCATGGACGCACACATGCAACAGATCACATGATCCCCGACAGGCTCAATTTTTTTATTTTCAAATAAAATGACGAGAAGCAAAACAGTTTTGAACCGACAAATATTATTTATGAGTAAACAACGCTAAAAACAAAATCAGCACTAAATTAAAAGACAAAAAAACCCATAAACATACAAACAACAGTCAAAATAAAAAAAATAGAAATAAGATGGTGTGCTGACCATAATGAGCTCAGTTAAACAAATCATGATCTCGTTTACTTTTGTGATTGAAGGATAATAATGATCAACATCAACTTACACCTAACAAACTAATAAAAAAGAAATTGTATTTACATTTGTTGAAGGCATCACAGTGAACCAGAACAACTTGACTAAAACATTTCCCATCATCCTTTTATCTACAGTCAGGTGTCTTATTGGAGATCATATCAGTAGATGACAGTATCTGTCTGCTCTCTGTCTTTTCTATTTGTCTACATTTCTCCTTCTGTTTTCTCTCCTTTCTCTCTCTCTCTCTCTCTCTCTCTCTCTCTTTGCCTACATTAAGCTGATTGTGTAAATGTTGTCATCATTCATACTGATGAACTGTTGGTATCATCACTGTCCATTCTGCAACTACACACAGAGGACAAACACTTGTCTATGGTCCCTTTCCTCATGAAAATATACAGAGTCAAGTCTGCAAGAGGACTCAAGTGCACGAAGTAGAGAGACAGGCTGTAGAGTGTGAAGGTAAATGCCTTTCCCTTTGATAGGAGCAAAATGATGACAGGCAAGAACAGCAGTGTGTAAATAAGCAGCACCAGAACCAAAACTGCCACTATCCGTCGTTTTTCTTCAGAGGGGACACGGGTGGTAGACAGGACTTTGAGGGTCCCACCCAGGAAGAATATGAACAGTGGGAGGGGAAGGAGGAGGATGACACCAAAGATGATCAAGAGGTTCTTAACAGTGACCCAGAAAATGAAAATGGCAGCAAGGACAAGAGGCAGGACCCAGACCAGGACACAGACCCCCACAGAGATCTTGATGGTTCGTCTGAAGCGGTACCACAGTGGGTGGACGATGACCAAATACCTGTAATACAAGATGGACACATAGTCTTTGAGGACCTTCAGAATTATATAGTAATATAATGATGAGACACAGAAGTAGCTTCACACATACTGGACAGACAGATAGCTACCTTTCCAGGGCGACGCACACCATGAAGCCAACACTGACCATCAGACAATAGCTATAACAAGAAATGAAGATTGCCACTGTCATCAAGTCCGTATTTGGTACGATGAAAACGATCAAGCAGCAGAGCTGAATGAGATCTGAGATGAGAAGGTTGATGACGTAGATCGGAGCAACATGATCTTTTCGTATCTGCAGGAAAACATTGATAAAAGTAAACAAAGAGTTGTAAAGTTTAGTTTTTTTTTAGTTTAGTTTATTTGCACATTATATATATATACAAAGACAAAAAAAATAACAAAAGATTAAAACATTGTGCAGGAGAGGTTGGAAGCCAAAAAGGCTTATAAAGATACCTCCCCTATATAATTAACATTGACAACTTCAAGGTCTCAAGACTAAATATATATAAAACTAATATACAGAAATGAAAGTATACAGGGTGCGATGCATTAACAAAAAAACAAACAAACATAAAAACAAAACAAACAAAAAAGGAAAAAAAGCTTATTAAAACTGCTATTTGCTCATTAAAAACTTTTTTAAATGTTTTTTGAACAAAGATAATGTAGAAATTGATTGTAGAGATATAGGTAAATTATTCCAAAGAGATGGTCCTCTGTATTTCAGTGTGTATTGGTTCGGGGAAGTCCGACAATATGGAAGATGGAAGTCTTTTGAGTGTCTTGTATAATGAGAATGAATGTCTAATGAAAACTTAAAAAAATTCAGAAAAGTGCTCGGCAATTGATGAGTTAGGTGTCCATATTTGTACATGAACACACAAGTCTGGTATATGTTTACGTTAAAAATTGATAGCAGTTTGTATTTTAGGAAAAGAGGAGCAGATGAATCAGATTTTTTAGCAAAACTCATCATTCTCAAAAACTACTTCTGAACTGACAAAATCATATTGAGAAAAGTGGGACATGTGGCAGCCCACACGGTGTTACAGTACATAATATAAGGATAAATTAAGCTGTAATAAAAAGTTAGAATACAAGAATGATTTATCAATGAACGAACTCTTCTCAAAATTCCAATTGACTTCATAGTCTTTATACAGACAAATTCAATATGGTATTTCCATGTTAATTTTTCGTCTACTATGACACCAAGGAATTTAATATCAGGAACCCGAGTAATTCCAATATTGTCTATAAATAATTTGGCTTCTTCTTTTGAATACTTTTTATTTTTATTACAGAATATTATAAAATTAGATTTATTTATATTGAGAGAGAGTTTGTTCATCTGAAACCATTTAGAGATTGATGACAGTTCTCCATTTGCTTCTTGAATCAGTGTGCCAAAATGTTCATGTGAAGCAATAATACATGTGTCATCAGCAAATAAAAGAGGCAGGACATTATTACAAACCCTGGGTAAATCATTCATATATATCAAAAACAAGAGAGGTCCAAGGATGGAACCCTGAGGAACCCCACAAAGCAGCTTAGCTCTATTTGAATTTTTTTATATTTATAGATACATATTGTTCCCTGTCCTTTAAATAATCAGTCAGCCATTTCAGAGCAACATCATGAAAGCCATATTTTTGTAACTTAGCAATAAGGATGTTGTGATCAACAGTATCAAAGGCTTTTGACAAGTCTAAGAACATGCCAAGAGAATTTTTTTTATTATCTAAAGCTGTAGAGATTTTATGAACAAGCTGTAAGAGAGCCATTTCAGCCGACATTTGTTTTCCGAAAACCATATTGATGGCTGTACAGTATGTTGCTCTCATCTAAATGTTTTTTAATTCTTGAATATACTAGTTTCTCTAAAACTTTAGAAAAACTAGGTAAAACAGATATGGGATGATAATTAGTAAATGTGCTAGAATCACCTGATTTAAATAGCGGAGTGACTTTAGCTAATTTAAGGTTGCTTGGTGCAACACCTGTTTTTAGGGATAAACTTAGAACATAGGTGAGGGGCTCAACAATAGACAAGACTACCTTCTTTACAAGACTAGCTCTTATTTCATCATGTCCTGGACCAGAATTTTTCATATCCAATATAATGTCATGTACTTCTTTAGAGGTGGGGGGATCAAACATACTGATATGAGGATACTGCTCACTGATATTCACCAAGACGGATTCATCTGTATTCTCTATTCTATGTCTTTAGCTAAGGAAGGACCGATATTTACAAAGAAATCATTGAAGCCATTTGTTATGTCAGAAAGATTAGTATAACTTCTCACACCATCAAATAATTGAGATGGGATAGTTCCATGTGTTTTTTATATCATTACGGGATTGTTCAAATTTTTCTGAAAAGTAGTTTTTTTTTGCAAACATGTTTTGTAAACATGTTCTGAACTCCACTGTATCCAGATATGATACACTGGCTAATCAGGTGTGGAAGTTGTCCAATGAAAAACACTTATCTCCAAAATGTGGAGATAAGTGTTTACAGGATCATTACAACACTTTGTCTCAGCTCCCTGACACCTCGACCCCAAGTCAGATGAAGATGTGAACAGACAGACTGTACGACAGACACATGACACAGACAGTAAATAAATCAATCTCAGTCATAATGTACATACCTGAGAATAAAGAGCATAGATGGCCACGAGGGTCAGAGGAAGGCTGATGCAAATGATTGTGCATGTCACCACAAAATGGATGAAATCAGCATCATAATATTTGGAGACGGAGGGTGAGGTGATGTTGTCTTTGTTGATGTTGCTGTAATCATTAAAGTCAAGGGTGATGTTGCTGTAATCATAGCTGTTGTTCTGTGAGGTGATGTTCATGTAGAAATCTTCCATTCTTCAGAGTGAAACCTGTTTGAGAGATCAGGTTATAGACAGAGAACAAGTTTTAATATCTACCCCACATTGTTCAGTGACATCACTGAAGTTCACACAAATACACTATAGTTGTAATCAAAAATGCTGTCTTCTTTGATTCATATTTTTATATAAATATTAACGCACACATTGTCATGACTGTTTGCAGTTCTTATCATGTCTACATATATTACATATAAGAAAATAGTAATTTACCTTCAAAGGCTGGAATCAACGTCTGATGTTTTGTCCTCTTCATCCAAACAGCCTGTAGTCAATATGACAAGTGATAGAATCAAGTAGGTTGATGAGAATCTACACTTCCTCTTGAATATGCATTAGCCCCACCCTCCTCACCACAGCTGTAACATCAGTGTCAGTAAGTCACATTAAAGATTGAGTGATTTACACACAGAGGGAGGGAGAGAGAAACCGTGTTAACTAATTAGTTAATGCTGCTATGGGGAGTTTTTAATTAGTAATGAAACAGTCCCATTTAAATTTGATGCTTTTATTTGTCATACACAAGTGAACAAAACCATTTGTGAAAAGATTGGCTATTTCTCAGTTATATATCAATTATTCTTAATTCCTGCCACCCAGAGGTGGGTAGTAACACGTTACATTTACTCTGTTACATTTACTTAAGTAGCTTTTTTGATAAATGCTACTTGTAAGAGTAGTTCTAATGCAACATACTTTTTACTTTTACTTGAGTATATTTGTGAAGAAGAAGCGCTACTTTTACTCTGTTACATTGGGCTACATTCCACTCGTTACTTGGACTTCTTGGATCTGTTTGTTTTATCAGCGAAACTTCTGCCAAATGCTCTGTCACATGACTCTGTTTCATCAATCAAATGTAGCCACTAGCGACGTTGGACTCCATTTCCCCAATCAAATGGAGCCAGGCAGTCATATGACCGTACACAAACTCTTCGCGGCCCTGCACAGAAACATAGTGACTATGTGGGAACACACACACAAGAATGAGAGTGGACGGCAATGTTGGCAGAAACACTGGTGTGTGACCCAGAAGAGGCAGAACACCCGTGGTCTTGCATGAAAACCATGTGTACTTTACAAACTTCGAAAAAAAAAAAAAAATCAGCTATTTCATGTGCTGTCATCGGTGTCTGCCCAAACATGTAGACATTTCAGCCTACAAGAACTCCACTTCGAACTTGAGAGAACATATTGCGGTAAGTTGTGGACAGGTTTTGTCTGTGGATAGGCTAACATTAGCCCTGTTATAAAAATAAATAGATGTAATAGACAGAAATACCATGCATATACACAATGACACTAAATATCTGCCTCCACATGAACAGTTTAGAAATTAATGTGCTGTAGCCTACATTGATTCCAAAAATTGTGTATATTTGCAATAAACACTGGTCCTATGTACATTTTAGAATCACAATCACCAAAAGGCTCCTAAATGGAATCGCTCTGGAGCCCTATTTCTACCAGTGGAGGTAGTGCATCATGAGGTACAATATAATGGTGCAATGAAGCATTGCCATGGCATCTGAAACAGGGGAACGTGAAGGCAAATTGCAGTTCCTCTGACCCAATCAGACCCGTTGGAGCTCCCTGTTCCTCACTGTAGAAAGGATTGTGCGCATCCAGAAGGAGCGAGGAGAAAAGGCAATTTGTAATGTATGCACAGCATTGAAGATAAAGATGTAAGTTGGCAGAACTCACATGGTTAAAGAGTAATGAAATAGATGTCAGCATTGCTGATTAATGGGTGAATCCACCTGTCTTAAGTTGCAGTATAAATTAGTTTTCTTTTTATGGTTGTGTGATATTGGAACATGATTGTAGTTGTAAGTGTGATTGTAGTTGATTTGAATAAAATAGTTTATTAAATGTTATTTTATTTTGTATTTATTTGTTTATTTAACATGGACAATGCACAATAAATATATGTACCAGAAACCTATATACCTATATATGTCAGACCTTGACATATATAAATTTATGTTATGTCATTTAGGTTTATATTGTGTCAGAGTAACAAGCTCTGAGAGCTTTTAATACCAGAAACCAGCAGCTTGGCAACCTTTACAGAAGAAGTGTAAGAAGGATGTGCAAACCTAATTCTTTTGAAAACAATTTATGTTGCCACAGGCCTTGACTGCATCAAAAATCAACTGGACACTGACTTGGATGATGATGCCTGTGCAAACAGCAGCCAGTCTAATGAAAATGCCCTCTTTGCATCCATGAGGTCAGGAAAATCACAAACAGGAGAGCTGGAGAGGTACCTTTCATGTCCATCCACTGGAGGTATGGATCTGTTGCATTCCTTTCCTCACATGACTTCCTTTTTAGTCATTCGGGGCTCCTGTTCACTGCTAAAAGATCACAGCTTCACTGCAAGAACCTTGAGAGCCAACTACTGTTGAAGCTTAACAGTCACTTCACAGTGATTTTTTGGGGGGAGAGGGCAGAACATGCAAAAACACTAATTTTCACTAAAACACACACACGCTGTTTATGGACACAGAGACCCCTAAATGTACAGGCTGCCTTATTCTATGCAATCTTTGCCTGCTCAGCCTATTGTGCTGTTTGGAGAGCAAGTAAGGGAATGATGTGCTATTGAAATAAAATGTCTGCCGTCTACTTCTCCCATTCTGAGGACAATCAGGAGGACAACACACAGAATTTCATTCAGCAGAACACATTCAGTCTTCTCTGCTATACATAACTTGTTACTACAACTAAAGTTTGCAGGGTTCACATACAATATTGTTTTCTAAGTATTGGTTTCAAAAGCTTTATGTTGTGAAAAAGAATGATACGAATTAAGAGAATGTTTTGAAATGACTAAATCTGTTCTACTAATTTTCATTCAGCATAACCTAGTCTCTCGTTTACTGATTATTAAACCTCATTCCAAATGTTTGAAGTTCAAACACAGTGCCCAGGTGCTGTTTACAAGGCACTGGTTTCAAAAATAAATGTTGTTATGAAAAAAAAAGTCTGACAGAAGAGAATGTTTTGAAACTACTAAATTGGTAATAAAGGATTTATCACCATTTCTTGTGGCTGAATTTATGTTATTTTGTAAAGATTTCATTTATTATTGTTTTAGTTATAGGGATATTGTTTGGCAACATCTGAATTTGCATATTGCTATTTTATATTTTTGTCTATTTGATTACATTCATGCCCTGATTATTAAAACAATAAATCAGTTACTTAGCAGTTTCTCTGTACTTGAATAGTTTTATCACTAAATACTTACTCTTACTGAAGTATTTATTTGGATAACTACTTTTTACTTTTACTTGAGTCAAATTATTCTTAAGTAACAGTACTCTTACTTGAGTACAATTTTTGACTACTCTACCCATCTCTACTGACCAGTATGCTTTGTTTTCCTTTTGACTTTTGTCTTCTCTTAATTCAGCCTATACCTTCGTCCTGCTGGAGTGAGTCAACCGACATTACGAGGCCGTTTCTCTGGTCATGAAGACGAGGATCCCACTTCTGACACCAGTTGTTAGCCACCGCCAACAGGGGATACTTGGATATGTGTCATGCAGGACGAAGGACTACTCAGGACATTTTAGGTGTTGACGGCCTGAAATTACGGAGCTGTTAACAAAAGCATACAGCAAGCAGCTCATGGCTGCAGAGAGCTGAGATTGCAGTTATATACTCCCTGATATTACAACACATGTTGTACCCCACTCATAGTTCACACAGCACACTAAGTCATGTTACTTTTCTGACACACCTCGTAAACATGGACTTTGAGTCCGTTCAGAAGAACAAGCTGAATACACTCTTGATGCAGTTTTATGGATCCATCCACACAACCAGAGGAGATCTCTACAGCATCAGCTGCTACCTGGAGCTTCGGGTTGGTTAGTACTGTTATATGAACAACACCATGGTGAACTGTTCATGGTATTTAATGCAGAATTCATATCAGGTAATAATGTCTTAAGAGTTTTTATGAAAGAGATCAGAAGGGCAGAAGGGCACCCCCCAGTTTCACCTGAAGACTACTGCATCTTAAAAATATTCTGCAGCACTGAATACAGACAATCCAAAAGGTTTACTGAACAAATGCTGGTAGAATATTCAGTTTAGTGTCTGTTTACTGTGGTTCATTTGAGCTGGTGTGAAAGTTGTCAGTTGAACCCTGGTGTGAACCAAACAACCAGACCAAGACTCCCTGAAAAGTTGGGTTAATTAACATTACTGGTGGCCTCTGCCCAGGACTCTACAGATGAAGATGAGCTTTTAGCTATATCTGGTAAAATACATGTATTGTTCAAGTTAATGGAGGAGAGCAGCTGACTGAAAAGCTTCCATTGCTACCATGACTATTGCTGCTGCTAAACTAACACCACTGGGCCTGTGCCAGTATGTTTTGTCTCCTGAAAATTCCCACCTGCACAACAACATTGCCTACTACTCTGGATCTGTATACTGGCAATTATTTTTTTTCTCTGCAGCATCCTTGCACCTACCTCAGTAAAAGCCAAAATGAGATCTACACCTCTTGGACAATGTCCAACAGTATCCTTGTATTCTCAATTGGTGTGGCGACTTCTGCTGCAAATCAAGGTATTTCATCTTACGCCTCCTACATTCAGTTTGATATCAGCGCTGTTCTTGCAAATCGCAGATCCCTGAAGCCCTAATGTCCAGGTAAGACACACATGTAACTGGCTGCGAAGCCCTGCTCATGGTCATCACAATAGATATTGTGTATTCTCATTCATGGTCATGGCACCTTTCGCAACATCTTACACCCATTATATTCTTATCATACATCACACATGGTGTTTGTGACCTCATGTATAATCATTTTCAGCTGGTTGTTGGATCTTCATTTGTTTGGTTGCCAGGCTATCTATTCCTTTAACTTTGTCTCCCATTGACTTTAATTTCATTTTGATCCTTGTTGCTCTTTTGGTATGTTGTAAATACACACCTTATGTATTAAGGTGAAAAATGCCTTATTTCATATTTATTTTTTAAGTTTGTAAGTTGTAATTTAGTCCACTTGTGACATCAGTCACCACATCATGGTAGACGTATCCTCATTCATGGCATTATTTTAATATTTATATTATTGTAACAATTGTCTTTTCAGCAAAACATGTCTCTTTCTCTCTTTCTTTTCTTTCTTTTTTGGTGCAATGGCTATATACATGATGACTTGACAATGGGGTCTACTTGTCCAAAACTTTCACATTTCTCATCTTGATTGTGTACATGTCAATTAAATATATTTCATACACTCAGAATGAAGTCTCTCCTGATTGAACTGTAGATTTCATCCATTATTCACAGTAAGACTTCTTGTTTGATTGTTTGAGACGGCAGGTTATAGAAAAGCAGCAGGTTAAAGTGGAGTTGAGCTGGACTCTCAGGAGGCGGTGACAAAGAGAAAGCTGAAAATACTAAATGACAGAAATTCGAGCTAGATGCTAATGGGAGGTGGTAAATAGGTTTCAATCAGGAGAGACTAAGAGTAAAAGAAAATAGTTTATTAACACGAGCATGAGAAATGAAACATGAACAGTCTTTGGCGGTTAGACCCCATCATGGTGAAAACAATATGCACATATATAAATGGGGGTGATGAAGCTGTAGTGAAGAGAACCCCCCGGGGTCTAGACACTGGTGGTGGTGAAGATGTGCAAAGCAGAGACAGATGAGGTGAAGTGGCTCTGGACTCCTGGCTGCCTGGACCTGAAGTCTGGAGAAGAGGGCGTCAGGAAGGATCGAGGTGATCGTGCAACTGACTGAATGACAACTGATGGAGCAAAGACAGAGGCGATTTAAAGTTTGGCAGCAGCAAATTGACTGGCTACTGAGACCATGGCAAAATCTGAATGGACAGTAAAGAGGAAGGTGAACGCCCACAAATAGCTGATTAGAGGGAATAGGAGGAGAGAGACAGATTACGGAAAATGGTGAATGATGGCAACGTAAAAGAAAGTCTTCCTGATTGAACTTACGCTGAGCTTCATTTGTCTGGACCCACAGAATCCAGGGGAAAATAATTTTGTTCCTGAAACCTGAAATTCAAAAAGTTCTTTGTTAGAGCCCACTCCCCTGATGTGTGATGTAGATCGGTTGAACAGTTGTTTGAGATATGTGAAAGACACACAAAAAGACAGATTCAGACAGATTCCTTTAATGTAAAAATGTTTATCTTATGTTTTTTCTTCCTCTAAATTCCCACTAAAAGCTCAACAATAACATTAACATGAAGTATTAATGATGCAAAACATCACTAGCATGGCTTTAATGTAGTTCAATGTGGATGTGGTTGGTTAACCAATATACATAATTCCCTCACAAATAAACACATGGACTAAAGTAAACCCACAAAATAAAAACTCCATTAGACTCAGAACTGTTTCATGCTTCTGTCTGGTGTGTTGACATCATTTACTTGTTGAATCTTTCATCCATCCTTTATCCTGTAAATATTTTTTTTTTCTTTTCAGACAGAACAGAATGGATGCTCAGAGGGTTCAACGTTCTTATTATATTATTCACACAGCAGAAAGTCTGTAAACATGTTGGCAAACTGTGTGATCATAACATCCTGGGCCTTTCTCAAACCAGTCGCTCCCCACTTTCATTCTGTCACAGAGGGAACTCTGTTTTGTAGTCCCCTTGTAGCTGAATGAAGCACCCTTGATTAGGGTGCAGAGTATATGTACATGGATAAGCTTTGGGGCCGACTCATCTCTCCGATGGAAACAGCAAAGATGAACAGCAACTGTCATCACTTTCAGTAACCATGGTTTTGCTGCAATATACAGCGACAACTGTTGCCATTATCTACCAACTGCTGCCAGATTTGAGGAGGAGATCTGCGTGAAGACGTAGCTGTATGTATGTTAATACAGAACTATTATCAAATGGATTTATGTTCTATCTTAGGTCACAATAATTATGGCATTTGTTGCTTGCTTCTTCCTATTACCTATAAATTCTCCCACCCTATTGCTGTAGATACGAAGTGTTAAACTGCACTGCTCAGTGCATAGCAGGTTGTCAACATTTTTCTGTTTGCTAGATAACATAAAGTGATACGAGGAACAGTCAGTGGAGAGCCGTGGAATGTTTTCCCCTCTGGTGTAGGTAGCATCAGCTGTTGATGTTCAGTGCCATGAGTACTCAGTAATGGAGGTGATTGGTTGGAAGAATGGATCAAATAAACACAGGAATTTTACCCAGGTTTGGTTTCCTGGTTCCTGTTTGAAAATCCTGTAGTCAATGTTGATTTATATGATGAACATTTTATAAATCGTAATTTAAACCAAGTACTTTTTGTGCCTATATTTTGAAAGTTTAGTCCAGTGTTGCATATTTATTAGAGCTAACTTGACTGCAGAGTCCTGCATATGCAAGACTGTCTCTAGAAGGGTACATATGACTTGTTAGGATCTAGTAACCCAATTGGAATTGGTACAAATTATGTTTTAGAGGTGGGTGATTAGTGTCAAGTTTGATGGTGATGAGGCAGAAAGTCCAAGCCACAAATTGTAGTGAGTTAAAGAAGTCAATAAGGTCCATAGATTCAGCCCATAGCTGATATGTTTGGCCTGGGACACAACGCAAGTGTCTCCACCACAGTTTGCTACTTGCTTTTTCCATCGCAGCCCCTCATAGACCTACCACTTTCTACTTTTTGGTCCATGCCTATCAGTTTTGTGCTATACAACTTACTACAACAGCTAAGGATAAAGTAACAAAATTGGTGAAACCAAGCAAACCCCAGTTTGCAATCCTTCCAATTAGATCTTCTAAAGGACTTGTATTAACTGAGCATCAACTCTATGGACATGCCTCTGAAGTCTGTAAGCGCTGTTCAAATATGCATCGGTTGTGTGTTTACTTGTGGTTTCACACAAATGAAGATAGAGATCATTGCCTGGAGAAAAGAATGAAGCTTTCAGCCATATCTCCATGTAATTTATAAATCTGCACCATTCACTGATGAAGGCAGTTATAACTTTTTAGGGATGTAATATCATGTTCCTTCAAATAAACTACAGCTAATAATTCTCCAATCTCATGGATCCCTTATTCAAAGCTGTCTTGTCTCCCTATTACCTACCCAAACCCACACAGCCCTTTTAAAAAAAAAAAAATAATGTAGTGCTGTTTTCTGTCTAAACCAAGGCAAAACAAAGCATGAAACTGGTCTGGAACTCCAAACACCAAGGAGCCCCAAGAGGTCAAGGGTGACTGTTAATTATTTTGTGTTTGGTTATACAATATCAGCAAAGTTTGGTTCTGTATTATCATCTTCTGTAATGATGTAAAGAGCCCAATGGCAAATTTTTTGCCCAAAAGTCCCCAAAGGTTCATCCAGCTGTGGTCTGAACAGCCAACATTACAGGTGTAAATGACTGAAAACAAAGCTCTGAAAACACACAAAAGACTTTGAAATGATACAGACTGTGAGGTTTCAACAATCTTACAAGTTTAATGCAAACCACACTAAGTGACATGGATCTAATAAACTTGGGTCCAACATCAAGTTGGATTTATATAGGCTATACAATTATCACACCTCCTGAACTGTGCGGCGCAAGTCAGTGTACAACATGTCATCAACGTACGCCATCAATGTGCATTTGCACCATCACAGTGAACCACAAGAAGTTGACCAAAACATTTCCCAGCATCCTTTTATCTAAAGTTAGGTGCTTTATTGGAGATTATATCAGTAGATGACAGTATCTGTCTGCTCTCTATCCTTTCTATTTGTCTACATTTCTCCTTCTGTTTTCTCCCCTTTCTCTCTTGGTACAAATATGAAATAAAAATTCTGAGCATACAGGTAAGAAGGTGGAATTGTGTTTGGGAGGATGGAAGACAATGTTTCATCATGTTTTGGGTATTCTGACGGCAGTGTTTGTTGAACCAATGGAGTTTTCGGAGATGACCTTTGAGTAATTGGCGCCAGGCCACAGGGCGGCACTGGTGAGCCTAACAGCGAGTGATGTGGTAACGTGGACGTGGTGAAGTGGTCCCTTGGCTGGACACCGAAAATGGTCAGTGAGGGCCGTGGGCATGCGGTAGCTGTGAGTCAGGACTCAGAGCCGTTAAAAACCACATAAAACAAGTTATCTGCACCCAGGTCATTGGGGTGGATGCCATCAATCCTATAAAAGGAAGGACAATTCCAGAAAAGATTAAAATTGGTGATAAAAAACACATTGCAGACTGCGCAGGTAGACTGGAGCCCGGTGTGGAGGGAGACGCTGACACCTTGCTTGTTGTCATCATTCACACTGATGAACTGTTGGTATCATCACTGTCCATTCTGCAACAACACACAGAGGACAAACACATGTCTATGGTCCCTTTCCTCATGAAAATATACAGAGTCAAGTCTGCAAGAGGACTCAACTGAACAAAGATGAGAGAGGTTGTAGAGTGTGATGCCATGTAGGTCTCCCTTTGAAAGGAGCAAAATGATGGCAGGCAGGAACAGCAGTGTGTAAATAAGCAGCACCAGAACCAAAGTTCCCACAATCCGTCGTTTTTCATCAGAGGGGACACGGGTGGTAGACAGGGCTTTGAGGGTCCCACCCAGGAAGAATATGAACAGTGGGAGGGGAAGGAGGAAGAAGACGCTGAAGATGATCAAGAGGTTCCCATTACTGATGCAGAAAATTAAAATGATATCATAAACAAGTAGAAGGACCCAGACCAGGACACAGACCACCACAGAGATCTTGATGGTTCGTCTGAAGTGGTACCACAGTGGGTGGACGATGACCAAATACCTGTAATACAAGATGGACACATAGTCTTTGATGAGTTTCAGAATTATATAGTAATATAATGGTGAGACACAGAAGTAGCTTCACACATACTGGACAGACAGATAGCTACCTTTCCAGGGCGATGCACACCATGAAGACAACACTGACCACCAGAGTATAGATGTAGCTATAAATGATGATGTCATACATCAAGGCATTGTCAGTTGCTGCCACCCTAACTGTCAAGCAGCAGAACTGAATGATGTCAGAGATGAGAAGGTTGATGACGTAGATCAGAGCAACATGATCTTTTCGTATCTGCAGGAAAACATTGATAAAAGTAAACAAACAGTTGTAAACATGTTCTGAACTCCACCTCCTCCCACATATGTCTTCTTGATCCACCCAGCAGTTGTAGTCAGAGACATTTATGCATTTTTCATCAAACTTTCATTAGCAATGTCAGAAATTAAAAATTTTTCTTTCCATCAAACTCTTTGTGATGTCAGAAATATCAGATATGACACACTGGCTAATCAGCTTTCAAAGCTGCCCAATGAAGCACTTATCTCCAAATGAAATTAATATAGACTCACATATAACTAACAGCTGAGCATTAGGAACAAAATGAAACAATCGGACTGTTATTAATGAACATTACTTTGTCATTTTTTTATGGCAATACATCCAATGAGCAATTAGTTGTTGAGACATTTAACTAAAACCAACAACCATTAACCTGCATGTGTTTATAGTCCAGTAAACTTCATGTTAATTTTAATTATGGAGTAAATTATTCCTTTAAATTTACAGGATCATTACAACACTTTGTCTCAGCCCACTGACACCTCGACCCCACATCAGATGAAGATGTGAACAGACAGACTGTACGACAGACACATGACACAGACAGTAAATAAATCAATCTCAGTCATAATGTACATACCTGACAATAAAGAGCATAGATGGCCACGAGGGTCAGAGGAAGGCCAATACCAATGATTATGTATGTCACCACATCAAGTATGAATTCAGTGTCAGAATGATTGTAGACAGGGGCAGGGGTGATGTTGCTGTAATCATAGTTGTTGTTCTGTGAGGTGATGTTCCAGTAATCATAGTTTTCCATCTGTGAGGTGATGTTCCAGTAATCATAGCTGTTGTTCTGTGAGGTGATGTTCATGTAGAAATCTTCCATTCTTCAGAGTGAAACCTGTTTGAGAGATCAGGTTATAGACAGAGAACAAGGTTTTTTTTTAAAATCTACCAAACACTGTTAAGTGACATCACTAAAGTTCACACAAATACACTATAGTTGTAATCAAAAATGCTGTACTACTTCTTACATTTATTTTTTATTATATAAATATTCAGGCACTTTAATTGTCATAACTGTTTGCAGTTCTTATCATAATACATATAAGAAAATAGTACTTTACCTTCAAAAGCTGGAATCAACGTCTGATGTTTTGTCCTCTTCATCCAAACAGCCTGTAGTCAATATGACAAGTGATAGAATCAAGTAGGTTGATGAGAATCTACACTTCCTCTTAAATATGCATTACCCCCACCCTTCTCACCACAGCTGTGACATCAGTGTCAGTAAGTCACATTAGAGATTGAGTGATTTACACAGAGGAAGAGAGGGAGAGAGAATGTTGACTAGACAATTAAAGCTACTACAGGAAGTTTTTAACTTGCTATGAAACAGTCCAATTTAAAGCTGATACCTCTATTTCATTCATAATTAAAGGAAACCATTAGCAAGAAGATCAGTTATTTCTATATTATTATTCTTGCCTGTGCCTATGCCTGCAACTGGGTCCAGACCCAGATGATTTATTGATCCTGGATATGGATATTTTGGATATGGTACATGAACTGACTATATTTTGCTTTGATGAGGTGATTAGACTCATGTATAAAGGGGATAGTGACACCCCCAAGATCTGGATGTGATAAGGACTGGATTTCTGGTGAGCTCAACCTGGGCACTGGATTAGAAGAACTGGAGGTGAATGAGGTGGCGGAGGGTTTCAACAATTCCATGTTGAAAAGACAGCTGAATGCGGCAGAGGGGAAAACAGATTAAAAATTTTAATGGCAATGACATGATTGGCTGATGGAGACTGAGGCTAAATCTGTTTGCTTAACTTAAACAATGAACGGTCATTGACAGCTGATTGAGAATAAGTGAGGTAAAGAGAGTTGTGAATGAATGAGGCATCGAGTAAGTCCTGCCGATTAAACTCACGCTGAGCTTCATTTGTATAACAATGCATAGAAAAAAATTTCAAGATAATCTAACACTGACTAGAACGTTACTTTTAATCTGCATCTACAGAAATATAGATTGAGATAAACTTCAGACAGGCCAAAATTTTCAGGGCCTGAAAAATACAGTTTTCTTCAAGTCTAGAAACATATGGAAAAAAATCAAAGAAAACATAATGAGTCCAGTGGAGTTCAGTTGAAGTTTCACTGAAGTTCAAGTGCAAGTACCTCAAACCTGAGTTACAATCCCTCAGGAGCCTTCGTTTGTACTCAATGAAGCTCCTCCTATTGTGGAGTTTAGTTTTCAGTGATGGATTTCTTCCCACTAGTGTTGCTTTCGTCAACGAAATTTATGACGAAATATCGTCGTCAACGAACCTTTATCACGTGACGAAAACGAGACGAGACGAAACGTAAATGGTGGTTATGTGACGATAACTATAATAAAAATATATAATGCAATATTGTTGACGAATAAAAACGAGACGAAATGTGGTTTACAAAATAAAAACCCTGCTAAAATGTCTCTTCATTTTCGTTGACCAAAACGAGACGAGACGAAATAACTTTTTAATGTTCAGTCGCGTTTATTATTTTGCAGTGTTTCTGTTTCCTAGGCTGTGTGTCGCACTGCGCAGACGCAGGCGACGTCACTTCCAATCCCCACTCGCGGCATTATTTAGATGCAGCTGTGGTGGGATCATGGCCGGGCAGCCGCGGAGAAAACAAAGACATGATCTATGGACATACTTTGAGTACAAACAAGTGGAAAACAAAACGGAATGTGTTGTGGAAAAAGATGGGGAGAAATGCGGCCACAAAATAACGGGGAAAAACACGACAAGTTTATAAGGTAACAATATAAGAATAAGATAACCATGTTTGATTTGTGAAATGGGTTTGACTAAAAGAAAAATCTGGTTTTGTCTATACCAGGGGTCGCTAACAGGTGGACCGCGGTCCGAGTCTGGACCCAGACGCCGTCCTATACGGACCCGGACTTATAACCAATAAATTATTAAGAGATTTTAAAGACGCTTCTATTTTAACTGGCGCAACTTTTCTAGTGTTTCCGTCGCTGGTTTATCTGATCAGGAAACACACAGACCAACTGCAGAGAAGCTGCGTGTGGAGGAGACTGTTGTTAATGACGAGTTTATTACAACAGAAACTAATGTGATGGTTAATGACATCGACACCAACCAGATGCGCTTATAAAACGAAACAACTGTATAAGGAGGCCTAAACGTAAAACAGGAGAGTCTGTGTTTCTCTGTCAGAAACTTTGAGATCTTCTCACAGCAGAGTGAACAGGTGAAGGAGGAGAGGAGGGCAGACTGATCACTAATCAATCACTGATACTGTCGTCCTCTCGGACTGACTAAAAAAATAAAAATGACAAAGTTGGTGACAAACCAAACCTGGATGTCCACACAAATAAAGTCTTTGTGTGAAACACTGCAGAGTGTAACATCGTGCTGTTTACAGACAGTCTGCTGTCTGTAGTTTGACAGAGACAGAGGGTCGTGTCTAGAAGGGAACCCTAGACCCGCGAAAGATCGCGCGAATTTGATTATTTTAGTAGAAATAACTCGCGAGAGTTGTGCAAATAAAGAGTTACCTTCTAGACACGACCGAAAAAGGTGCGCAGCTCAAAAAAATAGAAAATCATGTCTCGGTGTCGATGTTTTTAATGTGGCGGGCCGCCATAAATAAAACACTATTCACTGATCACTGACCTGCTGTGATGGAAAAAATACTCACATTCTTTACTTAGGTATTTTTACATTGTGGTATTAGTGTTTTTACTTAGTTACTAAGTTAGACATTATGATGTTTTGGACCTTTGCTTTAGGAAATTTTCTCTAACTGGACCTCTTTGAATTTTAGTTGAATACCCCTGCTATACTGATTGGATTAAATAGAATTAGAATACTAAAAAGAGAGTAAAATACAATTTTCATTGACTAAAACTAGACTAAAATGTCATCAGTTTTCATTGACTAAAACTAGACGAAAATAGTCATGTGTTATTCTGACTAAAATAAGACTAAAATGCTCAGACTTTTAGTCGACTAAAACTTGACTAGACAAAAAAGAGTATGAAGGTGACTAAAACTAATAAAAACTAAAATGACAGTTTGACACAAAGACTAGACTAAAACTAAAATTAAAACAGGCTGCCAAAAACAACACTACTTCCCACCATTATTTCTGTGGCCTTGTCACAGTTCTGCAGGCCCAGTTTCCCTCCTCTCACTCTCCCTTGGTAAATTTCCACTCTCCCTGCTTTTGCTCCACTCTACCTGCCAGCCACTCCCACCTCATCAGCCCAACTCTACCCACCTGCAAGCTCAGCTGCAGCTCATCTCCAATCAGCCCAGTATAAAGCCTCTCCAGCACTCTCACTCCTGGCCAGACTGTTCTTCAGTATTCCTTGAAAGACTCTTCAGCCTTTTTTCCTGGATTGTTTTCCTGTTTGCCTACCCTGCCTGTCTGACTCACCTGCCTTGCCTGGTTCCTGGATGTTCACCTCAGCCTTCTGTCCCTGACTGTGAGTTCTGTCTCTACGTTCCTAGTTTCTGCCTGCCTGTCCCTGTGGCTGCTTGGCGTGTCTGTCGGTCATCGCAGTCTCATCTGGTCTTGACTTCTCTGCCTGGTCCCGACTTCCCTGCTGCGCACTCCTCAGCTGTTCCTCTGCTTCGTCGCCTCATCAACCTTGCCTCCAGTAAGCCTCTCTCTGTCACTCATGCCTGTAAGAGAACGGAACTGTACGGGTCTGAGGGCTCACGTCTTCTCCCTCGGTCCCTGCGTCCAGGTTTGGCTCTACCCATTCCTCGAGTCTGACACCCTGAGTCTGTGTTTGGGCTCCTAGCCCGTAGAGCGAACTGTAACCTGTGTTTCTTCATCAGCTCTAGTTCCTGTTCTGTTTCTGTTAAAATAAAGGTCATTACCAACTGCCCCAGATTTTCTTTGTGCTGCTACTGGGTCCAAAGAACACCCATTACAGGCCTAAAATACTGTTTTTGACACAAAGTAGCTGGTCTGATATAACATGTAGTACACAGTGTGAGATAAAGATAAATGAGTAAACAAACATGATGCTAATCCCTGTTAATTAACAAATGGCATTAGTTAACTGACATAGCAATATCATACATGAGGGAGTGCTGTTGTACTGAATATCATGATATTCAGTACAACAGCACTCCCTCATGTGTGATATTGTTTAAATGCCAACCAGCAGAGAAATTGCCTTCATATAAAATTTTAAATCAGTGAGTTAGTCAAAGTGAGACATTAACATTTTGTCTTGAAGCTGAGTTCTAATTGGATTTCAAGAGAACATAATTTCCTGTCAATATACATACTGTGATATAAAGTTTTATCCATATTGCCAAGCAAACAACAACTGTTGCTCTGAATCACATCCTACAAACTAGCATGTTACTAAAATACCAAAAACAAAACTTAACTAGAAGAGGCCACACAGTAGAGTGCTGTTCTCTGCTAGGAAACCCAGAAAGAATATTCTTTTTATTCTATATGCTCACAAAACTTTTAGGCTGATGGGTCCAGTAGTATATGAGATCAGCTGTGGACAAATCAAATATTCATGCATGCACACATGCAACAGATCACATAAGCCCCTACAGGCATAGTTTGTTATTTTTACAAAACAATAACCAAAAGCAAAACAGTTTTGAATTGAAAAACATTACTGATCATTAAGGGAAAAAAATTAAACAACTATGATGTCAAAAAGTCCCAATGACCTGTTAAGATGTTCTCCCTGTTAAAATACAAACAGTCAAAATGAAGATTTAGGAATAAGACAGTGTGTTGGCTATAATGAGCTCAATTAAAGTAATATCTGGTTTGCGTCTGTGATTAAAGGATAATAGTAATAAACATTAACTCATAACTAACAAATCAGATAAATAAAAAAAATGTACATTACGTTACATTTGTCTGCACCATCACAGTGAACCACAACAAGTTGACCAAAACGTTTCCCATCATCCTTTTATCTACAGTCAGGTGTCTTATTGGAGATCATATCAGTAGATGACAGTATCTGTCTGCTCTCTGTCTTTTCTATTTGTCTACATTTCTCCTTCTGTTTTCTCTCCATTCTCTCTCTCTCTCTCTTTCTCTGCCTACACGAAGCTGACTGTGTAAATGTTGTCATCATTCATACTGATGGACTGTTGGTATCATCACTGTCCATTCTGCAACAACACACAGAAGACAAAAACTTGTCTATGATCCCTTTCCTCATGAAAATATACAGAATCAAGTCTGCAAGAGGACTCAGCTGAGACAAGACGTCAGTCAGGATGTTCAGTGTACTGTTACGTAGGACTCCCATTGAAAGGAAAAAAATGATGGTAGGCAGGAACAGCAGTGTGTAAATCAGCAGCACCAGAACCAAAACTGCCACAATCCGTCGTTTTTCATCAGAGGGGACATGGCTGGCAGACAGGGCTTTGAGGGTCCCAACCAGGAAGAATATGAACAGTGGGAGGGGAAAGAGGAAGACGATGCCGAATATGATTAAGAAATTCTTAACTGCCCACAAAATGAACATGAGGAGACAGAACAGAGCAAGGACCCAGACCAGGACACAGACCACCACAGAGATCTTGATGGTTCGTCTGAAGCGGTACCACAGTGGGTGGATGATGACCAAATACCTGTAATACAAGATGGACACATTGTCTTTGAAGAGCTTCAAAATTATATAGTATTGTAATGGTGAGACATAGAAGTAGCTTCACACATACTGGACAGACAGATAGCTACCTTTCCAGGGCGATGCACACCATGAAGCCAACACTGACCATCAGACAACAGAGGTAAATAAGACCGGAGACTCTAAACATCATGGCATTGCCAGTTGCTGCCACCTGAACAATCATGCAGCAGAGCTGAATGATGTCAGAGATGAGAAGGTTGATGACGTAGATCGGAGCAACATGATCTTTTCGTATCTGCAGAAAAACATTGATAAAAGTAAACAAACTCCACTTGATCTGATGTCTTGAATAAATGAAAAGTCAGAAAAAATAATTATGATTCAACTTTTAGTCACCACAGATGTTTATGTTTTTTTTTTTGTTTTTTTTTATGGCAATAAATTGAACAAAGTGAGACATTTCACTAAAAACCAGAACCATCAACCTCATAGTGGTGTTAAAGAAAACAGAGGCTTCATCTCTGAGGACCATGAATGTCTAAAAAATGTCACATTGAGCCCAAATAATATTGTACAAATGACTCTGGCAAAATTTACAACTGTTTGTTTTGCGTTGTAGCTAAATGGTGCCTTAAAACTAGTAGTAAGTAAATAATTCTTCTAAATATATACTCAGTAAAAGTAAATTTAAAGTCAGATGAAGATGTGAACAGACAGACTGTACAACAGACACATGACACAGACAGTAAATAAATCAATCTCAGTCATAATGTAAATACCTGACAATAAAGAGCATAGATGGCCACGAGGGTCAGAGGAAGGCCGATACCAATGGTAATGTATGTCACCACATCAATGATGAATGTTACATTGTCATAATCATTGTTCCTGTAGTTGGAGGTGATGTTGCTGTAATCATAGCTGTTGTTCTGTGAGGTGATGTTCTTGTAGAAATCTTCCATTCTTCAGAGTGAAACCTGTTTGAGAGATCAGGTTATAGACAGAGAACAAGTTTTAATATCTACCAAACATTGTTCAGTGATATCACTAAAGTTCACACAAATACAGTACAACTGTAGTATATCCACAATAATATCAAATCAAACATGCTGTGTCTTCTTAGTTTGATATATTCATATAGATATTCGGGCTCTGTCATTGACTGTTCTTATCAAGTCTACATATAATACATATAAGAAAATAGTACTTTACCTTCAAAAGCTGGAACCAACGTCTGATGTTTTGTCCAGCCTGTAGTCAATATGATAAGTGATAGAATCCAGTAGGTTGATGAGAATCTACACTTCCTCTTGAACTGGCATTATCCCCACCCTCCTCACCACAGCTGTAACATCAATTTCTGTGGGTCAGATTACACAGTGAGTGATTTACACATGGAGGGAGGGAGAAAGAGTCAGTTCTGCCTGACTGGTTTGGGAGTTCAGGTATTAAACCTAATGGGGTCGTTAACACCTAGTCAGGCAGAACTGAAGAAACCTCTTGGATGAGAGGCGAAACGTCTTCAAGAACTCTATCAAGTCCAGTTGCCTACTACAAACCTTGATACGAATACCGTGACCTGGATGACTGAGAATATTCACAGACATAATTTGGTCTAGTGCACAATGCAAATGTGTCCACCATAGTTTGCCACTTGCTTATTCCATCACAGCTCCTTGTAGAACTACCACTTTCTACTTTTTGGTCCATGTACTATATCATCCAAAGGTTTTATTGATCTGTCACAAAAGTGTGGCACAGAACAACTTGTATTAACTAAGTATCAACACTATGTACATGCCTCTGAGGTCCTCTCTGCCAGTTTTGTAAGTGCTGTTCAAATATGCACCAGTTGAGTGTTTTCTTGTGGTTTCACATGAATGGAGACTGAGATCATTGCCTGGAATGTCAAAGAGAGAGAAGAAGAGATGGATGAGAAATGTGTTAACCCCTCTGACTCAGGGGCAGAAGGAAACAGAGGAGAGAAGTCTTGGTAGAGGGAGCAGCGGCCAGATGAATAAAGCTCTGTACTTAAAAGACAGAAATATCCATAAAGTCTTAAAGCTTTCAGCCATAACTCCATATCAAACATATCTCAGGTCCATTCACTGATGAAGGCTTTAAGATGTGATCCTTAGAATAAACTACAGCTAATAATTTTTCAAACTAATGTATCCATTACTCAAAGAGGCCTTGGCTCCCTGATGCCTGGAAAAAACAAAAAAAAAAAAAAAAAACATAAACAAAAGCATGGGCAAACCCACACAGTCCATTTTTTTAAATGAATGTAGTGCTGTTTTCTGTCTGAATCTGACAAAGCATGAAACTGGTCTGGAACTCCAAACACCAAGAAGCCCAGAAAGTCCAGTATTGACTGTTAATTTTTTTGTGTTTGGTTATACAATATCAGCAAAGTTTGGTTCTGTATTATCACCTTCTGTAATGATGTAAAGAGCCCAATGGCAAATTTTTGCCCCAAAAGTCCCCAAAGGTTCATCCAGCTGTGGTCTGAACAGCCAATATTACGGGTGTAAATAACAGAAAATAAAGCTCTGAGAACACACAAAAGACTTTGAAGTGATACAGACTGTGTGGTTTCGGCAATCTTATAGGTTTAATGCAAACCACATTGAGTGACATGGATCGAATGAACTTAGATCCAACATTAAGTTTGATGTATGTCGACTATACAATTATCACACCTGAATCGTAGGATACAAGTCAATATACAAGAAAATATCTTAAGCATGTCATCAGTGTGTGTCTACACCTCTATAGTGGTAAATAATGAAGCTGAGCAAGAGCCAAGACCTTGCAATAGTAGTATTTATGTGTATGAAAAAAAATCCAAATAAGAAAAGGAGTAGTCTGAGCACCTGATCATGGTGAGGGAAAAGACACTGACACGGGACGTCGCTTTTGCAAACAAAGCTTTAGTGTGTTCATGTACATGAATGTATGCTAAAATCCCTTGATATACAATTTGTTGTTGATCTGTCGTTGTCCACCAGCACACACTACATTCCTTGGTTAAGAAATGTAGATTGTAGCGGCAGTCAAATTGTGAGATGGCTTTTCTAAATTTCTGCGACCATCAGAATTTTGTCCCAAGCTAGCTTTGGTCGCACGAATGTAAGAATGGTCGTATTTGAAGCTCTCTCAGAGTGGGACATAGGACCATTACCACAGTTTTGGAGACATGAACAAAGATGTCACCACGTTGCTTTCATGTTGGTCATTTCTCATCTGGGACAGGACGGGATGTTGTTGCCGGAACGGATATCGGACACAACCAAGGTGAGAGTTCGAACTTCAATGACCTCTTTTGAGAACTGTATATTTAGTTGTACATAGCCTGTGCCTTTTGCCAGGGAGGCAAACATTTTGGGCTTGAACCGAGCTTTTGTTTTGGTAAACCCTAAATGTGGTTTCATTCTGTTAGCTTTGGCTGCCTGTTTACCTGTTTACATTTCTGTTCTTTTTCTATTCAGTAATATGGTAATTGTTAATCATGAACATGTTTCCTTGTAAAAACAAAATGCTATAATGAGCCTTATATGGAGATAACTTTGCTGATAACACACCTTATACTGGTTCAACAACACAGAAGTTTACTGAGCTTACTGAGGCATGTGTTGTTTAAATAATTAAGGAAAAAAACAACACTTCTTCTTCTTGTGTCTTTTGCAGTAAACTCTTTCACTCTCGTCTCACAGCTGCTTGATTTAACTGTGTGCTTCAATTTTAAGCCTTTCAGTGTAGAATTGATTCTGATAGTCAGTTTGTGAAGGACCTTGTTTAGTCCAAACAGTAAGAACACTTCCACGCACGTTAGTGAATGAGGCCCACTGTCTCTGACCCATCTTACTTTACTGTAAGAACAGTTTGATAATCAGCAATAAGCAGACCTGACTGCATTTGTATCACAGTGCATTTAATATTGTCAGAATAAGACATCACTGACAAGAAAGTTACCAGTAGTCTGCATCTACAGGAAAAATAACCAAAGATAAGTTTCATTAGAGTCCGAAAAGGAATACAGTTCCATCATCGATCAATAAATTTACTTTAACACATTTAGAGACCTAAACACATTAATGTTAAGTGTATGCAGAGGAAAACATAATAGATTCGTCAACTTGCAGATAAACTGTCCTCATTCATTGTGTTCATATCAGGTTTTAATTCAGTCCGTTAATCAAAGACAGACATTCACATTTTTGTCTAGAAACTGATTTTTAATTGGACTTCAAGAAAATGCACAATTTCATGTAAATGTACAGACACTGTGATATAATATTTTATCCATATTGCCAAGCAAACAACAGCTGTTGTAAAGTACCTGCCCTGAATCACATCCTAAAAAACAGCATACCACGAAAAGATTAACAATAAAACTTAATGAGAAGAGGTCACCAGTAAAGTGCCGATCTCTGCCAGGAAGCCCAAAAAGAATATTATTTTTATTATAAATGTACACAAAACCTTTAGGCTGATAGATCCAGTAGTATATGAGATCAGCTATGGACAAATATTCATGCACACACACATGCAACTGATCACATGATCCCCTCCCAGGCTTTTTTTTTTTTTTTAGTTTTACAAAAAATAACAGAAAACAAATCAATGTTTAATTGACAAACATTATTTATAACTAAGAAAAACACCCCATTAAATTAAAACACCACAAAGTTAAGAAAAAAAGCCCTGATCACCTGTTAAGATGTTCTCCCTGTTAAACATACAAACAGTCAAAATAAAGATATAGGAATAAGACGATGTGTTGTCTATAATGAGCTCGATTAATCAAATAATATCTGGTTTGCTTCTGAAACTAAATATATAATAATGATAAGTATTAACTTGCAGCTAACAAACTATAAAAATATACTCTATGTTTGTTGAAGCCATCACAGTGAACAACAACAAGTTGACCAAAACATTTCCCAGCATCCCTTTCTCTACACTCAGGTGTCTTATTGGAGATGACAGTATCTGTCTGGTCTCTATCCTTTCTCTTTGTCTACATTTCTCCTTCTGTTTTTTCTCTCTCTCTCTCTCTCTCTCTCTCTCTCTCTCTCTCTCTCTCTGTCTCTCTCTCTCTCTCTGCCTACATGAAGCTGACTGTGTAAATGTTGTCATCATTCATACTGATGGACTGTTGGTATCATCACTGTCCATTCTGCAACAACACACAGAGGACAAAAGCTTGTCTATGATCCCTTTCCTCATGAAAATATACAGAGTCAAGTCTGCAAGAGGACACAACTGAGAAAAGATGTCAGCCAGGATGGAGAGTGTACTGTAGTCTTTGTCTCCCCATGACAGTAACCAAATGATGGCAGGCAGAAACAGCAGCATGTAAATAAGCAGCACCAGAACCAAAATTGCCACAATCCGTCGTTTTTCATCAGAGGGGACACGGCTGGCAGACAGGGCTTTGAGGGTCCCACCCAGGAAGAATATGAACAGTGGGAGGGGAAAGAAGAGGAAGATGCCAAAGATCAGAAACCTGGTTTCAGGATGAACCCAGAGATACAAAGGGAAGCGAAAAACAAAAGCAAGGACCCAGACCAGGACACAGACCCCCACAGAGATCTTGATGGTTCGTCTGAAGCGGTACCACAGTGGGTGGGCGATGACCAAATACCTGTAATACAAGATGGACACAGAGTCTTTGATGAGTTTCAGAATTATATAGTAATATAATGGTGAGACACAGAAGTAGCTTCACACATACTGGACAGACAGATAGCTACCTTTCCAGGGCGACGCACACCATGAAGCCAACACTGACGACCAGAGAATAAATGTAAATAAAAGCAATGATGTAATTCATCTTTTCACTGAGATTTGGTACCACCCAACCAATCATGCAGCAGACCTGAATGAGGTCAGAGATGAGAAGGTTGATGACGTAGATCGGAGCAACATGATCTTTTCGTATCTGCAGGAAAACATTGATAAAAGTAAGGAAGCAGTTGTAAACATGTTCTGAACTGATCAGGTTTTGAAGATGTCCAATGAAAAACACTTAACTCTAAAATGTGTAGATAGGAGGATAGGAGGTAAGATCACCAATAGGAGAACACGTTATCACATTTATTGCAAGATTGGTCAATAAAAGAAACATGCACTGAATATAGGCTCACATATTACTAACATTAGGATCAAAAATTAAATAATTAGGCTGTTTTTAATGAACACACATAGAAAAACGCAAAGTTCAAAAAAAGACTCTACAGTCGTGTACACAGTGGTTCGTCTCCCTAAACGCAAATATGTTCACAATAGCAGATAATGTTTGCCATGTTTGCTACCTTAGTTTAGCATGTTAGCACAGCAGAGGCTGATGGCACTGCATATAGTTTTGCCTACATAAATAATAATACCTGTCATAAATATGACTTAATGACTTAAATAAATGAAAAGTCAGGAAAAAAATAATTATGATTCAGTCAACATGAATGTTTGTCTTATTTTCTATGACAATCCATCCAATAAGTTGAGAACTTTTAGTAAAAAAACAGAAACATCAGCCTCATGGTGGTGTTAAAGGAAAAGTTAGAGGCTTCATTCTCTAGGGACCATGTTGTAAAAACGACACAGACAACTTTTTTATGGTTTTCTTTGAGTTGTAACAAAATGACGCCTTAAAACTCAACAACCATTAATCTGCATAGGTTTATAGTCCAATAAAGTTCATGTTAATTTTAATTATGTAATAAATTATTCCTTTAAATGTATAGGTCATTACAACACTTTGTCTCAGCCCCCTGACACCTCGACCCCACGTCAGATGAAGATGTGAACAGACAGACTGTACAACAGACACATGACACAGACAGAAAATAAATCAATCTCAGTCAGAATGTACATACCTGACAATAAAGAGCATAGATGGCCACGAGGGTCAGAGGAAGGCTGATACCAATGGTTATGCATGTCATCACAAAATAAATGAATTTATTGTCATAATCATTGTTGAAGGAGGAAAATGTGATGTTGCTGTAATCATAGCTGTTGTTCTGTGAGGTGATGTTCATGTAGAAATCTTCCATTCTTCAGAGTATAACCTGTTTGAGAGATCAGGTTATAGACAGAGAACAAGTTTTTAATATCTACCAAACATTGTTCAGTGACATCACTAAAGTTCATACAAATACAGTACAACTGTAATATATCCACAGTAATATCAAATCAAACATAACACAAGCTGTGTCTTCTTAGTTTGATATATTCATACAAATACTGTTTGCAGTTCTTATCATCTCTACATACGAGGGTAATTCAAAAAGTTCTGAGACAAATTGAAAAAAAAAAAAAATATTTCTGAAAGATAAAAAATTATTTTTCAACATAAGATCCACCTAAAATTCCTTCTTGATAGAATTCTGGAGCTTGTCTAGTCAACCAGGTCACAACCTCCCTCTTCGCTTCAAGTATGGACTGAAATCTTGTTCCTGTCAAATGTTCCTTCAACTTTGGAAATACGTCTCCCTAAACATTTTGCAAAGCTTCAATGATTTCTGTAGGTTTCCATTGAAGTTTTGTTAGAAATTTGAAGTTTGCTCGAACTTCAAATTGGCTCATTTTGGACGGTCAAAAAAGTTGGTTTTGTAATATGTAACCTGGAACATTGAATAACAAAGTTAGAATGCTGTAACTTGTCAAATTTGTTTATAAGTCATCAGTGGTACGATTCAAGGTCATTTTGTTACACTATTTTGACTCATTTTGAATTTATGTCATTTGTCTTAGAACTTTTTGAATGCCCCTCGTACAATGCATATAACAAAATTTTAATTTACCTTCAAAAGCTGGAACCAGCGTCTGATGTTTTGTCCTCTTCATCCAAACAGCCTGTAGTCAATATGACAAGTGATAGATTCAAGTAGGTTGATGAGAATCTACACTTCCTCATGCATTAGCCCCACCCTCTTCACCACAGCTATGTCATCACTTTCAGTGAATGAGATTAAAGATTGAGTGATTTTCACACAGAGGGAGAGAAAGAGAGAGGGACAATGTTCACTAGCCAGTTAAAGCTACTACGGGGAGTTTTTAATTAGTTACGAAACAGTCCAATCAAAAACTGATGTTTCTATATGCCATGCATAAATTAACAAAACTGTTAGCAAGATGACCAGCTATTTATATATTGTTATTCTTAATGCCTGCCACCAGATCCAGATGACATATGTTGATCCTGGATATGGATATTTTGTATTTTTAGCATTATGGTACATAAAAAATTTAAAATCAGCCAATTAAAACTGCACAAGCTGGCTTTATAAGCTTGTGATTGTCCTCTTGTTGTCTTTGGCACTACAAAATCATTCTTCCTGTGTATTTTCACTTCATACTGAAAGGCTGCTGTGCATTAATTGAATGTATTTCTGGTCATTATGTTTGTGTACAGATATTGACTTTAAATGTTTCTTAAATCATCATGTCCACGTGCGAGGCAGCCATCCAATTTCAGGCGTCCTCTGAAATCCAACACAAGCACAATTCATGTACTGTCTATTTTTGCACCAGGAGCAGCATAAAATAACTTTACAGCCATGAAAGTTGTGGAGAGCATGCTGAAATGCATACAAGCTGTGATTTAAAATGAGAGTTGTTCCACCAAATATTGATTTCTGAACTCTTCCCATGTTAAAACATTAGTATTGTGTTGTGTTTTAAAATGAATATTGTGAATAATAATACTTTTCTATATGTTTCAAGGTCTGAAAACACTGCATCTTTTGTTATTTTATATTATTTGTTTCTGCAAATAAATTCTCTGAATGATAATATTTTTGGGTGGAATTTGCAAGAGGTGGCAGTAGTTTACAGAGTGAATCTGTGCACTTGACTTGAACACATCTATAAATTCTCCCACCCTTCTGCTGCAGATATGAAGTTTTTAACTCCAGTGCTCAGTAAATAGCAGGTTGTTGACATTTTTCTGTTGTTTGCTAGAGGACAGAAGGTGACGAGATGCACCATCACACAATGCAAGTCAGTGGAGAGCCACTGATTGTTTTGCTCTCTGGTGTGAGCAGGGCATAAAAACACTCTGCCTCTGTTAGTGGACAGCCTTATCAGAGATCATCTTACAATGGGATCATGACAGCTGTGATGGCCATCAGCTCGTTGATGTTCCATCTCATTAGTACTTGTAGTCATCACCACATTATCACATCAATACTCTGAACTCATGGGTCAGACCACACCCACTTTAAAGCTCGATCTTCATAGTTGTGACATTATGGTATTGAAATCATCTGTCCACAGACAGATATATAAACACCTGAATAAACACTTGTCGACGGTTCTGTGGTGGTTCCGGCTATAGTAGGTTTCTCCAAGACCATATTTTGCCATGATAACACACATGCACACAGATCCTGCATTCATTTGACCTCATCTACACAGAGGAACACTAGGGAGATTTAAAGAGAGAAGTCCATATATTGAGGTGGTTGGTTGTATGGATGGATCAAACAAACAGAACTTTTACTGAAGAGACCAAGGTTTAGTTTCCTGGGTCCCATTTAAAAACCCTGTGGTCAATGTTGACTTACATAACATAAGTTACATGACTTGTAACTTAACCCAGACCATGATCTTTTCTTAAACCAACCAAGTAGTTGTTGTGCCTTTGTTTTGAAAGTTTAGTCAGGTGTTGCATTTTTATTGGAACTAACTTGACTGCAGAGTCCTGCATATGCAAAACTCTCTCTAGAAGGGTACATGCAGCACTGTGGATTGAAGTATGGGAAAACCGACCAGGTTGCTGAGAACTTGTTGGATCAGCCCTTCAAACCCCTAGGTCACTAGGGACACACCCCGTTGGAACTAGTACAAGTTTTAACAGTAAATGATCTCAAGTTTGATGGTTTCATTGGTGATGAGGCAGAAAGTTAAAGGCACAAGTTTTGGTGAGATAAACAAGTCAAAAAGGTCTATAGATTCAGCCCATTGCCAATATATTTGGCCTAGTGCACAACACAAATTGACCTAATGCTTTTCACTTTTTGGTCCATGCATTTTGGTTTAAGCTGAACATCAAACTTTAGTTTGCAATCCATCAATTACATCATCCAAAGGATTTATCTGTCATTCTGTGCAGATGCCTTGGGTGTCCTCTCTCCCAAAATTTTTAAGTGCTGTTCAAATATTCATCAATTGAGTGTTTCCTTGTGGTTTCTCACAAATGGAGATAGAAATCTTGGCCTGGAATATGAAAAAGAGAGAGAAAAAGAGATGGAGAAGTGTGTGTTAACCTTTAACTGACTCAGGAGAAGGAAAGAGAGGAGAGGGATGTTGTGCACAGAGAGAGAGAACACTGTGAGATTAATACTGTATGTTTATGACCTTGGTCAAAACTATCTGTAGCTGATCATGATAGCTGACTTAAGTAACTGTGTGATTCGGTTTCGACTCAAAGAGATGTGCTTGAGCTCTCACCTCTCCCTCCCTCACTCTCTCTAAAACGAAATACAGGAAACCTTGGAGACTTTCCAAAAAGTGAAGCTTCACAATATGAAGAGCCTCAATGGGTATAAAAGAAAGTTCCAAAGGTTTTCTATTCAGGATGTTGCTGGCCGGACCAGCGTATGGTTTGCTGTACTGAACCTGTCTAACGTTACAATAAATTTCTTTCTCTCTGAATTCTGGCAGACTTTAGAAAGAAATTCATGTTTTGGAGAACCTGACAACTTTTGGCCCATCTGGAGGTTTTTTCATTCTAATACCACTATTACTACTACCAATGACAACAACAAAAACAACAATAATAACACTGCATGAATGTCTGATTCTGTTTGCATACACAATGCAACAACTGCCTCTACTGCTCTCTCATGATACTTCCCTGCAACCGTATTTCCTTATATAGATAAAAGGGGATGTGGCTGTGTGACTGCAGACTGCAGGCACAGGCCTGTCAGTTTAGAATGACTTTGATTCACTAACATCTGTACGCTGGTCAGAAGAAAAGCATTTCATAATTGCAAGTTTGCATAGGAACTTATTTTGTGTACACAGTAAAATCATTTCCAGGCACATGTTAGTGAATGACGCCCACTGTCTCTGACACTTCTTGATTTACTGTGAGAAGTTTGATAATCATCAATAAGCAGGCCTGATTGTATCTGTACAACGATGAATTTTGAACACTGTCAAGATAAAACATCACCGACAAGAAAGTTACCAGTAATGTGTATCTACAGGAAAAACAACCAAAGATAAGTTTCATTAGACTCTGAAAAGGAACACAGTTTCATCAATGGATCAATAACCTTAATTTAACGTAAACTAAATCTAAATGCAAAAATGTTAATGTATGCTCAAGTGTGAAGCCACCATGATGTTTTTTTCATATTACAGCTCCTGATAACAGATTTGTCAACCAGCAGAGAAATTGTTAATTCTCATTCATTGTGTTCATATGAGGTTTTAATTCAGTCAGTTAGTCAAAGACAGATCACATTTTTGTCTAGAAGACAGATTTTTAATTGGATTTCAAGAAAATATATAATTTCATGTAAATGTACATACACTATGATATAAGATTTTATCCATATCCAAACAACAGTTGTTGCAAAACACCTGCTCTGAATCACATCTTAAAAACTAGCATGTTCTTAAAAGATAGAAAATGTAACTGGAAGACGTCACTCAGTAAAGTTCAGATCTCTGCCAGGAAACCCAAAAAGATTTTTTTTTTAATTCTATTCTGATGTGTCCAGTAGTATGTGAGATTACCTGGGACAAACAACAGTCAACATAAATATTTACTAAACAAAAATATCCAGTTTGCTTCTGTAAACATCAACTTATAGTTCACAAACTGATGAAAAACAAACTGTATTTACATTTGTTGAAGGCATCACAGTGAACCAGAACAAGCTGACTAAAACATTTCCCAGCATGCTTTTATCTACACTCAGGTGTCTTATTGGAGATCATATCAGTAGATGACAGTATCTGTCTGGTCTGTTTTTTCTATTTGTCTACATTTCTCCTTCTGTTTTCTCTCCTTTCTCTCTCTCTCTCTCTCTCTCTCTCTCTCTCTCTCTCTCTCTCTCTCTCTCTCTCTCTCTCTTCTCTCTCTCTCTCTCTCTCTCTCTCTGCCTACATGAAGCTGACTGTGTGAATGTTGTCATCATTCACACTGATGGACTGTTGGTATCATCACTGTCCATTCTGCAACAACACACAGAGGACAAACACTTGTCTACGATCCCTTTCCTCATGAAAACATACAGAGTTGAGTCTGCAAGAGGACTCAACTGAATAATTATTAAAGACAGGCTGTAGAGTGTAACATTAAATGCATTTCCCAGTGACAGGAACGAAATGATGACAGGCAGGAACAGCAGTGTGTAAATCAGCAGCACCAGAACCAAAACTGCCACAATCCGTCGTTTTTCATCAGAAGGGACACGGCTGGCAGACAGGGCTTTGAGGGTCCCACCCAGGAAGAATATGAACAGTGGGAGGGGAAGGAACAAGAGTACACCGTATATGATTAGGAAGATCTCAGGAGCAACTGAGAAGATGAAAATGATGACAAAGACAAGAGGCAGGACCCAGACCAGGACACAGACCACCACAGAGATCTTGATGGTTCGTTTGAAGTGGTACCACAGTGGGTGGGCGATGCCCAAATACCTGTAATACAAGATGGACACATAGTCTTTGATGAGTTTCAGAATTATATAGTAATATAATGGTGAGACACAGAAGTAGCTTCACACATACTGGACAGACAGATAGCTACCTTTCCAGGGCGATGCACACCATGAAGCAAACACTGACCATCAGACAATAGACGTAACTAGAAATGAAGATGTTATGTGTCAAGGGATTGCGAACTGGTGCAAGCCTAATTGCCAAGCAGCAGAGCTGAATGATGTCAGAGATGAGAAGGTTGATGACGTAGATCGGAGCAACATGATCTTTTCGTATCTGCAGAAAAACATTGATAAAAGTAAACAAAGAGTTGTAAACATGTTCTGAACTCCACCTCCTCCCACAAATGTCTTCTTGATCCACCCAGCAGTTGTAGTCAGAGACATTTATGCATTTTTCATCAAATTCTCCTTTGTGATGTCAGAAATATCAGATATGACACACTGGCTAATCAGGTGTGGAAGTCGTCCAATGAAAAACACTTATCTCCAAAATGTGGAGATAAGAGGATAGGAGGGAGAATCACACAAATAATTAAACACGCTATCACAGGTTAATCATGTTTCCACTGGATTTACTGAAGTCACTCAATTTGTCAGTTTGCAGAGAAAATTTATTTCTAGCTCTGAAGATTTTAAATATAAAACAAATGGGTTTACAAGATTGTAGGGTAAAACAAACATGCAAGCATGAAATATAGATTTATATATTCCTAACATTTGTGTATTAGGAACAAAACTGAAATAATTAGGCTGTTATTAATGAATATTAATGTGTAAACAACGTCAACAATCTCATGGTGGTCTTAAAAGAAAAGTTAGAGGCTTCATCCTCTGAGGGCCATGAATGTCTACAAGATTTGTCCTTGAGCACAAATAATGTATTAATGTACTAATGTGTTTATAGTACATTCAGTTTCATGTTAATTTTAATTATGTAATAAATTATTCCTTTAAATGTATAGGTCATTACAACACTTTGTCTCAGCCCCCTGACACCTCGACCCCAAGTCAGATGAAGATGTGAACAGACAGACTGTACGACAGACACATGACACAGACAGTAAATAAATCAATCTCAGTCATAATGTACATACCTGACAATAAAGAGCATAGATGGCCACGAGGGTCAGAGGAAGGCTGATGCAAATGATTACAACTGTCACCACATCAAGGATGAATGTAACCTCTTCTGAGAGACCATCATCATAGACATCATAGTCGTCCGTCATGTTCCAGTAATCATAGCTGTTGTCCTGTGAGGTGATGTTCATGTAGAAATCTTCCATTCTTCAGAGTGAAACCTGTTTGAGAGATCAGGTTATAGACAGAGAACAAGTTTTAATATCTACCCCACATTGTTCACTGATATCACTAAAGTTCACACAAATACAGTACAACTGTAGTATATCCACAGTAATATCAAATCAAACATGCTGTGTCTTCTCAGTCTTATATATTCATATAAATACTTTGGCACTTTCAATATCATGACTATTTACAGTTGTTATCATCTCTACATATAATACATATAAGAAAAATAGTAATGTCACAAACTTTACCTTCAGAAGCTGCAAGAGCACACCTAGACGAGTTCTCTACAACATCTGATGTTTTGTCCTTTTCATGCAAACAGTCTGCAGTCAATATGACAAGTAATAACATGTTAATGAGAATATGCACCTCCTCTTTTGAAAAAATGAAAAGGCATGAATATACATGGCATGACCTGTGAGGCGGATTAAATTTTGATTGATTTAAACACACACACACACACACACACACACAGAGAGAGAGAGAGAGGGAGAGGCAGCGAGAAAGAAAGAATGTTGATGAGCTTGTTAAAGCAGCTACAGGGAGTTTTTACCTGGTTATAAAGCAGTCATTATAATTTATAATGAAGAAACATTCATAATGTGTCTACATGCCACACATGTAGTGATCGACTTTCTCTAAAAAAGTGACAAAGCAGCAGGTCAGATTAAGTATCAGTGACTCCCAGAATCATTGTGTGCAATAGTCCTCTTACCGTCCTCCCTCCCTCTGTCTCCCTGTCAGTCACACACACACACACACACACACACACACACACACACACACACACACACTGGCTGCAGTGGTGAACAGAGAAGTGCTTCCAGTGCTCTGTCTCTGTCTCTGTCACTGTTATATCCTGAAAAGAGGAGATATTAATAATGGCACTCAGACACAATGCTTCCTCTTTGGCAGCTTGACCGAAACTGAGGCATCGTAGCAAGAACTGCCCCTTTCGGACCTCACAGGCATGACTAATCAATCACAGGTTTCTTATCTCAAAGGATCAAAAAGTCAATCACGGATTAACTCTTTACAGGTTGGTATATTTACACCTTTTTAAACGCTTTTATATATTTTTTTTAAACCATATTAACTATTTTTGAGCATTTTAACCCCTCTTGCAGGACTTTTTACAATTTAATCATTTTAATCCGCAGTTATTACATTTTTTCCATTTATAGCCATGAACTATAATTAATAAAAACATGAAGAGGATGAGAGAGAAAAAAGCAACAGACTTCGTATCTGAGCAGAAATCACTTTTGTATTACTTTCCAGACATGGCAACCTGCTCTCCTGACACTGGTTGTGATTTGTGTCTCCTCCTCAGTCTTTTCTCCAAGAACCTCTGAAGAGTTTTTATTTCAGGCGGCAAAAGAAATCAGTAATGGCTGAGTTTTATTTTCATTTTCATATCAAGAATCATGGAAAGTCACTAGTATTGGTATTGATTACTAAATTTCTGGTTTTGTGATATTCCTAGTAACCTTTTTTAATAATCATACATAGCCATTTTATGGTGTCTAAAAAGCTTTTGCTGCTGTCGCTGTCCACAGCGGGAACAACTGGGGGCATGCTGTAAGCCATCTGCGTAAGGGTTAGCACATGATATTTTGTCATGGCTGACAGAGTCAGACAAGCTAGGCTGCCATATCACAACAGACGACAGGACTTTAATGAGTCATAGTTTTCTACACTATGTGTATGTTTAATAAATTTTTTACATTGCAGATTGTACAGTTCATTCTGTCTCACACAGAAATATAGAGAGATTGAATATCATCTGTAACATCTGCACACTGACACAAGGTGGGCCTATGTTCTACACATAAATGAACAAAACTCAGTAACAATGATATAAATGTTACCAAATGAATGAATACTGTAATATTATTGTTAAATGATGCATATTTTGAGCATAGAACCACAAAAGTTATTCTGTAAAATGTGATGTATTTTAAATATGCTGCAGGCCTGATTTCAGGCATAGAGCAGTTTTAAATTCACATGATACTAAAGTCAACACATCATGCTGATGAAGCTGGTAATAGTTTTAAAGGGATACATCAGTTAATCAGTTTTAAGTAAAACAATCAGATATATTTAGAAGCTGTCTTACCTGCACGGTGAGTGTCCAGCTCATGGGCGTCTTCCCTCAGCAGGTGTCCCTCGTCCATCAGTGGTTGACTGAGGGTCATTTTTCAGGCTCTACATTTTTCCACAACAGTCCAGTAAATCCAAGAAAACAACTTCCACTTTCCAACAAATTCCTCCAGAGAGATTCTGCAGGATGGTTAGAAATCTGTCCACAGTTTGTGTTTGCAGCAGGTCAACAGGTCAACTCTGTCACAGTGAAAAGAGAGAAATCAGAATGATCTGCTGACCCTTGGTTTCCAGGGCAACTTACTGAAGTTTGTGTGCACCTATGAGTGAGACAAACAAAGAGAGACATCAGATTAATTTTTTTGTAACTATTTCATGCTAATTTAATGCATAAGCAGTGAGCCAGAGATGGCAGCAACACAACAAATGGTGGCAACATACTGTCTGTCAGGAGAGACACACAAAAGGAAACTGAAAACAAGAATATAAATGTGACACAAATGATCCAACTCTGAGATGTGACTCACACAGGACAAGACAAGTTTGTTTTGACAGACTGTTGATGTAAAGCTGCTGAAATATGTTCACTCTCTAACACATTCATTATCTTTAACATAAGGCATCCTAAAATCTACCTTAAAAATATTTTGGGAAAATTTGTTCAAATCATCTTTATTTGATATATTTTATGACAACAAAAAATGATTGTGCACCATGTGTCAGTCCCTTCCACACTCCAAAACCTGCTTTTTCAAACATGTTTCTTCACAAACAGACTGACACATGCTGTAAAAACATTCATGAAGCTCCTCCTATTGTGGGGCATCTTTTTCAGTGAACAGCTGTGTGTAATAAAACAGACACCTGACAGTAAAAAAAAACACCAACAAAGGAGAGAAACTACATTCATTCAGCGATATAAGCAGTCATAGAAATTCAACTCAGCAGGAACACGGTTTGACTTGCGCAGCCAAAAATGTAAGTACAAAAGCACAGTGTCTGTAATAGTGTCATTTACTCACCCTGTAAACAGCGCTGTTGGCTCCTCCATGGTGCTGCTGCACACAGGTTTACAAGCAAACATGAAGATAAATCCATTTTTTAATCCCATAAGTTTAAAAAACGAACTCTGAGGTCTCATCTGGTCCATCAGCACATTCATTATTGTTTCATAAATCACTGCTGCAGGGGGGCTGAGAGACAGGAGGAAAAATAAATCCACTTTTTCATCTCAAAAGTTTCAAAAACAAATGGTCTCATCTGGCAGGTCCACAGCTCCATGATTTCTTTGTTGTTGCTAGAGAAAGTTGAAGCAGGGGTGAAGATAAATCCTCTTTTTAATCCCAAAAGTGTGAATTATACACTCTGAGCTCCTATTCTGCCAGTAAAGTAGCCAGCATCACAGCCATTTGGGTGTTTTTTTTTTTTCCTGCAGAAGCTCCACTCAGCCACCGACCCTCTCCTGCAGAGCTCCCCGACTCTGAGCAGCTGTTAGTCAGCTCTGGTTCTGGACCCGGTGCTCTCGGCCCTTGGCAAAGCTCTGTGATACACATGAATGAACACAACTGAAGGTGAAGTCAAAAGTAACTGAGTGAGCTGACAAACTCCTGGGTTGAGGATGTTGCTCATTAGGCTCTTTTCTCTTTATTATAATGCTGTTTTACAGCAATGTTCCCTGCAGTAGCGTCCATCATTGATTCAGGGTCTAACTGAAGGAATGTGCACAGGCAGCTGCACTAGTAAGAGGAGTCCCCCAGGTCCTAAAAGACCTGTGATTGCTTTAAGTCTACCATCACAGGCCAGATTCTCTAAATGCTGCAAACAGCCATAGAGGAGGTGCAGAAGTCTGGTTCTCTCTCAGAACACCTGACTTACAATAAGCTGAAAGGTTTTTAGGAAAATATTTCTCAATTATTCCAAAATAATGTTGCCTAGTGGAGCTTTAACTGTTGTATGAAAGCAGTATCACACATGAGGGAGTGCTGTTGGACTGAATATCATCACAGCTGTGATTAACTATCTATCTACGAATCACAGCTGTGATGAAATCCAGTCCAACAGCACCCACTCATGTGAGATATTGCTGAATTTATCAACTAGCAGAGAAACTGTCTTCATATCAGGTTTTAATTCAGTGAGCTAGTCAAAGACAAACATTCACATTTTTGTCTAAAAACTGAATTTTAATTGAATTTCAAGGAAATATAATTTCATATAAATGTACATACACTGACATAAGAGCTTATCCATATTGCCAAGCAAACAACAGCTGTTGCAAAATACCTGCTCTGGATCACATCCTACAAACTAGCATGTTACTAAATGGTCAAAAACAAAACTAAATTAGAAGAGGTCACTCAATAGAGTGCAGATATCTGCCAGGAAACCCAAAAAGAATATTCTTTTTATTCTAAATGTAAATTTTAGGCTGATGGATCCAGTGGTATGTGAAATTAGCTGTGGACCAATAGTCAGATATTAATGGACAGACATGCAGCCGATCACATGATCCTCTGCAGGCTTATGTCTGGCCGAGATAACAAAAGCAGTATGTAATTTACGTTCTCATTTTTACCAAAAAGAACAAAAAGCAAAACAGTTTTGGATGAACATATATCACTTATAATTAAGAAGACCAATAAAGAAAAAGTCCCAATGACCTGTTAAGATGCTCTCCCTGTTAAACATACAAACAAGTTTTAGGAATAAGAGGATGTGCTAACTATAATGAGCTCAGTTAATGTTTTTTTCTGTGTGATAATAATGACACATCAACATTTAACAAACTAATAAAAAACATGTTATCACAGTGAACCAGAACAAATTGACCAAAACATATACCAGCATCCTTTTATCTACAGTCAGGTGTCTTATTGGAGATCATATCAGTAGATGACAGTATCTGTCTGCTCTCTGTCTTTTCTATTTGTCTACATTTCTCCTTCTGTTTTCTCTCCTTTCTCTCTCTCTCTCTCTCTCTCTCTCTCTCTCTCTCTCTCTCTCTCTCTCTCTCTCTTTCTCTGCCTACATGAAGCTGACTGTGTAAATGTTGTCATCATTCATACTGATGAACTGTTGGTATCATCACTGTCCATTCTGCAACAACACACAGAGGACAAAAGTTTGTCTATGGCCCCTTTCCTCATGAAAACATAAAGAGTCGAGTCTGCAAGAGGACTCAACTGAATAAAAATTGAAGACAGGCTGTAGAGTGTAATGTTAAATAGATTTCCCAGTGACAGGAGCAAAATGATGGTGGGCAAGAACAGCAGTGTGTAAATCAGCAGCACCAGAACCAAAACTCCCACAATCCTTCGTTTTTCTTCAGAGGGAATGTGGGTGGTAGACAGGACTTTGAGGGTTGCACCCAGGAAGAATATGAACAGTGGGAGGGGAAGGAAGAAGAGGACACCAAAGATGATTAGCACAATATCAGAATCAACTAAGAAAAAGAAAATTATGACAAAGACAAGAGGAACAGTCCAGACCAGGACACAGACCACCACAGAGATCTTGATGGTTCGTCTGAAGCGGTACCACAGTGGGTGGACGATGACCAAATACCTGTAATACAAGATGGACACATAGTCTTTGATGAGCTTCAGAATTATATAGTAATATAATGGTGAGACACAGAAGTAGCTTCACATATACTGGACAGACAGATAGCTACCTTTCCAGGGCGATGCACACCATGAAGCCAACACTGACCACCAGACAATAGACGTAACTAGAAATAAAGATGTCATACGTCAAGGGATTGCGAACTGGTGCCACCCTAACTGTCAAGCAGCAGAGCTGAATGAGGTCAGAGATGAGAAGGTTGATGACGTAGATCGGAGCAACATGATCTTTTCGTACCTGCAGAAAAACATTGATAAAAGTAAACAAAGAGTTGTAAACATGTTCTGAACTCCACCTCCTCCCACATATGTCTTCTTGATCCACTCATCAGTTGTAGTCAGAGACATTTATGCCAGTCCATCCAGACATTTCTTAAAAAAAAAAAAGAAAGATCAGCCTTTGAGTAATAATAAATAATGTAGAAAAAATGGCCGCTTAAAACTCAACAACCATTAACCTGCATGTGTTTTTAATCCAATAATCTTTGTGTTAATTTTAATTATGGAGTAAATTATTCCTTTTTTATAGGTCATTACAACACTTTGTCTCAGCCCCCTGACACCTCGACCCCAAGTCAGATGAAGATGACACAGACAAAAATTATTATTATTATTATTATTAATTAATTAAAATAAATTTATAAATAAATCAATCTCAGTCATAATGTACATACCTGAGAATAAAGAGCATAGATGGCCACGAGGGTCAGAGGAAGGCTGATGCAAATGGTTACAATTGTCACCACATCAAGGATGAATGCAGCCTTTTCCCAGTAATCTTCATAGTCGTCTTTCATGTTGCTGTAATCATAATCGGTCGTCATGTTCCAGTAATCATAGCTGTTGTTCTGTGAGGTGGTGTTCATGTAGAAATCTTCCATTCTTCAGAGAGTAACCTGTTTGAGAGATCAAGTTCTGGACAAAGAGCAAGTTTTTAATATCTACCACACACTGTCTTATATATCCACATATAATACATATAAGAAAAATAGTAGTGTCACAAACTTTACCTTCAGAACCTGCAAGAGCACACCTAGACGAGTTCTCTACAACATCTGATGTTTTGTCCTTTTATCCAAACAGTCTGCAGTCAATATGACAAGCAATAACATGTTGATGAGAATCTGTACCTCCTCTTTTGAAAAAATGAAAAGGCATGAATATACACGGCATGACCTGTGAGGCGGATTAAATTTCAAGTGATTTAAACACACACACACACACACACACACACACAGAGAGAGAGAGAGAGAGAGAGAGAGAGAGAGAGAGAGAGAGGGAGAGGCAGCGAGAAAGAAAGAATGTTGACTAGTTACTTAAAGCAGCTACAGGGAGTTTTTACCTGGTTATAAAGCAGTCATTATAATTTATAATGAAGAAACATTCATAATGTGTCTACATGCCACACATGTAGTGATCGATTTTCTCTAAAAAAGTGACAAAGCAGCAGGTCAGATTAAGTATCAGTGACTCCCAGAATCATTGTGTGCAATAGTCCTCTTACCGTCCTCCCTCCCTCTGTCTCCCTGTCAGTCACACACACACACACACACACACACACACACACACACACACACACACACGCTGGCTGCAGTGGTGAACAGAGAAGTGCTTCCAGTGCTCTGTCTCTGTCTCTGTCACTGTTATATCCTGAAAAGAGGAGATATTAATAATGACGCTTCCTTTCTGGCAGGTTGACCAAGACAGTATATTATTTTCAGAATTATTTACAAAGTTACAGAATTTCTTTAAATGCAACATATCAGTAACAATAACTTAACAATCAAAATAACAAAAATCAATTTATGACATCAGCTTGGGTGATTGGTGATCAAAGCACAAAGAAACGGGTTAAATCTTGAAAATCTGCACTCTGTTCTTTTTCTACTCTGTGCAGCTGAACATCAGGCTAAAATGTACAGCAAAGACCTACAGATGTGTTCTGTTTAAATTAACTGTTAAAACATGAAGGGAAAACAAGGGAGAAGATGAGAGAGAAAAAAGCAACAGACCTCATATCTGAGCAGAAATCACTTTCGCATTACTTTCCAGACATGGCAACCTGCTCTCCTGACACTGATTGTGATTTGTGTCGGGCTCAGTAAATTTCCCCCTCAGTCTTTTGTCCAAAAAGTTTTCGTCTTTTCTGTTGGTATCAATTTAGGTATGGAGAATCATCGAAAAGTCACTAGTATTGGTATCGATTACTAAATTTCTGTTATCGTGACATTCCTAGTAACCATTTTAGATAATTATCTATAGCCAGGATAATAGCCACAGTAAATGGCAGTTGACACACAGGAGAAGCAGAGACTTATTTTGGTCTGATTGGTTGAAGTTAACCCATGTTAGACATGATAGACAGGTTGTCCATCCCGTCACCTGGCAAGTGTTTTTTGAAAGTGCCTGCCCTTTTCCAAACAGTTTCCAAGGACAACTTCTCAGATGGTTCTGTGCAACAAACCATGTGGCGTGTCAGGTTAAGAAATATAAGTCAGTGAGATGCCAAATGCGTTCCTGTGTGTGTGTGTGTGTGTTCTACTTTCACCTACCTGTCGGCTCCTCAATCCCTCACCTGGCTCCTTCTCGCTTCTGCTGCCTCGTCCGCCTGCTCCCCTGACCCCTAACCTCGTTGGCTGCATGTCCTGTAAGCCCCTCTCTGATACCTCTGCCTGTGAATGAACTGAACTATTCGGATCCGAGGGTACACGTCCCCACCCTTGGTCCCGCTTCCGGGTTCAATTCGACCCATTCCCCGAGCCTGGGACTCAGAGACAGTGTGTGGGCTCTGAGCCCAAAGAACAAACTGTTGCCTGTGTTTCTTTATCTGCCCAAGTGAGCCAGGAGCTGGCTGACTAATTTTACCATGCATTCTGCCTCACACGGAAATATAGTGAGATTGAATATTATCGGTAAAATTTGATGTATTTTAAACATGTTGCAACTGTCCCCAGAGTTGAGGTCAGAGGGTCACCAGGCCTGATTTCAGACATAAAGCAGTTTTAAATTCATGATACAAACGTCCAGCTCATGGGCGGCTTCCCTCAGCAGGTGTCCCTCGTCCATCAGTGGTCGACTGAGGGTCATTTTTCAGGCTCTGCAGTTTTCCACAACAGTCCAGTAAATCCAAGAATTCAGTTGTTCCAACAGCTTCCGCTTTCCAGTCGATTCCTTCTAGAGAGATTCTCCAGGAGGGTTAGAAATCTGTCCACAGTTTGTTTGCAGCAGGTCAACTCACAAAACTCACAGTGAAAAGAGAGAAATCAGATCTGCAGACTCTTGTATATAACACACATTTCCATGATGACTATTGGTTCATTGTGAGACAAAGAAACAGACATTAGATTAATTTTTTTCGAATTTTTGATTTGTCTGATTTGTTTCCATTCATTATAGTAGAGATGCTCATTAGCTGTCTGTTTTGAATGGTGCTGGGATTGCTGATGGTCTATGCCCAAGTGGGAGGTCAGCAGTGTTCTTCAATGGTTTGTTTCAAGATGGCTGTTTTGTTTCTTAGTTTTTCATTTGCTATTATATGTATTTTGTTTTGAATCAAGTGTAAGGTTTTCATTTATGCTATTTAACTAACTCTGTTCAGGTGCCACAGATGAAAACAAGCTTTTGGTTATTGTGCACTGCTAAATAAACAATAAATAGCTAAATAATCCGACAAGAAGAGTGATTAAATAAGAAATCACACACATATCAGCATGTTCGACCTGCTGAGCACCAGGTGGCAGACAGACACAGTGAGGGACGAGCTGGTGAACACAGTGGAGCATTGAGCAGAGACAAACTTGTCTTCAGATGTGGCTGGATAATATAATGCTTTGTTTCAAGCATTCTGAACCATTCAATGGTCATATTTTAATTATGAGGTTAACTGCAACAAAATTTCCCAGCAGTTTCTAGAAATTTTAACCCCCCATGGCACAGTGTTGCCTCGAGGTAACGTACCCATCTTTGGCCCTTTACACACACACTGTGTACCTTCAATTAATGTGCAATACTTTAAAAAAGAGGCAGAACCTGAAGTAAACTGATGGGTACTTTGTGACAGGACGCAACAAAAATGATCTGAAAATGTGTTCTGTCAGTCTGAGTAAAGTTTAATTTTTAATTGTTTAATGTGCTTTATTTGATAATTAATTGATGGAAAAGTAGTGATATTATGTATTTAGGTTCATAAACTGTTCGACCAATGTAACATTGGGTGCAAAATGCATTGATAACATTTTTTTTATTCAGCAGTGAGCCAAAGATGGCAGCAACACAACAAATGTTGGCAACATACTATATGTCAGAAAAGACACACACCAGGAAACAAACAAGAATTTAAATGTGGCACAAATGATCAAACACTGAAATGTGACTCACTGTCTTGTTTTAAAGAGGGTTATGATAGTTTGCTTTGATGTAAAGCTGCTGAAATATGTTCACACTCTCTAACACATTCATTCCTACAGTCTGTCTCACAAAGATACAGAGCTGTGTGACGGAAACATCCAGATAAACAAACTTATTTAAAAAGTTCATTTTCAATGGTTTTCAATTTCTAATGGCAAACATTTTAAACAGGTGAGGTAACTGAATATTTTCCATTACTACTGTAATACATTAACCCATACTATTATGGCACAGTGTTTCTTTAGGATAAAATTGAACCTAAAGGAATATTTTTGGAAAATTTCTTCAAATTATTTTTTCAGAAAAAACATTGATGTGTGCCATGTGTCCGTCACTTCCACACTCCAAAACCTGCTTTTTCAAACATGTTTCTTCACAAACAGACTGACACATGCTGTGAAAATATTAATAAAGCTCCTTCTATTGTAGGTGTTTTTTTTCAGTGACTACAGAAAATGTTTTTTCTCACACCGTTATTTCTGTGGCCTAAAACACTGTAGCTCCCCCTACCTATGACTACACTGAATTACACTTTCATAACACATTTTACTCCACCAATATTTCTGGGGTTCCCTTGATAGTTAAAAATGAACACCACAAGATCTTTAATACTATATTGATCGTACTGATTACAGGAAGAAACATTTCCACACAGGTCTACATCATCTGAAGCAAACATGCCACCAAAGTAACTGTCAGCAGACTTATTTCACTGCTGCACTATACATGGAAACATACAGATAAATGTTTGTGACACAAAGTAGCTGGTCTGATATAACATGTAGTACACAGAGTGTGAGACAGAGATAGTGTTGAGCAACATGTGCATGTGTTGCTAGGCAACAGCTCTGTCCTAGTGCAGTTGTCAAACTATTTGTGATGACGGAGCCAAAAAGAAAAAAAAAAAAAGAGTAAAAAAAAAAACAAAAAAACAAAGAAATCAGAATCTCTTGATGTTTATTTCTGTAAATGAGCAAATAGCATTAGTTCAACTGTTGTATATAAAGGAATATCCCACATGAGGCAGTGCTGTTGGACTGAATATCATCACAGCTGTCATTATCTATCTATCTATGAATCACAGCTGTGATGATATTCAGTCCAACAGCACTCCCTCAGGTGTGATATTGCTGAATTTGCCAACCAGCAGAGAAACTGTTTTCATATCAAGTTTTATTTCAGTGAGTTAGTCAAAGGCAGACATTCACATTTTTATCAAGAAACAGATTCCTTTTATTGAATTTCAAGAAAATACAATTCATGTAAATGTACATACACTGTGATGTAAGATTTTACCCATATTGCCAAGCAAACAACAGCTGTTGCAAAACACCTGCTCTGAATCACATCCTGAAAATTAGCAAATGTACTAAACGGTCAAAAGTAAAACTTAACTAGAAGAGGTCACTCAGTAAAGTGCAGACCTCTGCCAGGAAACCCAAAAAGATTAGTTTTTTTCTAAATGCACACAAAACTTTTAGGGTAAAGGGTCCAGCAGTATGTGGGATGAGCTGTGGACAAATAGTCAAATATTCATGGACACACATGCAACCGATCACATGATCTCCTACAGGCTTATTTTGTTATTTTTACAAAAAAAAAATCAAAAAAGACAAACATTATTTCTACCTAAGAAAAAAAACAATACTAAATTAAAAGAACAAAAAAGAAAAAATGCTGATGCCCTCTTTAAATGCTCTCCCTTTTAAACATAAAGGTAACAATCAAAATAAAAATCAGGGAATAAGACCGTGTGGCCAGCTTTAATGAGCTCAGTTAAAATAATATACGTGGTTTAGGATTATAATTACAAACAATTTACACCTAACAAACTAATACAAACTGTATTTACATTTGTTTAAGTCATCACAGTGAACCAGAACAAGTTGACCAAAACATTTCCCAGCATCCTTTTATCTACAGTCAGGTGTCTTATTGGAGATCATATCACTTGATTACAGTATCTGTCTGGTTTGTATCCTCTCTATTTGCTGAACTGTTGGTATCATCACTGTCCATTCTGCAACAACACACAGAGGACAAAAACTTGTCTATGATCCCTTTCTTCATGAAAATATACAGAGTCAAGTCTGCAAGAGGACTAAACTTAAGAAAGACGAGAGAGAGGTTGTAGAGTGCAATGTTAAATAAGTCTCCCTGTGACAGGAGCAAAATGATGGTAGGCAGGAACAGCAGTGTGTAAATCAACAGCACCAGAACCAAAACTGCCACAATCCTTCGTTTTTCATCAGCGGGGACACGGGTGGTAGACAGGGCTTTGAGGGTCCCACCCAGGCAGAATATGAACAGTGGGAGGGGAAGGAAGAAGAAGACGCCAAAGATGATAAAGAGGTTCTCACCAGTGACCCAGAAACTGAAAATGATACCATAGACAAGAGGCAGGACCCAGACCAGGACACAGACCCCCACAGAGATCTTGATGGTTCGTCTGAAGCGGTACCACAGTGGGTGGGCGATGACCAAATACCTGTAATACCAGATGGACACATAGACTTTGAGGAGCTTCAGAATTATATAGTAATATAATGGTGAGACACAGAAGTAGCTTCACACATACTGGACAGACAGATAGTTACCTTTCCAGGGCGATGCACACCATGAAGCCAACACTGACCATCAGAGTATAGATGTAACTAAAAATGAAGATTGTCCCTGTCATCAAATCCTTAATTGGTACCATGAAAATGATCATGCAGCAGAGCTGAATGATGTCAGAGATCAGAAGGTTGATGACGTAGATCGGAGCAACATGATAATTTCGTATCTGCAGGAAAACATTGATAAAAATAAACAAACAGTTGTAAACTGGGAGGGAGGATCACACAAATAATAGGACACGTTATCACAGTTTAATTATATTTCCACTGGATTTACTGAGGTCACTCAGTTTATCAGTTTGCAGAGAAAATTCTTCTCTGTCTCTGAAGACCTTAAACATAAAACAAATGGATTTACAAGATTGGAGGGTAAAAGAAACATGCATTAAATATAGACTCACATATTAGTAACAGCCGAGCATCAGGAACAAAAATGAAATAATTAGGCTGTTATTAATGAACATTAATGTGTCATTTTTACATTGCAATCCATCCAGTAAGCCTTGTTGAGACATTTTACTGAAAGATAAGAGTCAACAATCTCATGGTGGATGTGATGGTTTTGAATCCATGTAGCTTGGAGTGAGACGACAGGCAGAAACTCGAGGCCACAGAAGTGCTGGATTTCACAAATGCTCGTCGTTTATTTTTACATCAACTTAAAAACACTCCAACCTTACCAAGCCCGGTTGTACGGCTACTATATTTTCATACATGAACAAAATAGTTACCACGCGAACTTAATACCATCACGGTTGAGCTGAGAGGAGGAAGGAAAGTAGGAGCTCACAAAAATACATCCGACCAGCATTGGGTACACTCTCAACTAACTCAAATCATAACAGACGGTGCTTGATGACGTTGCTGCTAAGTGACACATCTTAAAGGCACATTTCATATATTCGACTGTTACATGGACCATGAATGTCTGCAAAATGTTTCAGTGACTTCGAACAATGATTCTGACAAACATGACAACTGTTTTATGTTTTTCTTTGGGTTGTAGCTAAATGATGCCTTAAAACTCAACAACCATTAACCTGCATGTGTTTATAATCCAATAAAGTTCGTGTTAATTTTAATTTTGGAGTCAATTATTCCTTTAAATGTATAGGTCATTACAACACTTTGTCTCAGCCCCCTGACACCTCGACCCCAAGTTAGATGAAGATGTGAACAGACAGACTGTACGACAGACACATGACACAGACAGTAAATAAATCAAGTCATATCTCAGTCATAATGTACATACCTGACAATAAAGAGCATAGATGGCCACGAGGGTCAGAGGAAGGCTGATGCAAATGATTACAACATTAAGGATGAATGTAACCTTTGCCCAGTCACCATCATAGCCGTGGGTGATGTTGCTGTAATCATAACTGTCGTTCTGTGAGGTGATGTTCATGTAGAAATCTTCCATTCTTCAGAGTGAAACCTGTTTGAGAGATCAGGTTATAGACAGAGAACAAGTTTTTAATATCTACCAAACATTGTTAAGTGACATCACTGAAGTTCACACAACAGTTTCAGTTTATTTAATTACTTGTCACGGTGTTGGATTTTGTCGGTTTATTTCCTGTTATATTTGGGTAGTTTCTGTTCCTCCCTCATGTGTTTTGGGTTTACTTCCTGTCTTTGTCTGTTTTCCCGCCCTTTGATCAGTAATTATTTTCTCCTGTCGTTGACTGCCCTCACCTGTGTCTTGTTTTCCTCCCCGTCCCTAGTGTATTTAATCCTGTGTCTTGTCCTCTTTACTTTGTTGGTTCATTCACTCATCTTGTCTCGGTGCTTGTCAGTGTTTCCTCGTGTTTTTGATTCTCCTGTGTATGGATTTTTGTCTTTTTTTCTCCCTGCCTGGATTGTGGATTCCCCTGCACCGTTCATGTAAGCTTTTGTTGGTCTTAAGTTAATTAAATTTATTTTGAACTCTCCCCTCTGCCTCCTGTTGTCTGCATTTGGGTCCTCCACCAAGTTGAACTCATAACATTATTCTAGAATACACAACATGGTATGTAGTACAAATATAAAACAAAGCAACAACACAGTGGTTAACAACAAGAATAGATCAATATGACAAACTAGGCAAACAAATAATGGCAGGACATTTCTCAAAAAACACCTAATTTACCTACTACTCTAGGTTTGTGTGTCTGCAGTAATAATATGAGTTTAAACATAGACGGATGATTAACAAAATATTTTGGCAAGTACCTCCTTCAATACTCAACAATAGTTGAATTTTTAGAATCAAACAAAACATGATTCATCCCCCAACAATTTATCATTACATAAAGTACAAAACCTTTTATCCCTTTCCAGTCCTTTATATCTTCCTGTCATCTTTGGAATTCTGTGATTGGAAACTAAAAAGTTGCAGAAATCCTGGGAGTACCTTCTGTTTTCACAGAGTAGATACTTATCAAACTTAAATTAATCTTTAAATTCACAGTATAGATCACATGATGACGTACTCTGGAGTTCAGAAGGAACTGATCTTTTAACCTCTGCTCAACTGTAAACTTCAGCCAATTGATTTTATCACACCTCTGGTCCAGCCAAAAGTATGAGAAGCTTCATTCATCTAATATTCACTCAACAGATGTGGTCCATGGTGATACACTACAACTATACAAAGTCCAGCTGAGTTTTGTTTCCTTTCCTCTCAACAAACTCCCCCAATAGCCAATAACTCTCTTTTTAATACAAACACATAATGGATATATTCCTAGCTCTCCAAATATCATATTATTACATTTTAACTTTCAGAATATACTTGAGGAATTTCAGATGTAGCTTCTCTAAAATACCTGCATGATGGATGGATGGAGGGATGAATCTATACCCGCAGCCTTTCCACTCTTAAGGCTTTCTATACATTAAAAGATTTCCTTCTCTGTAAAATCAGCAGTTAGTGACTCAATAGCAAGTTAACTGTTAACTCTTCCTTTTGGAGTTCACTATCTGCCAGAAATCTTTTAACTGAACAGGACAATCTTCATCCTTATTATCAGCTAATATATTCCAATATAACTTAGCCCAATATGGGTTTTTAACTTACATTTTCCTAAGCTCATTGTTAAATTTCTTTCTATGAGCTCTCTGTGCTTTAATTACTTCTCTTTTATATTCTTTACTTTTAGTATTAGGATTAAATTGTGGCTTATTTTTCACATGCACAGTCTTATTCATTTTCTCCATATGTCTAGAGAAAGTGACTCTCTCACTATCAGTTATAATTCTGCATATTTCATCAACAGACATAGCACCCTAATTGAATAACAAACTGTATATTTTCGGCGCATTTCTTTCTTTTATCCTTTTACCAATTCTTGGCCTGTCTTGAGTAACCGAGTCATGTATGCAATCATGATGTGTCACTGCTTCCTCTTTGTAAACTTTATAGTTCCCAAACAACACCTGTTCAGTAACACAGAGCTTATCAGAGAACAGGCAACAGTCTGTATCATCTGACAGGTATCTATCCATAACCCATACCTCCCTCTCCTGAGTGTGTGCATTCAAGTCCCCACAGATCACGAAATAATTGGTATCAATGGAGAGATCAAGGATAGTTTGTGTCAACTCGTCAGACATACTGATATTAGAGTATCTTTCCTTGTATGGCCGGATATAAACTGCCAAAAGCACCAAATCTTTCTCATAGTTCAACATATTTCTATTCATTTGTACACAGGCATCACTCTGGACACACTTATCCTGAATGGCATTACTTACTGTGATTATGACTCCACCTGATCTCAGTTAGTGAGATTATTTCTATTCTTGATAAACACTTTGAAACCCATGTGAGTGAACTTTTCAGTTAATTCTGGTATGTCTATATTGGCTGTTTCTGTCTCAGTGAAACATAGAATATCATGTTTTCTGCACATTTCAGTGAAGTCCAGAATCTCTGATTCACTTCTTGTGCCACAAACATTTAAGGTAATTATCCGCAGCTTTTTATTGTACTCCTGGCCTGTCCTATGAATCAATGCCTGGGACCCTCACAGATGAATATTTTCTTGTATTCAAAATGGCAGGTACAGCTGCTTTGATGGTAATCAGCATGATCTTAGTTTGATCTTAGTCAGCCTCCACTGCTGCCATTATATCTGCATGCATGGTGTCTTCTCAAGTCGCCATCCTAGATTCGGGGCTTCACGTGAGGCTTTCAGAGGCCTCCTGACCAGCGATTCTTCAACTGTATCACTACGTTTAGATAATTGCCTGGGTTGATACAAAAATCCCTAAACTTTGCAAAATTAATTCAACTCACTCAATCATTCCAGCTGTTTAAAAGGAAGTAACATTTCCTGATCAATAATGCTTAATTATATATTCATATAAATATTCAGGCACTTCAGATTTCATGATCATTTGCAGTTCTTATCATCTCTACATATAATACATATAGGGAAAATAGTAATGTCACAAACTTTACCTTTGAAAGCTGTGAGAGCACACCTGGATGAGTTCCCTACACCGTCTGATGTTTTGTCCTCTGCACCCAAACACTTTGCAGTCAGTATGGGAAGTGACAACATGCAGTAGGTTACTGATAATTTATACACCCCATCTTCTGAGGAAGTGAGGAGGTACAAATATCAAACAGAAGACAGAGAGAGAATGAGAAAGAGAGAGAATCTTGACTAGCTAGTTAAAGCTACTGCAGGGAGTTTTTAACTGGTTATGAAACAGTCTCTATTTATAATTGATGTGTCTATATGGCATACATAAGTTAACAAGACCATTAGAGAGAAGATCGGCTATTTTGATTTCTGTTTCCTTGATGCCTGCCACCATGTCGGAGTTTCCTTGAAATCAAATGAACGTTGACGTTTTATTCTGTGGTCGTTGTAGTGGAAACACTTTTTATCCACAGGGCCTCCAAAGTCAGTAAAATATAAACGCTTCTTGTAGTAGCTTTAACAAAAGACAACAGATGGATACGAGTGAAAGTACAGTAGTTGGTCAGAAGAAAGAAAGAACACTGCACCTTTTCCTGAGTTGTTCTAAGACAACTCAAGTATGAGGACTCTGTATGTCAGTAGTGGACCTCTGAGGGGGAAAGACGAAAAAATTAAAGGTCACCCCCTGCATGTGACGGGACACCAGCATGCAGACAGTAGTGATGCATTTATGGCCAAATACTTGCAAACTCTAGTGATTAAACCTTTTTTTTCCTTCAATCCCTGAGAACGTGCCCTGGTTTGATTTCACCTGTGCACCCTGACATCCTGACGTTCATAGTGAACAGTTCTTTTGTATTTTCTGAAATTTGGCCCGCTTGTCTTACCCACACAGTGAACGTCCAGCTCATGGGCAGCTCCCCTCAGCAGGTGTCCCTCGTCCATCAGTGGTTGACTGAGGGTCATTTTCAGGCTCTGCAGTTTTCCACAACAGTCCAGTAAATCCAAGAATTCAGTTGTTCCAACAACTTCCGCTTTCCAGTAGATTCTGTCCAGAGAAATTCTCCAGGAGAGGTAAAAATCTGTTCACAGTTTGTGTTTGCAGCAGGTTAACAGTCAAATCACTAAAGTCACAGTGAAAAGAGAGAAATCAGAATGACTTGCAGACCATTGTATATAACCTCCTAAGACCTGAGCTTTGGTTTGCCTTGCATTTTAAATTTCTTCTAGCTATTTGGGATTAGGAGGAACCAATAAATATAATGACTTATCTTATGTTTGAACATGAAGCTCTTTTTGAAAAAGATGATGTCCACATATGGGGATATACCACTACGTGTCAAAGTTTGTCCCTTTGCTCTCAGACATCAACACACCCATGTGTAACCTGTTGAAAGAGTCCAGTGTATTCATATGGGATGTGCAAACATGACAAAGCAGTCAGGAAAATGAAGGAGTTAATCACATGAGAGCCAGGACCAGTTCTAACATATTTTGACCAGGCTACAAGTTGACGCATCTAAGTACAGACTAGGTGCAGTCCTGCTACAAGAAGGGAAGCCTAACGGCTACACATCCAAATCTCAAAGTTATCACCACTAGCCTGCACTATCCCCAGAGCAATGGTCTTGCAGAAGAAACTGTGCAGATTGCTAAATCGCTCATGGGAAAGGCCAAAGCTGACCAAAGAGACCCCTCGCAACACTCCAGTTGACAGCTTCAGATCACCAGCTCAGCTGCTTAGGAGATGTTGCCAACATGCTCACTCCAGGAAAGTTTATTAAGCTTGCTGACACCGACAGGTCATAACACATACGTACACCTGAAGGACAAGAGTATAGATGGTACAGATGTCAACTCCTTGACTCAAAAGAGACACACAATACTCACACTGATGAAAAACCTGATCACAACAAGTAGCACACACCACAGAGCACCACACCACATACCTCACTGACCACAAGTGAAACATCCCCTCAGACTGCACCTCACCACACAAGGTATGGACGAGAGGTCAAACCTAGATTTGTTCTGGACTAAAAGGACTATCTAATCTGAAATATATGGGGTTTTTTTTGTTGTTGTTGTGTTTTCATAAGAAAGGGAATCTAATATTATCATAGAATATATAAGTAAGATGTGTTAACTGTAACGTTGAGAATTTGAGATAGTAACGAGTATTCCTATTGGTTCTGAAAAATGCATGACTGTGATTGGTCCAGAGCTTAACCTCTGTGTACCCTGTCACACAGTCGCAGTGTGTGTGTGTGTGTGTGTGTGTGTGTGTGTGTGTGTGTGTGTGTGTGTGTGTGTGTATGTGTGTGTGTGTGTGTGTGTGTGTGTGTGAAGTTAGCTTTCCTGCATAAACAGTCAGCCTGTATGTCACCAGCATGCAAGTAAATGCTTTCAGGTACAGCACATCACCGTCCAGAGTAATTTGTACATACTGTGCAAAATGGTACAATGGTGACCACTGGTTTCTGTGCATGCATGTGAGTGAGACAAAAGAGAGATATACATTTTTGATTAAAAATAATAATTAAAATCTTCATATATTAATTATATTTTCATGTCATTTGTATTTTGATTTTACAGTAATTTGTTTCCATTCATTATAGTAGAGCTGCTCATTAGCTGTCTGTTTTTAATGGTGTTGGGTTGCTGATGGTGTGTACTCAAGTGTGAGTTTAGCAGTGTTCTTCAATAGTTTTCTTCAGTGTAGCTGTTTCATTTCTTAATTTTTCATTTGGTCTTTTTTCAATGAAGTGTAAGGTTTTAATTTAAGTTGTTTAACTGATCTTTTATCTCTGTAACATGCCCATTACTTACAGATGAAAATTAGCTTTTAGTTATATCTGGTACAATACATGCATTGTGAATTGTCCCTGCTAAATAAACAATAAACAACTAAATAATCCAGTGAGAACAATAGCTAGATAAGAAATCACACACATTCCAATGTAGAGTTCACGTCTAAAGCACTGTCACTTCAGCTCCATGTCGCCATCTAGTGGCCAAACATAGATCCCTCTGCAGCTTCCTACAAATGGAATAACTGACAAGCTGACAAGACCTGGCCGATCCATTATAATCTAAAGTGGCTATAATCAATATTTCTGTAAGCACAATGGATGCCATGACCTCAGTCATAGTGATTAACCACTACAAATGATCACATTCTAACTTTAGTTTAGTCAGTCTTCTGCACTTGACCTACTGAACACCAGGTGGCAGACAGACACAGTGAGGGACGAGCTGGTGAACACAGTAGAGCATTGAGCAGAGACAAACTTGTCTTCAGATTTGGTTGGATAATATATGAGGGTAGGCTGAAATGTTCATAGTCTGACCAAGGAGTTATGCCATAGCAATGAAACTTGGCATGCATTAAATTCAACCTTTCCTGATACTAACTGTATTGTTTCCTTCTGGGTAAACCCACACTGAAAAAGTAATTCAGGACTTTGAAAAGCAATACTAGAGACAGTTTGTGAATATGAATAAAATTCGGCACCGTGGTGTTATCAAATAGCTGCAGAAAAAGGGTTTAGCCCCCAAGGACATTCATGCTGACATGGTTGCTACATTAGGGGATGATGCTCCAGCTTTATCAACTGGATAAAAGTGGGTTAGGGTTAGGTAGCTGAATTGAAGAGGGGTAGGCAGAGCCTTGAAGATGACCCAAGGTCTGGACATCCTGCCATAGCCACCACCCAAGAAAACATTGACCATGTTCACCACATGGTGATGGATGACAGACATTTAACTGTTAATCCTACAGCTAATGCTAATGCTGTAGGTATCTCCCGTGAATGACTAAAGAACATTCTGCACAACGAACTTGGCATGTCAGAGGTTTCTGCTCCGTGGGCGCCACAGCTTTTGACACCTGATCAAAACCACACCAGGCCGGTCATGTCACAGGTAAACTTGACACTTTTTGAAGCAGATCCAGTTGGTTTTGTGAAACGTTTGCTCTCCCAAGTTGAATGTTGGGTCCACCACTTCAAGCCAGAGACCAAAAGGCAGTCCATGCAGTGGAAACACTCGTCTTCTCCACCTCCAGAGAAGGCCAAGGAGGTGTCATCAGCAGGTAAGGTCATGGCCTCCATCTTCTAGGATGCAAAGGGCATTGTGTTCATTGACTACTATGAATATGCCACCTTGCTGGGGGAGCTGCAGAAGGCAATCAAGTCAAAACGACCTGGAAAACTGACGAAGGGGGTCTCGTTTCACCAGGACAATGCTTCTGCACACAAGTCCATGGTTGCAGTGGCTGCTGTGTGTGATTCTAGCTTTGAATTGGTTGATCACCCTCCATATTCTCCTGATTTGGAACCATCTGACTATATTCTGTTTCCCAACATGAAAACACACTGGGCTGGGAAGTGGAATCGGACTGATGATGAATTTGTATCTGCTGTTGAGGACTTTTTTGAGCATTAGGATGAGAGCTTCTATATCACAGGAATCCAAGCACTGCAACACTGATGGAGAAAACTTGTGGACTGCAGGGGAGACTATGTCGAAAATAAATATTTGGTCAAATTCAAGCATTGCATCATGGTCAGCCTGTGATCTTTTCAGCCCTCATAATGCTTTGTTTCAAGCATTCTGAACTGTATAATGGGGACATTTTAAATATGAGGTGAACGGCAACAAAATTTCCCAGCAGTTTTTAGAAATTTTAACCCCCTATGGCACAGTGTTGCCTCGAGGTAACGTACCCATCTTTGACCCTTTACACACACACACTGTTCACCCTCAATTAATGTGCAATACTTTAAAAAAGAGGCAGAACCTGAAGTGAACTAACAGGTACTTTGTCACATGACTGTGGAGGTCATGTATTATTACTCACATGGTTCAGCTCCGTTATCTCTCACAACAAAAATGATCTGAAAATGTCTTTTTCTGTCAGTCTGAGTAAAGTTTAATTTTTACTTGTTTAAAGTGCTTTATTTGATAATTAATTGATGGGAAAAGTAGTGACATTGTGTATTTAGGTTCATAAACTGTTTTTTTTATTCAGCAGTGAGCCAAAGATGGAAGCAACACAACAAATGTTGGCAACATACTATATGTCAGAAAAGACACACACCAGGAAACAGACAACAAGAATTTAAATGTGGCACAAATGATCAAACACTGAAATGTGACTCACTGTCTTGTTTTAAAGAGGGTTATGATAGTTTTGTTCGATGTAAAGCTGCTGAAATATGTTCACACTCTCTAACACATTCATTCCTACAGTCTGTCTCACAAAGATACAGAGCTGTGTGACGGAAATATCCAGATAAACAAACTTATTTAAAAAGTTCATTTTCAATGGTTTTCAATTTCTAATGGCAAACATTTTAAACAGGTGAGGTAACTGAATATTTTCCATTACTACTGTAATACATTTGATCCAAATGAACAACAATAACACAAATCTTTAACCCTTACTTTTATGGTACAGTGTTTCTTTAGGATAAAATTTACCCTAAAGAGATATTTTTGGAAAATTTCTTCAAATTATTTTTTCAGAAAAAACATTGATGTGTGCCATGTGTCCGTCACTTCCACACTCCAAAACCTGCTTTTTCAAACATGTTTCTTCACAAACAGACTGACACATGCTGTGAAAATATTAATAAAGCTCCTTCTATTGTAGGTGTTTTTTTTTCAGTGACTACAGAAAATGTTTTTTCTCACACCATTATTTCTGTGGCCTAAAACACTGTAGCTCCCCCTACCTATGACTACACTGAATTACACTTTCATAACACATTTTAATCCACCAATATTTCTGGGGTTCCCTTGATAGTTAAAAATGAACACCACAAGATCTTTAATACTATATTGATCGTACTGATTACAGGAAGAAACATTTCCACACAGGTCTTCATCATCTGAAGCAAACATGCCACCAAAGTAACTGTCAGCAGATTTATTTCACTGCTGCACTATACATGGAAACATACAGATAAATGTTTGTGACACAAAGTAGCTGGTCTGATATAACATGTAGTACACAGAGTGTGAGACAGAGATAGTGTTGAGCAACATGTGCATGTGTTGCTAGGCACCAGCTCTGTCCCAGTGCAGTTGTGAAACTATTTGTGATGACGGAGCCAAAAAGAAAAAAAAAAAAAAAAGAGTAAAAAAAAAAACAAAAAAACAAAGAAATCAGAATCTCTTGATGTTTATTTCTGTAAATGAGCAAATAGCATTAGTTGAACTGTTGTATATAAAGGAATATCCCACATGAGGCAGTGCTGTTGGACTGAATATCATCACAGCTGTCATTATCTATCTATCTATGAATCATAGCTGTGATGATATTCAGTCCAACAGCACTCCCTCAGGTGTGATATTGCTGAATTTGCCAACCAGCAGAGAAACTGTTTTTATATCAGTGAGTTAGTCAAAGGCAGACATTCACATTTTTATCAAGAAACAGATTCCTTTTATTGAATTTCAAGAAAATACAATTCATGTAAATGTACATACACTGTGATGTAAGATTTTATCCATATTACCAAGCAAACAACAGCTGTTGCAAAACACCTGCTCTGAATCACATCCTGAAAATTAGCAAATGTACTAAACGGTCAAAAGTAAAACTTAACTAGAAGAGGTCACTCAGTAAAGTGCAGACCTCTGCCAGGAAACGCAAAAATATATATATTTTTTTTCTAAATGTACACAAAACTTTTAGGCAAAAGGGTTCAGCAGTATGTGGGATGAGCTGTGGACAAATAGTCAAATATTCATGGACACACGTGCAACTGATCACACGATCTCCTACAGGCTTATTTTGTTATTTTTTGCAAAAAATAAAAAAAGCAAAACAGTTTTGACTTGATAAACATTATTACTACCTAACAAAAACAATACTAAAAGAACTAAAAGGACAAAAAAGAAGAAAAAAAAGCTAATTGCCTGTTTAAATGCTCTCCCTTTTAAACATAAAGGTAACACTCATAATGAAAGTCAGGGAATAAGACCATGTAGCAGCTTTAATGAGCTCAGTTAAAATAATATATATGGTTTGTTTCTATAACTAAAGGATTATAATTACAAACATCAACTTACACCTAACAAACTAATACAAACAAACTGCATTTACATTTGTTGAATCATCACAGTGAAGCAGAACAAGTTGACCAAAACATTTTCCAGCATCCTTTTATCTACAGTCAGGTGTCTTATTGGAGATCATATCAGTTGATGATCTGTATCTGTCTGGTTTGTATCCTCTCTATTTGCTGAACTGTTGGTATCATCACTGTCCATTCTGCAACAACACACAGAGGACAAAAACTTGTCTATGATCCCTTTCCTCATGAAAATATACAGAGTCAAGTCTGCAAGAGGACTAAATCTAAGAAACATGAGAGACACTCTGGTGAAAGTAATGTTAAATACTCCCTGTGACAGGGACAAAATTATACCAGGCAGGAACAGCAGTGTGTAAATCAGCAGCACCAGAACCAAAACTGCCACAATCCTTCGCTTTTCATCAGAAGGGACACGGGTGGTAGACAGGACTCTGAGGGTCCCACCCAGGAAGAATATGAACAGTGGGAGGGGAAGGAGGAAGAAGATGCCAAAGATGATCAAGAGGTTCTTAAGAGTGACCCAGAAAATGAAAATGGTACCAAGGACAAGAGGCAGGACCCAGACCAGGACACAGACCCCCACAGAGATCTTGATGGTTCGTCTGAAGCGGTACCACAGTGGGTGGGTGATGACCAAATACCTGTAATACAAGATGGACACATAGTCTTTGATGAGCTTCAGAATTATATAGTAATATAATGATGAGACACAGAAGTAGCCTCACACATACTGGACAGACAGATAGCTACCTTTCCAGGGCGATGCACACCATGAAGACAACACTGACCATCAGAGTATAGATGTAACTATAAATGAAGATTGTCCCTGTCATCAAATCCTTAATTGGTACCATGAAAATGATCATGAAGCAGAGCTGAATGATGTCAGAGATGAGAAGGTTGATGACGTAGATCGGAGCAACATGACCATTTTGTATCTGCAGGAAAACATTGATAAAAGTAAACAAACAGTTGTAAACATGTTCTGAACTCCACCTCCTCCCACATATGTCTTCTTGATCCACCCAGCAGTTGTAGTCAGAGACATTTATGCATTTTTCATCAAATTCTCCTTTGTGATGTCAGAAATATCAGATATGACACACTGGCTAATCAGGTGTGGAAGTTGTCCAATGAAAAACACTTATCTCCAAAATGTGGAGATAAGAGGATAGAAGGGAGGATCACACAAATAATAAAACACGTTATCAGACAGACTGTACAACAGACACATGACACAGACAGTAAATAAATCAATCTCAGTCATAATGTACATACCCGAGAATAAAGAGCATAGATGGCCACGAGGGTCAGAGGAAGGCCAATACAAATGATTACAACATTAAGGATGAAAGTAACCTTTGCCCAGTCACCATCATAGCCGTGGGTGATGTTTCTGTAGTTGGAGGTGATGTTGCTGTAATCATAGCTGTTGTTCTGTGAGGTGATGTTCATGTAGAAATCTTCCATTCTTCAGAGTGAAACCTGTTTGAGAGATCAGGTTGTAGACAGAGAACAAGTTTTAATATCTACCAAACATTGTTAAGTGACATCACTCAAGTTGACACAACAGTTTCAGTTTATTTAATTACTTGTCAAGGTGTTGGATTTTGTCGGTTTATTTCCTGTTTTATTTTGGTAGTTTCTGTTCCTCCCTCATGTGTTTTGGGTTTACTTCCTGTCTTTGTCTGTTTTCCCGCCCTTTGATCAGTAATTATTTTCCCCTGTCGTTGACTGCCCTCACCTGTGTCTTGTTTTCCTCCCCGTCCCTAGTGTATTTAATCCTGTGTCTTGTCCTCTTTACTTTGTTGGTTCATTCACTAATCTTGTCTCGGTGCTTGTCAGTGTTTCCTCGTGTTTTTGATTCTCTTGTGTATGGATTTTTGTTTTTTTCTCCCTGCCTGGATTGTGGATTCCCCTGCACCGTTCATGTAAGCTTTTGTTGGTCTTAAGTTAATTAAATTTATTTTGAACTCTCCCCTCTGCCTCCTGTTGTCTGCATTTGGGTCCTCCACCAAGTTGAGCTTGTAACATTATTCTAGAATACACAACACGGTATGTAGTACAAATATAAAACAAAGCAACAACACAGTGGTTAACAACAAGAATAGATCAATATGACAAACTAGGCAAACAAATAATGGCAGGACATTTCTCAAAAAACACCTAATTTACCTACTACTCTAGGTTTGTGTGTCTGCAGTAATAATATGAGTTTAAACATAGACGGATGATTAACAAAATATTTTGGCAAGTACCTCCTTCAATACTCAACAATAGTTGAATTTTTAGAATCAAACAAAACATGATTCATTCCCCAACAATTTATCATTACATAAAGTACAAAACCTTTTATCCCTTTCCAGTCCTTTATATCTTCCTGTCATCTTTGGAATTCTGTGATTGGAAACTAAAAAGTTGCAGAAATCCTGGGAGTACCTTCTGTTTTCACAGAGTAGATACTTTTCAAACTTAAATTAATCTTTAAATTCACAGTATAGATCACATGATGACGTACTCTGGAGTTCAGAAGGAACTGATCTTTTAACCTCTGCTCAACTGTAAACTTCAGCCAATTGATTTTATCACACCTCTGGTCCAGCCAAAGGTATGAGAAGCTTCATTCATCTAATATTCACTCAACAGATGTGGTCCATGGTGATACACTACAACTATACAAAGTCCAGCTGAGTTTTGTTTCCTTTCCTCTCAACAAACTCCCCCAATAGCCAATAACTCTCTTTTTAATACAAACACATAATGGATATCTTCCTAGCTCTCCGAATATCATATTATTACATTTTAACTTTCAGAATATACTTGAAGAATTTCAGATGTAGCTTCTCTAAAATACCTGCATGATGGATGGATGGAGGGATGAATCTATACCCGCAGCCTTACCACTCTTAAGGCTTTCTATACATTAAAAGATTTCCTTCTCTGTAAAATCAGCAGTTAGTGACTCAATAGCAAGTTAACTGTTAACTCTTCCTTTTGGAGTTCACTATCTGCCAGAAATCTTTTAACTGAACAGGACAATCTTCATCCTTATTATCAGCTAACATATCCCAATATAATTTGGCCCAATACGGGTTTTTAACTTACATTTTCCTAAGCTCATTGTTAAATTTCTTTCTATGAGCTTTCTGTGCTTTAATTACTTCTCTTTTATATTCTTTACTTTTAGTATTAGGATTAAATTGTGGCTTATTTTTCACATGCACAGTCTTATTCATTTTCTCCATATGTCTAGAGAAAGTGACTCTCTCACTATCAGTTATAATTCTGCATATTTCATCAACAGACATAGCACCCTAATTGAATAACAAACTGTATATTTTCGGCGCATTTCTTTCTTTTATCCTTGTGCCATTTACCAATTCTTGGCCTGTCTTGAGTAACCGAGTCATGTATGCAATCATGATGTGTCACTGCTTCCTCTTTGTAAACTTTATAGTTCCCAAACAACACCTGTTCAGTAACACAGAGCTTATCAGAGAACAGGCAACAGTCTGTATCATCTGACAGGTATCTATCCATAACCCACACCTCCCTCTCCTGAGTGTGTGCATTCAAGTCCCCACAGACCACGAAATAATTGGTATCAATGGAGAGATCAAGGATAGTTTGTGTCAACTCGTCAGACATACTGATATTAGAGTATCTTTCCTTGTATGGCCGGATATAAACTGCCAAAAGCACCAAATCTTTCTCATAGTTCAACATATTTCTATTCATTTGTACACAGGCATCACTCTGGACACACTTATCCTGAATGGCATTACTTACTGTGATTATGACTCCACCTGATCTCAGTTAGTGAGATTATTTCTATTCTTGATAAACACTTTGAAACCCATGTGAGTGAACTTTTCAGTTAATTCTGGTATGTCTATATTGGCTGTTTCTGTCTCAGTGAAACATAGAATATCATGTTTTCTGCACATTTCAGTGAAGTCCAGAATCTCTGATTCACTTCTTGTGCCACAAACATTTAAGGTAATTATCCACAGCTTTTTATTGTACTCCTGGCCTGTCCTATGAATCAATGCCTGGGACCCTCACAGATGAATATTTTCTTATATCTGTCATTTCCCTTCAGCTTTGGCCTTTTCATCATCAACTCAACCTTTTTTCTTCTACTCACAAATCTGACAATCACTGAACAGTTCTAGCCCGGCTTTCTTGAACCACCCAGCCGGTGTGCTGCTGACATATCCTGCTCCTTCACCTCTGCACCGGCAGCTGCAGCAAGTCTACACTCTTTGTCTTCCTGGGTCTCTTTCTCTTTCTCTATCTGGTCCTCACACATTTTCCTTTCAACTGTACTGCTCAAGTCCATCCTCTTTCTATTTACATTCCAATATGCTGTTTTTAATCTTTCTCTTATTGATCAGTAAGTCCAGTTGTTTCTTTACATCCTTCAAAATGGCAGGTACAGCTGCTTTGATGGTAATCAGCATGATCTTAGTTTGATCTTAGTCAGCCTCCACTGCTGCCATTATATCTGCATGCATGGTGTCTTCTCAAGTCGCCATCCTAGATTCGGGGCTTCACGTGAGGCTTTCAGAGGCCTCCTGACCAGCGATTCTTCAACTGTATCACTACGTTTAGATAATTGCCTGGGTTGATACAAAAATCCCTAAACTTTGCAAAATTAATTCAACTCACTCAATCATTCCAGCTGTTTAAAAGGAAGTAACATTTCCTGATCAATAATGCTTAATTACAGTACAACTGTAGTGTATCCACAATAATATTAAATCAAAAATGCTGTCTTCTTAGTCTTGTATATTCATACAAATATTCAGGCACTTCAGATTTCATGATTATTTGTGGTTCTTATCATCTCTACATATAATACATATAAGGAAAATAGTAATGTCACAAACTTTACCTTTGAAAGCTGTGAGAGCACACCTGGATGAGTTCCCTACACCGTCTGATGTTTTGTCCTCTGCACCCAAACACTTTGCAGTCAGTATGGGAAGTGACAACATGCAGTAGGTTACTGATAATTTATACACCCCATCTTCTGAGGAAGTGAGGAGGTACAAATATCAAACAGAAGACAGAGAGAGAATGAGAAAGAGAGAGAATCTTGACTAGCTAGTTAAAGCTACTGCAGGGAGTTTTTAACTGGTTATGAAACAGTCTCTATTTATAATTGATGTTTCTATATGGCATACATAAGTTAACAAGACCATTACAGAGAAGATCGGCTATTTTGATTTCTGTTTCCTTGATGCCTGATTTCCTTGAAATCAAATGAAACCAATTTTTGACATTTTATTCTGTGGTCGTTGTAGTGGAAACACTTTTTATCCACAGGGCCTCCAAAGTCAATAAAATATAAACGCTTCTTGTAGTAGCTTTAACAAAAGACAACAGATGGATACGAGTGAAAGTACAGTAGTTGGTCAGAAGAAAGAAAGAACACTGCACCTTTTCCTGAGTTGTTCTAAGACAACTCAAGTATGAGGACTCTGTATGTCAGTAGTGGACCTCTGAGGGGGAAAGACGAAAAAATTAAAGGTCACCCCCTGCATGTGACGGGACACCAGCATGCAGATAGTAGTGATGCATTTATGGCCAAATACTTGCAAACTCTAGTGATTAAACCTTTTTTTTCCTTCAGTTCCTGAGAACGTGCCCTGGTTTGATTTCACCTGTGCACCCTGACATCCTGACGTTCATAGTGAACAGTGCCGTTGTCTTCATGGTGTGAAAGCAAAACATATTTTTACGATTTTATGAAATTTGGCCTACTTGCCATATTTTTTCAGGACAATTTTCTGCCCTCAAACCAAAATACACTAAACGTTAACACACTCCACATCTTGGAGAAACAGAGAAATCACTGAATAAAATTCTATTTTCACCAAATCCAACAGGCCTAATAACATAAGTGAACTGTCCATCTTTTAATTCAACAACTGACACTACATGGTGTCCTGATGAAGCTGCTCATGGTTTAAAGGGATACATCAGTTAATCAGTTTTAAATAAAAAAATCAGATATATTTAGAAGCATGCACCTGGTTTTGGCTTGTTGCCTTAGGGCAACAAGATGCTATGAGGGAACTAAAACGCCAAGGTTTTCTATATTATATAATAAGTGGAACTAGAAAATTTCAAATGAAATTTTGAGCGTGCCGACTAGTATCCCCACCATATTGCCAGAAGGATTAATAGCAGTAGATGTATCATTGAGGTTGCGTGTGTCTGTGTGTGTGCACATGCACACGCTGTCACATGCATGTGTATGTATGCGAGTGTGTGTGTCTCTGTGTATGTGCATGTATTATCATGCATGTTTGTATGTATATGGGTGAGTGTATGTCAATAAAAGTCCCCTTACAGACACAAAGAACAGCTTTTGTGTGTGTGTGTATATGAGAAGTTGTGTAAGTAAGTGGGACAGAAGAACAATATGGCTGACATTAAAAATGTCAGTAGGCAGCCATAGATATTAGACTTAGAGCTGGACATTCAATTAAGCCAATCACAATCAGCCTTGTCAATTTCTGCCCATCAACTGTGAGTGGACATGTATCCACTGTGTAGACAAGATGGACATTTCATGAATGAATGAATTTAACATTAACCAGGTCAAACTTTGAATTTATTAACAGTTAAAAAAAACTGCAGTCTAAAATGTCCAAGTTGGACACAGAAAGACAGAGACAGACAGAAAGACAGTCATTTTAAACTGTTAATAATTTCAAACCTTGAGCTGCTTCAGGTGTAATTGTCTCTGTATGGTTTTAAAGGACCAGTGTGTAATAATTATGGGAATTTATTGACATAAATGGAATATATTGTACATAAGTATGTTTTTTATTATTATCAATCAACTTATACTCATAATCTTTATGTTTGCATTACCTTAGAAATAGACATTTCTAGTTACATAGGGAACGGGTTGCCTTTTACGGAGGATGCCATCTTGCGCCGCCATGTTTTCTGCGGCTGCGCAGAGTGGACACATTACATAAACTCCAGCCACAGTTTCGACCCGTGGATGATCATAGTTGTTATTTATTTGTCACGTGATAGCCTCCTTATGCTTGAAAAGGCAGAGGCGACATAGGGGGAAATCCTCTTTGTTGCATTTTGAATTTTGATTGCTAGATGCCACAGAAAATCACACACTTCTCCTTTAAATATAGTTTGAGTAAAAGTACATTTGTGTCAGCAAGTTTTATTTAAAGTATCAAAAGTAAAAGTGTTTATGATGCAGACAAAATGACTTATTTTTACTACTATAGCTGCAGCTGCACTTGATTTGTTGTTTGATTCATAAAATAGTTCTAAAGTGTGTTTCCCAAAGTCCAAGATGACGTCCTCAACTGTCTTGTTTTAGATATTCAGTCTACTGTCAGAGAGCAGAAGAGAAACCAGAAAATATTCACATTTATTAATTACTAATGGATTAGCAGCTCTAATTCCTATATAGTTATTATTCTTCATGTCTGCCACCAGGTCAGATACATTTTTGAAATCAGATGAAACAGACTTGTCTTTCCATTTTTATTGGCAAACTTACAGTGAGTAGTTCATGAGAACCATGAGATTTTTTTTTTTTTTTTATCTAGAATAGATTTAGATTATGGTCAGTTTTGTCCATGGGGGCTCCAAAATCAACAAAATATGAAAGTTCCTTGTAGTAGTTTTGAGTAAAATCAGTAATACCAATAAAATGTATTTAAAGTATGGAGATCAAAAATAAAATAATAATAATAATTTTGTTATTTTAAACTCAATTTACAAGTGAGTTGTTTTTTCCACTGTAAATGTTACAGTGGAAATACACACAAACTTTTTACAGAAGTAAAAAAAGAACTATTTTGATTATTGATTAATTGTACTTCACGCAAAAAATGTAAGAAAATGCTGTTTTCAGCCTTTCAAACATGGAGATTCACAACTTTTAATGTAATGTCATTTCTATAACATCAGCATTTACTTTTGGCCTGCAGCCCTCAACCACAATTCATTTTTGGCCCTTCACAGGACAGAATTTGGACCTCTAGTCCTGAAAACCTTCTTAAAATATGTGGAAACAATCTGTTGTTACTGTTTTTGTGTTTTATCAATTATGAACTTATCAAAATGATCTGGAAATGAAAGATGCAGCAATTCACCCTTTGCTAAGCCCCGCCCTCCTTAGAATGGAAAGTTTATCAGACTTAGCAACAGTAACTCACACTGCATGTATGCAGTTTACAGTGCTATCAGTGGCAGATTGAACATCGAAACAACTGTTGAAACATGAGGTCTTTGACTCCTTAGAGAAGTTAACAAAAGCAGCTTCTCATTTCTGATGATGGTGGATTCTGTCGGTTAAAATAATGACTCACAAGTAGATTTCATAAGTGTAGCTGGCTGATGTAAACTAATGTTGACTCCCTGACTCGGCCAAAAAGTCTGTTTTAATGTTTCCATCTGACACGTTTTAGAACAAGAACCCTGTGGAAGTGTAAATGTAAAGTTACCTGACAGCTGTGTATCTGGTATAATGTAAATGCTAAAAGACTGAAGCTAAAGCTAACTTATGGTGAAATACAGCAGGTATATCTACATGATAGCTGACAGAAATACACTCATTAACATGAAAAAAGGAAGCGCAGGGACTTGTTAGGTTAGTGCAGCGGACTTGGAGACAGGTCACTCAGCCAGGCGAGCCAGACCGTGATTGCAGAAGATAGCCGGGAAAGGAGCTAAGCTAATGTGGCTTGGACCCAAGACAGCGAGCATCATCACTGACCCACTTTGTTTTTGGCGGCAATCACCTCGTAGGTGTGGATGATGTCGGGCAGGGAGAGGGCGGTCAGCTCCTTCTTCGTGTTCGGCTCCACAGAGTGGAAGACCGGCTTGTCTGTGCTCCAAAATGACAGATATTACAAACTCGAGTTCAAACAGTGGAAACATTCAAAACTTGGTTCTGCTTTTGGATGTTCTACTGAAAGAAATGTGAAAAATAAAAAAAACAGGAAGTGCCATTCATTTCACAATATTTTACTTTTCCAAGCAAAATGAGTAATCCTTATTATAACTGACATGAGTGACTGATGGTGTGCTCACCGTGGACGTGGTGTTGGATCCAGGTGAAGGTGATGCTCACTCTCTGCTGCTCTCACTGAACCTGAGCAGGAAGGTCCCAGGACACACACTCGCTCAGCAGAGTCTTCTCCCTCTACTTGCTGATGAGGCCCATGATGGAGCTGCACACAGACGACAGAGACATTCACAAATCCACTCTGGACCACTGGGAAATGGTCAACACTCACTCTGAAAATCACAAAACACGAAAACACTGCTCACCCATCGTTCCACAGGGGAAGCAGGTGTCTTTCAAACACATCCAGGATTCCTTCGATCCACAGCCAGAAGACAAAAGCTTTCTCAGTGGCACTTTGCTGCAGGACAAAAGACAGATGTTTAGTTGAGCAAAGATGAATTAACTGGACAGATAACACCTCTGAAAAAGTAAAATAAATAAATTTTGCCTTAATCTTTATTTATATTTCTAGTATTATGTCAGTACCACCAACATGCCACAGCTAATTCCTTTTAAGTGAAAACCTACTTGGCAATAAACCCATTTCTGATGTGGATATTTTCATAACCTGGCTGACTGAGTCTCACCTTGCAGAAATGTGAATGTCATTCAAAAGGCAGTCAAGTCAAAACGACCTGGAAAACTGACGAAGGGGGTTTTGTTTCACCAGGACAATGCTTCTGCACACAAGTCCATGGTTGCAGTGGCTGCTGTGCGTGATTCTGTCTTTGAATTGGTTGATCACCCTCCATATTCTCCTGATTTGGAACCATCTGACTATATTCTGTTCCCCAACATGAAAACACACTGGGCTGGGAAGTGGAATCTGACTGATGATGAATTTGTATCTGCTGTTGAGGACTTTTTTGAGCATCAGGATGAGAGTTCTATATCACAGGAATCCAAGCACTGCAACACTGATGGAAGAAATTTGTGGGCCGCAGGGGAGACTATGTTGAAAAATAAATATTTGGTCAAATTCAACCATTGCATCATGGTCAGCCTGTGATCTTTTCAGCCCTCATAATGCTTTGTTTCAAGCATTCTGAACTGTATAATGGGGACATTTTAAATATGAGGTGAACGGCAACAAAATTTCCCAGCAGTTTTTAGAAATTTTAACCCCCTATGGCACAGTGTTGCCTCGAGGTAACGTACCCATCTTTGACCCTTTACACACACACACTGTTCACCCTCAATTAATGTGCAATACTTTAAAAAAGAGGCAGAACCTGAAGTAAATTAACAGGTACTTTGTCACATGACTGTGGAGGTCATGTATTATTACTCACATGGTTCAGCTCCGTTATCTCTCACAACAAAAATGATCTGAAAATGTCTTTTTCTGTCAGTCTGAGTAAAATTTAATTTTTACTTGTTTAATGTGCTTTATTTGATAATTAATTGATGGGAAAAGTAATGACATTGTGTATTTAGGTCCATAAACTGTTCGACCAATGTAACATTGGGTGCAAAATGCATTGATAACATTTTTTTTTTATTCAGCAGTGAGCCAAAGATGGCAGCAACACAACAAATGTTGGCAACATACTATATGTCAGAAAAGACACACACCAGGAAACAGACAACAAGAATTTAAATGTGGCACAAATGATCAAACACTGAAATGTGACTCACTGTCTTGTTTTAAAGAGGGTTATGATAGTTTGTTTTGATGTAAAGCTGCTGAAATATGTTCACACTCTCTAACACATTCATTCCTACAGTCTGTCTCACAAAGATACAGAGCTGTGTGACGGAAACATCCAGATAAACAAACTTATTTAAAAAGTTCATTTTCAATGGTTTTCAATTTCTAATGATAAACAGGTGAGGCAAGAGAATATTTCCCATCATTCACACTCACATTTTTATCAAGAAACAGATTTTTAATTGAATTTCTAGAAAATACAATTCATGTAAATGTACATACACTGTGATGTAAGATTTTATCGATATTGCCAAGCAAACAATAGCTGTTGCAAAACACCTGCTCTGAATCACATCCTGAAAATTAACAAATGTACTAAACGGTCAAAAGTAAAACTTAACTAGAAGAGGTCACTCACTAAAGTGCAGACCTCTGCCAGGAATCCAGAAATAATATTATTTTCATTCTAAATGTGCACTAAAGTTTTGGGCTGATGTATGTGAGTTCAGCTGTATACAGTCAAATACTCATGGACACCCATGCAACTGTTACAACCGTTTTTTATTTTTACAAAAAAAAAAAAAACAGAAAAACAGTTTTGACTTCATTAACATTATTTGTACCTAAGCAAAATAAAAATACTAATAGAAGTAAAAAGAACAAAAAAGTAAAAAAAAAAAAAAAAAAAAAAAAAAAAAAAAAAAAAAAAAGCTAATTGCCTGTTTAAATGCTCTGCCTTTTAAACATAAAGGTAACACTCAAAATAAAAATCATGGAATAAGACCGTGTGGCAGCTTTAATGAGCTCAGTTAAAATAATATATATGGTTTGTTTCTGTAACTAAAGGATTATAATTACAAACATCAACTTACACCTAACAAACTAATACAAACATACTGTATTTGTTGAAGCCATCACAAGCATCCTTTTATCTACAGTCAGGTGTCTTATTGGAGATCATATCAGTAGATGACAGTATCTGTCTGGTTTGTATCCTCTCTATTTGCTGAACTGTTGGTATCATCACTGTCCATTCTGCAACAATACACAGAGGACAAAAACTTGTCTATGATCCCTTTCCTCATGAAAACATACAGAGTCAAGTCTGCAAGAGGACTCAACTTAAGAAAGATGAGAGACACGCCGGTGAAAGTAATGCTATCTAAGTCTCCCTTTGAAAGGGACAAAATGATGACAGGCAGGAACAGCAGTGTGTAAATCAGCAGCACCAGAACCAAAACTGCCACAATCCTTCGTTTTTCATCAGCGGGGACACGGGTGGTAGACAGGACTTTGAGGGACCCACCCAGGAAGAACATGAACAGTGGGAGGGGGAGGAGGAGGAAGACACCTAAGATGAAGATGGCCACCAAATCAAGCCGGAAATAGAAAGTGAGGACAAAGACAGGAAGAAAGACCCAGACCAGGACACAGACCCTCACAGAGATCTTGATGGTTCGTCTGAAGCGGTACCACAGTGGGTGGGTGATGACCAAATACCTGTAATACAAGATGGACACAGAGTCTTTGAAGAGCTTCAGAATTATATAGTAATATAATGATGAGACACAGAAGTAGCTTCACACATACTGGACAGACAGATAGCTACCTTTCCAGGGCGACACACACCATGAAGACAACACTGACCATCAGAGCAGAGAGGTAGATATAACAGAAGATTTCATACATAATGTGACTGGTATTTGGTGCCACCAAAACAATCATGCAGCAGAACTGAATGATGTCAGAGATGAGAAGGTTGATGATGTAGATCGGAGCAACTTGATCTTTTCGTACCTGCAGGAAAACATTGATAAAAGTAAACATCTCTACACATAATATGTATAAGTATTAAGCAAGAAATATTGTCACAAACTTTACCTTCAAAAGCTGCAAGTGCACACCTAGATGAGTTCTCTCACCAGCGTCTGATGTTTGCGGTAAATATGGCAAGTGACAACATGCAGTAGGCTGAAGACAATCTATACCTCCTCTTCTGAGGAAATGAGAGCCCCCCTCCTCAACACACACACACACACACTGACACACACACACACCACCACCACCACCACTGCAGCTATGCCATCGATGCCAGATTAAAGATTGAGTGATTTACACACGCGGGGGAAAGAAAGAATCTTGACTAGCTAGTTAAAGCCACTACAGGGAGTTTTTAACTGGTCAGACTGATTTTAGGTTTTGTGCTGCAGACTCATGGAATAGCTTACAATGCACTTTAAATCTTGAGTCCTTGTTTGGAAGATTTTAAAAACATGCTAAAAAATCTAATGTTGTTGGAATTGTTTTAATCAGGAATTATCCTAAACAATTGTTGTTCCTGAGGTTTTATTATCTGTCTTTTTATTATTTTCAATTTTTTTGGAGGGGGTTCCTATTTGTAATTTGTTTGCCTAACTTAATCTAAGTTGAATTAAAGACTCCACCATTGCATCCAGGCACATACTTTCAAGATAAGGCAGTTTAGGTCGGTTTAGGAAACAAAACTACTTGGTTAGGTTTAGGAAACAATCATGGTTTGGATTAAAATTACCACTTCCTCAAACAAATGAACAACAAAGAAAAAAAAGGGGGAGGGGACCCACCCATCCACTATGTCCTCTTCCCTACACCAACGTTCCTGTTTTTTAAATTAGTTTTAAAGTGAGGACAAAAATGACAATTTGTGTCCATGTACACAAATTTATAGATTACATTTTGTGACTGTTTTACAAACTGCCATGATCATCTGGTTTATTTGAATTTTAATAAGTTGATTCCAACATTGGTTCTGAGACTCCACCCTCCTCACACAGAGGTTGTGGGTTGTGGTTTCCATTGCTGCAGACATCACCTATTGGTATTTGTGTTTGTGGTGGATGCTGGATTTTAACTTGAAACACATCCCACTTCTCAGGTATGAGTCCTTTGTTGAAGAGCAGAGAAGCCAGGTAGGACACCAGCAATATGGTGGCCAAAGAAAGCAGCATACAGATAGTCCTGATAGGGGAATACTGAACATAAACACCGTCTTCAAGGACGCATCCTGGGAAATGGATGATAGGCGGTAACCCCAGCAAGGGCTCTCCACACAGAAGTCTTAAGAAAAATCCCAGCAGGAAGCCCACAGTGGCACCGTAACCATTGGAGATGTTGAAGAAGAGCACGCAGACCAGCTGTGGGAACATCAAAATGTAGGCGATTTCTCCACCCAAGACCCAGAAAGCCATAACACCGGTGTGCAGGAAGGTGAGTGACGTACCAGCCAGGCCGAATAAAACCACAGAAACACAAATCACCCACCGGATCTCGTTCTCTGAGGCCTACGATGACAAGAAACAAAGAGGAAGATCCTAAGGTAGCAGACTGAGAAATAAATTTCATATCTTCCTTAACTGACCATAAACAAGCAAGAGGCATATTCCAAAGGTGCTGTACACCAGTCCGTCCACACTTTCCAGACTTTTTTGGGGGTTTGCTGCAGACTAAAATGCCTGATTTCATGGCAACTTTTCTAAAAAAAAAAAATTGTAATGTATGTTGCAATACTTTTAGACATTTTTTTGCAATGAATTTGAATGCAAATTGCAACAACAAAAAAAGTTGCAATTTTCATTTTTTTTAAACACACACCTCCACCCTGGTAAAGAAAGCTCAGAAATGCTTGTATTTCTTAAGAAAAATTAAGCTGTGCAGCATTCTTTTTAACTTCTACCACACATCCTGACTGGAAACATTACAACACATGGGATGTGCACATCCCAGGACAGGAGGACCAGAAGACCAGTGGTACCCATCTACTAAGCATCAGTGACATTGGGGAGGTGAGGTGCCTGCAGAGCCTAGAGGATGCTAAAACTAGGTGACCATCCACCTTTTGTCCTTCTGTGCAAACATTTACCTTGGGTCTCAGGATCTTCTTGTATATATTTGAGGAGAAGATGGAGGCTGCAGACAGCAGGGCAGAGTCAGTTGATGACATCACGGCGGCAGCCACAGCTCCGATGCCGATGACAGAGATGTAGGGCGGGGTTAGGTGGTGCAGGGAGAGGGGTAAAATCAGACCAGTCTGACCTCGTTCGAACGGAGGCGGAGAACCATAAGAGGTCAGGTTCCAGTCTAAGAAACAGAATGGGTACAGGATTAATCTGTCAAACTGTTAGGGGTGTCACTTGTAAATCAGAGGCCAGAAGATAGTGCTGAAATATTGTCCCTGGTGCTGGAGAACCTACTGTCATGCATTCTGATGATTCATAAAATAATTCCAAGTTGCACCTATTTAATCAATTTTGGATATTAATTTTGGTATTAAGTTTTGAACTCAAAGGTATTTAACTCTTGTTTTACCTGTTGATGCAGCCACTGCCCCGATGAGCACAGGAGGAATCCCAAACGTGGGGATGACAAACGCTGCAGCATAACATCGCAGCTTAGCTGTTGCTGAGGAAGAGGCTGATAAAGTCCTCTGGTGAAAGTCCTGGAAGCCGAGGTCTCCTATGCTCTGAAATAATCACAAAAAAGAGAGGCCCTGTTTACACCCAGTATCAACATGCGTCCTAGGTGATCCAGTCACAAATGGACAGATTTAGGTACAGGTGTGAATGCACCCAGGACACATTTGAGATTTGATCGCTCAGAACACAATCGGAGGTGATTTGGGCTGCATCTGACTCACACTGAAGGACCATCCACTCAACTGATGTCCTGTAAGAAGATAATTTGCTTCACTCTAATGCAAATGATGTGTTTGGGCTCTCTTACCACCAGATGTTGGTGAACACACTAATAACTACAGTATTACCAGACTCCCTTAAATCACACAATTTTGAGAGTTTAGTGATGAAAAACTTTATAAACTTTGTGAAATGCTGTTTATGGCAAATTCTTAATTATTTGGGCCTTGTTATAAATTCAGGAAATTTTATGAATTAAGGTATTTCTATCTTTGTTTTTTTCCACATGGTAGCGTGGTAGTGGTGCACACCTGATTGAAAATTTATCAAAATCACAGTACAGCTTTGTCATATATTTTCAAATCACACGAGATGCAATATTTGTTAAAGGCAAAAATGTGTATCAGACAACTTTGGTACAGACTCCTGCAAAGAAAAAAAAAGAAAGAAAAAGAAATCACACTGTCTTTTTATTTCTTTCCATTTCATTATTCTTTTTCAATCAAAATGACAATTAAAGAAAACTCAAATATATCATAATATATCATGAAATATGTGCAAATGCACATATATATCAAAATAATCAGCTCTAGTTTAAACTCTAGTTAGTAGTAGTTACTACTATTGAAATGGTTAAAAACAACAATTTGGGCCTTCTTGTAAAGTCAGAATTAAATGCAATACATTAAGATGTATCTTTCCTTCTGCTACTGTGAAGAGCAGACAGGAGACGCACTCCATAGTGCGCTGGGACACACTTTTACTACAGTGATAATGTTATATTACTATGAGGGAGAAAATCCTCTTTGTGACAAAATGTCTACCTCAGTTGTGTCTCTCTGTCCCTCATTTCAGAAACATTTCCACTTTACCCTTCAGTTTTATTATTTACTGACATGCACATCTCTTACATTCCTCATGTTGATTAGTCTTAAAGCGTTAAATGCATTTCATTTCCTTACCAGCAGTAAAAAGATATCGATCCACCTCCAGGCTCTGTCTGCGGTCACGGTGCCGACCCAGGGGGCCTGGAAGGTGTGGTTGAAAGATGTGGTGGTGATGTCAACGGAGGCGGGACTCATGAAGAGGAAAGGGACGCACAACCACTGTGGAGAGAGAGACACACCATTAATTGACATAGGGAGCATTGCTTAAGAACACACAAATGACGAAAGTCAATATATTTTGGTAGAATTTTATTTAAAGCGGTGTGCATAACACTGTCATTACACTGTCATAATGTGCCATGACACTGTCATGTTTATGGCTGCTGTAATTAAATATTATTCAGCTAATTATGTAATTTCTAATGCAAAGTTGACGTTGTAATCATGCCAATAATGTCTTTGTTATGACAACTTCAAGTAAAGTGGTACATTTTGGACTGGTCATAAAGATGTCGTTTAGTTTTATTACAACACTTTTGTTACAGTGTCATAAATGATTTCCTGAACTTTAAGTGTTACCATTTGGACTTGTATAAAGATGTAATTAATTGTTATATGGCCAGTTTGGTGACAGAGTACTATAACAAAGGAGATTTAGCGCACAGAATTAGTTGTTGGACAGACAGCGATTAGCTTGTTTACTTGTTGTAGGCTAACCTTTGTCCGCTGTTATCTGTAGTTGATGTTAGCTAGTTAGCTCAGTTAGCCATGGAGCTAAGTGCCTAATTAGCTGACTCTGGCCTGGGATCTCCAGATCGGCCGGACTCAACTAGACGCTAGCGATGCTAACAAGGCGGGGAAAGTGAAAACAATGTGTTTAATTCAAAATGTTATTGACTTTTTTAAAAAACCAAACAAACAAAAAAAAAGGCTTAACATCTGGATGCAGTCTGGGGTCATGCCATGGTTATGACTGTGTAATAGCAGTGAAAGTGTTACCATTATTTCTGATTATATGGATGTCCCTTAAAAACAGGTAACTCACAATCTAACCAGATTCTACAGCCAAGCTAGCAGCTACACATAGGTGCTAAGAGCTACATATCAACGTGTGAACCAGCTCACAGTGACAATGCTTTATGCTGATGTTTTTTGTGGAATTTGCAGCGTTTTCACCATCTTAGTTTAGCATCTTAGCATGATAGCATATGCTTATTAGCTCTAAATACGAACTACAATACGACTAAATGTCTTAAGTCTTGCAGGCATTGAGGATTGGGACATGAAAATGGCACTGAATAGAGCACGATGATTATGAGCAGTGGTCTGTGGTCTTTCTATAGATGTTCTAATAAGTTTTGACACAACAGTGTGTCATTGTCACTGCTGTGACTCCAAATGAACTAGCTCAGACATAGCTGACCAAATTACCGAGCTGATAAAGATGAGAGTGAGCTGTATGATGTCTGTGTAGGCCACAGAGTAGAGACCTCCCAGCAGGGTGTAGGTGATGGCCACAGCTGCAGAGATCCAGATGCACACAGCGTAGGACAAATCCAGGATCACGCTCATAGTTACTCCTACAAGGCACACATGCAGTTATGCAAATAGTCAGCGTTATTTCACAGGATGGCACATTAGCACACCACTTTCAGGACATTTTGTGTGTCATTTTTACGTGATTTAAGCTTTTCATGTTAAGTCTGGTGCATTTTATGAGTTTTGGACATGGTAACAATAGTCAGGTGACCTTCGTCATCATGGTGATCTTCGTTGTGGTCAACACTGTGAAACTGTTGCAGTTTGGTTAGGTTTAGGCATCAACACTACTTTGTTACGTTTAGGAAAAGATCATGATTCGGATTAAAAAAAGTATGTGACATAACCAAACTTATTTACTAAAGTTAAAATCATTGACCCGTCCATCCAGTCCACCCAACCACCTTAAACCACTTAATCGCTTTACATACTACCTGTCACCTGACATTTTTTTTCTCCATGACACGCTGTCTCTGAATAGGTCTGTACAGACTGGTGTGAAATGATGCAACAAAAGGGAAAAAGGCATGATAATACACAACATGACTTAAGACACTGGTTTGATATTCATAAGCCTTTTGGTGACACCATGGCTGAAACAGAATATTCAAACATGTGGAGACACTTTCAGCCAAACTTGCCAACATCATAGTTTAGGATAGTTTAGAATGATACATTCATTGCATCAATGCATCGGTTATAAATCATAAAAAGCCACCTGCATCAGTCTAAAAGAAAGAGAACTAGTGGCTCAGAAATAATATATAAGGAATAAGATATGAAATGCTCTGATTAAAGTAACTTCTTTCTGAAATGCAGAAAGAAGTAACTTCTTGGTGCCACCACGTGGAGGAACATAATCAAGATAATGAACAATTAAAAAATAAACCTACCAATGCTACATCATACAAACATGAGAAACGCGAGCAATGAAATAAAAAAGTACTGCAGCATTTGTGACTTCCTGCAGGCTGTAGGCCAATCAGACACAGATGTATGACACAGATCATGCTCGCTACAGGTGTGGCCGCTTCAAAAACACCTCTGCAAAGCATGTTGGGAATAACAACTGGTGCGCTTGAAAGTTGCCGAAAAGCTAAGAATATTAATGTTTTTTGAGCTGTCTAAACACTGCTAGAAAAAAATGTGCATGGTGCAAGAGAGGAGTGTATATGTTATTTTATTCCCCTGAGACTATTCCAACTTTTTCTTTTTTTTTTTTTTTTTTAGACTTAGTTGACTTGTTATTTTTCAGTTTTCAGTCGCAGCTGGATTCTTTGGGTAGGTTTAGGAACACCCACTTTGGTTTCTGTCACAAGCCACACTAGGTAATCATGGTGCAGTAGTAGTAGTCAATCACTGCACAGTAGGGCAGGACTAGACAGAAAAGTCTTGGGGGGGAAAATAACAAGGAATGCACTTTTTGCGTAGACGTGTCATACCATAGGAAAACAATGGGTTTGCTGGCAATGCATTTCTAGTGACACATCTCAGTGTGATCGCCCCTAAAAAGCACAGTATGCACACAGAAAGCTTTGTTTGCACATATCAGTGTGTAGATGGATTTTTTTTTTTTACCCAAGCTTATCAGGGTTGATGTCACCCAAATAATTTCTGACATCAGTGGTGCCACAGACAGAAGTCCACTGAGCCTGTCTCCGTACTTGATGTGGAAAGGGTCCATCATGGTCACATACCTCCTCTTCCTCATCGGCTCAGCAAAGAAAAGACCACCTTGAAGAGAAATGTAGAGTAGTTTCAATTCTGGAAGCAGCTTAACTGTTTTAAAATTTTGATCATTTGAAACATTTCAAATAAAACAGGGATCTAAAGCTGAAGTTGAAGCATTCAAAGAAGTTGAGAAATGAATCAAATTGTGTGGAACTGTGGAAAGAATGCAAGAGTCAGCTGAAGAATTGCTCTGAGATCGGTTCAAGTGTTGGCTGAAATTAAAGTAGTGTCAGTTGAAGTGTAAGAAAGAAAACTTAAAAACTACAAGTTTAAAGAGAGCATCTTACCGAGAATAAAAGCCACTGTTGCTGCTAACGGCATCACCGCCCAAATCAGTCCCAACTTTGGATCATACATCGTCTCAGCTGTACCAATGATGAAGGTCCCGCCAACCCAGGTAGCTGCATGGTGCACGCACACAGAACACAGAGTTAATTTTCAAACTTATTACACATTTTTATTACAGTTTTATTGTTCTTGTAAATGTTCTTGAGGTAAAGAAATTTAGCATGAAACAATCCAAAAGTAGCTAAGCTTCCCAGTCTGCTAATTAGCTAAGAATGACATCAATAATCATTGAGTTAGGCAAATTATAGGATATACGTAATGAATGAATGAATGAATGAATGAATGACTAATGAATATTGAATATCTTTCCAATACATGTATCATCAGCATTTCATAGTACAATATACTGACCTAATACTAATTTGAACAGCCTACAGTACCATTCCAGGACATATCCAACTGTGGAAATGAAATAAATAACTGAATATATTCAAGCCACCTCGCAAAAATGTAAAAAATAAAACATTCTATCGTGAAGAAATAGAACATGCAATGAAATGCATTGTTTATAACAGGCTGTGCACCTGCAGCTGCTGCAGTGCTGCTCAGAAAACATACTCACCGGTTGTAGTGAAGATGCCCACAACCAAGCTGATCTTTCTGTTCCCCAGCAGGGCCATGTCTGCATGGTTCGCCTGCGAGCGGTTTTCATCCCGTTTGGATTTGATGGAAGCCCAGATGCCAATCCCGAGCACCAACAGGTAGAATACAATGGTGGCTACCAGTCCCGGGACGTTGAGAGCCATGTCGGCTGTCTAGAGCATATACTGCAGAGTGCAGTCCCCTTCTTAACCTGTATTACCAGCTGACTCTGTCTGTGGGTGTGGCTTGTCAGAATAAACCAAACCAAATATGCAATTAGCACAGACCACAGTGGAGACTCTTTCCAGGGGGTGCACAAGCATGTCCCAGCTGTGTTCTTGTTGGTTTGCTTTCCATCTGCAAATAAGACTCAGTGCAGTCCGGGGAATAGAGACCTCTGTCAAAGGAAACTTATTGTAGCAATCCTGTTTGGAATGGGTGATATGTGACACTGAAAACCTGAAACCAGCAGCAGTCTACTTGGTACAGTCGAGGCCTGGGGCTTATATATGCATACCCCTCCCTTCTAATACCTGAAGGCATTATTGTCTTTATCCAAAGTGTCTGTTTCATTGTGAACCTGTAGTGCTGTAATGCAATGCATGTTTTCTGTAACTTCAAGAAAACCTATTTTACACCAACCCTGACAGGCAAAAATCCTGACAGCAACTATAAAATGTGTCCATCCACACAAGTTTCTGCATGTTTTCTTCAATACATGGGTCCCCTCCCACCCACTGAGTCATGCTGCAGTGACCCTCCTCCCCTAGCCCAACCACAGTGCCCAGCTTGGAACTGACCCCCTCCCAACTATAACCCTTAGCCAGGTGAGAAGAGGAATGCAAAGACTCAGGAAAGGCTACAGGACCTGAAGGTGTGGGAACAGAAGTGCTCAGGGTGCGGCTGAGTCGAGGCCTGCAGCATGCCTTCGACCTATTCCAGAAATGTTCAGCAACATTTTCTACATGGGGTCCTGTGTGGATGGGAACAGTTGTTATCAGGGGAATCTATAATGTCTCTGTGGTAATGTAATAATTTCCACTGGTGGATGCAAAGGAGTTGGGGTGGGGCAAAGGGTGTGATCACTCCCCCTGGTGCCTCCATGTTCAAAAAAACTATGCAAAAGTGCCCTTTTGGATGCCCTTATGGTAGATAAAATTTCATTTAAGGTCATCTTCTGGTGGAAAAAACATGGTAAACTGGTATCTAGGGTGCCCTTCTAATGGGAAAAACATGATAAAATGTCCTCTGAGGTGTTCTCCCAGTGGTCAAGTTGTGGTAAAAGTCCCTTTAGGATGTCCGTGTAGTGGACAAAACATGGTAAAATGCTCTCTAAAGTGCCCTCCTAGTGGTCAAAATGTTGTAAAGTGCCCTCTAGAGTGCCCTTCTTCCCTTCTAGTGGTCAAAACAAGGTAAAGTGCCCTCTAGGATGCACTTCTAGTAGCCAAACATGGTAAAGTGCTATCTAGTGTGCCCCTCTAATGGACAAAACATGGTAAAGTGCCTGGCAAAGTACCTTTCCAGTAGATGAAACACAATGCAAATAGTGAAATTAATAAATAAATACATCCCTACGCTGCTGCCTCACCGTGTACAGGGGGTGCCGTTTTTATTTTTGTTGCCCCTGCCCCTCAGACAGCCTCAGTCCACCACTGACAATCTAATAACATTTCTGGGACAATGCCAGTATGTTTGTGTTGTGAATGAAAGCAGTAACACTGCAGGGACAAACTTAAAAAAAGGGTTCCTAGTTTAATATCAGGTTACAAAGTAAATTACACTAAATCGGAAGCTATGCCTTTAGGAAACTTTGGAAGTATAAACTCGCTGTCTAATTTCCCGTTTAGATGGGCCACATCTGGCTTTGTCTATCTTGGAATTAAAGTGTCACCCAATGTTGGGGATCTGTGGAAACTTAATTTCACATCTACAATTGGGGCTATTAAAAAAGACCTGGAGAGATGGCATGACCTCCCTCTCTCTTGGATAGGCAGAATTAGTTTGATAAAAATGAGCATACTCCCCAGATTACTTTACCCCTTACAGATGCTTCCGTTATGGATACCCAAGAAAGTGCTTTTGGACCTGGAGAGAACATTTTCAAGATTCATCTGGCACAATAAAAAACCTAGGATTAGGATGAAAACTTTACAGCTGCCAGGAGGACGAGGAGGCTTAGCCTTACTCAATCTGAGATTTTATAACTGGGCATGCCACACCTGCATAATTTGGGGGTGGCTGCAGTCACATTTAAACTCAGTGACCAGCATAGATGAATGGTTTACTACTCCCTTTTCTCTATTAAATAAGCTAACGAGTGCTGCTAGAACTACCCCCGAAATTAAGGACAACCCTATCATTCACAATACTATCAAAGTTTGGCAAGATATGATTAAATTTGTAGGGAAGAACACGCCAGCATATGGTCTAATACCATTGACTAAAAATGAAGGGTTTGTCCCTGGAATTAGAAATAGTGTATTCAATATATGGCATGCAAAAGGGATCAGGCTTCTCGGAGATTTGTATCAGGAAAACATACTGATGTCTTTTCAGCAACTGCAAGAAAAATACAGCATCCCCTCAGCACATTTTTTTGGGTACCTACAGGTCCGACATTTTATCCAGTCGAAAATGGAAAATTTCCCTCCAGATACACCTCCTTTTAGCGACATAGATTTATTTATATTGAAACGAAGAGATATAAAACATTTCCTGTCGCACTCCTATTCATTATTCTGCTCTATAGATCCCTCAGACATACGCAAGGTTATACAGAAATGGGAGGGTGATCTCGGTGGTGAATATATTGAGGATGACTGGGAAGAAGCAATCTCTTCTGTTAAGTCTACTTTTATCTGCAACCGAATGAGAGAAACTCAATTTAAAATTTTGCACAGATGCCATATCACACCTGTGATACGTAACAAAAAAAATAACCAGATCTCCCCCCTTTGTAATAAATGCAAAAGAAATATTGGAACATACTTTCATAATTTTTGGGAGTGTCCCGGGATTTCTAAATTTTGGAGTAATATAGCACACGAATTGGGTAAGATTTTTTCAGTAAAGGTTGCTAAAGACCCAGGCCTCTTTATTTTAGGCTTGCCCTCTAAAACGCTGTCCCTAAGCAAAGTGAACTTCAAACTCTGTGATAAACTTTTACTTTTGGCTAGAAGATGTATCTTAAAGCAGTGGATCAGTGAGAGGCCTCCCTCAGTCAAACAGTGGCTTCATGAGACCTATAGTATCTTACCACTGGAAAGACTAACTGCACATGTAAAGGGAAATGATGAACTGTTTGAGAGATCCTGGTCAGCCTTCCTAAGGTATCTGCCTCCATCCTTACGTGACATCATTAGAAAGGGGAGATTTACACTGGATTGGAATACTCTTTCTCTCTTAGACTCTAGAATGTTTCTGTGACTTATCCGGTGTAAAGTGTCTATGCCCTATCTGTAGGACAGAATGTATTTATCCGTTTATTTATTTATTTTATTATTATTATTTTTTTTTTTTTCTTCTCCTTCTTCTACCTGAGGAGGCTGGGAATTTAGAAAACAGGTCTTAAAGGGAGATCAACCTGCCCCAGCTTTTTTCTTGTTGGGTCTGTAGATTCGGCTGTATGAGTTACTGGACAGCCCATGTTCCATCCATCTGACGAAAGACCAACAACAGCTGGATTCACAACACAAACTTGTTGATTATGAAATACATTACAAGAAGAAGCACAGCTTCTGGTAAAAGCAGAAGTACTAATTCAACTTCTTTACTCAGTACAGGCCCTAAAATGTACTCAAAGTGTAAAAGTAAAAAGTCACCCTCTGATGGAAATTTCTAGCAACTGTTTCTGTGCAAAGCTAACTGAACCTCACCTTTTCTTTGTGGTCGAGTCTCGCTGTTTTGTCTGTTTAGTCTTGTTATGTCTTTTAAGTTACTTTTGTCTTATTAGGTCTTGTTATGTTGTTCATGTCTTGTTATGTCTATTAAGTCATTTTCATCATGTTCCTTTTTTACGTCATTTTCCTCGTTACATCTTTTATATCGTTTTTATCCTGTTTCATCATTTTAGCCTCATTATGTCTTTTACATCGTTTTCGTCTAATCATGTCAAGTTTTGTCATTTTCATCTTGTTACGTCTTTTACATCCTTTTAGCTTTGTCCGCTCTTGTTACATCATTTTTGCCTCGTTACGTCTTCAAAGTCATTTGTGTCTTTTAGGTCTTGTTTTGTCTCATCAGATTGTTTTCGTCTTATTTCCCTCATGTTGTTTTTGTGTTGTTGATGTTGGGAAGATGGCGCCCAATAATTCCTCTCAAATGCATTAAGACTAAAGAAACTGAAGAAGAAGAAAGCATGATGTTTGTGTTCTAATGTAGGGAGTAAAAGTAAAATTAATACTCAAGTATACTCAAGTATTTGTACTTAGTTACTTCCTACCTCTAGAGATGTAATACTGCAAAACACTGACAGAGAGAAAACTATGGAAATCAGAATTATCCATTTTATTGTCAGTCATTGTATCCAGTGATCAAACAATGAGCCAAAAATGTACTGTGAGTATCACACAGCAAAAATGTATACAAATATCAGTATTACAAAATAAAGATTTTTCTTCTTGTTGATGCTTACTTTGATTTAAGGTCATACATGGGGAGATACAACTCTAAAAGAATGCTACAGCTGTGTTATGGATAAAGTTCACATTGTAAGAGTAAAAAAAAAATCAGATGTACATTTTTACAATCCTGTGTGCACACAAACCAAGCAAATGAGTGACATGGTTTTTCCAGGTCGTGTATTTGGGACGTTAAAAATGATGTTAAATATACTTGATTCCGCACCTCCTTCAGTCATCTTTATGCTGCCAATGTACAGCGATCGTTGTCCAGAGGACGAACTGAAAACAGTCATTCTGTATCACAGTCATGAATCTTCAGCAGCACTGAACTTGTCTGTTATGTGGAGAATGAATGAGGACATCATCCCGTGGGAGATTTGAAGAGAGATACTGTGTGGATCGCAGTCGACCAAACCACATCCAGATATCTATACAGATGTGCTGTACAAAGAGGTGGTGGTGCAGCAAGACAGGGCCAGGTGATGAAAAACTCTTCTTCTAACTCTTGTCTCATGAACTGTCAAGGTAGTATGGTTTGGTGGTTTGGTAAGGTTCCCTTTAGTAGCTGAATGAAACTTTTCTGCCAGAAAGCCTCTTTTAACATGTGGTTAACGTTGTGAAACTTTGTATTTTGCCTTGATTCAGTCTTTGATTTCTTCCTCTATGATCGTCTTGTCATTCTGCCTCATCCCTTCTTCTTCTTCTTCTCTGCTGCCCATCTCCAGTCCAGGACTCGGCGGCAGCAGCTCCACGTCCTTGGAGCTGCTCGTGCTGGCGGCCCTGGCGATCCTGGTGAGCGTCTGTTCGTACGGCGAGGGCAGGTAGACCATGAGGAACACGCCGTCCGTCACGTCCTGCTCGGAGCCGGAGCTGGGGAGCTGGTGCTCCCTCCGGCTGCGTCGGATGGACGACAGCAGCTCGCAGTTCCTCTCCGGGTCCTGCAGGTCCTCCAGGGCAATCACGTTGGCCAATCCCAGCTTGCCGTTGAGGCTGAAGCCACGCCTGCGGCGCCACATCAGGAAGCCAAGGCCGCTGAGGAAGAGGAGGAGGAAGGAGACGGTTGCTATGGTGATGTAGGTGACAGCTCCTGCACTGATGATGGCCTCACCTGCACTCTGGCCCTGTGAGAAAGACACAATAAGATAGATTTTGTTTTCAGAGACCAGTTTAATGACATTCTTTATTTCTCTTGTGTCAATCAATTCAATTTCATAATTAATCGTAAAGGGATAGTGAGGTGTACGCTATATTTATACTAATATTTTTACCGCTTTACCTTTCTGTCAGACAGCCTTTTCTGATGAAAAAATATCCCGCTCTCCAAACCAACCAAACTCCATGGGAAAAATCAGTAATTCTACTTAACAGAACACGGACCTTGCTGGTCTACTGCTGTCTCAATTGGTTAGTTTGTTTGTGTTACTGTGTGACTTTGGTGTTCTAAAAGGTACAGTTTGGATTCACAAAAGTTAAACAATAACACAAACAAACTAACAAATCAAGGCAGTGATAGACCAGCAACTCATGTCTTCTGTGAGGTAAAATCAGTGATTTCTCCCATGGAGTTTGGTTAGTTTGGAGAGAAAGAGATTTTGCTTATTTAACAGTGGTTTTCCTTCAAAAAAGGCTGTCTGATGGCAAGCTAAAGTGGTGAAAATATTCTAAATACAGTGTACACTTAAACTGACCGACTATCAGCATGTACCTCGAACAACCCCACAGCAAATAATGTGAACTATTCCTTTAAAATATGAAGTGAATACAGTCATAACTAGTGTTAGGCCATGTCAAAAGTTGAAGTGAGGAAAATAACTAAATTTTCTGCGTGTCCACACACTGCTGTGCTGTTAAATAAACTGTCCACTTGCTGGTATTCAGTCAATTGGTTTTCAGATAACATCTGGCCAACAGAGGGTGCTGTCTGTCACAAACATCTGTTTGGCCTTTATACATGAATTAATCTTCCATATGAGTGTGAGCACATAGCTGCTGAATATGACTTGAATAAATTTAAACAATTGTTACAGCTCTGAGTTCAAGATAAAGATGTAAACAAAGTAGTAAACATTTTGCTTTAGTCATCACCACTTTTGTAGCATGAAAAATTATTATTTAAAAAAAAGAAAGGGGGCGGGGGGTCTTTAGGAGACATCATCTGCTTGAAAAAAGAAACTTGTAATGATGAAGTTGCTTTTTTCTTTTGTACTTTTAAAAGGACTCCAAAATAATAATAATAATAATAAAATGAAAAACAATAATAATTGCCTGATCGGCCGTAGAGATGTCTGTCTTCTCTCTGATATAATAAGATCATATGGCACTTGACTTGTGTTGTCCAAAGTGCCCCAAAATTCTTTTGCAATACATTTGCCATATTGTTATTATATTGCAGAGAAGACGGACATTTCTGCGGCCAATATCTCCAAAACTCACACCAAAACTATCTAGATGGATAAAGAGTACTACAGGTAAAGGTAATGGTTTATAATAACCATCAAACAAAAATGGTAAAATGATAGATTCAACTGTAGTTAATAGTTATTTTACTGTTAACTATCATTCAAAGCATGTTTATATGTTTTAGAAACCATTTATTAAGCAATTGTAAAGTTTTATAAACATCAGTTGCAACTTTGTAACAGCAGTTAACAAGAAAAATGTAATTATTACTTAAAGGTTTACAAATCATTCGATAATCATCAACAAATACTTCTATAGTTTTATTGTGTGCAACAATAAACTGTTAGTTTATTCATTTACTCCAAATGTAATTGTGGTAGTCTCTTATAAGCTATGACTAAAAAAAAAAAAAAAAAAAAAAAAAAACAACTAACTAACCTAACTTAATAATAATGGTTAAACATAATTTCATTACTTGTTAACAATGAAAGTTAAATTAACTACAATGTTAACAATTATTGATGATGATTGTTGTAAAGTGTTACCGACACTAAACTCAGTCCACATTTAATCATGCAGTTGTCATTTACAGTATAATGGAGATGAAAAATCAGAATATCAGAACATTTATTTGGGTTTTAAAGTTAAAAATGAAAACTTCAGAGTGGGACTTTGTTTAATTCTACATCCCAATGATTACCTAAAACATTCAACAACTGGATAAACAGTTTATCTGGCATTGGACACACCTTGTTATATAATCTCACTGACTGAATGCCATCATTCTGCTGATGTCCCATATAAAGTCAGGTGCAAGAACATTTACATTTTCTGTCTTTACTGGATAATCCTCAGAAGTTACACATGCTTTTACAAAAAGTAGTCCTATTTCAGTCACACTGAATTTCTTATATACTTTTGACATATGATTTTTAGGTTAAATGATCAATAGAATGATTTTAAAAAAATATTATAATTATAACTAATTGATAAGACAAAAAAATCAAGGTATGATAGAAAAAGAGAAAAATGACAATTTAAATATGCCCTTTATAAAATATGTTTTTTTGTTCATATAATATTAGTTTTCAATTTAAGTGTGTCTGCAAAGTAGTCAGCCATGATCGGGCGTATGCAAAAACAAGCAATTTGGGCAATTTTGATAACTTTTGAATAATGTATGTACAATTTCAAAACAAAAACAACACAGCAGTCAGTAGAGTCCTTTTATGTGATAAAATAAAATAATAAAATAAAATGATTAACAATGTAATATGACTGTAGATATCAGCACAGTCCAGCATGTACAGGTTTTATTGCAATATTGCGATATTCGATATATTGTTACATTCCTTTTCCCAACGCACCCAGTATATGGATCAACTCACCGGTGCCTGACAGATCAAATGATCAACAGATTAATAAAAAAATAAAAATTAAAAATTAAAAATAGATTCATTGATAATAAAAAATAATCATCATTCCCAGCTAGGCATGTAGCAGCACCAAAAGCTCATAATATCATGATATTTATCATGATCTTACAAAACAAAGAAAATGACAACTTTGTAGCAATGACAATTTGTTGTTGTTGTTGATAACGTAAGATTTTTTTCTTTTCATATTAAAATGCTTCTGGCTTCCTTCTTTGAGCACATAAAATAAAAGTAGGCAGTCGTGAACTAAGCATGTGCAGAAGATTGTCAGAAATTCTCTGTCAATTTTGGGAACTTTTGCATTGTAAACTAAAAATGATTAGATAAAGAATAAAATAATAAACCATGTAATATCACGGCAGATACTGTCACATTCTGGCATGGCATTGGTGTTATTATAATATCGCGATATTTAAAATATTGTTGCATCCCGTTGCCCCACACACCCGTTAGGATTGGACCAACTCACCGTTGCCTGACGGTCAGTGGACGGCAGAGCCGAGGGTCCCGGGGACCAGTCCAGATCGTCCCGGCCGGCCGGTCCAAACTTCATCCAGCTGCTCTCCATCAGAGACCGCATGGTGGACGGGTGGAGGATCTGAAGCCCAAGCCGGAGCCAAGGGCTACAGGGGGCCCAAGAGCACTCAGAGGGGATGTGGTGGACCGCGAGAGATGAGTAGGACAAGTCTGCTGTGAGCTCTGATGGACACTGACTGCAGGGCTGAAGCGATGAGCCTGAAATAATAACTGAGAGCGGGAGGAGGAGGAGGAGGAGGAGGGAGGAAGAAATGAGGCCAGTAGACAGTCCGTGTGTCCAGCCGAGAGGAGACACGTCACTGGTCCTGATGGGAGGATTTACAGCTGCTGGGAGTTGGTCAGCAGCAGCAAAACACAGCTCAGTGTGTGGAAATAGTAATCAGATTACTCAGGTAAAGGTACAAATAAAAGTATTTAAGTATCATCAGTAACACTTTAATTAAAAGGCATAAGCAGGGTTGGGGGAATTACTTTAAAAATATATTCTGATACAATTAGCTTACTAATTACCTGTTTAAAATTTTGTCAGTGACCTAATCCAAATACTACAATATTAAAGTAATGTAACTTGATTACTTTCCACTACTTTTGTAGTATCTTTAATGTTAGTAGTTTGTCTGTGTCGCTAAAGTTAGCATTTGGTCTGTGTAGCTAGAGTTAGCTAGACAGACCAACCACTAACTTTAGCTACACATGCCAAATGTTAACATTAGTGGTTGGCCTGTGTAGCTTATGTTAGCAGTAGGTCTTATCTGTAAATATTTATTTAAAATTAGATTCTGAGGCAAGATGATGCTTAAATTTTCCTCTTGTAAAAGCATTTTTTCCCCAAAAGATAATGAACTGTCAGATTAGCTGGTTTCATTGAGACCAGAGTGGCGGTGACACTTGCACACCACATATAGTAGTATATTGTTCTTTATTTTAAAATTGTAATGCTATTAATAACCCCTATTTTTTTCTAAATGTAACTGTAATCTGATATTGTCTTATTTATGTGACTGTAATTTTTGCATCCTAATTACATAATCCTGTTACATGTAATCTGTTACTCCCCAAACCTGGTTATCAAGATGTGAAGACCACACTGACAAACCCGTGAGATAAACTGCTTTTATTGTACAACACACAGAGCAGACAGGCCTCCTGGAAAAGCGCTTTGAAACATACAACAGTTACACAACTGTAAGACTGAGCTCAGGAGAAAACGAGGAAAAAGCCAGAGCAGGTTAGAAAGATCAGGAGGAGAGATTACAGGTGCTTTTCTTTCATATCAAAAGCAGAGAAAAATACACTTTTAGAAATCACAGTCACAACATTAGCTGACCTGCTGATGTCGGTCCTGCAGCGGAGCGTTCAAAGTCAGCGAAGGAAGCAAACAGTCAGACCAACCACCTGAATGAATGTGCAGAGAGTTTGTATTCACATCAGGACCCTTCTGCACATTCATCTGCAGGGATACTGTAAGACGTGTCATACACTTTGACAGTTGTGCCGTTCCAAAAACAGTCTTGAAATCACACAGTCTAAGTTTATATCATTTAAAAGGACACAACAACTGTGTTTGCAGTAAATACTCAGGCGCCATCTTGTCTGATGCCCTTCTCTGTATGGCTATCACACTTCACACACACATACACTGAAACCTTGTCTTTGGAGTGAACAATCAGGTCAACTGTTCAAGCAGTGGGGAAGAGCTCCACATCCAGTTTTTCAGGATCTTGAGCTCTTTCTGGTTTTTCAAGAAAGTTAAGAAGAAACTAAAGTGCTGTTAAAAAAAACAAAAAAGGTAACACAAAGATATGAATCCCAGCAATGTGGAAACATAAAATCTAGTCCAACAAGCACACTTAGTAGCCATACTGACACGGATGTATCAAAGTAACAAGTTGCAACTGAAATTGTATGCATATCGTTTAACCATAAACAGTGGACGAAGAAGTGGACTGAGATTCTGGGTCTAAAAAATGAAGCCAATGCAGAAGTGCTTTAACCCTGCATTTTTTCTAATGGCCAACAGGGGGCGACTCCACTGGTTGCAAACAGAAGTCAAACTGTATGGAGTCTAATTTGAAAATGACCCTACTTCTTCTTGATTTATGGCCTAGTTTCAAGTCTCCTTCTATATAGCATGATGTTAATTTAGTAAATTATGGTCCCAGTTAGTTTAAATAAACAATTTATTGACTGGTCACTCTCAGTGCAACACACAAAACTCAGATCAAACTCTCAAACCAGTCAGTTTTGATCAAATGTGAATCAGGATTCTGTTACTACATTGTCTATTTCTGGCATAAAATATTTTCAGAAGCATAATTTAGTGTGATTTGCTACGCTCTTGCAAGGTTTCTATGCACTTTCTTCACTGTGCATGTTGCACAAACTAATTATGTTTTACAGTGTAACAATGCTGTGGGTAAGATATGGATAGGTTTAGGGAGAAAAAACACCTCTCACGTAAAATATTTTCAGAAGCATAATTGAGTGCCTGTTTAGCTGTAATATGAGAAAGATTGTGATAAGATGTCTGAGATTTGCGACACTGGCAAGACTTTTTTGCGTTGTTTCTTCACTGTGCACACTGTATAAACTATTTATATCTTATGCTGTAACAACACTGTGGTTAAGCTACGAGTAGGTTTAGGGGCAAAAACACTTGCTTAGGGTTAGGAAAAGATCATGGTTTAGGTTAAAATGATCAACTACGACAAAATCTAGACGTGTCTAGATTACGACACATCTAAGGATGTCGTGTGCCTCTAGTTCCGTCGACAAGCCAAGAAGTCAAGCTTATTTTTCATCATCAGTGCCTTCAGGAAACACTACATCACAACTCTTGGGAAAAGTGGACATTGCAAGTGTCACAGTTGGCTGCCTGTAGTTGGACTAAATGTCCTGTTCTGAACTGTTTTTACATAAGTTTTCATTCGGGCCACCAAAAATGTAATTTGGTCATTAAATTTATTCCTGAAATGTACCAACAGCTGGAGATAATCTGGCTTGCATTGTGTTTGGATCTTATATAGGTGTAAATGCAATCTGTGTATCACTCTTGATACATATATATAATAAAGTTATTTCTGTCTTTTCTCTAAATGTACCTGCAAGAACATCTTGGCCCCTGAACCCTGTGAAAACCTGAGTTTTCCAGTCTCAAAGATGCACGGACATGCGTAACACAAAGTTTAAAAGCAAAATATTTCTTTAAAGAACATTTCTAACAACTGAATTGTACTATTGACATATGCCGAACTGAAAAACAGGGCTTTCCCATTAGCTGACTTGCCGTACCTTTTATTTCTCTGGTTCTATATGTCAGCATGACACCCTCAGCCATGTGAGCTCCCACTTTAGAAACTGTGTCAGATGTCTGGGTCATGTATATACTTTCTCCGTCAGCGTCTGACAACAGGGCAGCAGAGTCAAAGCCGCTTTGCTTTCACTCCTACGCTCTCAGACAGTCAGACTGTCGCTCAGCCTCCCTGCAAACTAAACCATCAGAAATTGATTTATCCAGCCAACAAGGCAGCCAGTCAGCCAGACTGTCAGCCAGATCACCCATCCACCTACTAGTTTGGTGAATTTTTTAAACAAAGCAACTTCAGCTTAAGACTTTGGTAACACTTTCTATTAAGCTCATGTCTGTAATAAATTATAAGCACATTAATAATACATTATAATGCATTTAAAAGGCATTACAATTCTCTAAATGTTTATAATCCCGCATGACAAATTTTAACAAGGTTTTTATAAGTTGTGGACATGACGTATTATAAGTGCTGCATTCAGAATTCTTTGTACTCGACCTCCTGAAACTGTTTCAAAGAAGAATCTGAGTCTTGGGTTGCACCGCAAAATAATAATTAACATAAATTTAGCCAGTTATGAAGACACATAGAGTTCTCTTCTAATGTATCATAATAGACTATAAATTCTAAGTTGTCTTGTTTTATAAACTTCATACAATTGCTAATAACCTTAAACAGTGCTGTCAATTTACTTTAAGCTCAGTGTATTACTGATGGTTATAAGACATTCCATGTCAGAAACCTGGTTAGATCATGTTTAACTTTAAATTATGTTGCACCAAACTTTAAAACTAGCTTAAAATTAGGAAATATTCAATTTAAGCCTCTCTTTAAACCTCGGTTTAGTTTATAATCCAAACTTGAGTAGGATTTACTTTTAAAATGGCTGCATTTTTAAGATGGCTTGAGTGAAATAATCAAGTTTCTTGAAGACAATTAAGGGACACACTCAACCCAGTTCTATAATACATTTGTAGGTCTGTTAAAACATTTGGCCATTTGCTGTCAAGCAGTCTGTTACTGTACTGTTGGGCATTTTTGTCTAATATTACTTGGCAGCAGTCTTGGTACATGGGGCAAATGCTCTTTCAACTGAGCAATCTGGTCCCCGAAATCAGAGTTGATGCTGATCTATCATGAGTAGGCTAACTAGACTGACCAACCTTGTAGCTAGTTGGGAAACAGTAATATTTTAAACAATGTAAGATTTTGTTAACTATTTAGCTAGCAAGCAACTTTTTACCCAGGTGCAAACAATGTAACATTTTGTTTACCTAGTCACTGTAATCTTTACCTAAACATTGTAATCTTTTGTTAAGGAAGAAGCATCTCCATATTGACTAAGAGTGGGTTTCACCAACAAAGATGAATTTTATCTAGGATTTGTTCTAACTGGAGTTAAGCAAAACTAGGTTTATGTGTCTTAAACTGTTGTATAAATGTTCATAATGAATTTTATAAAATTTTATAAATGCATTATAATGTCTCGTGAATGTGCTTGTATTGCATTATAGACATGTCCTTCATAGAAAGTGTTACCAAGGTTTTTTTTTATGAGGAAGTTTTACTTTTTCAGCAGTCTGTCTGAGCTCTGACCAAAACAAGTACACCAGGTCACTGCCTCTTCAATCTGTTCAGTGTCCCAGTAATCCCTCAGCTGCACAATAAGACACTAAACTGTTCATGATTTTACTGTAAATTATTGGTCGAAATGCGATTACAGTTTCCCAGCACAAGGACAAAAGAAAGAGCCGTTACAAATCAGAAAGCAATAAGAGCTTAAAATCTAGCACAGCCTTTCTCCTCATAAAATCTTTGTCGTGATGGAACACATGACAATGGGAGGATTTGGAGCTTCTCTTCAGATTTGAACTATACCCAAGTGAATCAAATCTGCTTAGAGTGCAGATGAAGTTTGTGCTTGTTGCCATCTTCAGCGTGCACAACCTCTACATTCATGATTCAATCTCGTCTTAATCTCAGGGCTACTATATCAAGTGTGCATTAGTAGTAAAACTGTACAAAAAAGTGCAGACAAAAGGTTTATCATCCTTGGAGTTTAACATAAGAAAGAGACACTCACAAACAATATCCATGAAAGCAGGATAATCAGAGTGAACGAGTAACTGAAAACCAGGCGAAGTGGAAATCAACAAACTGATGGTGGAGAATTGTTGCATGACACTGACACATTAGTCGACTGCTTTTTTTTTTTTTTTTTTTAAATGGAAAACGCTGTCATGGACTTAACACCAACTAAATCCTTCCCTTCACCGCTGCTGATCACACTGATGGCCGACAACATCTGTCCACTTGCTGCTCGCCCTCGAACAGCAGGGAACAGAGACAAATGAGGACGGGTCAGGGACATTGGGAGGGGCTGTAGGAAAGCAGAGACAGGGCAGGATAGAGAGGCGAGACTCTGCAAGATGACTAACAGGAAATGGGGGACAGATTTTTTAGACCCCAGACTCACACGGATTTGGTTGATCTGATGTTACTTCAGAGCGGCAGCATGTCTCTAGTACACTGAAGATAGGCCTTGTCAAGGGTTCTTTGTAAGGCTGAGGGTTCCCTTAAGGACACTTTTTGCCCAAAGAACCCTTGGCAAAGGAGTTCAAGGATTTCAACAATCCCTGTATTCAGAATTAGAACTTTAATCAGGCTGAAAACTTGGGCCCAACAAGGTCCATGCCTGACAAAATTCTGTCTCAGCCCGAACCTGATTACAGCCCAACATTTTTCTAAACAAGCCTCCCTTTATGTACCAGAGAGTAGGAGTTGGCAGTGACATGGGCAATGCATGGTGGGAATTTGAATTGGCAATGAAAATATTGGTAAGAAAAAAATGAAAAAACAAAACAAAAAAAAAACTACTACTACTTTGACCCAAACCCGTTGGGTCCCATCAGGTTTGGGCACAGATCTCAAGCTCTGATCAGAATTTGGAGGCCTACTTCCCCAAGCCTCTGCTCTTGAGTGGTGGTCTGTGAAACAGCACTCATTCATAGGAGTTTACACTATTCTTTGCCAATAATTGTATTTATTATTTTTAAGTTTTGTCACAATTATTCGGACTTGGTCTGGCTTTTGACGACCGTATAGGCACCACTTGATTGCATTCTTTCCCTCAATTGATGATCCCATGATAAACAGCAAGGCTATGGCTTCATACTGAGACTTGCTGCTAACAGTTTGCTCACCTACAATGTAGGTAACGTACACCACAGAAAGTATTCCAAAAGGCCATGATTCGAGTGGCTGTCAAACGTCCAGCACAGACACAGAGAGTCTGATAGCAGTTGCTCATGACTAGATCGCTTTGACTACCAGCTATAGCTGTTTCTGCTACACTGAGCACTGGTCAGTCGCGCTCTCAGCTCGGTGTCACCTTACCCCCCAGACCATCCACTATGTAGCCATGAGGACACGCCCCCTGCAGTGGTAGTCCTGTGAAGCCCCACTACATCCCCCTTCTCAGTTCCTTTTTAAGCATTTTTCAAAAAGATGCAGCGGGTGGAGTTAGGCTCAGATCTGGCCTCAACTGGCCTACAGCTCATCACTATCTCCTTCAGCAATTGCAAGTTGGTCAGGAATCCCAAGGTTAATTTTTGATTGATTTCCGAGGGTTGTTATAAATGTGCACAAACTGAAATGCCTCTTGACATGATTGGAATAGACCTACAGCCAATCACAACAAGGAAAAAAGTGACGTAGCATAGTTGGTAAATTAAACTTACCAAATCCTGTGGGAAGTACAGCAGACACATATTTCTTTTTAACAAAAGCTTTAAGTGCAGTTGTTTGTTCTTCTTTTAGAGAAAGACAGTTGTGATTGGCCTGATCAGATCCATGGCAGTTGTCTGACCAGCAGATGGATGAGACGGTGAAATGAAGCACCAGAGGAAGTGAAGAAGCAGGTGAAGAGAGAGAAATGAGTGCAGGCGAAAGGAACAAACCCTCAGATGGTGATGAACTGGGTGAAAAAAAGTCTGCCCTCAATATTGTGCAAGCTGGTGAAGTTAGCATCAGTTCAACAATCTCTTCTTTCTTTCTTTTATTTAATCAGTTGTTCATTATAATCATTCATAATCTGTCCTGATTCAGCTCATTCTGCTGGGATTATAAAATACAGATCAAGTAGATATTAGTTGCCTAATGTGTAAATGTTGTACTTGTTACAAAAGAAGGTGCGTATTTAGTGCCTGAGGACGGCAAATTGATTTAAATGGGTGATGTTTTGCATTTCTTTAATCTCCAACAGCTTTAACTTGGTACACTGGTATTACTGGAATAGCTGGTAGATGAGCAGGGGCGCTTCTAGGGGGGCAACAGGGGCCAGCACCACTGAGTCTGGACCCCTCAGTGCTCCCTCTGCAAACTGCCTCTGCTAACTGCTAATTTGGCTACTTTAAATGGTGCCAATTTGCTAAAATATAAAAAAAAAACGTTGGTATTTTACGCTGCTTTATGTTTTTTGTTGCCCCCTGGACAAACAGCTGGCCCCAGTCTGACCCCCAAGTAAAACTGGTCTAGAGGAGAATCTGATGGAAAACCTCATCAATACAAACAGACCAAGTGAACGACCTACACCCAGGTGCATATTTAGTATCAGCAGCCCATGTGAGACTGAAACCCCAACCTGATCGTGTCAGTATGGCCTCGCTCGTGTCAGCTGCACTGTTAAAATCTCAGCACTTTCTTTTAACACAGCAAAACAAATACATAAACAAAAGCAAATGGCACAGCATCAAATAGAACAAGCACTTACTGCAACAAGTGGTAAAATATGAAAACCAGCTCTCAAAAATAAAAGAAACTGCTAAATATGACACATGAAATAATTTTAAATAATAAAACATTTACATAAATACATGTACACACATTACGTAAAAAGAATGTGCGGTATATCATAGGTATTTAACATTAAAATACACATACTGTATGTGTTATTTGGTTAAAATAAATACTTGATCTCATTCCAGAGGGTGAATAATAAACAAACACATTCAGCTGAAGGAGACTGAGACTGCACAGTATTTAAAGCTGGATATAAAACAAACATTCATATACAGTTGAATCTTCACCAGATGTAATGCTGCCTCACTCTCTGACTCTGAAGAAATAAAAGAAGTAAATACAGGCCTAACAGTATTTTCAGTTTACATTTTTAACTTTAAAGCCAGGGTAGGTTGTTTATTTTGGGCGTCAATGGGCAAAAAATCCAGAATAATCTTTCAACATATTTTATTTAAAGTGGTCTGAGAGAAAACTAGATTTCGGACCTCATCATGGCTCTGTTTTCAGGCTTTAAAAATCTAACCCATGACGGGAGACTTTGGCCAATCACAGGTCATTTCGGAGAGAGCGCGTTCCTATTGGCTGTTCTACAAGTGCAGATGCACACGCTTGTCCCTACAGATGGTGCAATGGCAGGAAATCCTGCAGAAAATCCTGCAACTTGTGATAAATTTCCCATCTGCTTTGCCTACAACGGCTTAAAGTACAAAACGTGTAAACACTTCCTGGCTATCATCAAGTGGCAAAGGGGCATGATGACAGACAGTGGGGAATAACTTTTGAGGGGGGACAGTGCTGTGTGTGTGGGGTGTATTATCCTCTAATCCCACTGTTAGATGGCGTCGCATCTGCCTCTGAAACCTGGGATGTTCTGCCCTGCACCCACAAAACATTGGAGGGGCGTCTTCAAGAACAGTAACAGGGATCTTGGCGCAGCTCGCACCATCATGTTTTGCAGCTCATCTGACTCCTGCTGCTGCTGTTTGAACTGACAGGTTTGGTGGGAGGTGCTTAGCAGAGTGTCTCAAGTCAGCAGAGAGAGGTGAAAAGTTTTGAATTTGAGTTTTAATTAACGCTTAGCTAAACCATACCAACAAAACAATAGATTAGCAACTGTAACTAGGGCGCCACACGCCTTTTGTAGTCTTTCAAAAATGTGAAACACAAGACCACGTGTGGAATCCACAAAACCTTTGTCATCATCAGCTCTGACATAAGCTGCAAATGTTAGCAAGTCTGGCAAATTAGCGCTAGCTTACTACCTGTCAGCTTACTCATGGAGTTTAAACATTACCATTAGCTTGCAGCAGCTAGCTAGACATCATTTTAGCTGACAAAATCCACGGTCATCGGCTAGAAATGAGAAGCTGCTTTTTTTTACTTCTCTGTAAAATCGAAGACCGAAGCTGTGTCTCACTTCAGGTACTTCCATTAGTACACTGTCATGTAGCATGCACTCACCTGCGTAGCGCACAAATTTCAACAGGGTAGTGCTATCTCAAATCGAGGATGGACGTTGTGCCATTACCAGCTTTTTCTTCTTCGTGGACAGACCAGAGGCTGGCGGAGCTTTACTGCCCCCCACCTGCAAACATCAACTGCCCTGTTTATTAATTTGTTTGCAATTTCACTTTATTCAACATGAACATCCTTTTAATTTGATCTGTGTTTGTTTGCCCCCTGTTTCTCAGGATGTTAAAAATACGCCATAATCTAAGTAAATGACGGATTGGTCTACCATCCTCCTACCAGCTGAAAATGCTACAATATGTTGATTTATATTTCATTCGCAGCACCAAATCCTTACAGATTTGACCAACTAAATGTACTGTACCCGCCAATTCCACTATGTAGAAAAGATGGCAACTGTTGTGGGTGAAAAGTTGCCAGCGCTTGCAAACTCAACTTTTTGGCCATTTTGAGCACAACAACAACACAACAGTGCTTCTTTGTTTTGCCGTAAATGTCAATGTGATCGCACTGATGCACTCACAACAGGAAGTGTAAGTACAGAAGTATGCGAATTGAGACACAGCACATGGGTTTTCTGCCACCGTTATCACTGTAAACTATGTATGTGTAATGCAACAGTGGAAAGCTTGACAGATGTAGGAACAGTAACTAAAGAAGGCGGGGCTTAGTGAAGGGACAGTTGTTGCCTACTGCAGCTTTAAAAACATGACCTAATTCTGACTGGATGTTCGATGCATATGCATGTTTCCTCCTTGCGTTATCTTTTGAGGAAGTGAATTGGTAGGTCGCCCACAGTTTTTACCGTTATTCCTCATCGATGTCATAACCAGTGGTAATATTGGCCTAAACACAGATTAAAAAAACAAAACAACAAAAAAAGACATCGTTAAAGGTACCATGTAGAGTTTTTGACCACTGGTGGTGCTATGGAGCCGTGTTTTGGCATTAGAGTCTCTGATTTGTTTGTATCGCATGCTCTGCTAGCACATGCATGTTTACACACGTGCACACCAATGATGTGACGCACATTCCTGCTGACTGCAGAAAAGGGAAGTCTGGTGTACAGAAGCCACAAAGCATGAAGGTGTTGAGCAGCCAGTTGTTGAAGCATAATGACAAATTTAGCATTGCTCTGAATGCAAATATAACGTGTTTGTCTACTTGAAAACTCCACAGAGTACCTTTAAAAAGTGCTAGTGGGGAAAAAAATAAGCTAAAGGTATCCAAGTGAACTATAATAACCATAATTCATTGCACATGTGCACATTTATGTTTGTATCCACATTAGAATGAAGAAAAAATTTGGATTGATTATTTATCATCTTAATGGAAGCATTATTGTAATGACATGACAATACTGTGACAAGAGTATGAGCGACTCTGGAAATCAGTTTTTCAAAAGTGATAACAAGCAAATCATATTTTAAAGCTTTGAAAATGTGTGTGTGTGTGTGTGTGTGTGTGTGTGTGTGTGTGTGTGTGTGTGTGTGTGTGTTACTTCAACTGAAGAACAAGAGGCAGAACGGCACATTCATGTTCGAATAATTTCCATCATACACAAACTGACTAAATCTGTCATTCTTCCAACCACATTCTGCATCAGCCAATCAAATCCTCCAACTTAAGGTCACATGATGTTCTTGAAAAGTGCCACAAATCTATATGATAATCTCAGATAACATTACTTTCTTCATCACTCAGGTAGGCTCGTCCCACCAGTCTGTTTACACTGTGACATCATGAGGTCACAGGCTGCATCATCAGAATTCATCTTTCATCTGTTTACGACGTTCGCTGACAGACCGCGCTCTCCGCCCGCTGCTTTCGCGTTTCTTCGCTGCAGTGTCACAGAATGATGTCATAGAGTCTGCCGACGCGGCCCAGCCACTCGCGCAGTGCCTGGCGGACGCGGGCGTCGGTCACGTGACAGGAGAGCTGGCTGAGGCAGGGGTAGAGCGCTGGCTGGAGCGCCAGGAAGGAGGAATCTGACAGGATGAGGACCTGATTGAGGAGAGTCAAGACCATGTTGGTCCACGCCTGCAAACAGAGAGGGACAATTTCAACAACAAAGCTCAATAAACAAGCAGACGTTTGTCCACAACAGTACGTTGCTTTGCTTCCAACATTGGTACTCTACTGCCATCTACTGTAGCTAATACACTGACTATGAATGTATTCTCATTGCCCCTGTGAGTCCTGCCCTTTTTGAAACTTCTGTCAGTTTTGTCCTTTCCTGTTTCCTGATGTTGCTGTGGGACCTGAAAAAGCGATGTAGTCAAATTAGCTAATGTTAGCAAAATACCAGCTGACTAACTAGCTAATTGTTACATGCTGTAGTAAAATGGAACTCATGAACTCATTATTACGACATGGAAGTCATGTACAGAACGTCTTGTACTCTGAGCTTTCAGGAAACTTTCAGTCCACGATGTTGTGAATACAACATGTGGGAGGCGTTCATATGGACTCATCTTATAAACACAGTAAACACGACCCCATTTGAACCCACCACTAGTTACATCTGATAGCTTATGTTTGCAAAAGGCTAGCTAACTAGTTAGCTAATCTCTATCAATTGTTAGCTAGCTAAGTAGCCAGAATTTTGCTAAAATTAACTACCTTAAAGGTGACGATGTGTTGCTTTTGTTTGTGTGAAAGAAAAATTCTCACTTTTATTCTAACTGCCCCATTGTGAGACTCGCCCCTCTGTCTGCTTTCTTCTTTCCTGTTCTCGTGGTGGGTTGGGGGACTTGTAAAAGCAATGTAGTCAAATCTTGAGTTAGCAAATGTAAGCAAAATGCTAGCTGTTTAGCTAGTTTATATAGATCAATCGTTAGCTAGTAACATTGGATAGCTTATGTTATCAAAATGCCAGCTATCTAGCTAGCTAATCTACATCAGCTAGTTAGCTAGAATTTTGCTAACATTAGCTAACTTAAGATGAGATATATATCACTCTTCCCCAGGAAAGGAGAAAGTTCAGCAGCAAAGAGCAAAAAGGGGTGGGGCAAAGGAAGGGTCAATGACCCACAGTCTGTACCTGTATCTGAGCCTCAGAGTCCCTCAGTGAGATGCTGTGGGAGCTGATGGTGGATCCTGACCGTGGTCTCTTCTCCTGCCTCAGGACCTCAGGTCCTGCACTGACTGAGTGCCTCAATGGGGGGCCCTGCTGGTCCACGAGATGCTGGGGCCTCTGCGGGGGCCTTTGTGGCTCCACGGGGCCCCTCCTCTCCCCGACACTTCCAGCTGCTGCTGCTGCTGCGGCTGTTGCCCGGCCCTGCTCCTTCATGAACAGGTTGACGTGGCTCTGCTGAGGCTGCTGCTGCTGCTGTTTCCTGCGTTTGTACTCCATCATCAGCTTGCTGATGGTTTTGTCTGTGGCGATGGTGTACAGTTTGTTCCCGGCGCTTTCCCACCATTCCTTTCTCCTGCCCGGTCCAGCGCTGCCAGGTACTCCTCCTACCGAGCTTCCCATGATGCTGGAGTCCCTCCTCTCGCCTCCGGTCCGGAAATGGTGGGGCAGACTGCCTGTGCAGCTGTGAAGACACAAGAACGGGTTGCTTTAAGTGGACAGTTGGTAAGACAAAAGACAACAGACGAAACCCAGTTCTGCTCACACTGACTCATCCTCCTGTCACTCAGTTAACTCAAGTTTACGTCCATGTCTGTGCAGACTCGTATGACGTAATGAAGACTTTGCAGGAATTAAATAAAAGGCATTAAAGGTCCAGTGTGTAAGATTCGGGGGGTATAAGTTGGCAGAATATGGCAGAAAATAAATATAGTATTCATAAGCATGTGTCCATTAGTGTATAACCACCTGAAAATAAGTAGTTATAATAGTTGTGTTTTTGTTACCTTAGAATGAGCCCTTTATATCTACAGACCTTTGACCTTATGGAGATAAGTGATGACCTCATCATTTTATCCTATTAGACATTTATGTGAAATCTGGTCTTAATTAGTGTATGAATTCTTTGGTTAAGGCCAATAATAGGGATTTTCACATTGCACCAGGCAGCCCCAGGCTAAGAGAGCTGTCACACTGGCAGATTCCAAGGTGGGCCAACCCCGACTTTAGCCAAGGGCTTGCTAGCTCTGCTCTGAAACAGGGTTAGCCTTGAGTTTGTGGGGTCACCCCTGAAAACCGACTAAACACAGGGCTAAAAGATTTAAGAGCAGGATGTTCATATCAGTTGCTGTACCAACGGACATTTAACTCATGGCTAGAAGAAGCAGGGTCAACTCTTAACCCAGGGCACTGTGAAGTCACAGTGGCCTTTGACTACTAAATTTTGATCAGTTCAACCTTGAGCCCAAGTGAACATCTGTACCAAGTTTGAAGAAATTCCCTCAAGGTGTTGAGATGATGTGTTCACGAGAATGGGACAAACAACCCAAAAACAGTGCCTCTGTCCTCAGCTGTCCTCTGCCAGAATGGAGGCATAGAAATCAGACCTGTATCTGATTCAGGACTGCATATCAAAGTGGGCAAATCTCAGTTAAATAGATCAGTTTCCATATGATTTGTGCTGTTCATGCTGTCATGAAAAAAACAGATTTGAGTCACATTTTTATCAAAAAAAAAAAAGGATTCGGGTCACCTGTGTCTGCAGAATGGGTTCAGTCACATGCACATGAGATCGAATGTGTTGCCAAAACATCTGTGGGGTCACGTGTTAGTGGACAAGTGAGGCGCCAGCTGTTATGTGGAAGGTGTAAACAGCTGTACTGATGATCAGAAAGCTCATCATTTTATGTTATTGCTACGTGATGTGACTGAAGTCAGACCTGAATCCTGGGCTGGGTGTGGGTGTGTCTCCTGGTGATGTGCTCGTGTCCGCCGTCTGACACCTGTACCCGCCGTCCTCTGATGGTGTCCCCCTCGCAGAGAGCCCACCCGCTGACGTCGGGGTGGAAGTCTCGGACTGGAAAAGAGGCAGGAAGAAGACGTGATCGCCTCCTCCTCCTCCCACTGATGCAGCTCCTCTCAGCAGCGCTGCCTCCTCCAGCGTGCTCTCCAGGTCACGGTGCATTTGGATGTAGCTGTTGCACAGATCCATGCACAGCTTGTAGAGGCGTTTGACCAGCCAGGCCCAGTCTGCGCTGCCCAGCGGCTGCACGCTCAGAGATGGGATGGGTGCTCGCCAGTGATGGCGTTTATCCCGGCCGCGAGGGGGGCTGACCTGAGAGGAGTGAAGTGGATGATTTGATTGATGTGAAAACAACATGAGTAATTCACCTTCCTCGTTACATTAGGAGGGTGAAAAGGTCAGGAAACTCTTGATAAACAGGAACAAACTAAAGAGGGTTGGAAAAGAGAGCAGCCAAATGGCTAATCCAGGAAAATCTTTTATTTTTGTTAGTTTTTTGTTTGCTTCTGTAGGGCACTTGGAGGTCAGCTGTCAATCCCTGTGACTTCAAAGTGCACCTGAAATTTCTTCTTTATCAGTTTAGCGTCTGTGGCTATCACTGCCTACTCTCTCTACACAGAAAAACAGAAAAAATATCATTTGACTGTAGTCATTTCAGTCATATATAGCTGTACACAATGAAACAAAATATGGTGCTACATAGAACAATACAAGAGAATTCACAGAAACAATGAACACTGCACAGACCTACATAAACATACATAAACCTACATAGGAATACATAAAGTGCACATGTGCAACCATGTATGAGTTTTTTTGGTTGGTACCAGTGAGTTCCCCAGGTCAGGGTCAAACACTGGGTCTAAAACAAACATAACAACTGTAAATGTAAACATAACTGTTGTAAATGTAAACATAACTGCTGTAAATGTAAACATAACAACTGTAAATGTAAACATAACTGCTGTAAATGTAAATATAACTGTTGTAAATGTAAACATAACTGCTGTAAATGTAAATATAACTGTTGTAAATGTAAACATAACTGCTGTAAATGTAAATATAACTGTTGTAAATGTAAACATAACTGTTGTAAATGTAAATATAACTGTTGTAAATGTAAACATAACTGCTGTAAATGTAAATATAACTATTGCAAATGTAAACAAAAATCTAAACATATAAAAACTGTGTTTGCAGGAAGAGTGCAGGTGGTCCTTACAGTACTACAATTGGGAGTGGAGTGGAGTGGAGTGGAGTGGAGTGGAGTGGAGTGGAGTGGAGTGGAGTGGAGTGGAGCAGTGTTTAAATGAGCATGTGTATGAGTGGAGTGTTTGTCTCACCTGTGCTGTTTCTTCAAAGATGTCTTCATCCTCTGAGGAGGCAGAGCCAGGGTGAGAGGAGTCAGAGCTCCCCTCCTCTTCCTCGAACAGAATCCTCTTCACCTAAACACAACGAAAGGCTCAGATGTGAAACAGAGTTTTGATTGCTAATGAGCTGTTAGTGGTTTCATCTCCGAAGTGATGGCTAATGTGTTGTTATGTGGTTATCAAAACTTTTCTTGGTGGTTGCTGATGACAATGATAGCTATGTCTTTAGTTGGTGGATGCCAGTGGTTGCTAAGGTGTGCATATTATTAGATAAAAAATAAATGAAGTAGTCAGCTTTAATGTGTTATTTTTTAACATAAAAAATTTAACATAAAAAATACCTGCAGTGAACTTCTTCCATTACACCTACCACAAACACAAAAGTAGAACTGAAAATACATAACAAACATGGAACTGAACATTTACCGATTAAAAACAAACTTAACTAAAGCTAGCAAAGACAAACTGACAACTAAGTTGAAGCAACATGAAACATTTTTCAATCTGAAACTCACACATTTGACATATTGTTGCCTTATAAAGTTGATATGGCTAATGTGTTAGCAAACAGCCTCCTGTTACATATTAAGTTTAACAAAAAAAAAAGTTTTTTTCAAGGCATGTTAATATAAAAATATATTAGTGCAGCTTCAAACTAAAACTAGAAGAAGAACTACAGGCTATTTTGATTTGGATTTCTAGTCTCCTCCCCTGGGTAGCAACTTGGCATGGTAGATGAACCATAAACATAATGGCTTTAAGCTAGGGTGGTGATACACGACAACATGGATGTGGGCATCAGAACCTTGTGCACAATACATCCTGGTTCATGTAGGCACTGCCTGCACGAGGAGGAGAACTCAGCTTTCCTGGTCAACACAGCACACACACTGACTTGTCATCCACATGAAAAGTGGTGTATTTTCCCTTTAATGAAAACAGTCATGAAAACAATAACAGTGACGAGTTCTGATGATTGGTTCCTACCTGCTGTGCAGTCATACTGTCGGCTTGGCTCAGCGTGGCACACAGCAGAGCCTGGAAGTACAGGTTGAAGCTCATGGCAGACTGGCGGTAAAGATTAGCTGCTCCACAAACACCCGACACCTTCATCAGCAGGTACTTCAGACCTGGCCGAGTGTCAAAGTCCCGTGCTGTCCTGCAGGAGAAGAGATCAGGAGAAGATCAACATTAATATATCATTATCATTATTAAAATCTCCTAACCAGAAAGATTACGGATTCATAGAACACTGTCGTCTGCATATTGTCTGACGTCCTTGTTGCAGTAACCTGTAAGAGTCCAGCAGCAGATCCAGGATTATGGCTAAATTAGTCATGGAGATGTAGCGCAGGAAGCCCGCTGTGCTTCTGCTGGGGTCAGAGGTCACAGGCGTGACCTTTTCATGACCTTCGGGCTGCTTGACGAACTCCTCCAGCAGGATGTCGTAGAGGTTTTGGAGCAGGACCTGATGGGAGAGCAGGCTGACCACAATGGTCCGGAATGGGATTCTGTGGGATTCAGAGGGGAGAATGGGAAAATCAGCGCAAACGGTAAGCACAGGGCATCAAGGCCACTGTGGCAACAGGGCAGATAGTTCTTTGAGGGGCAAAAGGCCAAACTGAGGGGGCTCAGTGGCCATGAAATTCCTGCCCTGGTAGTATACATCAATACTGTTCAGATTAGTAGCCTCTTACATAGGTAGAAGTAGAAAGTTCTAGTAAAGTACTGAACAAGAAATGATCAAGAGGGAATCACACACATTTGAAGAGTACTCATGCCATGCTATGTGACACACACTCTGCAGTCTACAACTGTGCACAACTAGCACTGTGTTTGAACTCATGGACAGAGCTGCACAATGTATCATATTTGTATGGTTACTGTGACTGTGCTATGGTAATAATAATAATAATATAAAGTCAATTCCTTCAGGGCATTGACTCAAAATGATCATTTGATGAAAATACACAAAAAGAAATTCAGACCAAATTCTTTTAGGTAATATGTTGCAGTTTCCATTTGAGTTAACTCAAATTCATGAGTTTATGGAGTTTTCCTGCAGAGACATCATTGCCACAACAGGAATAACAGCATCTTATGTTAAGTGTAAATGCTAACTTGTGGCAATGTAACAACTGGTGCTAAACAGTCAGCAGTACAAAATGCAATCTTGTTATCTATGTTAGAATTGAAGAAAAAATTAAATTAAACATAAATTTCTTCTCATTATGGAGCAAATCCAACAGATTTTTTTTTTTGCACATTGTGCAGCTCTACAGGTGGTTGAGTTGACTGTGGCGTTCATACAGAACCATTCTACATGTGGTGATTTTCACACTGTTGAATCTGACGAACACACAGAAAACAGCCTTACCCAATTTTCCTGTAACCATGGCAGCAGAAAGACAAGCAAAGAGAGTTAGTGAGAAGTAAATTTAGCGAGTTGACTTGGCCGCATTTCTGTTTTGTTTTTTTTTTTACATCAAATTAATTTAAATTTAGTTTCTCTTTTGTCCACATCTCCTTAGGGGCTCTGTACAACTCTTAACATCCTGAAAAAAATATACAAAAAAATGTACATAGCGAATCTAAAATTTTGAGTCTAATATAAAAGTTTAATCTAAAATTCATTTATTCAGCCATACACAACATTCTGGACTGCATCATCTCTATTCATTTGTTTATGTCACTATAAAATGTACTTAAAACAACTGAACTTTTTGAGTATTGTGTGTTTTATCACCACAGAAGCACTGTGACCCTGCAATCCTCACCAAGCATTCAGGCCAGAAAAAGATTCTTGTTGGTTGGAGTTTTGTTCAGTGTTTTGGGGGTCAGGAGCAGGGAGATGCAGTTTTAGTTTGAGTGTGAAGTTAGAAAATGAAACCATGTAGAGACGTGTTAATCATCATCACATGTGCAGCAGTGCATGCTTCTGTGTGTGTATTTGTGCGCGTGTTGTCCACCTCTTCTGAGTGTGTCCGTTGGACTGCTGGTCAGACGGCAGCTCGATGATGAGAACGCAGGACTGAGCGTGCTCAAAGCCCTCCTTGTTGTTGGGCGTCTTTGGAGAGCACTGGGTGTCCAACATGAAGACCTGGGACATAAAGAGCACACGTCAACATGCTCTCCTGGCCCAGCAACAGTTGTACAGGTACTAATAATACAGCAGTGTAGTGTTGTTATTAGCAGTATTAACAATAAGGTTCCACAGGTTATTTTTCTTGTACCACTGTCAAATTCATACTTCAAACAAATAGGGGGCAGCATATCACCAGAGTAACCTCCAACTGCTGCTAACTGTAGCTGCTGTTAGCTAGTTAGCTCAGTTAGCCATGCAGCTAACACATGGTTTTGGTGACTTTTATTTTGTTCTTGTCGCATTTGAAGAAAATGTGATTTACAACAAACTTTTGTACAAGAAACTTGAATTCAGAAGGTGTACAGTTGTAGTTTTCTCTTCAGGAGGGGAAGTACGTGTCGGAATAGTTTTTTCTTAAGTAAGTTTTATCTGTATACCAGCAGTTATACCTGTGTTGTCACAGTGGTACAGTCATATCTATGAGTCGATGTGGGCTGGGGCTAACTGGTTAGCATGCTAACTTCAGTGGATATCTCTGTGACACAATACATAAAAAACTTTGACATGATGTCAACTGTCATTTCTTCATTTTCTGTCAATTTTAGTTTAGAAATTTTTGAATGTTTAAAACTAAAATTCTCACATATTGCACCTTTAACCAGGATGTCCTCTAGAGATCAAACATCTGTTTTTTTGAAACAGTGGTCAGAATTTCAGCATACTTATATTACATGCATCAATACAGAAATAGTACCCACAAAAAGAGGTAAGAACAATGAGCATGGTATTAAAAACATACAATGTCTGTAACAAAAGACTACACATTACAACCTTGGCTCCCAACCAGAGGTCTGGGCCCCCTTAGGGGGACACCAAAAACCCCATGGCTTTGTCTGCTCTGAGAGTCTCATAATTAGATTTGTATGTTGCATGACATTCAAACAATGCAATTAATGATTATTTTCATTGTCAGTTAACCTTTTAATTATTTTCTCAATTTATTGATTAGGTGTTTGGTCTATGAAATGTTAGAAAATGGTGACAAATATTGGTCAGTGTTTCCCAAAGCTCAAGATGACGTCCTCAAATGTCTCGTCTTGCCCACAATCTAAAGATATTGAGTTTATTGTCAGAGAGGAGTAAAGAAACCAGAAAATATTCACGTTTAAGAGGCTGAAATCAGAGAATTTTGACCCTTTTTCAATAAAAAATTACTCAAACTATAATCAAAATAGTGGGGAATTAATTTAATAATCAATTAATCAATTAATTGTTGCAGCTCTACTTCACATCTTGGCCACACACGTTTTTAAAGTAAACAACAAAGATCGCTATTTACCTTTACTATTTAAAAAATCTAGAGTATTGATTTGAGGTTGAAGCAACAGTGAAGCAGCCCGATGAAACGTCTTCACAGTCCTGCGCTGTGGGACACGATGTTTACTTGTCTTGGTTGTCATGCAGCATTGAAGTCACACTGACCTGCTGAGCCATCGCTTTGATCCTCCAGTACTCAGCCTCGGCTGCAGGAGAATGAGACGGAGCCGCTACCTTCACCTCACAGGCGTCTCCGGAGAAACTGTCTGAACCGCTGTGGAAACACGCCAGGAGGTTCTGCAGAGACACAGAGACAGAAGGAGACGTTAACAGTGCTCTGCATCAAATACAAATGCAGAGAAACCGCTAAAATATAGTTAATTATACATATTTGGTGATTTGGTGTATATTTGGTGATCTGATGCAGTCAAAACATCTGTTATGTCAAAATAAAGGCCAAATAGAATTCAAAACCAGCATCTCTTTACAGAAATCATGACCTGGTTACTCAAAATAATCCACAGACCTTGTTGTCAGCAGTTTCATGTAGAAACTAGTTTCTTTCTGTAGTACAATCTACCGGAACTACTTTCTCTCTACTAGAAAGAAAGTAGTTCCCACGTGAAACTGCTCACAAAGAGGTCTGTGGATTATCTTGAGAAACTGGGTCATGACTTTTAGAAAGAGACACTGGTTTAGAATTTTTAAATGTATTAGTTTGGTGTTTTGAGCACCACAAGCCGAGTGCTATTTAGTCCCATTATTTCAGGAAAGAAGGCAGACATCTCTACAGCTGATATCTCCAAAACTCTAAAACTACAGGACATGGGAAAAATATGTACTTTTGATTTTTGGGGTGAGCTGTCATCTTCATCTTTAAACCTGAAACAGCTGTTTGATGATTATATGTTTATTCAAAGGAGGGCATGTCTTCATTGAATTACCGGGACAGGACTGGATAAATGAATAGTGAATAATGCAAACCTCTGTTCTCATAACACGAGTCCTTTTCTGTTATATAGTCTCCGAACCAGGACCAAATCACACGTATGGCCGGCAATTTCCATCCTGATGAATTATAAAGTTTAGTACAGTACGGCGGATGTGACCTGAATACATCGCTTATAATAAATTCAGCTTTTCTATAAACCCAGTCATAGGTCATGTGTTTATGTGCTGAAAGCATAAGCTACATGTTAAGGACTGATGGTCACAGCCTGTAAGCTTTATGACCATCAGTGTCCTACAAACACACTACATTACATTACATTATGTTATATACTTTCTGGGAGGAGTTTTTAAAAATTTAAACGTGTTTGTTGAAATTTACATGTTTTGTTTTTTTGTTTTTAATTAAGGCAGCAGCTCTTAGAATTCTAGATTTTGCGCTAAAGAATAATTGTGAGGAGTTGGTGATCGGATGTAACCAAAGAAAACAGACCCAATAAATCTTTTTCTCTGAACATAAAAAAATGATGTACAGATGAATTTTAAGGTCACAAGAAATCCTAACAATTTCTACTGCTTTTACATTCTGTTTTTAAAGTACGGGCCTCAAAATGGTTATAAAATTGTGGTATTTTAAAAACCCGTTTTATTTTATCTTCTTACTAATAAATGAATTAAACATGAATAAACCAGTCAAATAAATCTCTGACTCTTTATTCATATAACGTGTGTGTGTGACTCCACAAGAAATGTTATGACCACCATGAATACGTGATCAAAAATCAGTAATAAAAGTAAGTAAATTGCTAATATATGTCCCATTTTACTATTAGACAAGTAACACATTGTATTATATATAAGCAAACATTAAAAAAAGCCTTTTAATCATTAAGTCACTGGGACTGACTAGGAGCGATTTAGTTTTCACAAACTGAGTCAAAACGTGTTCACAGATTTTTTTAATTAAATCATATATATCAACTGAATTTCAACAAGTTCAAACGGATTGTCGTGAGTGGAAAAGTAATTTTGACTTTTGGCCTTTGTGCAGCGATTTCTCTACATTCTCAGAATCTTTAAATTATATTATGGGTTGTAGACGGTAAATTCCAGCAGTTTTGTGCTGAGAAACATTTTTAAACTGTTTGCACAAGTAGTTTTTCACAGAGTGGTGAACCTCACCCCATCTATGCTTGTGAACGATTGAATCTTTCATGCCTTTAATACTGTCACCTGTTCCCAAATTACCTGTTTGCCTGAGGAATGTTCCAAACAGGTGGTTTTTGAGCATTCCACAACTTTCCCAACAACTTTGTTGCCTGTGTCCCAACTTTATTGAAAAGTGAAATTCAGAATGAGTGTATATTTACAAAAAACAATAAAGTTTATGGGTTTAAATATCTTGGGCTGGTACTGTTTTCAATTGAATAGAAGTCAGGAAGTATTTGCAAATCATTGCATTCTGTTTTTATTAATGCAACATCCAAACTTTTTTGGAATGGGGCTGTACATAATGGAAACGCTGGATCAGAATGAAAACTTATCAAAAAGCTACTGTTTTCAGCTGAAATTGCTATGACCACTCCTGATTAAATGTGAAAACAGTTTTCCATAAAAACTATCTGACAAATGACTCAAAGTTCCAGTTCAGTAACTACAGCTGTAACATGCCATTAATAACAGGAGCTCTTACATAAACAGCTGTAAGACCTAAATAAATATGATGAGCCACATAAAACAATAACTTGAGTCCCGACATGCAACACAGTCACAAAAGCTGTTACATAAACTAAATTGCTGTACATCTGCCTATGTGGCTATAAGAGCATTTTAAGCTATATGTTGAGATTTTATATATTAAACTGAGTTTTAAGCCCTAAAAACTCCTGAGAGATAAACACAAGAGTTTACGGCAAGGCTTTGTTTAATCACCTCTGGTGCAGTTGCTCATCTCTAAAATCAATTCCACCGCAAAGTGATTTTACTGAGAATAAAGGGAAAAAAACACCACATTTCTTTTTTTCTATCAACTTTCTGCTGAGGACGGTAAGAACATTTACCAGCAAATTACTTCAACTTCTTTGGTCTGTTACAGGCCTTAAATTATATTTTCTGGAAACAAGCGAAGAAAATCTGTCAATGGCGGTAAGATCAGCATCAAACACACGCGCACACACACACGCACACACACACACAGATGTGGCTCTAATCTGTAAAGCTGCTTAGCCGCAGTCAGTCAGGCAGCTGCCACCGAACTGCAGGAACACACAACATCCACGAATAAAATGCCTGGTGAAGTCACCTCTATTGAACACACACACACACACACACACACAGAGAGTCAAGGTTAGGAGTTGTTCTCCGTGTAACTGAAATGGAACAGCAGGGGGTGGATTCTGCTGAGGCTGTACTCTCCAAATCTCTGATCTCCCACAGCACTAAAACGCCACATCCACACAGCAGGTAGCATCATCAACAAATTAACACAGGACGACTCATTTCTCGTAAAGCCGAGCAGGCTGGGAAATACAGCACACACGCAAACACTCAGCAATAATTAATATACATATTCATTATTTTATTACTATTATTTTAGGTTTAAACAGGGCGGCTACCCGGGTCATGACTGGATACTTTTATTTTATTTAATCTTCTATTAAAAAGAAAGTAGTTGTCTTTATAGTTGTGGTGTGGACCATCTATTTGAGTTCTAACAATTTTTTCAACATTTTATGTCTCTTGATGTGGACCCCCTAAATCATTTTTTTCAAGAAGTTTTCTCATTATTTTATGATGCTAAGTCACATCAAGATAAGTGCGTCATTTAGAAAAAGGTTCCTGCTTATCTTGTGATACCAAGTTATTATTTCTCTCATGTTTTTTTCTCACACTTTCCCATCACATTTGTGGGAATGAGCTTCTATATAATACCTCAAACTTTCTTTGGGGAAACTCTGAAACTTTAAATATGTCACCATCTATCATGCTTTGTCGCTTAAGATAAGATAAGAGAACATAAGACAAGCTTTTCCTTTATTAGTCCCAGTAAAGTGGATAGCAAAAATGTAAAGAAGCGTCAATAAAAAAATCTAAAAAATAAATAATAGGAAATATAAAAATATGAACAATTTATACAGAGGACATATAAAAAATAAAAATAGGAACACTATAAAAAGGGGAAATATAAAAATAGTATAGTATATACAATATATGGAGACTCAGTAGTTAAATTTATGCCACTGCACAGAGGGAATATTCATACTGCACACAGAATGATGAGACTATACCTGATTATTGCACATTGAAATTAAAAAATCAAAAATTCACCTGTGTATATTGCACAGTATGAAGTGACATTGCACTTGACAATAAGCATTAATATTGCACAGCTGGTGTCCATGGTAGTGCAGAACAACTGTCATTTTTTGGTGAGTAAAGAAAATGTGGTCTACTGTGCAAGTTCAGCTTTTATTTTAATTTCTCAACTTTAGAGAAATCACAATCTTTGTGTTATGACTGCAGAATATGTGGTCAGCGAGGTAACTTTAGGATTAACTCTGGGTTTTCAGCATCGTTGTGTGCAGTACAGTAATGTTGGAGAGAAGAGATCAGCTCGGATAAAGCACCACCTGCTGACCAATCAGACCACTTTATTAAACGGCGCTGGGCATCACCAAGATAATTTGGATGTAATTTTTATATTCATTTTTTTATTTGTTGCAAAGTCTGTTTCATACTGCACTCCGACCAGCTAGGTGTGTTATCCTAAATGCATGTATCCATATAAAGAAGAGAGGTTCACACTCAGATGTATATAACTGAATACATAATGATGGACAACTGATCAGTAAACATCTTAAATATTTCTCTTCCAGGTCACTTTGACACCTCCGGGTGCTGCTGAAAAATGACTCTAAAATGGTCTCAAGAATACAAATAAGCAACAAATACATTTAACAGACTACACAAATGTAATTATAGTCAGATCTACACATGTTCTAATGATGGAGCAGTGATATTTTAAGACTCTGCATCCAAAGTGTTTAATCCCAATTGAAAGCATCAGATATGGGCTGTGAGCACATGAGAGCATCTGGTGACGCAGTGAGAAGACCTTTAATTGACACATTTTTAATGTGTGACTAATGTGTGACTAGTTGTGTGTTTTATATATATATATGTTAGTGTGTATTTTCTATGATGATACATCACTGATGTAAAGTGTTTTGGAGTATCATGAAAGGCACTCTATAGACTACATGTATCATCATTATTATTCACACAGTCTGCAATGTGTTTTTTTGCTTTTAGCCTGGATCATGATGGCTGCCTACTTCCTCATTATTTGTCTAATAATAGAAGTTTGCTGTCATTTGTAACAAATGCCGCTCTAACCAGCTTTATGGGATCATTTTTTTAAGAATATTTTTTAAGATGTTTTGCTTTTATTGGATAGGGACAGCTGAAGAACAGACAGGTGAAGGGGTAGAGAGAGAGGGGAGTACATGCAGCAAAGGGCTGCAGGTGGGAGCTGAACCGGCGGCTGCTGAAGAGGACTGACAGTCTCAGTGCAGGGGGCGCATGCTCTGCCAGCTGAGCTACATTAGCGCCCCATGAGCGCTTATCCTTCATCACCTTTGTTAGGTTTAGTTAAGCCAGATCACGTAAACATAGCCTGGGTATGTTGAACCTGCTGCTTCATAAGAAAAGAGTTTAAATAACAAAACAACAGGAGACTTCAAGAGGGTAGTCCTGTTGTCATAGAAATGCAAACCCCTGCTGTGTTGGGCAGAATACACGGACTGAGTTACACAACTGTTTGTGATCAGCAGACTATCAAAAACAATCAGGTACCAAAGTTGGAACTGAATGCCTGCTCAGATTTGCAGTCTTATTCTTTGTTAACGGAGAGATGGAGCAGAATAAAACACGGACACAGTGAGGAGACTCACAGCTGCACAGCAAGACTGACTGACGGTGTGTGTGCGTGTGTGTCCGTGTGTGTGTGTGTGAGAGAGGTTAACTGGGGTTATCAAGCTTAACGTGGAGTGTCAGCATGTTGACAGTATTAACGGCAAAGGCTTTTAGATTACTTCTGTCCCAACCAGCAGCTTCAGATTGGGGATGGATTACGTGGTTGACAGCAGCGGACTCGCCTGTTGAGTGTTTCTATATGTGCACATTTGTTCATTTTCTTATCTGCAGATTCCTCCTCCCTGTTTACATCTCTGTATCAGCTGACACTGGACAGTTTATCTCTACACACCACTTGGTATTTGCATGCAATTGTGTGCGTCTGAGTGTGTGTGTGTGTGTACCTTGACAGGCTCTAACGTAGCAGAGAAAGCATCCTGCAGAGCACAGCAGGCCAACCGCCACATTTCCTCTGTGAACACTGGACCCACTGTGACCAAAACATACCTGGAGATACAACAAAATTGAAATTTACACTCCTACCACCAACACATTAGTCTCTCTCAAAACTTCCTGCCTACCCTGTTTTGGGACTTGGCCTCAAGCCCATTGCTTCCTACTTAAGATGTACAGTAAAAGATGGATCACATTTATATAATGCAAAAATAAGGCAATTTACATGGTAGAAAAAAGACCATAATAGAAACGGTAAAGGCAGAGGAGGCGAGGGTTTGATGCAGATGGAAAAATCGTGGCAGGATTTGATGAGGAATTTGGCTGACAATGAAGGTTTCAAATATGTCGCCGTTGAGTTTGTGGAGGTCAGCTTGCATCAAGGATTTTATATCCATGAGGTGGATTGTGAAGGCGGAGTGCGGGGCTGCAGTAAAAGATTTGGTGGCGATATAGAGCTGGATGTCGTCGGCATAAAAGCAGAAATAGAGGCCGTGGTGGTCTATGATGCATCCAAGGAGAGGCATGTAGAGGATGAAGAGGAAGGGGACCGAGCACAGAGCCTTGGGGGACACCTTGAGAGACCTTGAACTGGGAAAAGCAGTGTCAATGGTGCTGAGGGAGGACTCAAGGCAGGGCAGGAGAATGGAGTGATTGATGGTGTCATGGGATTTGCTGACAATAAGAAAAATATAGAATATAACAAGCCTCTTTTCAGAGAGGAATTATTTGATTCCTCAAATCCTGTTCTTGGCTTACCTTGCCAGCTAAAACTAGGACTGAACGATTTGGGCACATTCTCTAAATGCAATTATTCTAGCTATTATTCCAATTGCAATTTAAATTTCAATTAATATTCATGATGCAGTCATCATTTATGTAGACAAAGACTCACCCCTCATTTGTTGTACAAAAAGACAATAGTCTAAACGTCTATCAATCAGTAGAAGAGATGTTTTTTGTTCAAGTACCACATCACTGGCTGACAGTAAAGAGTGCTGACATCAGCATGCAGAGAGCTTAACAACCAGCAAAAAGTTTTAGTAGTTTGGCCAATTTACAAAATTAATGCTATGGAGTGTCTCCACCCTGGTGAAAACTGTTCCATACTTACACAGCCTTATGCTATAAAGAGAAAGAAAGTCTCTGTAGAAAGGAGGTTTTGAATGGATGAATGGGGGGAATGCAGGCCTCTGGAGTTCCATATGAAACTAGGAGTCTGTATTTGCTTTTAATTTGTGACTAATTGGCTATTTACACCCCAGGTGCATTGTTGGGTGCTTGTCACTGGGGTAATACACACTGGTATAAATAGCCACATTGGCAATGCCACACTGACTGCAATTAGCATTGTTGGCTACTGGCACCTGGGTGCTAATAGCATCTTAATGTTAATAAAGAATTATTAACACTTGTTATTTGGGCATGGTTCCCAGTGGAACCTCAGTCAACTTTCTCCTTTCCTGTAATTAGATTTGCTAAGATAACCAACACTATGTTGAAAAGAAAACAAAATTCTGAAAAGCAATATAACTCACATCTTAAGTCAGAATGCAAACTAATTAGCTAGCTAGTTAACAATTTAGCATTTACCTAACATTAGCAATCAGATGTAACTAACTTGCTAACAATTGCTGATTAGCTAGCTAGTTGCTAACATTAGCTAACTCAAGGTGTGACGTGTCCACCAGCAACATATTATAACCACATTCTAAATTTCTTTTCAGCATAAACAAACCTAGAATATAGCATAGCTAAGTACCAGAAAGCACGATGCTGACTTGCTTAAATGTTACTGGAGCACAAAGCAAAAAGGGGCGGGACTTGGGGAGGGTCATTTGGTGGTCTCATTTTCTTCTTACAGCTAATTTAGACATTTTTAATGGTTTAGACTGCCATTACAATATTGACTCTTGCTCATTAAAAACACTTTTTTGTGATTTTGATATTTAAAAAATAAAAAATGCTAACTCAACCCAAGAACAAAGAAAGACAGACTCTTGGATTTCAAGTTGTCACTGATTTTACTGATGTATGCATGACTAAGGAGGACGAGGGGTTGCGTGTCCTCACCTAATGCAGGAGCAGCCCACTCTGGAGATGGTCTCTGCAGGTTCAGACACACAGGCCACCAGGAGCTTGAAGAGATCCTTCAACATCAGGTTGATCAGAGACTCATAACCGATATCTGCAACAAGGGAAGGCAGAAACACACACACATGCACACACACACACACCACAACAATACAACAAAGCCTGTTAGCACATGGGATAGAGGTGGAGTGGACACAATTTAATTTGACTAAAGAGGAGGACAGTGGATCAACAAGTCATCAGTCACGCTCCACTTCACCTCAGTGCACAGGCACACATTTTACACAAGACAAACAATAACAATTTATCAGATCAGTGACAGTGAAGCTTGAGTTTAGAATATCATGTTTTTAATAAAAAAAAAAAAACTAATACTATCATATAGAACTCCACAAAGATGAAAGAAAATGCATAAAAATGTTTTTGATTTATGTTGGTACAGGTACATTAATGCTAATGCACCAATTGTGGCTCTGCCCTGCAGTTAAAAAGATCTCGGGATGATTTTACAAATTTCTTAAATTCCTTTTTTTTTTTTTATGGGAAATGGAGTTTTTCTTTTTTATTTAACTAACTTACTAATGTGTTTAAATGTTGAAGTTTGTTGTAGACCTCAGTACTTTTATAGCACTTATATTTTCAAGTTTTAACATATGTTTTGTGTGTTTTTTTAATTATTCAAACACTTCACCTACCTTCAGTATACAGATAAAAGTATATATGGTCTTGCTAGATATTCCGAACAAAGATGTATTTTAAAGAACTCTTATATTATTTTATTCTTGTTATTGATATCATAAATTGTGATTTTAATTAACAAACTGGGGTCGAGACCATGGAAGTCTGGAGAATATTTATAACAACTGATGCTCCTGCTGCCCCCACCTGTGCCTGTGTTCATTTAACCCTTTAATTTATTTTATTTCCTTAATGTAGGGATTTAAACCCCTCAACTTATGGTCCCCTCGTGCCCGTGTCCCTTGTAGCGTTCAATTAAAGTGCAACAATTTAACCCCTGCAACCTTAACCAGTGCCCCAAAAATCAACATCTTTCGAACTGGGGAGGCAGCTTTTGGCCCAAATTGCACCAGCTGTGCCCAATTAACTGGTTTTGAGAAATTAAGTATGTCCCTGAAAATAGAATACAAATCATACATCCACACACACACACACACACACACACACACACACACACACACACACACACACACAGAGTGTCTTACCAGAGTGTATGAAACTGTTGACGTGCTCCACCACCAGCTCGCAGCACAGGCCAATGGCGTGTTTGAAGTTTGCAGCCGCCACGTCCCAGTAGGAGTGGTCGCCATGGCTACGCTGCAGCCACAGCGACATCACAGGAAGCAGCAGCTGGATGACGGAGAAGATGGCGAAACCGGGACCTGGGGGGAGGAGGAAGACAAAGTTTGGACAAAGTTTGGACAAAGTTTGTGGCCAGCTTGAGTCTCAGCTTGTCTCTGGGTTGTTTTCTCCTCCACAGGTGAGGCAGAAGATGTGTGTGTGTGTGTGTGTGTGTGTGTGTGTGTGTTACCTGGCACAGTGGTGACCTCTCTGAGCAGAGTGAAGAGCAGCTCCAGGGTTGGAGGTTGGTGCTGGCGAGGACAGTTTGACACTGCTGCTGTGAGCTGCTCCAGTAACAGAATCCAGACCTGGATCAGACCTGCAGGACAGACAGTAACAGTCACACAAACAGCTGCAGGTGACAACGAGGGCGACAGAGAGGATCAAAAAGCACAAGGACTAAACAAAAGAACTGATGTGTGCTACAGGAGAGACAGACACCTCACCTGTGTCGTCATCAAACTCCTGCAGGACGCAGTCCATCCCGTCCTCGGTGCTGATCGAACGCTCCTGCGTTCTCATTGGCAGGCTGGCGAGACGCGCCCCCAGGAACACCGGCTTGGACGGCATCTTGTAGATCTTTGCCAGCAGCTGTCAATCAAACACAACATCTTGAGATGATGCGTTATTTGATTATCTCAAGATAATCAACCCATTATCAGGAGTGAACTGAGGCTTGTTTCCTCTCTTTCTTTCGTTCCTTCTTGTAAAAAATTATCATTATCTCTAGATGTTGGCCTTTTGCTTTCTCGAGATAATGAGATAAATTAACCCATTATCACAGGAAAATGAGCTCTGTGATTTTGAGATCCCAGCATTTAAAAAAACCCTGCAAACACAGCTGTTCTTGGCTTCCACTCCACAAAAAAATATCTTTTTAACTCGCTACACTAATTGGTTCATAACCCTCATAAGAACTGATTTCAGTGTGAACAGAAGGGGTTCCTACCTGCGAACATTTGCGGAGGTAATCCAGAGCAGGCAGGCAGAGGTCAGTGGAGCTGTACCCCGACACATGCACACAGTCACCGATCTCTTTATAGTCCACCTCTCCTACACACCAACACACAATCACACACAAAGTTGTAATAAAGTAAAGCTAGGGCTGAACAAAACACTCTTTCCTGTTTAATTTGTGCTTATTTACCACTGTACTTTGACTCTGATCGATCAAATGTTATTTATTAATTGTAAAATCTTCATGAAATTTTTGCAGAACCCTTAGAAAAGCTTGCGAGAGGAATATATATGTTATGCTTTATGTGGATACTCAACCACATACCACGTTTGATGTAAGATACTCATGTCAGACACACAGTTTATTGCCAGATTCTGGGAGAAATTAATTCTCGAAAGAGTTGAAACAGCAGTGTCTCAAACTGAAACAGCATGTGCGAGTGAGGGAAACCTACCTAAGCCTTTGACGAACTTCATGAGGCACATGATGTAGTCGGTGGCAGCGTTGGCAAAAACCTGGATGTTGTCAGTGTTGATGAAAGCCTCAAACACATCGAACACTGGAGCCTGGGACTTCCCTAGAGGAGAGGAGGTGAGGGAGAGAGAGAGAGAGTTAGTTTGGATCCAAGCATTTCTACCCCAACCTCTGAGCAGTTCCCTAAATAAGTGATTTCTAACTAAATTATGTAATTCAAAATATGTGTTTAATAGAAGCCATCCTATCCCGGTGAGTGGTATGAACTGTATACGCCACTTTTGACTGGTGTAAACATGAAGCGCTGTAGTGCTGGGCCAGTCAATGTGTGGTGTCCGTCAGTGGCAAACACTTTATCACAGTTTAGTTAATGATGTTACTGAGGAAAAAAACGTGTGCTGATTGTGTCTTTAAATTGAAGTGAATCAGAAAAGAGAAGATTTTACTGTATAATAAATGACTCTACTGTATAAAACCTGCATCTACAATGGAGTTTGAGTCAATGTTAATCAAACGTGACCTGCCACACATATACACGCTTGTGAAATGGTCGAAACAAACAACATGAGCTGTTGTTTGAGTTTTCTAACAGTTATGAATATTTATTTTCACACTTGACTTTGACATCATATATGCATTTTCACTTTCATGCTGTATTGGTTTTGAACACAGCCTGTCAGACGTACTGATGGAGTATTCTCTGCTGTAGTGCTGGGCCAGCCAATACATAGTGTGTAGTGTAGGTCAGTGGCGAACACTTTATCACAGTTTAGTTAATGTTAATGAGTAAATGACATGTGTGCTGATTGGGTCTTTACATTGAAGTGAATCAGAAAAGAGTCTTTGTGTAAATGAAAGTAAAGCTTTTACTGTGAAAAAATATGGCCCATCCATAAAACATCTGCATTCAGAATGGAGTTTGGTTTAACAGTCTGCCTACTGGACCAGAGAGTAACAGCAAAATGCTGTTTTTTGAGTGAGGTTTTCAAATAGTTATGAATGATTATTTTCACTCTGGTTTGGATCTTCACTGAGACACTCAGCTTTGATATCATATATGCATTTTTACTATTTTGAGCCAAATGTCCAGAGACTTAAATAAAATATATGTCTATCAGTTTGGGACAGAACCAGTCAGATGTACCCATGGAGTATTCTCCCAGCAGGTAGTCTTTAGTGTCCGTCTTGCTGCTGTGGACGGTCCTCAGAGCGCTGAACAGAGGCCTCCATCCTGACAGGATCTGAGGAGAACACATCTCCACCAGCTCGCCTATCGATGTGATCACCTGCAGGGAGGAGAGCGGAGACGCATGCTTCAGATGGACTTTTTGGTGACTTATGGATTAAGGCGAATAAAACGCAAAATGAGATTTGACTCCACCTGGTCCTGTACGTCCTCGTCACACAGCTCCAGCTGCATGATGTGCTCGAAGGGTCTGAACAGCGCCTCGTTAAAGTGGAAGTGCGGAAGCTCCGCCCAGCTCGTCAGCACCTCCGTAAGAACGTCGTGGATGAAGGAAACGGCCTTCTGGGATACGTGGCGCTCTTTGTGACACGCCGCCTGAGAGGACAAACTTTTATTACAATTTTGCATGAAAGTTTTTGGATGATGATATATAATCTGCAGTAAGACGACTGATGATAAACCCTTTGCAGGTGGAAGCTCTCCCTCTGTTTGATAAAAGACGCTGAAGCTGCTTACCTCCACCAGGTGTGGGGCCACCACGCTCCAGGCCCTCATCATGTGGAGCAGGGGTCGGTTCTTGTTCCTGACGATCCGCAGCATGGCCTCGCCCAGACGGAAGAGATGGAGAGCGCTGCGCCGGTCCAGAGTGGACTTGGCCTCCCCTACAGACACACAGAGGGGACAAAAAGACTGATTAGGACGATTCATTCATGTCTTTATTGAGGCTAATTAAAGATTCTGTGTTTCTAAATCTGCAATTTGTGTACCTGAAGTAAGGGTGGACCTTCTTCACTTCATTCTAGATACAAACTGAAGATTACACTTTTGGTTTTATTAAGTTTACTTTTAGAATTATAGTTAGTTACTTTAGCGGTTGTTTATGTTATGATGAATTCATTAAATGTATTTGTTCTCTTTCTTCTTTACTACTCTCTTTAGGTTGGGTTAAGTTATATTAAACTTTATTTTCCAGTTTGCAGAAGACAGTCTTTGGCTTCACCACAGTTAACAGAGGTTACAAATAAGGCAGTAGTACATAACAGGACAATTATAACAATATTAAAAAAAGAAATAATCACCCACAATGTGGAAAGTATTTAGCATCCAGATAGTCAACATAGATTTAAAATAAGACAACAGTTAAAAACAATAAAGCTTAGGTGAATCACGGGCAATTCTAATGCAGTTCATTAAACCTGTTACAAAATATTGAAAACAAACCAGCAAGGATTGCGTTAAGTGGGACAGTCCTGTACAATTGGCTGTGTATTTAAAAATGTAATAATTCCAGTGCAGAATTGACTGAGCATTTATTTATTAATTTAACTGCATTTGAGACAAATGATTTCTTATATACAGTTTTGGTGGCTCACAGCTGTCTAAAGCGCCTTCCTGCAGGACGAAGCTCAAATTGTGGTTACAATGCATGAAATCGACCATTTGTTCTGTCAAGTACTTTCTTTTTGACATTCAGTAAATCCCTGCTGCTTAGTCGCTTTGTTGGTTTCCTTATGATTTTATTTCTTTGTTGGTTTATTATTTTTACACTTACCTTAATATTTCCAAGTTTCTGTAAAATTCAACCATGTTAAAGGACAAGATGCTTCACACATTAGACACATTAGACATTAACATCATATTATTATCGGTGTTTTTTATTTTTATTTTTTTTTACATTATCACTTTTTATGTTATATCCTGATATACAACAGGAAACATCAGGTTTTGGGAGGCAGATGATCTCAAAATGCTCTGAGACTTAAAGGTTACTGATGATGGTTAAGGTTTTAGTTAGGAGCTAAGAAATAAGTGTATTCAATGAGCAGTAAAGGTGATGGTGTGTGTGTGTGCGTGTGTGTGTGTGTGTGTGTGTGTTTACCTGGCATTGCCAGTGAGTAGTCTCCAGTCTCAGTAACAGAGTCAAACAGCTGAGACTGAGAAGCTTTCCTGAGCTGCTGCAAGAATCCGACCAGACCAACCAGGTTCAGTTTGGTGGCTGCTTCTTCAAACAACCTGCAATGAACACGCACACACACACACACACACACACACACACACACACACACACACACACACACACACACACACACACACACACACACACACAGAAAGTGTTTCAGTACATCCATGTGACCATCTACAAAATAGATGCATGTATAAAATAACCCAAAGTTATACCAAAACAAAGAAAAGTTATGCATAATTATTTTATTATTTGCATACATAATACAGTCTAATATACATGGATATCTTAGCTAGTGGCATGTTGTGTTAGATTAATTTTTGGCAGGACAGCTGAAGACGCAACAGGAAAGGGGGAGAAATAGAGTGGGGGGACGACACACAGCAGAGGGACGCAGGCAGGAGTCAAATCCGTGGACGCTGCAGAGGACTCACAGTCCCAGCACATGGGGTGCAAACCCCACCAACTGAACCATCTGGCCGCCGGATTTCTTATAAATTAATGAAACAGGAAAATACACTGAGTTATGCTCGATTTCAAATTATAATTGGTATTTATAGAAGAGAGGAGAATATTCTGTCAGAGGTGACGTCATTAAACTACATTATTCTACACATTATATTTAACATAAGCTACTTACAGTTAAAAAAATATCTATATCAGTTAAAGTATATGCTATATTTAGAATATTTTCGCTGCTTTACCTTGCTGTCAGACAGACTTTTCTGACAGGAAACGACTGCTCTACAAGCCAAATACAGCTCTCTCCAAACCAACCAAACTCCAGAGGCAAAATCAGCTATTTTACCTGCCAGAATATTACAGTGGTTTCACATCAGAAAAATCTATCTGACAGCAAGGTAAAGCTGTGAAAATATCTAAATATAGGTGTCTAAAATACATTTTGCTGCAGACCCTGTCCACGGCAGCACATTGCTTAGCTTCCAGCACCAGTACTTCTGCTGCTTCTCTACTGCAGGTCATAAACTGTATATGGACAGCTACGTCATACAGCAACCCTTCAAAAAATGTAACCTGTCTCTTTAAGAAAAGACATTAAGTCCAGGAAGCTGGAGAGTTATAGCACAGGGCTCCAAACTAACTTTTTCATCACCCTCCTAAAACTTAAAGGGGGAAGCACTGACGTTGTTCCACAGCAGCCACACAGACAAGGCTGCCTGCTGGTGTGTCTGCAGACATGTTTTGTTTGTCGACTGTGTGCGCAGGCATCAGCCAACACAGCTATCTCAAAATGACAGATTATTACTAGCAAACTTTGCTTAAAGGGCAAACATAAGTAAAGTAATGTGAGGTGAAGTTATGTGAAGTGAAAAAAGGTTAAAAACACAAAGACTCTTGTGAATGTTCAGAGTCTGGAGGAGCAGAGGAGGAGTTTCGGGGCAGAAATGCAGCGACGTTGCCCTTTAAGCAGATGTTTTCTGGGGCAGCCCTGTGCAGAGGAGTATTTACTATGTTTTGGCACCACTTTCTGCTTGTAAATGTGTTCAGTCCATCTGTTCCAAAAGATCAGAGGGAACATTTTTTTTATTCGCTCCTAAAAGCAGCCTAGATAACTGGTTATATAAGAGATGATCCTTGGAATGAACACACACTCACATACACATATTTACTGCAGCAGTGTGCGTGTGTGTGTGTGTGTGTGTGTGTGTGTGTGTGTACGCTGGGGGAATAAACTTGAATAAATGCAGAGCTGCTGGCACGCACATTTCTACACACACATTTGTATTTCTGTACTTGTGAGGACTCTAACCTAAATCTAATTGTAGATTTAATCCTATAACCGAGTCTAAACCCTCAAACAGCCTTTGACGAAGTGATGACTGCTCAAACTGTCCTCATTTTTTTAAATGTCCTCAACTCCCAAAAATGCCCTTACTTTAAAAATATCCCCTTATTCTTCTGGTCCTTACAAAGACAGAAGTTAAAGAGCACACACTGAGGCAGCTCTGTGCTGCTGCTGCCATCTAGTGGCTGTTATGAAACGTCAACGTGAACCAGAACCACAGATCCTCCTGCTGAGCTCCGCATGTCAGTGAGACGAGGTTTTGGCAGATAAATTCATAAAGAGTCACCGGCATGCTGGCTGCTGATTTAACAAGGTGGTAACAGATGCAACAGATGTTTTATTTTGGCTCTTTATTATAAATTACACCGTTTGTTTTTTCTAAATGCACTGAGACAGACAGGAATATATGTTGCTATGATGCTATTTGTCCCACGTATTGTTTTGTGTGTTTGCATATCATTTAAAATGAATAAAACTTACTTTTTAAAATCAATTTCAGTATCTTATGCAATAAAATCTTGGTGGGAAAATCTGTAATTTTATACATTTACTCTGATATAATGTTTTGAAATGGATTTTTTTAATGACTCAGTGAACAGAAGCCCTGACAAGCAAGTGAGAAAAAATAATGTGATGATTGACTTGAGTCTGATCTAAATAGATTTTCTCTCCTGTGTTTATGACTTAAGAATAAGTGAAAAAAGGTTTTGCCAGTATGAGTTCCTTAATTTAATTTTTTCATCTATGAAATAGGTGGTAAAATTGTTGTTTAGCCAGGTAAAAATAAAAAGTTACGCCTTTTTTTTCTTAATTACTTTTTTTTGTCTGTGAGAGTGGGTGAAAAAAAGCACCTGGATGAAAACATGAATGCATTTGGTCTCATTCAGAACATAAGGAAGTGGTGCACTTGTGCTGCTCTTGTGGCAAAAATTAGTATTACAACAACAAACATTTAAAAAATAATACTGAAAAAAAAAGCTCTCACCTCTTTTCCATATTTATTATTTAATGAACTTTTAAATGAAAGTTTATTCCTTTTTTTTCCACCTGTTCTTAAGTCATAAAAGAGAGAAAAACATTTTAGAACAGATTTCTTCTCACTTGCCTTTTGGAGCTTCCATAAATTACCTTAAATTATTATCTAAAATATTACCATGAAAACCACTTCTCTCCAAACATGGTCATTCTGAACTTTTTTTGATAAAACTGAAGGTGAGAGTGCTCCTTTATAAGTTAGTTTATAAGACAATTCTCCTGTTCCTTAAGCCAAACAAACCATTTACAAATCCACTGGATCTAATAATAAAACTGGCAATGTTTTAATAGAAAATCCATCTTAAGTGAAATTTTTGGATAGTGGATGAAAAAAGAGATTTGAGGATGTGATCTTGGTTTGTGAGATCGACATTTTCATAGAACAAACAACAAATCAATAATCAAGAAAATGATAAACAGATTAATCAACAATATAAATAAGCAGTACAATAAAATTAAATATTATATTGTAATATAAAGAGGAGTATATAAAAGTACTACAAATGTGTATAGGGTGAATGATTTTGAAAAAATATCTAAATGCAATTATTTTGATTAATATTGTTACTGCACTTTGATTTGTGATATTACAGGAATGTTTTACATCATTATTCCCATTTTTCTTTCAAAATGATTATAGTGTGATTTTGCAGGAATATGTACCAAACAAAGATGTTTTCTTCAGTCTGTAGAATGACGTGAAGGCCAGAACAAACCTGCAGCATGACAATATTTAATTTAAAATAGTATTTTGACACACATTTTGACTTTAACAAATATCGTGCCCTCTGTAATTTGAAAATTGCAGTAGGCCATATTGCGTTTTCAATAAATTTTCAAGAAATTGTTCAGTTCAAGAACAGCTAAAATAAATAATCCTGTGTGATTACAGAGCTAAATGTATGATATGTGATATTTATGTGTACTCCACCTGTCAGCCTGTGTCGACAGCGTGCACACGGCCTTGGCAGCGCTGGTCCCTGTCATCAGGCTGCCGCTCTTCAGGTCCAGCCCTCGGCCCCCCCGGCTGCTCTCCCTCAGCAGCTCCTGGATGGACAGGGGCTGGATGACCGGCTGGCTCAGGCCCAGCTCCGAGGCCTCCGGGCTGGGCTCGCAGCTCAGCTCCAGGCCCAGGTCCACCCCCGCCGCCTGCTGGCTCTGCTGGGTGATGGTGGTCAGAGAGGACGGCTGCGTGGAGCCGTCGCTGAAGTGGGTGTGCTCCAGAGAACTGATGTACTCAGTCACCCTGAGAGAGAGAGAGAGAAAGAGAGAGAGCGAGGGTCAGAGTGAGAGAGAAAGTTAGGAGGAAAAGCAGGTGAAAGAGAAAAGTCAGAGTAAACATACAATATACACAAAACAGATAAGCTGACCAGTGTATCTTGCAGAATATTGCAGTGCGTGTGTGTGTGTGTGTGTGTGTGTGTGTGTGTGTGTGTGTGTGTGTGTGTGTGTGTACCTGAAGACATGCGGCCAGCAGTCGTGGTTGTGGCTCCCCATCTCCAGTCCTACATTCAGGATGGCGTCCATACACAACACGTGAGCCGTGTGGAGACGAACTCCCTGAGGACGACTGATCTGCTCCAGACGCTGCTCGACACGCTGCTTCACTGGACACACGCACGAATGCACACCCAAAATATGACATACACATGAGCAGTCAGAGGACAATAGATGAATAAAGGTCACAGACTTACAGGAACAAACAAATACTTTTTATCCAGTCATTGTTGACACACACCAAGAGGCTCTTTAATAAGAATTAATTACATCTGACAAAACAGACTAATGCACATTATTAAAAGCTCCGGAGCTTGACATTTGTCAGTGAAATGTCAATATTGAACTTCAAATTAAAGACAGAAGGGGCTGTAGAAGAGACACAGTTGGTTAATGTGGTTGTAGTTCCCCACAGCTTTCACCAGATGTCACTAAAGGACCATTTCTAACTGATTATACCTTCAGTGAGTGTCTGCAATCATTAGTGGTACCAGTCTCATCTTTTTTTTTTAAAAAAAGACGCCATCATTCAAAATTCCCCTTTTATTTGGCTATAAAATCAGGGAAAAATCATTCGGGTCTCTTTTTGTTTGAGCTTTCAGCCGCTGATCATTTGCGCAAAACCAGTGCTGCCGAATCAAATTGCGAGTTGTTCACACTGCAAATTCAGTTAACCCTGGGATAACATAACCCCCTTTCACACACATATTGTTAACCCAGAGTTAACCAAAGGCCAAGGCTATACAGTTCACACTGCACTTCTACTAGCGCTGAGCTAAACATCTGTTGTTTACAGTCTAGAATGATGTGTGACTATGCCTATGACTAGCCTATGAACTCGGTCAACAAGTTCTAGGTTAAAGTCTGGGTTAGCCCACTTTGTAATGTCCCAGGATTGCGCCACTCTTGGGCTTTTCTCACTGCATATCATCAGCCCTGGGCTAAGAGTTGACCCTGGGATAATTTAGCCTCTTTTCATACACGCATTGTTAACCCAGGATTAACCTTAGCCATTGTTTAAATGTTAGCTTTGTGTTTAGTTGATTTTCAGAGGATAACCCCACAAACTCAGGGCTAACCCTGCTCTGGAGCAGGACCAGCAAGCCCATAGGCTAAAGTCGGGGTTAGCCCACTTTGTAATGTGCCAGGATTGTGTCACTGAAGGACTTTCTCAATGCACTTAGCCAATGGCTAAAAACATTCTTAGAACTTTCTTAGTCCCAGGTTAAGAAAGCTTTCACCCTGGCACAATCTTGGCACATTTCAAAGTGGGCTAACCCCAACTTTAAACTGGGGCTTGCTGGCATGGCTCCAGAGCAGGGTTAGCCCCGAGTCTGTAGGGCTATCAATTGGCAATCAATAAAAACCAGGACTAACAGGTCCCAATGTGAAATGGGACTAAAAGATCAGAGGAGTAGTCAGGGAACATTGTACTAACCCAGGGGCAGTAGGAGTGCAGTGCAAATCATGTAGCACTGGCTTTAGCTTAACCCTAAGATAACAGTGTGTATGTGAAAAGGGGTTAAGTTATCCCAGGGTTCATGATAGCCCTGGACTATACAATAACCCCCTGTGGGTTAATCCCAACTTAAGTCTAGGGTTTGCTGGCTCTGTTCCTGAGCGTGATTAGCCTCAAGTTTCTGGGGTTATCCCCTGAACATGGACTAAACATGGGGCTAAAGTATGTTAAAGAGTAGTCATGCATCACTCTAGAAACCAAACATGAGTCTGTTTCAACGGTTATTCAACCCAAGGCCAGTGGAAGTGCAGCATGAATCGTATAGCCCTGGGCTTGGGTTAACCCTGGGTTAACAGTGTGTGTTTGAAAAAAGGACTGGGTTATCACAGGGTCAACTCTTAGCCCTAGGCTGTGGATATGCAGGATGAAAAGTCTTTGTGAAAGCTCCCTTAACCTGGGGCTAAGAAGGTTCTAAGAATGATTCTAGCCCCCGGCTAAGTGCTGTGTGAAAATCCCTGTGTTTGAGTTGTGTATGAGCGCACGTGTGAGTATTCCTCAGCAACGTGCTGGTCTTGTAACAATATCTCGCCATCTTTATCACCATTAAAGGCAAAATTTGTAGGAACATATTAAAAAGCCTGTGTGCTCTCAGTACCTTGTGTGATGGCGTCTCCCATCTCTCCCGCCTCCTTCTCCTCCTTCTCTTCCTGCACACAGGAGGCTGCAGCCATCTGCGCTAAAGCTGAGGCACAGTTGGCAGCCACACCTGATGGCAACACACACATACAACACAGTGTAAAGACCAGTTTCATTTATTCTCTCTTCCTCCTTAAAAACATCATTCCTCTGCTGATTAGACAGATTTATACACAGCGTGTCTGGGTGTTCTACTCCTTTGAGTGCATTCAAATCAAAACTGGCAGTGAAAAACCGAAGCGTCCCTCCTCACACGCCATCCTCTCTCGGCTGCCGAGGTTATACACCATGTGTTCATTCATATTCATTAGTCCTTCTGTGCTCATCATTTCAGTCAGGTTTTGTCCCCGGTTGGCCGGACGGTTGTGCCAGTAACTCTTAATAACTGATACATTCAGTTTTTCTAAAAGAGGCTGAGAATAAAAATGTATTTCCCTTGGGATTCTGTCTAAACTCTGCAGGCCACAGTTTGTATGAAAATCCTAACCTTTCTGTTAAGCCCCAGTGGAGCTGCTGAGTGTTCGGGTTCTTACGGGGCAGCTGTCACTTGTTAGTGTTCGATTTGATTAATGTGAGGCAGGAGAAAGCTCAGCAAAACTTCCCCTGGATGAATACATTTTGAAAATAATCTCCATACAATACAAGCCACACATACACATTAGCATTTATGCTAAAAAAAAAAAAAAGAAAAAAGAGAAAAAAAAAACTGACCAGGCAATTTGAGCCATCTAAAAAAGTTGGGATGCAATGGAATGATTTGCAGATCTTTTTCAATCTATATTCAGTTGAATACAGTACAAGATATTTCATGTTCAAACTGACACATTTCATTGTTTTTTGTAAATAGACACTTTGGGACCAGTTGTTGGGAAAGTTGTGGAATGCTAAAAAAAAACACCTGTTTTGAAAATGTTGGAAAACCATCAGTAAACACAGTTTGTCACTGCAGCTACAAACTGAGGTTAAGACTCTACCATGCAAAGAGAAAGACATATATCAACAACATCCAGAAACACTGCAGACGTCTCTGGACCTGAGCTCATCTGAGATGGTTGTAGTAAAATGACCAAAGTGCGTCACCCTTGTTAACCTGCCACCCCCTCTCTCTATCCCCTTGTAGCAGAGAACTAATAAATGTTGTAGTATATATTATATATTATACTTTATATTATATTATACTTTTCATGTTTTAGACTGTAGAGGTGTTACTCGCTCTATTAGGTTCATTCATAAATTGTATAATTTGGTTTAATTATCCATAATGTCTCTAATACATTATTACCTCAGTTCATTCCACTGTCTGCTCTTTGTCTTCATGTTTAAGTCAGTTTGTTGTGGTAAAAGCCTTGGTTATCTTGAAGTTAACGTGTCTTTCTGTGGTCTCCGAGTATGGACTTAATTGCCTCATGCTTGAATGTTTTAGTAGCAGCTAATACTGAGCATGAAAAGGTCACAGCTACCGTGTTTATGTAAGTTAGTGATTACAGTAACCACGTCTGATTATCCAAACATTTTTGGTTAATATCATATTTGTGATTGTTAATTTACTTTAGCTTATCGTTATATTGTAGCTTATATCAATATCCTAATTGTACTTTCTTTTTATTTCTTATAGACCACAAACTCAAACTCAAACAAAGGTAAATACAGTCTACATCATGTGCAGCAACTGAGAAATAAAACTTAATGTGAAGGAAGATCTTTCTCTTCTGGAGGCTGATTCCATATCTGCCTCCTCAACCAGCTAAACTGTAGTTCTTGTCCTCCTTTTCCAGTTCTCTAGTCTAGGAGTCACGGCGCTGTCCATGGTGCTGAATTAGCAGATGGCTTTGTGAAAGAGAATGGGAACGTGGCATCAGTGAGGCAGCCATTTTTGGAGGTCAGGGGTCTGCAACCTGCGGCTCCAGGGCCACATGTGGCTTTGATGGAAATGTAAATTAATAACAGATTTAGCTATAGATGTCAAATCCAAAAAAAGAAGTCTCAGAGGAAAATAATTGCGGCTCCAGACAGATTTTGTTTGTTCTTTTTTGTCCAAAAATTTCTGTTTTGATCATAAAGGTTGCTGACCTCTGAGCCAGGTGTTCTCAATCTGTTCAACTCTGTGCAACTACATTTCAACCAGGCCAGTAACTGTAACTGTAACAGCCAAACACAGGACTAACAAACCATTTAAAAAAATAAATCAAGGATTACTTTTCATTATTTCCCAACAAAGAAACTAACAAAGCTAACATCACTAGGAGACACTGAATGGCAGAGCTGAGAATGGCAGCTGCATGAAGGGATTTTGTTTATCTGCCTTTGTAAGCAGTTAATGATAAAGTAACTTTACACAACTTTACTTAGTTGTCAGATCCTGTGATGTTATGCTGAACATCCTTGCTGACAGTCAGGGCACAAAACAGGCACCAGTCACATGCTGATAAATAAATCTGAAAGTGGCTGGTACATTTGTTATATCCAGCGCTGACACAGTGCTATGGAAATAGCATCAAGTCTGGATGTGCCAGACTGTGTCTCATGATTAGTAACAGGGTTCCAACACCTTTTCCATATTCAGATTCAAGCTTGTTTTAAGTATATTCAAGCTTTTTCAGGACTTCACAGCTGTGGTAAACGATGCATTTTACACACTTTATATGTATATTCAACATGATTAAGACCTATTTAATTTCTATACCACATTAAATCAGATATTGTGCTATCAACAACCAGAACTTTTCATGATAGCATTCTACAGAAGGCTGAGAAATAAAAGGAAAATGTTTCATGTTTTAAAATATGTCACTTCTCAGTAAATAGACTTGGCATCTTTTATAATCTGGCTGAGTCACTCAGACAATTACTTATTAATGTAATGTGATTTCAATGTCAAGCAGTTTCAAGCACTTTATCCAAAATACGAGCACTTTTCAAACCTCGACAACATTAAATTAAAACTCTAATGATTTCAAAGATTTCCAGCACCTGGAAGAACCCTGTAGTAAAGATATTATTAACTTCAATTTTGCATCATTGCCTCTGTCGAGAGCTTCTTTTTATGCAGACATTTGTCATTAGTGTGTACTTAATACACATCTGATGAAGAATGAATGACAGATGACACATCACTGGTGATGGTGGCAGAAAATTACAGCTTTAAATGTTATCCATCCAAAATGTTGGCACCACCTCAGAATGCTCTGAGGTTCCCTACCGTGCCCTTTGCTCTCCTCCATCCTTCTGTTAGTTTTATCTTCGATCTTTCATATCCTCTGAACTGTTAAACTATATAGCTTGGGGCGTGTCGTTCAAGACCTGGTTACTTAAAAGAATCATCACTAGAGTGCTCCCATTGCTTGTCACAATCTATCCAACCCAGCAGATTGTTTAAGCAACAATTAGCATGTTCATTTCCTTTTTGCTTAATACAGTTTTTATCTACATGGGCTGCCAGTGGCACTCCAACAAGCAAAATCCTCATGAGATGCCCTCCATTATTTTTTAAGTAGCGATTATCTTGCTTTTTGAACCATTTTGTATTTGCATTTGTTTTTCCCTACCAAAGATTAAACATGCAGCGCAGCATATTGTTTATCTGCAATTACATATTCAGGTCAATTTAAATTCATTCATTGTAATCAAAGTAGAGTTGACTGATGTTCTACACATCTGCACACTTCAAAGCTCACCTTAAAACTGTTAAGAGGGCGTCTGTGGGGAAGACGGATAATGTTGATCTAATGCTAAATATCAGACAGGACATCTGATGTGTCAAATCTGACTCTTAGCATTCACACTTCACCTGAGTGACTGTTCATGTATTTTACTGTGACTTAATAAGATGTCAATAGCACCTACTTAAAGGAACAGCTCACTCCAAAATCCAAAATACTCATTTTTCCTCTGGATTGTAGTGCTTTTTATCCATCTAGATTTTGTTGGTGTGAGTTGTAGAGTTTTGGAGATGTCTGCCGTCTCTTCAATATAACGGGAATAAATGGCTTAAAAAATACAAAACCAGTGTCTCTTTACAAAAATCACTCAGGATAATCCACAGACCTTGTGAGCAGTTTGATATAGGCACAACTTTCTGTCTGCAATAGAATCTACCAGAACTACTTTCTTTTCTACTAGAAAAAAAGCAGACATCTCTATGCCCAATATCTCCGAATCTCTGCGACTCACACCAAAATAATCTAGATCAGTGTTCCTGAAAGCTTTTACACCACGTACCACCTCAGAAAATATTATCCTTTCCAAGTACAACCATCATTACTGAGGTTAAAATACAATAGTGTAGAGCAACCGCAAAGCCAAGGCTACAACTACTGGCAGGTTTACTTCTAGCAAAGTTTAGTGAACACTTCTGTGGTCCTTCATACGCAGACAATGTCTTCTTCATTTTCAACACAGCTGCTTGAAATATTCTCCTCCTGATCTGCACTTCTCTTTGTAATACCTCCACTTTGACGCCACATTTTCAGCATTTCTGAAGCATGCATTTGAAGTCTCTACATTTTATCTGCTCTTATTATTTGTCCTGACAGTTCAGCTCATAACTACTGGTAATCGTGGATGACGTAAACAATGCATTCATGACGTTGATGTAACAGGCTGATACTGAAACAAATATAATACAGGAATAACAAAACTTACTAAAATTACATTTCAATTATTTTGACAGTATTGTATGTTCTTAAATTAATTTATTTCATTTTCTTAAAAGCTGTTCTGACATTCCTCCAAATACCACTAGAGGAAGCTCACGTACCACAGTTTGAGAATCCAGGATCTAGATGGATAAACAGCACTACAGGCCAGGGGAAAAGTGTGTAAACTATTTTCAGTTTTGGGGTGAACGGTCCCTTTAAGGTTATCTGAAGGCCCTGTACACCCTCATGTAATTGGACCTGTAAGCTTTGCTGTGAATCACATGAGCTCAGTAAACTCCAGGGCTCAATATCATTACAGCTGCTTCACCCTGACTCTCTGGGCCTTCATGCAGAGGCCGTCTGAAACCAGTTAGTGTGGAATCAAAGTGAACAATAAAACCCTCTGACCCCTAACTGGAAACATGGCTGCTGGATAATGTAGGAAACCTCGTATAAATTTAAGTGGTGTCTAGTGGGGCCACGTTTATACAATTTATAGTGTCTGATCTAAAGTGCATGGAGCAAGTGCATCTTGGGTGTGTCCAACTCCACTTTCGCTAGTTAAATGGTGCATAATCTGTGTGCAAAGGGCAGCAAAGGGGTTGTATCTGAATTTATCATACATACATTTTGGGTGTCATATGAATGAAACCAATCAGAAGCTCATCTCGGATTTCACATGTTGTAGAAATGAACAGTTTTCTGTTTTTCAGGTTTCACCCACCCAAGGCGCAGCTGAGCGCGGCGGCTTTGCGTAAGCCGTCTAAACTCAGACAGATGGTGTCCCTCTCCCTCTGGCTCTGCTCTTTGACCCCCTCGGCTCCCAGGATGAAGGCCAGTCCCTTGGAGCTGCCCGCCATGCGGCCCGTCAGCGGCGTGGACAGCACGTCGATCAGGTTCTTCCACACTCCGGTGAGGATGAATCGAGAGAACACGGCTCCTGAAACACACACACAGGCCGAACAGAGGAGTGTTAGAGAGGAGGGAGGGGGGAAAAAATAATGAATGGTGCTGCAGCTGAAGCCAGAAAACAACAGGACAGATCCTGTATGAACAGATCACACACTCTCCTGACATTCATGTACGATTATAATAGTGTGTGTTTACACAGCAGGCGGCTACAGTAACTGATGATGCTGGAAAGTCAAACAGGAGCATTAATGCTCTAGACACACACACACGCACACACAAAAGAAAACAACTGTCATCAGGGGTGACTCAGCAGAGGTTACCATGGCAATACCGGCCAATCCTTTATCCTCCAGAGGGATGCAGCAGGAGCTCGGGTGCTCCTTGACTCATTTGCTCCCATTTCTCTTATCTGCCCTCTCCTGCTCTTTTTTCAAACCGTTTTGTTTTCCTTGCTGTTCAGACTCTTTTCTTTCTCAGCGCAGTTACACCGAGACCGAATCAGTGATCTGAAAATTATTAGTTTGTATTTTTTCAGTGCTTTTGAGAGATACTTCTGAGACGAGTACCATCACAAAAGCAAAGCAATTTACTGCTGAGGACAGGGTCATATTTTAGCCAACTAAAGAAAAATCAATAGCTTTTTAAGTGTACGCTATATTTAGAACATTTTCACTACTGCAACATGAAACATGACCGTCAACAACTCAAAATAACATTTCATCACAGAAAAACAAACAAAAATCAAAACAAAAAAAGAAGAGAATATACAAATTACCTGAATCTAGTCTACCAGTTCATCATACCTGTACAGAGCAGAAAATGAGCCTGCAGTGAAAATATTCTAAATATGGCGTAGACTTAACCTGATATTAATTTTTTAGGGGGCTAAGACATGTTTTGTTGCTGACTGGAGGTGTGTCAGCCATCATCTACTGTAGGTAATGCATGGACTACTTCTTCTCAAAGTGTTGATAATTCGATTGGACATAATCAAACACAATCAGACTGATCTGAAGCACATGTTCAGCAGAACTTGAACTTCAGTAGTTAAAAAAAAAAAGAATCAACAAATAAAAATTTGATCTAACGAAAGGAATCAGTTCTCACTTTCCACCAAATTTCTTTCAAATCTTTTAACGTTTGACCAAGACCAAAAATATGACTTATTTGGTAATTATTCATCCTAACAAGCTTCAAATCAACCAATGAAAAAAAATATTGAAAGTGAAACCCCAATTCCATAAAAGTTGGGATGTCGTGTAAAACAGAATGTGATGATTTGATGTGAAACTGAACAGTCCGGGGTCTCTGTTGTCATATTTTGTGCTTCATAATGCACCACACATTTTTCAATGGGAGACAGGTCTGGACTGCAGGCAGGACAGTCTAGATTCTGAACTCTTTTAGTACAAAGACTCTGTTGGAACATGTTCATAATGAGTCTTGACATCGTCTCGCTGAAGTAAGCAGGGACGTCTCTAAAAAATCATCATCTGGATAGCAGCGTATGTTGCTCCAAAACCTGTATGTACCTTTAAGCATCAATGGAGTCTTCACAAACCCTTTCTGAGCATTCCGTAAGTTTTCCAATCTTTCGGTAACGCTGTCTCAACTTTTTTGGAACTTGTTGCAGGCATCAAATTCAGAATGAGTGTATATTCACAAAAAAATGATGAAGTTGATCAGTTTGAACTTTACATTGCTTGTCTTTGTGCTGTATTCAACTGAACAGAGTTCCAAAAGTATTTGCAAATAGTTGCATTTAACTTTTAATTATATTTTACACAATGTCCCAGCTTTTTTGGAAGTGGAATTGCAATGTGTTTTATATCCATCAGATTTTTATTGCTGGATGTTGGCAGGTTTCAGTCTCTGTTTGGATGCAGAACGCTCTGATTATTTTGTGTCATTTTGTGTGTTAGGTAATTAATATACTGATATTTCAGTTTACCTCCTGTTCCATAATGCAGCAAGCAGTTACACCACATAGCCTTTAACAGACCAACAGTGCAGCAGGATATGAAACACCCCAGTCTTCATCTATTGCTTTATCCTCTAGTTTTCCAGATGCAACAACAAAGGTTGGAGCACTTGACCATGCGGCACTTTCACCTTTCAGCCCACAGCGTTTTCACCCGATTAACACAGCAGCAGTCCAGATAGTTTCAGGGTGAGTGAACACTACATTATGTAGAAGGGCTGATCTGGGCAGATTTAGAGGCTCTGAGGGAAAAGCCCCCCCACCTCTGAACGTTCTCCAAATACACTCCAATCATGGAAAATCTTTGAGGCTTTGACCTGCAATAAAACGCCACAGCTGACTGAAGAGAATTAACTGCACATTATTTTCTCAATATCAGTCTTTTCACAGCTGAAGGAGAAAAAATAAATCACATTATGGCACAAAATGTCGCTATTATATTGATGTGGAACTAATGAATGAACGGGTGACCCAATCCATCCATCATCTTTATGAGGCTTTTGATAATGAGCGACTGACCTGCCGTCACGGTGTCACTGCCGGCCTTGTCGCAGCTGAGCGGCGATCGGCTGGACGCCCTCCTGATCAGCTGACCTCCAATCGCGCTGCTGCCCAGACCGTCGATATCTGAGAGATGGAGGAGGGGAGAGGAGAGGGTGAAGGAGATAAAAAAGTTGTCAATTGTGATCACTACAGAGGACGTCTGCGGTCTTATCAGCTGAGAACTGGCCATTTCAAGTCTGTTAAGTCAAAGTTTGACAAACACTGATGTCTGATTATTCTGTGTAAACCCTGATAATCATTCTTTTGTTCTCTTCTAGGTCAAAAGTTTGTGCGACCTTTGATTTGAGGACTTTTAGTTTTCAGACCAAGTCCGTGAGGTCGTGAGCTTGAGTAAGGCGTACCTGTCAGCATGGTGATGAGCGGCAGAGTGTGGTCTTCCGGCGAGCCCCAGTACCCAGCTTCGGCCAGCAGGTTGCGCTCCAACACCTGGTGGTAGAGCTCCTCGATCCAAGCCTGAGACAGAACCACGAGGACTCCGCTGCTCTGGATCAGACGCACAAACTCCTTCTGCAAAAACACACAACACACCACCACAACACACTCAAGTAGAGTTTTAAGGCAACTTAACTTAACATTGTTGTTAGTTTAGTTTGAATGCATTTGAGGGGAATTATTCCCATCATCAAGACCAATTTCTACCTAAATGGTGGAGAAAATAATACACAGAGGAGATGATTCCTCTCTGCTCTTCATGGATGACAGACATAACGAAATGAAAACAACGTAAGACATTACAAGATGAAAATGACATAAAAGATGTAACAAGATAAAACTGAGTTAAAAGACGTTGCAAGACGAAAACAAAGTAACATAACAAATCTAGCTGTGTATGTTTGATTTTAGGGAAGTGGAGGAAAGTGAAAACACCTGTCCACTGACAAATTTCGGTCAGATCCAAGTCAGCATAGTCATTTCAGGAGACATAAACAAAAGACACATTTTTTGGGGGAAACCACAAATTAATCCCGAGGGGGAAACAGCGCTCTGCTTACCAGACTGAGGACGGGCGCGAGCGTTCGCCGTCTGTAGTAGTCGCAGCAGCAAAGCTTGAGGTTCAGCAGGAGAGCGTAGTACGACACCAGGTAGAGACCGTCCGCGTTCATCAGAGACTGACAGCTCAGAGTGTCCCCTGTCTCGAAACCCGGAGAGTGGATCCCACCTGCAGAGAGGAGAAAGAGGAGGGGTGGATTTTTGGATTGTAAAATTTCCAGTTTATTGCCAGCTCTCAGCCACATTTACATCATTTAACAGCAAAAACAGGAGAAAACCTCAGCATGAGAGAGAACATCAGAAATGATGCACCACACCCCCCTAAAAGCATCCAAATTGTTAGTCAGTTTGGAACAAGTCCACCCTGCTGTTCACAGCTCTATACTACATTACTACTTTCAAAGTATAAATAGGCACCTCACCAAAACACAGAGTTTATTACAGATTTATGACAGGGGGGACCACAAAGCCATTAAGGTTAACCCAAATGGCCAACAAAAGCAAAAGCAAAAGCCCTGCCTAATGTGGTTCATATTTGTGTTACATTACAAAGAAAGAGAAAAGGAAAGAGGGGAGGAAAAATATTAGGAGAGAGTGAGAACTCTGGCAAACACCAACATTCATAACAACAAAGCTCACATGATCTGTTCTGAGAACGAGAGGTGAGAGGTGAACGGACAGAGAGAAGGAGACAGAGGTGGTGAGAGACACCAAACCGGTGAGTGAGGGAGGAAATATGAGGTAACATTTTATTTGAAGGGGTGTGCATAAGACTGTCGTTACTCTGTTGAACCATTTCGTGACACCTGTCACAAGCATGCAGAGTCTCTCTGAATCTTTATGACTGAAGCGTCATTCGGTTACCTATGTACACAAAAGTTGACATTGTTTGAGTTGTCTTTGTTATGACACCTTGATATTAACCACGTAGTCAGCTAATGAGGTGGCTAGCTCCACGGCTAACCAAATACAAACTAGCTAGTGTCTGTCCATCAACTAACTCCGTAAGCTAATTCACACTGGTACTGGAGTTTGTCGTTAAACTGGCCTTATAACATTCAATGACATCATTACGGCAAGTCCAAATGGTATCACTTTACTTGAGGTCCAGGAAATTATTCATGACACTGTTACTACAGCATATTACATTGTAATAAAATTTAATGACATCATTATGACAAGTCCAAAAAGTACCACTTTACTTGAGGTCAAGGAAAATATTCATGACACGGTTATAACAGTCTCATGATGGCCAGTGCCCTAACCAACCACATGACAGTTTAATGAAATGTTAACATAATGTTAAAACATTTAAGTTTGATAATTTGTCATAACAAATACATTATTGGCTTGATTAATGTCAAGTTGTTATAACAAAGACATCTTTGTCTTGGTTAATGTCAACTTGTTATAACAAAGACATTACTGGCTTGCTTGATGAAAAGTTGTTACAAGAAATACATTTTGTCTTGGAAAATGTCAAGTTGTTATAAGTTAGTTGTTATATACACTGCGAATGTCAACTTTGAATTATAAATGACAAAATTGACTGAATAACACTTAATGCCAACAGTCATAAACATTCAAGAAGACTCCTTCATGTTCAAGATAGGTGTCAGGACATGTTATGACAGTGTAATAACAGTCTTATGCACATCTCTTCAAATAAAGTGTTCACCCATCGAATATGACAGAGGGAGGAGAGGGACAGAAGTAAAGAGGGGAGAGGAGGAAAGAGAGAGAAAAAAGAGGGAGAAGGATGAGAGAGAGGGAGGGAGACAGAGATGAAGGTAAAGAGAGAGGATAGGCAGACAGAGATAGAGAGGAGAGTGGGACAGAGGGACAGGGGACTAGGGGACGAAACAAAAGAGAAAGCGAGAGTGATGGAAAAATGAGGACAGAGGGGGAGTGTGAATGGAGGTGTAGAGGAGGAGGAGGGTGTGATGTTAGTGAGAAAGAAAGGAAAAGAGAGAAAGAAAGAAAAGTAGTAAAACATGGAGGGAGAGACAGACAGAGGGAGGACGGAGGACATGAGTGTGAAGGTGAGAGGAGACAGTGAGATTTAATCTGTCTGCTGATGATAAGTCAAGTGTTCTAATCAGAAACACACTCCGGGGATTTACAGCCGCGACCAAATTCATTAAGCCAGTTAACCGGAGAGTTTAATTTGATTCGTAATTTTGCTCCGCTGATGTAAAAACTCCCAGCAGGCTCGCTGTTTTTACTGATGGATTATGGGTCGTGCCTCGAAGGCAAAAACGTTAGATTAAATGGTTCCTGCTCTAAAGTGATGAAGTGGGTACAGTTTATACATTCAGATTTACATTTACAGTTTATTAAAGTCCTTGTGTACATGCAATCAACCAGTGACTTAAATTAATATCATACATTAATGGTGAGAAATATGTCCTTTAAATTGGTATTCATGACAGAGGAGCGTTGGTGAATGTGAAAAGAGCCAATAAGAAAAAGGTGTGTGTTTATCAGCCAATGGCTTTATTTCAAAATGTTAAACATATAGTTGTGCAGTGAAGGGAGGTATTTCTGTAAACTCTAAAGTCACTTTTTAAGGTTTTCATGTAATGGTATTCCCGATGTTTCTCAATCCCAAAACACAAAATGCACATGGAAATCGCGAAATGATCGCGTAGTGTGAGCTGCCATCTTGTGGCGCCACCATTGCTGTGGTGGCTCGCCGTGTCCATCACTCTCTATGTCTGCTGCTTGGAACCCCAAATCTGCGAAACTCTCGCAAGATTTTTCATGGTTTCGATCAAAGTTTTCACTCTCGTGAGATCTTGCAGATCTGGGGTTCTCTTCTGCTGTTTCTTGCTGACAGTGACAGATGGATAATTGGATTGACGACATTGAACAGCGGCCCAGTGACTGATAGAGGAACCTTTTAGGATGGAGATAATAATTTCCTCAAAATCTTACACAGTAGTTAGAAGTTGGTTGTGACAACAGGCAGAGATGGATAATGGAGCAGAGAAAAGACGAACCATCTCTGCCACATGTAAGTGATGAAGTACTGTGTAATATACTCTATATTCAAAATACATATGAATGCAAATTTTTCCTCAGGTATTCAAGATTTTCAGGAACAGTTTATATTTTTGATCCACTCTGACACATGCTGGTCCTCTGCACACTCAGTGAATCTCTGCAGAGTCTCTGCTCTCAGACAGCAGCTCTCTTCATGAAGTAAATCTCTGTGTATTTTACATTCAGTTTTCGTCCAAAGTTGAAGTTCAACATGACTGTTGGAGCAGCCGAGCTGCACAGTTTTTCCCAACTTCCTAGACATAGCTGTCAAAAGCAACGTTACATAAAAAGTAAGTTTAAAAGAAGAAAACTGCAAACTTCTTATGACGGCTTGCATTAATTCACGCTCAAACTGTAGGGAGACGCCACTGCAGCTATGGCGGCTTGTTAACTTCCAGCACTTCACCAGATTCATCTGTAGGTTTCTGATATCATATCATAGATTCTAATGATTTGTTTCTCGTTCACCATGTTTAAAATAAATAAAGACATTGGGTATTTTAGCCCCAGTTCTAAATAAGTTGGGACGTTGAGTGTGAGCTGCTTGCACACACTGTATCCTGTATCCTGTGCACATGATCCAGTGTCATTTAATACATCAGTGCCCATGCTCACATGTCATACCTATAAGGGAACCCCAGACCTCTGAAAGATTTTGCAAGTGTAATCATTTTCCCCCAACCCTAAACAGGTGTTTCTTATCAATAAACACCCCCAGATCTTAACCACAGTGCTGTCACATAAAAGATAATGAATGTGTGCAACATGCACAATGAACGAGTACAAACTGAGAGTTTCACAAATCTACAGTTCCATTCTAGATGTGACCATGATCGCAGCTCGTTCTCCTCTGTCCTCCTCCTTTTTTTAATATGTTAATTAATTTTCTGTATTACTGCTCCATGTAAGGCTAAATTCTGTGGTCTCATTGAGTTTTCCAGGTGTCAAAGTGTTAAAAGTCATTTGCAAGCATCTGTTTGAAAACAACAAAATAAGTACACATTTTTTGACATTCTTTAAAAGTCACAAGTATGCGGAAACAAAGTCTAAGAAACTTGTTTTTCTTGACTTTTGGCTAAAAAAAATTATCTGATTTCCACTCTTGTTCAAACAGTTAATGTCTCATTTTGGGACTCAACCAACAGCAGAGACTTTCCTGTGGACAGAGCTGATTAATACAGGAAGAGGCTGCTGCACAGATCCCTCCACCCACAGCAAATACCCTGTGTTTGTTTAGCTAACACACTCACACACACACACACACACACACACACACACACACACAGAGGCTCTGTTCAGACGAGGTATTACACAAGTGAACACAAGTGGACAGCTCTAAGTGCAGGTATGAAGACAACCAGGACACATTTGAGACCAGATCACTCAGACCACATTCAGTGGTATTTGAGCTGCATGTGACCAGATTCTTTCAGCAGTGTGTCCTGGTCCAAGCTGAAGAACAGTGATGGAAAGAGTACTGACAATCTGCACTCAAGTACAAGTACTGTTACATACACATAACAGTTCTGATGTTAGAAAAACACTCGAGTAATACTTGAGTACTCATCTCAAAAACTACCCAGAGTATTAGTTACTTTTTAACTATTGATGTTTAAAGCATAGAGCAGACATTTAATCACAGAGGTTTCTTTCTGTTCTTCCTCTCTGTTCTGCTCAGTGGTCACAGTCATCTATTCAAAGTAGGGTCACAAATCTTCAGTTTTCCTTAACGAATAGTTAAAAATGCTAAAAATCAATGAATTGTTAAAAATGTGAAAGACGCAAAACACTTTTTTTTGTTTAGTTTTTTTGCTTTTATGTCATTTTCATTTTTTTTCTGTTTTGCTTCATGATTTTTTCCTCATTTTAACTTTTCAGTTTCCTTATTCAACACATGGATCTCCGATTTTTAATTGTTTCAGTTCTCGATGCTGATTAATTGATTAATGATTAATCATTAACAACTCCGAACCTTGGCTGCTGCCATGTTTACTATTTTGGCCTATGTCCTGGTTTTCATTGGCCTGTTTGCAATCAGATCACCTTATAGGCTACAAAAATGAAAATGAAAATGAAATGTTTGGATATTAATTCAACCTGTATTTAGTACTCAATTATGATGAAATTGAAAATAACTAAGCATATTACATGGTGTAAGGAATACTTGAATATAAGTAAAAGTGCAGACTTGAAAATCTAGTAAAAAAAAAACTACTTAATTACAGTAACTTGAGTATTTCTTATTAATTACTTCCACCCCTGATTATTTGTTGTCTAGAAAAAAAAGACCAATAGTCTTATCAACATATTGAATGGCCTCATGAATAATAATGGACAAATAACCCTGGTGTTTATTTGCACATAGAGCGGGGAAGTGAGATCTGATTACAAGTGGTCAACTGAGACACATCTGGAGATGTGTTACAATGCCAGGTGTGAACTGGCATACTTAGAGCTGTCCACATGTAATCAGATTACCCAGGACACATGTTAATACCAGCAGAGCTGCAACAATTAATTAATAAATGAATTGCCGACTATTCTGATATTCAATTAATTGATTTGACTAATTTTTTTTAAGAAAAAAAGGCAAAAATCTCTGATTTCAGCTTCTTAAATGTGAATATTTTAAGGTTTCTTTGCTCCTGTACGACAGTGAACTGCATATCTTTGGGTTGTGGACAAAACATGACATTTGGGAAACAGTGATCAAGATTTTTCACCATTTTCTGACATTTTATAGACTGAACAACTAATCGAAATAAAAGCAAGTACTCAGCAGACTCTATGCTAAATTCCCAATTTAAACACATCAAATCAACACAGTAAATCCACCCTGACCCCTCCCTGTCTCACCAGCCTGCAGTCCAGAACAGAAGGTGGAGGAGAAATTCTGCAGCGACAGGTCCACGTCCGTGGCGGTGGCCAGCCCCAGCAGCCGCGGCAGCAGCGCCGCGAGCGACTGGACGAACAGCCTGGCGCTCTCCTGGTCGGCCTCCTGGTTGCGGAGCAGTTTGAGGGACAGGGCGGCGGTGCGCAGGGAGCGGTGGCCCGGGCAGTCGCGGGGGGTCTGCTGCTCCTCGTCGGCCAGCGACACGTTGTCGGAGCCGATGTCGGACACGTCGGAGCGGCCCGAGTCCTTCTCAGCAGCCATGGAGTACTGGTCACATGAGTCGAACTCTGTCCGAGACAAGTCCTGCTCCTCCATACTGATGGACCAACAGGGACAACAGTTAGATCATTGTTATACTGTTGATCATTTTTAAAGCAACCTGAAAAAAAAAGTGATTAATTTACTACTTTCCAGGCATCCACTGGTTCGAGTTGGTTTCAGATTTGAACTTGCTTGAGGACAGCAACTTGATTGATTGATTGATTGATTGATTGATTGATTTGATGTTGTTGTGATGCTGTGTGATAAGGCTGCCTTTAGCACTCTCTCAGTCTCCAAAAAGCAATGATGTGACACACTATAGTGTTGGAAAATGTGATTCAAAGGAGGTTTATATTTCCTCCCATTTATATTCTTTGCTTACCTACTCATTATTTATTGGGTTTTTTTATGCTCTTTCAATTTTGCTATCCCCCTTGCAATCTAGCACTGCAAATTTCCCCCACTGAGAGACTAAAAAAGGAATATCTGATGATATCATATGTTATGTTTTAAGCTTCTAAAAGTTAGTTTCCGTAGTGTTCTGAAATAACTGCCTGTAAGGCAGGAAAGTCATCTTTTCTTAATTAATCTTAATTAATCTCTATTATCACAATATCAGGATATGGCAGATGTTCAAGGCAATAAATTGTGTTCTAGTGTTACAGTGTGGACTACATGAGACTTAACTGTTCATGTGTACAAAACAAACTGTTTTGCTAGATTTTAAAGGGACAATGTAGAAGATATGGCTGTATCTACCAGCTGCTGTATCAAGGTAATTTAGAGTCAGATCAGGACGTCTGACTGGTTTGGGTGAGCAACAAAAGATTTTCAGATTTCAGATTGGGCCACGGCTTTTTTAAGTTTGGGCATGGTTTATTTAATCTAATTACAAGGGTGATTTTTGTTTCTACATTGGAGAAAATAATATATTTGGGTGAGATGTATTGAGAAGTGGCAAGTTTTCTACTTTCAAAAGCTCTCTTGACCCAAATATATTATTTTCTCCAATGTAGAAACCCACACCTCTACCGGTCCCCAGAGGCTGTATTTCATTTTAAATGATGTTGAGTGGTATGATATTTTCAGGTGATTTCTTTATTGTGTGTTGTACTGATGACGATTTATACTGATGAGGCTGGTTTCAGTTTCATTTCTACGCATCCAGCTGCATGTCACTGCAGCAAATATCACGGTAACTTGATGGGACAGAGGAAACTCTCCAGCAGAAAAAGAATTAAATAATCAAAGAAGCTGCAGTGCTTTGTCTCGTGCATAAATGCGCACAAAGCGTCTCTTTCTAACTGGCGAGACAAGCACAATTTCCCACTTGCGACTCATCTGTTATTTTTATTAGTTCATTTTTTGAACTTTTTAAGTTATAATTATGGCCATATGTTACACATGGTACCTTTAACTATTTAACTACACTTTGTTTCAGAACTGTGCAACATTATAATACGAGATCATCTTACCATGCAACTCTATAACAATTATGCAATACACTGGATTACTTTCAATGTCAACATTTTTAATTTCTCTCTTTTGTATAACATCTTTGCATGGCAACTACAGTGTTGTTAAAGGAACAGTTCAACCAAAAATTAAAAATATGTATTTTTTCACTGGGCCTGTTTTGCTATGTATCCACCTATCCTATCCAATTTTGGAGTGAGCTGCATACTTTGGGAGATATCAGCTGTAGAGATGTCTGCCTTCTCTCCAGTATAATGGGACTAAGTAACACTTGGTTTTCTGTGCTCAAAGCACCACAAAGATACATTTGAAAAATTCAAAATCAGTGTCTCTTTCCAAAAATCACGATCCAGTCCAGACTTTGTTCTGAGCAGTTTCATGCAGGAACTACTTTCTTTATTACTAGAAAGATGGATAAATAGCACTACAAGCCAGAGGAAAATTATGTATTTTTGATTTTTGGGTGACCTGTCCCTTTAAAGACTGTAAAGGCTAAGAATTTTGCATTCAGGCCTGACCAGCTTCAACTAAATACTTCAACCAAATGACACCAAAGTCAGATCATGAAAGGGTACTGAAATAAAGTACTTTCAATTCAGCTTTTTCATACAAACACTCATGCACACACACACACACACACACACACACACACACACACACACACACACACGCACACGAGTACCTGAAGTTGCTCTCGCTGTATCGTGACCCTCCTCCATGGTGTGACCTTGTCCTGGACTCCACAGACAGGAAGTTGGTGATGTCAGGGTAGACGAGGGCGTGACTTCGCTGCACTACATCTGGAGGGACCACACCTCCTCTCTCTCCTCCTCCTCCTCCTCCTCCACCTCCACCTCCCACTGCTCTTCCTTTCTCTCCTCTTCCCTCCACCTGCACCACACCTCTTCCCTCCTCCCGCTGGATCACCTGACACGGCTCCATGCTCGGCTCACGTTTGGGCACCTCCTGGCCGCCGCCGGACGAGGGCGAGGGGAGGCGCACGTCCTCCGCGCACTCCTCAGGAGTGGTGTGACCCAGCCCGAGCTCTCCCACCTCCAGGTCCAGGGTGGTCTGGCCCGTTTCAGTGGTGATGCTGATGCTGATGTCAGGGCTGCGCTCTGTGGCGCCGGTGGAGGCCACGTTGGAGGAAGAGGAACTGGGGTCATAGGGAGGCTGTTCAGAGGACAGGATGTGTCTCTGCCACCTGAAGTCCGCCTCGTTGATCTCCATGGACTCACGCGTCGACTCTGTCCCGTCTTTCAGATCGTCCAATCGTCTGAGGAGAAGCCGAGCCTAAGAAACAACCACTATGTTACTGTTTCATACTTATAAATTCACTAATTCTTGACATAATTTCTTCAATTCTGTTTAATCTGTTTATGTCAGGTCTTACAATTCATTTATTTATTTTAAATGCAATACTGATTCACTGGAATGCCTCTATTAGACTGGATTACCCCATCAAGATTAATTTAATGTAAGATAGGTCTAATCAGAGTTCAGCAAATCTAGGTTTAAAATGAGTAAAGCTGATTTAAAATTAAGCAGAGCTCTGTTGCACAATTAAAAACTAATCTCTGTTTAATAAATCCAAGTTTACTGATGTAAAATGAAATTAAAGTATGGAGATGCTTCCTGGCCTAAATTAAGACAAAAACATAAATAAAAATACATTTGAAAATACATTTAAATTTAAAAAGTTTACAAAATGTTAAAATGTTTACCAGCTAGTTAAAAAGTTAAAATGTTACATTGTTTGCTAGCTAACTAAAAAGTCAAGAAACTGTTACACTGCTTGTTGGTTAGCTAAAAACCTCTTTGCTAGCTTGCTTAAAATTTAACAAACAGTTGCATTTTCATATCTCACTAAAAAGTTAACAAAACGTTACATTGTTTGCTAGAGAGCTACAACATTAACTGAACATTACAATGTTTGCTGGCTAGCTAAAAGGTTAGCTAGCCTTTTAGCTGACTGAATGACTGAATTGAAAGAGCAGTATGGCCAAATAATAGGCAATAACAACAGCACAGTCAGGAAAAAAGAAATCCATTACGTCTGTCAGACTGTTTGAATGGATCAGCTGGGGTGAAAGAAAGAAGAGAAGCATCTCTTCAAGTTTAAAGTTAATACTGAATCAGGTTTTAAATCGGAGTTAAAGTTTTGGCGCAACAGAGTAAGGTCTATTCTTGGTTTAGAGTAAAAACTAAACTGAGGCTTAAAGAGAGGTTTAATCTTTCCTAATTTTAAGATCATTTTAAAGTGTGCTGCAACATAATGTCAAGTTAAGCCAGGTTTTAATCCTTGTTGGTGTGATGCAGCCTTCCTGTCTCAGTGACGTACCTGCTCAGGCTGGATGCCGCGGCCCTGCGACAGCTCGTCCAGCGCCCCGAGGAGAGCGCAGGCGCAGGAGACCGAAGAGTAACACGCCTCGATGCCTCCCTTCATGCAGGCCTCTGTCATCCCGTCCATCACTCTTCAGAAGGAAACACAAACACAAACATACATTTTACCTTCACTGCTTTGCTTATATTCAGCGAAAATGAGTGAGTGAGGATTCAAATTATTCTAATTAATTATCCAGTTAAAGACATTTAAAGCAGCATTATGCAACTGTTCTACTTTAAAATAAGAAATTCAAAATCATTTGGATGCTACACTGACTTGGAATAGGGTCAACGATCAACTAATGTGACTGATTTTGGTGAAACTGGATCATATTTTATGAAAAAAAAAAAACTCAGTTTCCTAATGGACAGTAAACTGCTACTAAAAGCAGCTGTGCCCAGATGTGGAGCTCAGAGCACCAGGGAAGTGCTGATGTTTACATCACTGGCTCAGGAAGTTTTGACTGTGAGGAGCAAGTTTTCAGGCTCAGGACAAGGAGGGAAATCCTGACAGGAAGTGATGCCAGACAGATGAGCCAGAGCTGAACCTAAGCCGGCATCGTAACCAGGTTCCTCCATTAATGGAAGAAGGTAAGAAGAGAAAAAGAGAGACCAAGCAACAGGCAGCCAGACAAGGACAGTAAATGTCAGACTGTCTTTTAAGTTGTTGGTGAGAACCTCTGCCCTTGCTCGATGTTTGACTGTGTTCGAAAGTCGTCAGCTCGCTACTTTTTGGTCATAAGTAATGGAATAATAACAAATGCATGTGAGATCATACGAAATCATGTGAGATCTGGTGGTGAGCTGTGCACAGCTGCCTATATTTACAACAGTGTAAGAGAATTGCATTAAAAAAATCCCAAGTCTTACATAATGCTGCTTTAATACACTGCGATCATAATCTGTGCTCTTTATTATCAGATTACCAAATTAATTATAAAGGACCGAATTATACTGTATATTATAAGGAAAAAAAGCTACAATTAGACATAATTTTAACATTATAACATGATGAATTGAAGACCATAAATTCTGCTACTTAAAGTTTCCAACAACTCAAACAAAGAAGAAAGAGGACTAACAGCTTCAGCAGGTCCAGGTGAGACTTCCTCTTTGAGAAGGAGCGCTTCCTGGTTTCAGGCTCAGCCACGCACGGACCGGCCAGGTCATACAGCCGCTGGGGACTGCCCAGGATCTAACACACACACACACACACACACACACACACACACACACACACACACACACACACACGGAGAAAGTTACTGCTATATGCACTCCACATTCATTTATTGTCTCATTTCTGAAAAAACGTGTCATTATCATGTTATAACATCTCACTGTCATCACATGAATGAGTCCTTTGTACAGTCTTAGAAATAAAGGTGCTAACTAGAACCACAAAGCATTCTTCAGTGTGTTCCCACAGAACCTGTTTCAAAGGATTTCATCTTGAACCCACTATGAGGTTCTATCAAGAACCCCTTTATATTCCAACAGTTTTATCTAAAACACACACAGTCAGTGGGTTCGACAGAGAACGGAGAGACGGAGAACCTTTTCATATTCCAAGGGCTCCATCTGGATCACACACACAGCGTTCTACCAGGAATCTTTTTAGATTCCAAGGGTTTTATCTAGGAGCCATCCAGGAGGTTCTGCTGAGAACTTTTTTATATCCAAGGGTTTTATGTAAAACCCACCAAGTCGATTCTACCTGGAACCTTTTTAGACTTCAAAGCTTTTATCTAGAAGTCACCCAGTGAGGTGCTGCTGAGAACCGTTTTAGATTCCAAGAGTTTTACCCAGAATCCACCCACGAGGTTCTATCAAGAATACTTTTATATTATGGGGGTTTTACCTTGAACCCACCCAGGAGATTATACCCAGAACAATTTTATTTTCCAAGAGTTTTACGTACAACACACAGTTCTACAGAGAACCTATTTATATTACAAGGGTTTAAACTTAGAACCTAGCCAGAGGGGTTCTACTGTGAGCCCTTTAATATCCCAAGGGTTTTTATCTAGAATCAATCCAGGGGGGTTCTTCTGAGAACGCTTATATACTAAAATTAAAAGGACTCTTGACAAAAGATTTCCGCAAGGATTTAAACAATCCTTGAAGAACTTCAACAAAGGTTCTTTGGATGATAAGGGCTCTTAAAGCAACTCCTACAAAAGAACCTTTTTCAAGAGCAAATGGTTCTGGGTAGAACCTCAGCCCTTCAAGAAGAACTCTTTCGGAACCCTTATTTCTAGGAGTGTATTTGTGTGTGTCCACTTAAACACCGTTGCCGACTGAAGATCAGCTATGATGAATTACTGACATATAATTGAGTGGAGAGTAAATCAATGGCTGCCTGATGGTAGAAAATCGATCAGTAAAGTTACAGCATTAAGGTCAGTTAAAGGTCTCCTCCTCCCACCTCCTTCATGATGCGGATGGCCTCGGTGCGGTGCTGAGGGGGCGGGTACAGCAGGATCCTGTGGTACAGTGACTGCAGCACCGGTTTCATCGACTCCACGCAGCTCACCAGACGCACCAGCTCCGCCGCGATGTAACACACGGTCCGCACCACCGGCGCAATCCTGGCGGGGGCGCTGGAGGAGCAGCCGGAACCCCTGCCCTGATCGGACACGGCTCCACCAGAGGAGTCCACCTCCTGGCTGATCCCTGACAGAAGAAGACAAGGACGGACGTGAAGCTGGACCACTGAAATCTAAAATCAGCTTCACCTGTCTTTATCTGTGACGAGAAAGTTTATTATAACAACAACAGGAAACAGTAGCCAGCTAGGGGCATCTGGTGGTCTCAGGCAAATTCTAATGCCAATACACTGATTTTAATTACTGTATATTGTAATAAGTCCACCTTCTATGGAAGGGACAGTTCATCACAAAATCAAAAGTACATAAATGCACGCATTTAGTAAAGTGCCACTAAATGCAGCTGTGTTAGCTAGTTAGCTCAGCTGTACTGACTGTAATTGGAGCTCAGAGCAACAGGACAACACTGGTGTTTACATCACTAGCACAGGAGCTTTGGACCACGAGGAGGAGGACACTTTCAGACCAGAACCAGAGCCAGCCAAGCAGACATGATAACGAGGCTCCTCCACTGATGGAGGAAGCTAAGAGGACTTTTGGAGATACTGGCAAAGAGACATCTGCCTTCTCTCCAGTATAGTGTAAATAAATGGCACTTGTCTTATGGTGCTCAAAAAGCCAAATGAATAAATTTAATTCAACAGTTTTCCAGAAATCATGAACCAGTTACTCAAGATAACCCACAGACCTTGTTGTGAGCTGTTGCACATAGAAACTATTTTCTCCCTGCAGTAGAATCTAAAAGAAAGTAGTTCCTACATGAAACTGCTCACAACAAGGTCTGTGCTTTATCTTGAGGAACGGGGGCGAGTATTATAGAAAAAGATACCGGTGCTGAATTTTTCACATGTATTTTTGTGCAAGTTAAGCTCCACAAGCCAAATGACCCATTACATTGACAAGAACACAGACAAAAGTCATTTTACATTCACTTTGTTACACACAAGATGACTCATTAACTAAACATTTTAGAATAATTGTGGAAAAACATATATACTAGATCATATATATAGTGCTGCAATAAGTTCAATGACATCATATTTTCTGTTTTTTTTTTCATCTGGAGCATCTGACATTAGTTTGCATGACTGATCAAAGGCAAAAAATACAAAAGCATTTTAAAATGTAAACTATACAAGCCTTCATTAGAGATGAGAGCTTAGAGATGTCTCTGCTGTAAAAAGCGAATCCAAGTAAAGATAATTCATTCATTCATTCATTCTATTTTTAAGACCACCAATATAGAAGAGTATTAGGGCCAGGTATCAGGAAAAAAAAACAGGATGAAGAAAAAAGAATAAAGAAGAGAAGAGAAAGAAGGAGAGAAATGACATTTCAACTTTATTTTCAACACTTCAGCTTTTCCCAAAACGCAAAGATATAATAATAGTAATTCATCTTTCTTATGGCTGGCATTAATACTGAAAATTCAGCTTTATATTTTACATTTTAACTTTATTCCTGACATGCAAAATAAAAAGCAGTCGTCCACCTTTCATCATCTTTTTGTCTGGCTCTAATACTGTACCGTACATAAACGTCTGTGAGGGGTACACAGAAAATGTCTTTTCAGTGGACTTTTTAATATTAATTGTGTAATCATCAAGTCACTGCCAGTGTTTTCCAAAACAGCGTGTCTAATGAAGACGTCCCCTGTCTGTGCAATCAGTGTAATTCTTAATCTGTTTTGTCAAACACTGAAGACAACTGTCTGCTCTCTGCTCAGCAGCAGTTTATGGAAAGCTGTTGGCAGCTTTTACAACTGCATATTAAACACAAACTGTTAGTGTAAAACGTTGTTTCTGTCTTGATGTCTGGAGACTTTTAACTGCAAATGGCTCAAACTACAGTAACCCTCGCTTTTTTTTAGTGTAAGCGCAAAACTTTCCTCTAGTAAATCCAGTTACCTAGACTGAGTCTGTCCGAGAGACGCTCTCGCTCTGGTGCCCCGGTGTAGCCGTGGTGGGAGGCGATGGTCTTATCGTTGACAGGGTTTCCCATGATCGCCACGAGGGACGGACACAGCTGCTTCCTGGGAAAAGGAAGGATTATGAACACATTAGATACAGTACATTATAATAAGTAAAAAAAGGAAGCATTACATAAAACTGACCACTAACCAAACATCTCAAATTATCAATAACTGGACAAATAGCTCCAAAAATGTCAGGTAAAGCATCGCTTATATTTTAAATTAGGTCACTGACACGAGAGTCAGAGTCTTCAAACTTCTTTTTAACATCTGTTTTTAGATTTCTGCTTTAAAAAACTAAATTAATTGGTACAGTTGCATATTTGTAATCAGTTCTTTTTTTGTATGAACCTTTTTTTGGTAGGTGCTGTTAGTATCCAGGTGTCAGTAGACAACAATGCTATTTGCACCCGGAGTGTAAATAGCCACACTGACTATAGCTAAACTAGGCGGCTGGGTGTAAATGGCCAAATAGTTATAGTGTGACTATCCTCACCCGCATGCAAAAGAAAAAAGAATTCATCACAAAATGCACTGCTCCTTTTAACCACGGCCTGCTGGGACAAATGGACACAATGTTTTTTCCACAAAGAAAGACATTAAATTACCGTATAATACTTGCCGAATAATTAAGAATTTTTCATAGACAAGGTTTCACAGAGATTATAATGTTTCTTCTTCCTCAACAACTCTCAAAATAGTGCAATTTTTTAGTGGAGTCTGGGGTTACTAAACAAACATCCACTGCAAGCAAGAGAGCCCGAACACTGATAGAAATTTGTATTACAGTGGAACAAATGATGGATTTACAGGATGTCATGTCTTTCAATGTGGCCCAGGACACATTTGCGTTCACACTGCTAAAAGAATGTGGTCACCTCTGAATGTCGTCTGAGCGATCGTCTCTCAGACGTGTCCTGAGTGTGTTCAGACCCGTGCTTAGAGCCCCTTCTTGTGATCAGATCCCTCAGGATGCATGTGAACAGAGCCACAGACACTCTAGTCACTTTTTTTTTTTTTTGGCAGCTTCTCGTGGGAGCCTCATTTTAGAATCTCAGGTGTGACTTTTTCCACTCCTCAATCAAACAGCAAATCAGAACTTTGTCTAAAACAGCTGCTGCTGTTGCTTTATTTGGAGTGCAACTCATGGGGGACTACAGAAGTGTTACATGTCTTACCATACAAGGTCGGTGAAACCTCTGGACAGGTGCATCGTGGGTGGACAGCTGCTGAGCATGGAGAGGATGCACTCAAGGTAGAGGAGCTGCAGGAGCTGGTTACCACTGCGAGGTGAAAAAACACACATGTTTAGTAATAACAGGAGTCAGACAGCCTCTGAAAAGATCCAGCTTTGTAAAAAGAGTCCAGTCTCATCAGGAGTCTTTGCTAACGATGTTTAATCATGTTTTGATTCAATAAGCAGGTCAAAGTAAACCCTTGGCTGTTTGTACTTGGTCTTCACACACATTAATGATAAGCCTGTGCACAGTAACTGCAGGGCTGCTGCTGTGTCAGCATGTGTTTTCTGTCACTGCAGCTTAAAATTTGTTCAGCTAATCTGCAGTTTGTGCGGGGTTTAACACACAGCTGTGTGCCAAGTTGAACCTGACTGCTGTGTCAAAATGAGCAAAGATACGATTAAAAAACGTCAGATTGTGATTATTAGGACTGAAATTGTGATTGCAATATGTGATATGATCACATGATCATCACAATTTTCATTTTAATTGAAAAAACACATTTTTAATTTTTCTAAAAAATTGCATTTTGTCTCTGGTTCTGCAATCTGGATATTGCTGTTGGCGATACTGCGATTTCAATGATATTGTGATTAATTGTGCAGCCCAACTATTCATCTATCTATTTATAGATTTAGTCTGTTTGTTGTCATTTTATTTATATCTATTTATATTTTTTGGATTGTTTTCCTCTTAACAATTTACTGTTCATATACTTTTTAGCCACTGTTTAGATTTTTTTAATATTTATTCAACTCATCTTTTTATTTTGAGTTTTTACTGAGTTTTACTGTATGAAGCACTTTGTTACATTTTGCTGGTTTGTATGAAAAGTGCCATACAAATAAAGTCTGATTGATTGATTGATTGATTGATTGATTGATTGATTGATTGATTGATTGATTGATTGATTAAAAAAGCATTAAGACTAATCAGAAGTAAGAGTGATCTGTGGTGGAGATGAGAGTTAGTCAGAGCAGATTGTTCATTATTGTTCCCAGTGCATCAGCTAACTAACACAGTCTGTTAACACGTCTTTAATAGAACAGCTTTTTGTTTCTGTTCTGGGTTTTTTTTAACCAATTATAGTTAATTTCCTGTGGGATAACTAAGATTCCTGGGAGATCTGTGACACTGACGAGCCTGAAGATGAATTCTAAATAAATCACCTAAATATTAAGGTATGGTGTTGCCTCTGGGAAACATAACCATTTATGGCCCTTTACACTCACATCACAATACATCTTCAATTACCCTTTGCTAAGCCCCGCCCTCCTTAGTTACTGTTGCTAAGCCTGCCAAACTTTCCATACAGTTCACAGTGATAACGGTGGCAGATTTAACATCGAAATTTGAAACATGAGGTCTTTGAATCTTTAGAGACGAAAACAAAAGCAGCATCTCATTTCTAGATGACCATGGTGGATTTTGTCGGCTAAAATAATGACTCACAAACAGATTTTATAAGTTTTAATGTTTCCACCTGACACGTTTTAAAACAAGAACCCTGCGGAAGTGTAATGTAAAAAAGGAAGCACAGGGACTCGATTAGTGTGGCGGACCTTGAGACAGGTCACCCAGCCAGACCAGCCAGACCAGCCAGACCACAACTGCAGAAGAGAGCCAGGATAAGAGCTAAGCTAACTCGGCTTAGAGCTGAGACAGTGAGCCAGAGAGAGATCCATCATCATCGAACCACTCTGACTCTGCATCAGCCCACATCCTCCTCCTCAAACCCCCACAGAACAAATGCAGATGCAGTGGGATCTAACAAGTTTGTCTGGAGGTAAAGTTACTGCAGCTAGTCTTAGTGAGCTGGACATGCGTTTGCAGCTTATGTAAGAGCAGATGAAGACAGAGTTTAATCTATTCACTGCATGTGTGCTCCTGTTTCATGTTTTTGAGAGACGTCTGAAAAGATGACAGCGTCCAGACTCATGATACGCTGAGTATCATTCCTCTCAGAGCCTCCTGCACACCTTCAACATGGAGAGAAACTGAAAGCTTGTCAGCTCTGGATACGGTTGCTAAGCTATGATTGGACAATTGCTGTTTGGAGGAGGGGCTCAACAAAGGATCAATTATAGTGCAATACTGTAAAAAAAAGTGTCAGGACCCTAAGAAACATAACAGCAGTGTTTTAATTTGTCACATGACTCTGGAGGTCATGTTGAATCTCTTTTTTGCTGCCTTCCTCATAACATTCAGCTCCATCATTGTCTCGCCACAAAAAATGGTCTGAAGATGCTTTTTTTGTTTTGTTCTTATCATTTCACAAACCGGGAAAAATGGAATCACATTAAGAGATGAGTAAAGTTTAATTTTTAGTTCTTTAAAGTATTTTATTTGATAATCTACTTATGGAAAACTCAGTGATGCACCATGAAGTAAAATAGTCATTTTTTGGAAATTTCTTCAAATTATATTTGCTGGTCAGTTTTATGACAAAAAACATATTTTTTTTTTACCAAGTGGCATCATAATGCAGACCATAGATGGTTAAAAACAACAAAAGAATGAATGTTACATTAAATACTGCAGTGTTACCTGTCCACTGACTCCAGCTTCTCACAGAAAACTGTCAGAACCGTCACCACGTCTTCACACAGAGCCTGACTGGTAGGAGAAATATCTGCAAACACACACACACACACCATAACAAGGTTAATTCACAGCACTTTATCTTTATTCAATATGTTCATGAAGTGATTAAGAACACATTACTTTCTCCTGTCTCTCACGTTTTCTCTGTTATAAATAAAATAAATCAATACTTTCTCTGTGAACCTGTTTGGCTCTCTGCCTGCAGATGCATCCATCTAAACCGTTCATGTGTGTGTGTGTGTGTGTGTGTGTGTGTGTGTGTGTGTGTGTGTTGCTGTATGGCACCATAAAGAAGCCCCTTCAGTGTCTCTGTGAGGGAGTTTCTTACTACCTGCAGACAGGTGATTACAGTGGCTTTACAACAGCTATAAACAGTTTGTAGTGCACACTAAAGAAGATTTAAGTTCCACAGCCACTGGAGACTCCATGAAGCTTTAATGCTCACTTCACACGAGAAAACAGCACAAACTGGAGAGAAGAAAACTGCTGAGACTTTGATCTGAGATTCTTACAACTAGTGGAGAAAAACATCTAAAGTTCATCCTGTAAGTAAAGACTGTAGTTACACAAGTCACAAGGATTTATCCTCTTTATGGTGCCATTTTAGAAACATCCTGCCTCTACCAGACTTCAAAATTAAAATAAGCACATTTCTCCAAATATTTAAGTTTCTTAACATACCTCAGACTAGTCAGGACAAAATGACGTTGAAAATCATCCAATGAATCTGATGAACTGTTCAGCCACTAATAATTAATTCCTTTAATATTCAGATTTGTTGAAGCTGTCATAGGTGTTAATTCAATGACACTTTATATTTCAGCATTGTGGCCATAGACACACATTGTACTGGACTACATTAAATTTGTAATATTCTGCCAAAAGATCAGACATAAAGGTATAGTTTGGGATTTTTTAAGTGCAGTTGTATGCAGTACTTACCCATAGTCAGTGTATTACTTAGAGTAGATGGCAGTTTGGCACAGTATTAGTTTGGAGAAGCAGCAGGAGTACTGATGTAGGAAGATAAGCAACGTACTGCTGTGGACGGGGTCAGCAGCAAAACCAGGTCTTTAGAGAGACAGGGATCGTGCCACACACTAATGTGGAAGTCTGGTTTAAAAGATGTGAAGCAGCAGTCTATCTATGACATCAGGAGCAGTGTGCTCAAAATACTCCTGTACATAACTTAAACATTTAACTTCAAATGGCAATGTCATTCGTTTTGGGGAGCTCTGATAGACAGCACAGTAGTTCATTCTAAGTTAAAAGAAAAGAGGAGAATGTTGAAATAATTTTCAGGGAATTTTAGCTTTTCTTCTTTCTTTTGTTTTCCAGGTTTTCCAGGACATGTGGGAACCCTAAAAATGTATTTCAGCCACCTAAGAAAATCAATGTCAATAATTGTACTGTGCTGTAATTGTATTGACTCCTTTGACAAAATCAGTAATTTAACCTCACATAACACAGGAGCTGCTAGTCTACTGCTGCCTCCATCTGTTAGTTCGTTTGGGTTATTGTGTGGCTTAAAGCTTAGTCTGGAGTCTAAGAGAGAACACAAACAAACTAACAGACTGAGGCAGTGGTGGACCAGCGACTCCTGTGTTCTATGGGGTAAAATTACTGGTTTTACCTATGGAGTTTGGTTGATTTGGAGAGAGCAATACTTGGCTTATATAATGACAGCTTCCCACCAGAAAATCAGAAAATGAAGTGATAAAAATAGTCTAAATATAGTGTGCACTTAAAATTATACAGATTTTTTTTTTTTTTAGGTGGAGCCCTTTTAAGTAGCTAAAATATGCTTTGCTGCTGACCCCGTCCACAGCAGGACATTACCTAGCTTTTGTGCAGGTACAGCCATCTATTGTAGGTAATACACTGACTATCAATAAGTACCAAACAAACTGAACTATTCCTTTAACCGTGACCTCAATAATAAACAGAATTTACACAAGTGCACGTGAAAAACTGAACTTTGTCAACTTCATATGGTAAAATGATTGTACAGGTGTAACTAATCGGCCACTCAGCGTATCTCAGTGGTATATTATATCATCATATGCATGATTATATAATAGAGGTGATTACAGCCCTGGAGCAGATGAGGACAGCTGCAGAGGAGAAGAACAGCGCTGGTAATGATGTACCTCTTCTGTGCAGCGGCGGTGCAGTCACCTCGTCTCCATCTGCCCCCTGTGGAGGAGCACACAGCAGGAGGTGTGTTTACTATGGGGGGGCTCTTTTTTGGGGGGGGGTTCGTGTCTACACAACTGTGATGGTGTATGTAGAAGAGTGACAGCATGCCGCTGAGAAGATGAGAAAGTGTCATTATGTGCCAGTTTGGTGGAGTGTTACTGTATGAGTGCCAGTATTGTTTTTGTCTATACGCAGTATCCTGTGTGTTAAAAAATTATTCATACCAACACTCCAATAAGTTTATTCCTTAGGGATTTATGTATATGAAATACAGTAATGTCTGGCATATATATATATATATATATATATATATATATATGTCTGAAATGGTTTGGTTTGCTTTAATTATTTTAAACTTCTTAACTTGCCCTGTCTTCAAACATTTTAAAAATGTGTTAAAAGTCTTCAAAAACTAATACTTACAATACCTACTGATAACATAAGTGTTAAAATGTGCTATTTTAATCATATTTGTTTTAAAATCTATTTATTATGAAAATGTTTTTAAGTTGTGTCCCAGATTCCCATCAACATGATTTAATCAGGCATAAAAAGGGTTAGCTATACCCCAAGGACCACTCTCTCACTTCTGGTAAACTTTCAATTTTTTGAAAAGTTCATTAAATAATATTGTTATCACATGTGTCAACCATAACATGTCAACTCTGTAGTCCTTCTAAATCAAAGCTAAATAAGAATTATGGCTTAAAAATGTGTATTTTGACTGGCATTAAGACAAGTCTGAGACACTTAAAAAAAATAATTGGCTGCTCAGTACAATTATGATGTGAAATGACAAAATGTAACATTTTGTCAAGGTTGTTTAACACAGAGTGAAGGCTCTGTGAATATTAGCTTATGATCAAATCTTCACCGTGCCCTCGTGCCGTGAGATTTCTTTTCAATTTAGAGCTCAAATAATAATCTAAACTTTACACTGATAAAAAAAAACAAAAAAAACAACTACATTAAGTTGGTTCGTTAAATGTTTGGAAAGGCCTACTGCATAATTTAAAACATAAGTTTTCTTAAACCACTTACAAAAAGAAGGCATCATGACCCCCCATGAAGCTTTGGTGACCCCTAATGGGGGTCACGACCCCTAGGTTGGGAGCCAGTTGTCTAAGCAATTAATCAACTAATCATTTCAGCTACTTCATAGATTTCTAGTTTGCAAAACAGGCAAAACTGGTCCTGTTTTTGTTGTGAATACTGAAATGTCCCAGGCTCCTTGAACTACTCATCCTCTGTTCTGCAGTTAATTTTGTTTCTCTAAAACAGAGTGCAGCATATGATATGGTGTAATAACATTATATTTTGACTTCTGCTGTGATTCCCACCCCTCATTTACAAGTGTGCACACAGATGTGTGTGTGAGTGTGTGTGTGTGTGTCTGTGTGTATGTGTGTGTGTGTGTGTGTGTGTGTGTGTGTGAGACCACTGTATTGTGTGTGTATTGTATGAGGGCGTGACCTCTTGTCTGTGCCGCAGCTGGAGCGTCAGGTCTCCCAGTATCTGGCTCAGCGTGGCTCTGACCGCCGTGTTGATGCTGCGCTGGTGACAGCTGGACACGTAGGTCTCGATACACACCTAAACACACACACACACACACACACACACACACACACACAAATACACACAAAAGACACACGCAATTCCATCTGTAAGTGTGCAATCTTTCGTATGTCTGAGTCACAAAAACAGGAGTCATGACGCACAGTCCCAAGACAGCATCACTGGCGGACCACTGAACTACCAGGGAGATTTATGGGAGGTTTCCATGGCGTCACAGGTTACCATGGTAACCAGACTAATGAGAGGGAGGGGACAGGTGGATGTATTGTCAGTGGCCAGAATAGAAGGTCACAGAGTAAACACTGTGGAAGGTAAGACAGCACTTAGTCAGCAGCTGAGCTACACACACATACAGACACACAAAAAAACACACACACACAGACATATATAACACATGCTTTTCAGTGGATGCTTTTATCAGAAGTGCTTTACAGTATCATGAGAGTATGGCGTGTTTTAAGCACATATGGTCCCACTGGGATGGGGAACAACAGAGCGTTAGTGCTTCACTCTTTACACCCAGCTATAAATGCAAACACACACACACACACACACACACACACACACACACACACACACACACACACACACACACACACACACACATATTCTTCATTCAGTCCCAACAGGACCTCTTGTCATTACTTTACATTACAGTTATTTTGATAAATTGCAAAATAGTTTGTGACATCTTCTATTAAAAATGGCTCACAATGTATTTTACAGCACATTAATAAGACATAACAAGCCGTACTTTGTATCAAATTAGAAAAAAATTAGAATTCTTTATTAGACTCTTATTAGACTTTGTAATTTGGGACACATTACAACAGAACTGCACTGTAAACCAAAGTCAAATCACATATATTTGATACTTCCCAATTCAAAAGCGATATGTGAGCCAGATCTACAAAGGCCAAAATTAGAGAGGCAGAGGGACATTTTGTCGACGGGGGCCTGCACAGACATATTATAATGCTTTGCTGGAGGCAGATAATATGATTTAATTAAAGGAGCAGACATCTGTTTTGGCTGCTCTGCCAACTGTAACAGGACCAGCCAAAGAGGGTGAGTCTCAAGTAGCAGATATGTGGACTTCACTTTAGTTCATTTTTAACTTTAAATATTCCTGGTGTGCATGGTTTTAAAAAGTACCTTTTCTCTTTTCTTCAACCAGATAACAGCCTACACAGCCTACTGCGTGCCTGTGCTGACTCAGCATCACAATGTTAACTGAACTGCTTTTCCACTGCAAAATAAAATCCATTATTGAAAAACAAAAAATGCATGAAACATAACTCATCACATGCTCAGAGACAGCTTCTTGCACTGATAATTGCAGTATGATTTGGTTATATGGTGAATAATTATAGGGTATATCTATTTATTTCTGTCTAAATTACAATACTGTTGTAATGCGAACCTAATTACCCAATTAATAAAGTCTAACAGTGGGAAATGATACACTTCAGTTCACAGTACAGTATAGAACTGTAATGTAAAGTGAAGTCGGAAACAATACACTTCAGTGCACAGTACAGATGCACTGAATTCAATTTTCTTGGCCTAATCCAATTTCTGATTTTTAAGGGCTTGACTTGCTGATACTGATTTTGTCCGATTCCAATTTTCAGTCTTTCAAAGAACTATAATTGACAGCATTCAAAGACATTTTGGGAGCTTTTCTTGTAAAATTAAGTTGGATGTTCATAATAAAACACTGACTATTAAATATTCATTAAATACTATTCATTAAATACTATTTCACATATTTCTCCAAAACTGGATGAGACAATGTCTGAGCACATGGATCAACACAGGTTGTTCATTCTTCAGCCAGAACAAAAAGTGAGATTTTAACTGTCCCTCTGTGAACAGCAGTCTGCTGCTGGCTAACATTAGCATTAAGAGCTGTTCTGCGACATTGTCAGCTGCTCAGCTGCTGCGTCTCCTTATAGACCATCTTCTCTTTATCCTATTTTTGGGATCTATCATGGGATCTGTTGTAATGCGTCCTTAATTACCCTCTAACAAAGTTTCATAGGGATCTAACTGTTGGAAATAACACACTTTAATTTACAGTACAGTTCTGTTGTAATGTATCCCTAAGTGCCCTCTAAAAAAGTCTTGTAAGGGTCTAATAGTGAAAAATAATACACTTCAGTTAACAGCACAGGTCTGTTGTCATGTGTCCCTCATTTCCCTCTAATAAAGTATAAGAAGGGTCTAACAGTGGGAAATAATACGATCTAATTTACAGCAGAGTTTTGTTGAAATGTGTCCACAATTAATCAGGATATATTTAAGGGGTTAATACTGTCTAATAAAAAACATATTATTTCTTTTTTGTCCAATTTGATAAAAAAAACATGGCTTGTTACACCTTATTATTTGCATGGTGTTTAATAATGGTGTAACTACTATTTAATAAAGAATTACTGTAGTTTTTGTCTAATCTGATACTGTAAAATAAGGTGTGACCAAAAAGTGTTCAATTTGAAACTGCTGAAAATGTTATTCTGTAATCGCAGCAGGTGATGTGAATAAACTTGAAGCTTGACATTAAACTTTCATTTGACATTTACACTCTCACACCAAACAAGCTCCAAAACTATTATTCAGAGGTATTAGTTTAAAGATGGTTTAGTTTAAGTAGAAAATTAAAATTGATTAGCTGGGATTTAAATCGTTGGAGCTTGTTCGGATCGATACACAACCGGAGAGGAAGCTCTGCCTCAAATCAGACACCACAGGCACTAACAAACACTGGTTCACTGAGGTCAATTTTGATTTGACTGTTTTTTGCTAAATATTGAGAGGATTTGTCTTAACTCTACAATCTTGGAACTAAAGCTGGGATTGACTGAATTTGCGCAACGTTGTTTTGTCCAAGAGGGATTGTCCCGCTCCACAAATCCTTTCAGAGGTGAACAGGACGAGGGTTTAAGGGAAGAGGTGCAGAAAATGTCAGCGCTGATTTACTTAACCAATTAATAAAGATCCGTTCGGTCCTCTGACAATAGAGGGGCTGAGAGTTAGTGGGTCCAGCCTCACGTACAGCTAAGAACAAAGACCATCTCTGCTAATTATATTCACATATTAAGTCCTGGCAGCCTCGGGGATGTTTTTCACCACCTGGGCCTAATCGATGGCAGATCAATACATCCTGCATCCTTAAGCCTTCCAGCTGCGGTGAGAATGAATTTGTGTGAGATGGAACAGTGTAAGGAGCTGCCTCCCAAAATTAAAACTTCTCGTAGCTCCAGGAGTTTTAACACTTGCACCACACGCAAGCAATCAATGTTACAGTTTCTTAGAGCTGCAGTTCAGTGTAAGTATGAACATGACACAGGCTTAAGATTTTATATTTCACAGCTACACAATGTAGATTATGATTTTTTATAAAAAATGTTTAAAGTTGTGTCCCAGATTTCCATCAATTCTGTCAGATTTTTACAAAAACATGATCTAATCAGGTATAAAAAGGGTTAGCTTTACTCTACAGACCCCTGTCTCACTTCCTGGTTTAAAAAAGGCAGGAATACTGCTCAAGACCTGCAAAGTTTTCTATTTTTTGACAAATTCATTAAATAAAATTACTATCAGATGCGTCTCAACTCTGTAGTCCTTCTAAATCAAAGCTAAATAATAATTACGGTTTGAAAATGAGCATTTTGATTAGCATTAAGAGAACTTTGGCAACTTTAAAAATAAAATGGCTGCTCAGTATGATTATGCCGTGAAATGGAAAAAATGGAACAGTTTGACAACTCCGTAAGACATTAACATCAGATTTTCCATCTGACGAAGTTGACTTCTCGACTTAGTAAAAAAAAAAAATTAAACACTAGTAGATTGGCCTGTTACAAAGTTTAATAGCCACAAGATTTTTGAAGACTAAAAATCGAACCCCCCTCAAAATACAGTTCAGTTTTTAGCTAATAGGCAGTACATGTGATGAACAAAAAAAGATAACAAAAAAGATAACAGCAGCTGAAGGGAAAAGAAAAACCTGCAGCAGTAACAAAAGTTAAAATGATGCACAGGAGCTGACATTGAGGTACAGCACTAGAATTAGCATTAGCTTACATTAGCCTTTCCTGCACAGCTTATTTTACAGCTAACCCTTCACTTAAATAACAGGTGAGACTTTCCCTGGTGTTGAGCTGCAGGATTTACTAACTGACACACTGTAACCTGAACTGTACATTTACTACCAGATTGACAACTTACTGCTAAGTTTAGGTTTCTGCTCTGCTATGAGCTGCACTGGCAGTTTGCCGCTCATTCTCCTTTTCTTGTCCACAGCCATAGATGTTTTATATAAACCATGACAGGGCACTGCTGCTCAGTGTCACCTCCAAGTTTTTCCAGTGGTTGCTTGCGGTACTGCAGCAAAAAATTCCCCTGTGCCCAAAAAAAGGTTTTTCTCCAAAAGCCAACATAATAAAAGAGACGTCTGTTAAACTGTTGACAGGACAACTCAAACTGCAAACAAGGTCAGTTATGAATTTTTGATCCATGGAGTTTTGTTTTTGTAAAAGAAAAACATCTATGGGTTGAGCGGGAATGTGCGGGTGGGGGCATATTCAGTGGGCAATAAAACCAGGAAGTAGACCTGGAAGCTAGAAAAGTTTTTTTGGCTTATGAGCCAGGCGAGCAACTGAATGGGCGCCATCTTTGCACACTGTATATAGTTCATTATAATATATCTACACACAACACACACACTCACACACTGTCTTGTCACTTAAAGGAGCTACACTATGCATATCATAGTATGCTTCAATTGGGACTGCAACTATTTATTATTTTCTTAGCTGATTAATTGATTCATAGTGGTTATTAATAATTGTTTGTTTTAAAAATTCAGAAAATGATGAAAAATATCTTCACAAAGTCCAAGCTGATGTCCTCAGATGTCTTGTTCTGTCCACAACCAAAAGATATTCAGTTTATCTGAATAGAGGAGTAAAGAAGCCAGAAAATTTTTGCATTTAAGAAGCTGAAACCAGAGAATTGTGTAGATTACAATTTTCTTGGTCAATTCTGATTTCCGATTTTTTAAAGGCCTGACTGGCCGGTACCACTTTCAGCCAATTCTGATTTTCAGTCTTTCTAAGAACTATATTTGACAGCATTCACAAACATTTTTGCGACTTTTCTTGTCAACTGGATGTTCATAATAAAACACTGATTATCAAATATTCATTAAATACTATTTCACATTTCTCCAAAAGTCCTCCAGGTTACATGCACTTATCATACTATTATATTAAGATTATGTACTAGCGGGAACACAATCTCGCAAGATCTCATGGGATCTCGCGGGATTTCAGTCAGCTGCTACAGTCGTCACAGCCCTAGACGTAGCAACTAAAATATTGCACAATGCATCTTTTCAGCTTTGCATTTTGACTTGATATTCGTCATATAATTACAGTTCAAAACCAAATTAGGTGTCAAATGTTGGTCCTTTATCTGTTAATGGGTTTGTCTCTAATGAGGGACTTCATTTGTTGCCTTAAAGCAAGAACTCAAGGCACGTTAAACGAGACAGAAAAACTCAATTTTTGGTGACAGGAATAATCTCCGAGGGTGCAAATTACTTTTCATGTAACAGATACAGTAGTATGGTTAAGTATTAACCTCGAGCTCTGGGTGTTTTGGAACTGAATAAATCCCTCAACGCTGCCAATCCCTGCATTAAGAACCTGCACCGAGCCTCACTGCTTGCATGGTATAATGCTGATAATGGAGTGGTGCTGACAACCTCTCGAGTCACCCTGAGTTATGACCAAACACAAACACACACACACACACACACACACACACACACACACACACACACACACCAGATGGCCGGTCCTGACTGCACAGAGCCCATTAACACAACATGTTGAGCAGGTTTTTATGAGCTGTTAATGGACGTCACACGTCACCTGGGTCCAGGCGATGCTCCTGCTGCTGAGGGGAGTGATGTTACAGCAAAAAACAGATAACGCCGGAGAACAATACGCCAGTTTTGGCATTTGGGTTAATGTGTGGAGATAACAGGGTGGGCTGGTTGTTGTTCAGGGCTGCACATTAATGACTGAAATGACATTTTCAGGTCATTATTTTTCAGCTCAGGTGGAGCATGTCCAGGTCGTGGTGTGGTTTCATTCATTCACTGCTACATAATGCCTTTTGTTGTGTCTATTCAGAGGAATTACAAATGCTCAAAAATCTATTTTTGGATTATCACATATTCACCCACCATAGGGCCTTTTCACACCACATCCTCAGCCTCAGTTTACCCTTCACACCCACGTCATTAAAGGTAACAAAGCAGCAATAAATGTGTGTTCTGAGTTTGTCACACCCCAGAAACATGTGTTATTAACCACCCATCCCGAAATCATGAAAAAACTGGAGGGTGTGTCCGCTCCGTTGTCTCAGCATCAAAACATCACTAGGACCTGAAAATGACTTGAAACATGGACGCTCCGTCTAGCAGCTTTAATGTCCTGACATGTTTTATTCACCAGAGTCAGAGGACGGTGACAGGATGGTATTTTTTTTTTCTTCTGTGTCAGGTTGTTGGAACTGAAGTGAGCTGAAGTGAACTGCTGAGCTGATTTGGACGGGAGAGAGTCCTTAAAGTTACGGGGGACCCACGGCTCTGGCATGTCACTGAGCAGTTTCAGGTCCGCCCCCCAAAACAATCCTGAACACAGTGTGTATCTTTTGGGACACACTGCTCAGCATGCATCACATCACCTCCTGGGAGCTTCCTTGCTATTTGAAGATGCGTAACCATGGTAACCAGCGTTAACATTAAACTAATTCTAAAAATAAATTATACATAGCAAAGTGAAACCTTACTTATATGGAAGCACTATTGACTTTATACCAGAGCTGCCTTCCTCAGTCGCTCTCTGCCTTTGTGTTACATTGCTGTCATCACTACTGCATTGCATTGTAGGGGTGGTTCATCTGTCTGATTTCCCAATCCGATTTGATTACGATTATTAATGATTCTCGATTAGCGATTACTGATTTTCCATTTGACAACAGTAACCCGAAATACACCACAAAGTTATTGCACCATTTAAAAAAAACAGTCAGTTGCTGAATTACTTAACTCTTTTACTGAGTAGGGGTGCAACGGATCAAAAAATCACGATTTGGGTCGTATCACAGTTTTGAGTCACGGATCGGATCATTTTTCGGATCAGCAAAAAAGAAAAAAGTGGTGGGATTAGGCTTAAATTATTTAAAAAATGCACTTGTCTTTGATCTTTGTCTGTAATTATCACCATAGTTATGTAATGTAATAATAATGATAATAGTAATGATAACGGTAATAATATTAAAAACTTCAAACTTATACAGTGCTGTACTATGTATATACTACACATATATTAGATCATTATACACTGTACAGTATAATATACAACTACGCTCTGTAGTCTGGCTCAATGTCCCGCCTACAGCAGCACATCTAATTGGTTAGAAGTCATGATCAATCAATCAATCAGCAGACACACTGTGTCACAGACGGGGTGAGACAGAGCTGCACCGGTGAAATAATATGCACCTCACGTATTTAGTCTTCAAAAAGTTAGTTATAAGTATCACTTATGTGGAGATTTTTTGGAACAAATCGATGGTGGAGGAGATTAAACTCTCAATTTTTATAGATGTTTTGATGCTATTTTTGGCTTTTTTGCTTTGGAATCCACTGTAACTGTTGTGAATCAAAGCAGACTGCAGCAGCCAGCCTTCACAAAGGAGCAGGTTTTAAACTTGCAGAGCCATTTTTAAAGCCTACATGTGGTGGGTGTTAGATACTCAAAACCCAAAGTGTTACTTCAGGACTGTGCTGAGCCTCTGAAATCCATCTTCTGAAATCCAACAAAAGAGATACAGCCCTAACAAATCATCACTCCTGAGCTTTGAACATTTATTTTGCTTTAATTCATGCCATCTGATATTTAAGATATATATGCACCATCATGAGTTTTGATAGCTAATCCAGATTTGATGGTGAACCCTGAAACTTTCTTCGAACTGACCCAGGCTCTCTTCACATCTAAAGCCTCTTTGTCTTCATCTTCCAAAATCAGCCAATCTCCTTTAATGTGTGTGTTTGTGTGTGTGCTGGACCGCTCATTTCAACCCTCTGAATAATTGATGAGATTACAGCATGAGACAAGGCCTTCGGGTGAGTGGGGACGGAGCAAAGCTTCACCTTTAAAAATAGATTGAGCTCATGTTCTGCTTGCAATGCTCACAGCTCACCGTCATTTTCTTTAGAATAAGAAGCGATGCTATTTGTCACTCGCATGGTTTGGGACAGAAAAGAAAGGAAAAAAATGATGCTTCAATTTTGCTTCTTCATCAGGACAAAGTTAAGAACTCCACAAAGAGGAAACTGCAAACAACAGTGCAGGTCAATTTCATTTTCTTTCAGACCTCATTAAAGTTCATTTAGTTTGTAAAACTGTGAACATGCCTCCTACTCATTTTCTGTGAAACTCTAACTACTTTTATCTACCTAAATTTTTACACAAGTATGTCATTTTGATATTGTAATATTATTATCCCAGACATGGATGTAAACTGTTACTTGACTGGTTGGTGGAGACAAACAGCTGTAAGGCAGTAATCCTTTTTTTTGACTCTTCTGACTGCGTTAACAGCTGACTTCTCACTCTTGTTAACCGGCTGAGTGATTAACAACTGCTTCAGTTTGAAATCTTGTTTCAGCTCGAGACAATGTATGTGGAGTTTGTGTTAACGTTGGCCGAACTTTGCAAATCTCTGCTGGTTGTATCTAACAGTTGTAGTGGCACTGCAGTAGGTGCTTCACCATCTGTTTCCTAGCCAAGAACTGCACTTTCAGTTTCTTATTGTGCTCTGTCCTCCAGATGAAGGGAGGGTGATTGTGTGGTTCAGCTCATAAACTTAGTTTAGCTTAAAAATAAAAGAAGAGTGAGAAAGATGAGAAGTACAGAATGAGGATGTGGAAACTAGAGCTAAACTGATGGATCTGTCAACTGATACTATCTACCTTATATTGGCCTATCACAGCTTTATTGGTCAGTATCTGTTTTGCATATATGTTTTCCAATCCACACTTATATGAAGACTTTTTTAACACAGAACATAATGCAGATTGTTTTTACTTGCTGGCTTTAGCATTTTGGTTGATCTTTTTTCTTACATCAGGTTTAACATAATCCTGCTTCCATTACATCTCTTTGTCAGAAGGGTTAACAACTTTTAAGATCATTGCAAAAACTGTGTGTTTATGTATATATTCTATAAAATAAAAAATATAAAATATTGACCAATATATCAATACTGTATTTTCTTTACTCCCAAATACAGGTATTGGCATCAGCCCAAAAAATCCATTAGGTAATGAATTATATGTCAATATTAAATCAGTTTGATGCTTCGAAGGGACAACAATTGCATTACCAATGAAGACGAGCTTAGCAAATAAAACATTTACTTGATTTAACCTGACTTCTGGTATAAACCACGCCCACTTCTGGTCTTCTATCCAAATACAGATACAGAGACAGATCATTTTGTTGGCTGAACAGATACAGATAGATTTGTAAACCAACAGAAATCTAATGGCTGTATCTCAGCTGCATTTCTATATCCAGCTGCCTCTAATGTTCCCAACAACAGCTGAACAAGGAATTTAAAATATTAATTTCTGCCTGTTTGTTATTTATTACCGCTGAAGCAAAAAGAAAGTATCTGTTTGTTGTTTGATGTAAAATCTCAAATATCTGATGATGAAGCTGCTGTGCATAAGACAGACTCAGGCCGTCCTACCTCAGCGATCCGGAGGATGGAGTCTCCATTAATGTCAAAGTTTGGTGAGTAGGTGATGCACAGCAGGACCTGCACACAGGAGACACAAACACAGTTCTCTGCTTTATGAAAGAGAATAAAGTCGGTGATTCATGTTTCCGTTATTCTTTATAATGTGGGTGAAATGAATCAGACTTCAACTGATGCAACCTCATCGCAATCATACACACTGTGACAGAGTCAGACCATATTAAAGGGATGGTTTGGATTATGTGAAGTGGAGGTACTCAATAGTCAGTGTATCATTCAATTTCAGTTCAAGTGTGCTCTTACAGCTGTGGGGGTGTGCTGCCATGGGGAGGGATAACAAACTCTTGCCCTGGTTCCAAATAAAAATTTGCTCAAAAAGAAAAAAAAAGAATGTTTCCCTTCTCATCAGAGAGCCTTTTACAAAGGTAAACCTGTGTTTGATCAGCCAAATATAGTTCTTTATTGCTCAACCAAACTCCATTGGCAAAATCAGTCATTTTTACCTCGTGGAACACAGGAGCTGCTTTTTGATCTGTTGGTTAGTTTGTGTTATTGTGTCACTTTGATGAATCCGAGCAAACCCTTTAAAACCCCAAAATCACACAATAATAACAACAAACTAACCAACTGAGGCCATTGTAGACCAGCAACTCCTGTGTTCAGCAAGGTTAAATGACCTATTTTGCCAGTGGACTTTGGTTGAGGGAGAGAGTGATATTTGGTTTATGTAACGCTGGTTTCCCATTGGACAAGGTTGATATAAATATTCAAAATATAGCATACACACATTTTTTTTTTATTCTTGCTGAGCTATTTACATTGGCTAAAATACGAGTGCGACAAGGGGTGGATTTTCACTTCTGTTCCATCCCTCTGCCACAAAAATACCCATCCTAATCCCATGACAGAGTGAAAAAAAAAAATCCTGTCCAGTCCCGGTCCTGGAAGATCGATTCCAGTTCCATCCCATTCCTGTCGATCCACAGTCCACACATGACATTACACAAGTTTTCATACAGAAAAAAGAGTGATCACCATCTACTGTTGGTAATACACTGACTATGGGTAATTACCTCATACAAACCCGCTTCACAAAACCCGGACTACCCCTTTAAGTTGAACGCAAAGACAGAGAGGACACAAAGCAACATGAGGTTGAGCTCTGAAGACGTCACATCACCATCAAAGAAAAAGCTGCAATGCAGGCAAACATTTTCTTCATGCAGAGCTGTTCAGCTGCCAAGCATATTTACATCCCTTTACTCATTTTAATGTCGGCCTGCTGCAGACTGGGTGTGCACTGTGCAACAGAAAAACTAAAGTAAATATTCAAAAACGCATATCAGATCAGAGTTTACTGGCAGACGTTCAGTCCAGTGTCTTTAGAGACTTAGATCAAGATTTGGGGCAAGAGCAGTGTGTTCATACATCTTCAGGTCCTACCTTCATGACTTCCACCTGCAGGTCCTCGTGGAGAGATGGGGTGACTCTGATAGCGTCCAACATCTGGCTGAGCAGCTGCTTCTCCAGGACCTCCACCTCCATGGTGACTCCACCCACAAACCTGTCCTCACACAGGAGCTTCTGATCGGAGAAAGGCAGAGAGAAGAGTTTCACTGAGCAGAACACTGCTGTAAAAAAATAAATCATCATTGGCAATGAATGCTTTAATTATGTATGCAAAACTGCAAAACAAACACAGTCAGAAGTTGTCCTTTAACAAAACAAACAAATAAATAAATAAATAACCATGTAATATTACAGCAGATATTGTCACAGTCTGGTACACTCTTGAATGGTGATATTACAATATCCGATATATTGTTAATCCCTTGTAATTACAGGTTAATTATGAGTTGTCAAACACAGTGGAGAAGCAGTGCAAGAAGAGAGAAGTTTAACTAATGTCATTTACACAGCTGTATTTATCTAAGGCTGTATCTAAGCTGTGTATTGAGTGCACTGAGTTGAACAAGGGTGCATTTTAGTGCTTATGAATTCAACTTTTCAATTGTTAAAGGATAATTATGTTATTTCTTCTTTTTATTGAAGTTGATGTTGTTGCAAACCACAGATTCTCTGCAAAACCATAGGATAAAAGGAAGAACAGGGGAACATTGTATTCTGTATAAAACTGTATGTTGCAGTACCTGCATTCCAGTAAGCGCCGTCTGTCCCAGTTTGGTGTTTTTCGACTCCAGAGCCATCTGTAGAGGCAGCAGACAGCGCTCCCTGAAAGCACACAAACACAAACAGGTTACATCATCTCTGTTGCCATGACTGCTTTCAGTAGAGCTTCCAGGACTGTAGTAAAGTAGTGTTTTCATCATACTAGCTAGAAGTGTCTTTCTTTTGCTCCACTCGCAACGTGATGCACAACAGTGACGTCAAACCCACAGTGATAGGAGTGTGCCACTACTAGCAAAGCATTATGGAGAACAACACAGAGAACAACAGTCCAGGGACAGAGGAGGTTATCTGGAGTGATGGAGGAGTTCTGCACAGTAACATGACAGCACGATTCCTCTGAAGGCGAGATGATGGATCACTATTTCTCAAAGCGGTGTCATCAATGTACGTAGTCAGTGACGCCTACATCTTTACCACAGCATACCTTGCAGATAGATTGGTGATGTCTGGATCACTGACAGATGTAGAGATGGTGATGTGACAAAACATCTCTATCACCTCCTGGTGGCTGGTTGCAGTATAGGTCATAAACCACACCCCACCTCCATGTTAGCAGATGGGACATCTGGGACATTTTTTTTTTCCCAAAGATGGTTTCTGTCATTCAGGGGTCAACAATAAGGATTGCCCACCTGCCCAGGACAAGTAAAACACCATGTTGGGCAAGAAGGCTAAATCTGGCAACTCACATAAATGGCAGCAAATGCTGTTTTCAGCTACTTAAATATGAAATGATCGGGCTTTTCTTTGTTTATTATCATGTTAAAGTGAATGTCTTTGGGTTTTAGACTAACTACATGAGACATTTAAAGACATCTTCTTGGACTTTGAGAAACTGGGATGGACATTTTTTACTATTTTCTGATACTTTAAAGTTGTTGCAGCTCAATATTAAACACAAGTTTTACAACTTTTGGTCTTTGCTGTTATTAATAACTGCTAACAAAACTATTTGCACAGAGGAAAGTAAAAATTGACCTTGGGCAAGTAGATTATTGACCCACCCGCCAAACCAGGCAAGTGAAAAATATTTACATTGAATTTTACATTTTAGCTAGTTCTTATCACACTGATGTATTTTCAAGTGATCATTTTTGTTATCAGTTTAGATTTAATTTGTTATTTGATGATAACTGTGGCTTTTGATGAACCAGATTCACACCTATAATTAAATGCCAGCCTAGTCTTCATCCGGTTGCATGTGTGAAACATGTGTTTCTCCATGGCTACATCTGCTACAACATCCCACAGTGTCTGATACATTATATATATATCAAACCACAGTCACAGTTCAGCTCTGCAGAGCCGACTGCAGCCAGTCAGAAATGTTTATTGTTGCCTCACAACTTCAATATTTAATAGGAAGTGAGATTACGGAGGACTGAGGGGAAAAGAGATCAGCGGAATATGAGAAGGTCTGAGTCTTGACCTCCATCATGAACTCCCTCTCTCCAGCTCTTAGTGATCCTGCAGGAGAGTTCAGAACATCAAATCACACCTGAGGGGGAAACTATTTAAGAGAGGGAGAAGAGGAGATAGAAGGCTGCGCCTCCTCGCTCATCTCTCTTTGTTCTGCTGCTGAAAGGGTCATCATGCTCCATTAGTGCTAGAAGCTATTTCACCATTCTCTCAAGTTCAAATACGATTCAAGTCTGACAGAAACAGAAGAGAAACCCACTGTGGTTTGTCAACGCAGTACACTTCAGGTTATTTTAAAGTTCTGCTACAGATAAGTTTTAAAGTATGTAAAGAAAACACTAATACTAGGCAAATACTTTGTTTAATATGTTTTTTCCCGCTGAAAAAGAAAAAAAACTCCGGAAGCCCTCATTGTAAAATTCTGATCCACTGCTGCTTGTACTACCTTGAAATTATGTGCATCAAGATGGCATTAGAGGAACCATGAAGAGTTTTAGCCAAACATGTTTGAGCCTCAGTTAGACTCAGATTCAGATGAGGAGTGTTAAATGTGATTAACATCTTTATTTTTGCTGCTTGTTAGCTTGGAACTGGTGGTTAAAGACACAGCTAATGCTAACTCTTGTCCTCTGTACTGACTGGGGTTTAAACCTGGGAATCCCATTTTGTGAGACCCACCTAAACCATTTCCCAGAAAATATAATGATAGGAAAATATGAAAAACATTTAGAACACATGGGAATATATTTAGAAAAAATGAAGACCTAGTTTACTTCCTTATATTGATACGCAATATGGCTGCAACAAACAATTATTTTCATAGTCGATTAATCAGTCGATAATTCTCTTGATCGATCGAATAATAGTTGTTTGTTTTAAAATGTCAGAAAATGGTGAAAAATGTCAGTGATTCCCAGAGCCAAAGATGACGTCCTCAAGTGTCTTGTTTTACTCAAAATGTTGCAATGTTTTTGTATAATTCCTTAAAAGTTCTAAGTCACCTCACCAAAAAGGTTCATGATTACAAAATCTTGAACAAGATATGCTTGATTTGAAGATGAAAAAGAGCACTTTGTGTATTCCACAAAAAGGCTGCAAAAATTAGTGAATAATAAAAAAAAAAACATTGTGTTGGTTCATTGAGACGTAAATGATGTTTGATGTTTGCCTGGGGGATTGCTATTATTGGTAGAGCTTGCAGGGAGCAAGTGTGATTGGTTCAATTTGGACAGTTTGGACAAAACTGCGAGGTTGCGCAGAATTCACAGGGATTGTTTGAATTTGTGTGAACTGTTGAGATCGCACCATCACAACTTCCTTTATGGACTATGAATAATGTATATACACATATGAACAGTCAAATACTCATTTTGCCGTTTGAAGACCGTGACAACAAATGAAGCTTCGAAGCATTCAGTACAGTCACAGTGAAAACACTTCTCTAGTGATAAACTGCACAGATACAAGTCAGTATAGTCAACATTTTAGGAGACATGGACATAAGAAAAACACGTTTTGAGTTTTTCATTGGGGGCATCTTTAAACAGATTTCTAGTAATAATGAAACAATGAAAACAATCACCCACAAAAAGATGCCGATAGCTGTTCTGTAAAGTTGGAAATTGCACAAAAGAGAGTTAACAAGAACGTTAACAAGACAAGTCTGACTTTGTGAGGCTATTTCTGCCTCAAGCCTCACAGACAGAGAGATGTCACCGCTGACCGTGATGGGACTCGAGATGCAGTCAGGCAGTCGGTGTCTTTGGGCTGTTAGAGCCTCGCCCAGGCTGAGAACCTGTGATAACATGCTACAAGCTGATGCAATTAGTTTCTGACAACGTCACTTTCAGACATCTCAAAACTGGACTCTGCAGACCGAGACACCGAAGCACGGGGCAGACTGAGTTAACCCAAGGCCACAGAAAGATAAAGCAGGAACTTTTAAGGTAATGCTCCTTGTTAATTTAATGTTTTATTATCATCCTTAAAATCTTTTAATTCTTGATGGTCATTGATGATATTACATGGGGAGCTACAGGATATGTCAACTCCCATCATTCAGAAAAATGTATTTATGGATTCACAACAAATAAAAATAACTCCTTTCAGTTAAAAATAAAATGGCTCAGTAACCGCATCTTTTTTGGTCCCAGATCTTCAGTGTACTGTAGGACAGAGTCGGTTATGTAACCCAGCAACTGTGTTTGAATCACAAAGCTGATTTCTTTTCCCAGTTTCTTCAATCGTTCTTTGTCTTGTTCTCTGCTGTACGCTCTGTGCGCTCTTTGTCTCCCTCTCATTATTTGTACTTGGTTGAGTCTCTGTGCTCTGCTGCTGAGAGGAGGCTACGGGGCTTCATCTCTGAGCTCTCAGGCTGCTCCGAGCTGTCACAACTAGACTGGTTCAAATGGGCTGCGAGGAGCCGCGGCTGGCACAGTGCCCAGCAGGTCTCAGCAGTTTCAGGGAGTTCAGACGCATGTAGAGAGCAACAAATAAAAAGGGTTAGGGTTAGGCAAACAACAAGAAGAAAACAACATTCAAATAGAGTATCAACCTCAAAAAACCCAAAGGAAACAGCACACAGACAGAGTGCTTCAGTTCTCTCAACTGTTCATCCACTTGACTTCACATTTGGCAGGTGTTTACCTTTGGGCTTGGAACTTCTGAACCAGAATTCTCAGAAACATTTTTTTTTTCCTGGATTCTGCTGGTCCAGATGAATTTCAAATTGAATTCATTTCAAACTTTGTCCAAAAGTTTGAGCAGTCATCACTAAATTTGGCAGAGGACATCTCTGGACCAAGCCATAAAAAGTAACTTTTTCAGATTTTTGGTATGCCTTACACTTTTGCTATAGATGGTATAGAAGAAACAATTCTCTCAGGTCCAAAATCTGCGGTGGTTCAGATTTTTTTATTCACCGTGCAGTGGAGACAGTTCACAACAAGGCAGTATGAGTCTGTCTGACTAGAGGGAGTTTGTACAGGGTTTATGCACAAATTTCACAGTAAAAACCAAAAACCATGTATACAGTGTCAACCAAGGAGAAACTCAGTCTTTACAATACAAGCTGGGTCACCCTTGACCAACAGGAATTGATTTCTGAGGACCCATGAGAGTGTAATTTCAAGTGTGAAGCTGATTGGCTGCGTGTTTCTCGACAACACTGCAAGTTGCACTTCCAGGAGCCAAGAAGTCAGCCCACTATGAGTACTGAGCTAGTGCCCATAAAACTACCAAATTCAATTCTTTTGCAAATGACAGAATAAAAACATTCCCTTTCAAATTAAAAATGTATTTTCTCTTTTTTCCATCTAGTAGTTATTTATTCAAGGGCCTCTAATGGCCACTATTCTGCAGACAGAACTATGGTTCTGTCCTGTTCTGCTGTGTCAGTCAGTTTGTAGGAGTGGGTGTCCTCTTGGCTCAAGAGTCCATTTTGTAATAAGAGGTTTGAAATCTTTTTTTTTGTGGAGAAAGAGGAGCACACTGGCTGAGAACCACCACACTGCATTACACAGACATGATCATCAATATTTAATCTAATAATCTCTAATAAAACAATAGAGGTTATTGAATGAATAATTGATGGCATGTTGAGCTGCGACAGCAGCCAGAATTTATGGAACCTCCGTTACAATCCAGAGGCCACCGGCAGCAGCAGCAGCTCTCCATCCACTTTACATTTTACACTTTATACATTCAAAACCTTTTAACCAGAACACTGGTAGAAACACAGTGAGTTTCACTGCCCGGACACAGGAATATTTCCATGACAACACATGCAAAATCTGTTGCTGTGTTCCTACAATGAAAGAGGAGGATACAAGAGTTTTGCAAAGGAAATACTGGACGTTGAAAGGTTCAGTGTAGTTTGGATGTTTTGAAGCGGGGTCATATGAGCTTTTATTCATATTCATGTAAGTACCGGTGTAGGAAGATAAGCAAAATTATTGCAGGGGACAGTTTGAGCAGGAAAATTTAAAAAGACCAACCTAAAGAAAAGAAAACTAAATCAGTTTAAATGTACACTATATTTAGAATATTTGCCACCACTTCACCTTTCTGTCAGACAGCCTTTTCTGACAGGAAATTGCCAATACATGAGTCAAATAACACTCTCCCCAAAGCCACTAGACTCCTTTGGCAAAAGCAGTAATTCTACTTTGCAAAGCACAGGTGTCACAGTTGCAGACCAGAATCTAGGGCTGCATCATATTGTAAAAAAGTCACATTAGGAAATTGACTGAAACTATGATTGCAATTACGGAAATGTTCGTTTGCGTTATAATGATCATTTTTACTAAAAAAAAAAAAAAAAAAAGAATATTAGTGACATTTGTTCAGACAAACATGTTTTCTTTCATCTGGAGAATGGGATTTTTAAGCCAGATCATCTCTGCAGCACCACAGTACCTCATTATAATGCTGTTTTTGCTTTTTACAAAATTTGCGATTTGGTTCTGGTTCTGCAATTTGGATATTGCACTTGTTCATATTGGGATTTCAATAATATTGTATTTAACTGTGCAGAATAACTGTTCATCAGTTTCCAGTCAACAAAGGCTGTCTGACAACAAGGTAAAGTGGTGAAAATGTTTATAAACAATTAAACTGATATAAACTTTTTAGGTGTCTTGATTACACCAGTACTCCTGGGACGTGTCAACAAATATCTACAGTAGTTAATACACTGACTATAGATAAGTACCTCATTAAAAAAAAGGCCGAAACATCCCTTTAAGTTCCCAACCCAGCTTCTGGCAGCCACACAGAACTGGAGCCACAGGTTTTTGGCTCCAGTCACTGAACAGCTGTTTGCATTTGTAGATGTCCGGTTTGATTTTCTCAGCATGGTTTAATAGTTATGAGTATAAAAGCAGCTGAACTCAACAAGATGAACACCTGTAAAATCTAATATGATCAAAAACTCATGTTAACCATGAACTATAGTTTGTGGCAGGGCTGCACAACTCTCCAACTGGAGCACATCTCAACCTTATGAAGTACATCAACTGAAGGCCACATGTGATCCACAGTTCCAAACTGTTTCTTTGTCGATGTCTTTTTAAAATTCAGTATTTCCACTAACAGCTGCATTGATGAAATCATGGCGAGCTGCCGACACAGAATCCCTTGGTTCATGTTACCTGAGATAAATATGATCCCAATGTGTTCTATGCAATGAGGGATACAGATTTTTAATTTGGGAAAAAGAGGCCACTGGAACTTGATTGGCACCATTGACATAAAGATGGATGCCATGTCTCCACTTCCTCCCATTGTACAAAACTGAAGCCCAAATATCCCAGATACTAGTGCTGCCATCTTTCACTGTAACTGATCAGAAAAATACCCATAAGCCTGATGAGAACTACCTAAAATGACAGAAACCATCTTTCAGAAAAATGTATTTGACATGTATTTTGATGTTTTAGTTTGGCCCATGTCCCTCCTGCTATCATGGAGGGGGTGGGATATGTTGCCTATACTGCAGCCAGCCACCAGGGGGCGATATAGATGTCTTGGCTTTGGAGCTCTCCTGTTGTCCATTTCTATATATGCCAGTGACTGGTACTTGTTACAGAAGATATGTATTGGAAAAACCCTAGTTTGTGTGTCATATAAAATGCATTTTGTACATTTTTAAAATTAATTCCAAGAATTTTTTTTATTTTTATATTGCAGAAAAAAATCCATCCAAAACATTAATGCCTTTCATAATACTGCAGTTTAACAGCCAGTTGTGTCTTGATTTATTGCCTCTTCTTCTTTTCTATTAGAGTTTCTATTTTATGAGGTATGTTCATGTCATAGATTTATAATAGAATCACACAGGGCACTGCCGCTCAGCCTCGCTGCCAATTTTCCCCAGTGGCCACTTGTGGTATTGAAGCAAGAAAATCTCCACTGGCCCAAAAAGCATTTTCCTCTATTGTCCACCATTATAAAAGAGACGTCTGTAACACCTTGAAAGAAGGTCAGTTATGTCTCTTTCTATTATGAATTTTTGATCCATGGAGGTTTTGTATTTGCAAAACTTTCCTCGAGCTGAAAAAAAAAAAAATCAAAAACGATGACATCATCACGATGTAAAATCTACAGGCCTAGGTGGGGCAAGGGGGGAAACCCTACTATGAATATTCAGTAAGAAGTAAATCTAGAAACAAGAAAACTTTTTTGGCATCACCAGGACTGAATGGACGCCATCTTTGCATTCACTATCTAGTTCCTTCTAATATATCTTTAGTTCATCCACAATGGGACCACATTTACTGTAAACTAGAGCTCGACCAATATTGGATTTTCGTGGCTCATACTGATATTAGGGAGATACCAATATATTGTGCAATATTCTTTCTTTCATACTGGCACATATTGGACAACATACGCCAATACAGATATAGACAGATTTAGCTGTCAGAAGGTCAATACTGAGCCGATAATATCGGCCGACTGATTTATCTGCCTGGCTCTACTGTACTCTACTGTTGTTGTGATCAGCATCTTCTTCATACAGGAAAAACATATTTGGGTGTTTGGAGAGTCACTCTAACATGTTTCAGCCTGTCGGCTTCTTTTTAAAACAAAACTCTTCCAAAATCCTTAAAAATCTGAACAATTACCCTTATGTAGTATTAGGTTGTGTAGGTTTGATCATAAATGTCTCCCCCAAAAACTGTGAATCAACACTTCTTTGACAGTCTCAACTACATTTTTTAAAGCTTCACAAAGTCACAGGGCTGATGAATGAGTTACTACTGTGTTTAAACTGAGTGACGTGTTAACACTGTTGTGTAAAGACACACTGCCTGTGTTCAGTGTCCAATATTTGCATTATCAACCTGAGAATGATTTGATCATTCAAAATCATTCAAATCATACACACTGTGTAAAGCAGAGGTGTTCAAGCCACGAGGCTCAGAGAGGAACAGTTTAATAATCAGTTATCTACTGCCTGTAGTAAAGACACAAAGGCACAAACCCTGGAAACACATGACATGCCACCGTTGGTTCTGCAGTATGAACACTGTTTTACTACGCAATGAACATTTTCAGTCTGTTGAATGTTTCAGTTCTGTTCAACTTTGTTGTTTTTTGTTGCAGCGACTACAACAGGTTTCAGCTTTGAGCTGAAGTGAAGTGAAATGAGTTGAGTGGAGTTGAAACGCAGCTACATGTGTCATTTAACTTACCGAAGTTGTGAAGGGGAAATCTTGGCTGATCCATTCTGAGACTCGAGGGTTTCTGTAATTGAATGCAACAAAGAAAAAGAGACAGTGATTAATAACACCTGGTACATATGCTGTAATACCTTTACAAAAAACAAAAGAAAGTATTGATTTATAGTTAAGTATTCAGTTTGAGGAGCTCAGAGAGACCAGTGAGATTTTCTTTACCTGAAGAAAAATCCTCACACAAAAGTTAATATAAGCATCAAGTATTTGACATATCAGCTGACTGATTAGGATAAAACAGTGACCAGAGGCCAAGGCTATGAATTAACAACTGCATTTTAAATGTATATATGTTTGACAACCCAGCGCACAGGTGTCAGAGTTTCTGCTGGCTGAAATGCTCACAAGAGAACCACTCTGTATTAATTTATCACTGAAAATAGTCCCTGACACCTGCACTACTCCTCTGTTAAACCAGATGTTTTAGCAACTTAAACGTGCAGTGAGTCATTCTGGACAAAGAGAGCTGATTGCTGAGTCTCATTCCCAGATTGTCAACTGTCAATTTAGTTTAGAAAACAAAGTATCAGTATTTGACGACCTGAATTTGACTCTATACCAACCTGTGATTGGTCAAAGATTTCTGACAGGAGCTAGATTTTCTAAAGCCTGAAAACAGAGCCAAGAGGAGGTGCAGAAGTCTAGTTTTCTCTAAGACAATCTGAATTACAATATATGATTATGAATGGAGAAAGCAGGAAATCTCCATATTTGAGAGGCTGAAAACAGCATCTTCCACCATTTTTGCATGAAAAACTACTCTACCCATTAATCAATTACTGTTCATCATTGTTGAAATAACAAATATTTTGACAGACCCATATTAAAATGTCCAACTTTACAGCAGAAGTTAACAAATTTATAGCTGATTTCCCCATTCCTGACAACTGTACGAAGGCTGAATTTTTGCTTAACTCTTGTTTAACTAACTTATTTTAATTATGCATAATTAAGGGCGTGGCTGCCATCATTGGTGATTATCCAAACCTGGAACTGCCAAGAAGGCAACAGCCACATCTGCCATTGTAGATGTATTATAATGAAATAGATAGGACGCTGTCGCTCAGCCTTGCTGACAGTTTTTCCCAGAAACCTGTGGGTGACATCACAGAGGCTCCGCCCCACTACTTATTATACAGTCTATGCAATCAACTCTCTTTCTCCAGAATAGCTTTCTGCACCTTTAAGTTGTGATTCACTTTTATGTCTTCAGTAAGAATGACTGAATTAAATAAAATACAGAGTGACTCCAGCCTTATGCTTTAACAAAGTCAAATGTCAAACGTGTGTAATAACAGCTTGTTAAAAGTGAACACAGTTCATCTTCATACTGAACTGACCTCAGATAACTGTGTCTCAGAAACCTTGAGATATTTCACCTTGGCTTCATGCTTTCCACTAACAGGGGACACACAGTACTGCATTTTTCCTCATAGAACCTTGAAATATGAGACTTGCTGACACCTCTAAAACACAGCATAAATCTCCTGTTACTCTGCACACACTGTCATGCTGCGTACCTGTTTCAAGCCCTGTCCTTGCACTGCATACTGCCATACATGTGCCCTGTGTGTGTGTGTCTGTGTGTCGAAGGCGGTGTTCACCTTCACATTCAGAGACAACTGCGAGATGCACATTGATTAATGTCACGGGCGTGTCTCCAGATATTTCAAGGCGGCTGGTGGAACATTTCATTGGCTGATGAAGTCCACTGGCTTTAGAGACACTTTGACAGATTTCACTCAGTCAGTCCACATCAGTCAGAGGACAGAGAGAACTGAAATGTATGATATGTTGTCTGTTTTTCACCACTGAGGCCTCAACCTAAACATACACCTTGCATCTGTGTAACTAAGGTCTGCATGCTACCCCTTACATCTTCAAAAAAAGTTCATTACTTTAGTTTTGATGCATCTGAGGGAAATGATTATTTTCATTTTGCATCATTGTGTGCCACCTTCAAACATCAAGACCAACTTTAGCCTAAATGGATGGGATGATAACAAATAGATAATACAAGTTCTTGGTGTGTCCATCAGTGCATGTCAATTAGACAGACATAAGACAGAAAAGAAGTAACAAGATGAAAAAGAACAAGATAAAAAAATAAGATGCAGAAGATGTAACAAGACGAAAAACAATATAATAGACAAAACAAGACAATAAAGTAACAAGACAAAGAAAAATATGTAAATGACATAACAAGGGAAAAACAATGTACCAAGACGAAAAAGACATATCAAACACAACAGACACAACAAGACAAAAAAACTCATAACAAGATGAAAAAATACATAACAGACATAACAACACAAAAAACTAACAAAATGAAAAAGACATACTAAAAACAACAACAATGCTAAAAACTATGTAAAAGACATAACAAGGCATTAAAAAAAACGCATACCAAGGGAAAAAGGAGTTAACGAGATGAAACAGACAAAAGAGGCAGGCTGAGGACAGGACAGCTGGGAGTGATGTCCTTGAGAGGATGACTTCCTTTTATACTTTGAGTACATTTCAGAACCTGTACTTGTTCACTTTTACTGCAGTAAAGCAGCTGAATTAGTACTTTTTTCCCCACAAAAGTATCTGTAATGAAGATTTATTACTAGATTCACCTGCAGTGACAAACTGACCCCTTCATCCTTCACCTCAATCCTCTCATCCTTCACCTCAGTCCTCTCGTCCTTCACCTCAGTCCTCTCATCCTTCACCTCAGTCCTCTCATCCTTCACCTTGCCCATTCATCCCTCAAACCCCTCATCCCTCATCCCACATCCTTCAAACCCCTCATCCCTCATCCCTCTTCTCGATCCCTACATCACTTTCTATGACTACCATCCTTCCACACATGACCCTCTTTCCATCTCCAGCAAATCCTGTCAGCATCCAATAAACTACTTTTATACAGAACATATGGTGTGGTCCTTATTAGTGAAGTTCTACTTGAGTACAGAATGACTGTACTCAAGTAGAGTGTGTGTGTGCGCATTAAGTCAATGCATATGTGTGTGTGTCCCTTCGTCAGCACAATGTGAACCCACTCTCTACCTGCTGTCTCACAGAGTTCCACCTGCCACTGAAAGGTCAGGCCGGCCCGTCATGCCCATTAATGCTAATAATGTCACCGCTGACGTCAGCAGAAACCACTTAAAAATGGTGTTTCATAAATTTTCTTTGAGACTGCTTTGGACCAATTTAGTGTGTGGTGTTCTGAATGCTGTTTCAGGGGCTTTTCTGCCTCGCTGAGGAGAGAACTTCTGTGGAAAGGGAAGCACCGAACTGTGCAGACACGCAGTAATGAGACTTGCAAAGTGTTTCCACTCAAACTCCCAAAATCTCCTTTTCTCTATGAAAGGTTCTTTGTGGTTTCATGCAAGGTACTCTAAGTCATGGTACAGCAAATCATTTCAGTAGTAAGGGACGACTAGTGAGTCAGCAAAAATGTCAGTACTGATGACTGTCGCTATGTTGTTATGGCTCTATTAGTTTACTGTGAGATCGGATCTGTTTTAAAAAAAAATCGACAGCCTTATGTCTTCTCTTACATTCCTTTCTAAAAGACTATGCCGATCTTTTAATATTTAAAATTTAAAAGCACAAACAACACTACTGAGAGAGCTGTGTTATGCATGATGTCATTATATGACTGCCTGTGAAATAGGAGAGCTATTATCACAGCTGCCTAACATTATGCATAAAGCTCGGAGGTCTGTACTTCATGTACAGCTGCATTTTTGTGGTACTCAGTAGTATGATTATGATGATATTTCTTATTTTTTATATTCTCTATGATCATTATTTCTGTGGCCACATTACACTGAAATACATACCTTAAGGTTATTGCAGTTATTGAATACCAACTAATGAAATGGGGGAGAACGGGGGCAGTTGCAACAGTGGGAAAATGTAACGGGACAGTGTTCAACATATTTGTATATTTGTAATTTTTTCTACTGCTGTCTAAAGTCAGAAGACCATGAATTTAAACTTTTAGTATTTTATCTCTATCTATTGGTTAACGAACATATACAACCTATGCTAACATTGTTGTTGCTAGCTAGCATTGGCTGCAGGATTGAGCCACACGGCCCAATGTAAGCACCTGATTTGTACGTAATGACTTACTTTTCTGTCAAAAAATGAATTTATTTCACCACATTTAAAAGTAAAAATTATTCAGCTCAGGTCGAATAATTAAAATCTACCTAAAAATTACCGCTAGAATAGTTGCCCATATACGCAAAAATAGACTTTAGCTTTGTCTCACATCTAAAAGAATTTGAAACATATAGTAAAAAAATCTTAGGTGATTACTTTGAAGTGTGCTTTTCTTTGGGATACAATGGGTTAATATGACTTATTTTTTTCAGTGTTTAAATAATTTCCACCAACTACCAGCAAGGGGGCAACAGTAACACTATGACTTCTTGAAATATATTTAATATTACAGTCTCGTCCTTATTAGCAAAAATACATCAATTGTATAAATAATTAGTGCACATATGTGTTTCTTACATGTATGACTAATGTATTTGAAGTAGTCTGTGAGTTAGGAAGAAAAATGCTAACATTGTTACAACTGCCCCCGGTCTCCCCCCTCTATACATTCAAATGCCATTCATGTTTACATGAGATAAAACTGCATGTTAAACTCATTGTGACCTCTATTGTTCATACATTTTCGGTCTGCTGTTAAATTTATAATTAAAGATTTCAGAAACTTAATTTTAGGCACGTTTAAACAAACTCTCTGTGGCCTAAAATCAAATTTAGCCGTGAGATGAGGACATTCATGGGAATTAAGAGCTGTGTTTTAGATAAACTGAAAGAAAATGAATCTCCTTTTAAGCTGTTTAAGGAATGTTTGTCCATGGATGGAACAAATCATTAAAGAAAAATGATATTCTGCCTCCCAGTAAACTGAGCAGTTGACAGTGTAAACTGATAGAAAAGTCTGGTGCATTCATGTGCAATCTTGAACACTGGAAAATTGACTTTCTTTAATGGAAGTTATTTCACATTAAGAAATGGATGCTGCTCAATCAGATAGAATTATTGAAGCTGTCTGAATTACTCTGATTTGATCTGAAAATGACCAAGTTTCATTTTCAGCTGTGCATATTAGTAGGGTAGACTGGGGACAGCTGCAGCCGGGGACAGTTGCAACAAGTTTTATTTTTCCAATCAGCAATATTTTACTGACATCACTATTAAAACACAAACAAAAACAGTTCTGACTCTTGAGAAAAGTCACCAAAAACTAATAATAAAGTAAGTAAATATACTATAAATGCTTTTACAGAGCATTTGCCTAAGAATTTAAATTAAATGCTTTGATGATGCTTCTACTGCACATGCTCTCCACACTGGGAAAACAGCACAGGCAACATCTGCTGCCACTTTTATTTTATTTTTTTAACTTGTTTAACAGGTATGAAAATAATTTTGTTCAGCTGAACTAAACTTCTGTATGAATTAATCAAAACTTACTGTCTTTGAAACCTTGCTTTGTTGACTACTACATGGCATGGTTAGCATGCATCAAGGTCAGTGTGTCTAGCTAACACATGTTGTTGTGGCTAACAGAGTGTGGACAGCTGCACAAAGTTGTTGCAACAGCCCCCAAGCTATGTTCCCATATTAAAACAGGCCACATGAATATTTTCAGCATAAATAAGTCATTGTTGCAGTTTTGTCCAAAAAGAAATACATAATTAATAAAAGTTTGTGGCATTGCAAATTGTTCCATCCTTCCTGTCTCACCCTGAAATATAGAAATTGAATAGCATCTGTAACATCTGCGCATTGCCTCAAAGTGGGCCTATGTTCTACGAATAAACAAACAAAACTCACTCATTGTTACTTAATAAATATTATTAAATAATTCTATATTATTGGAAAACAATTCAAGCAAAAGTTATCCTAATTACTGAAATTTAGCATGTTGCAATTAGGGATGCTGGATAAATATCAGGGTTGATAAATTATTAGCCCATGCAGCTATATCGGTATCAGTATATATTAACCAATAAATGTTGACTATAATGATATCTGATTTGATGGATTGTCAAAGCATTTAATTTAAATTCTTAGGCAAATGCTCTGTAAAAGCATTTATAGTATATTTACTTACTTTATTATTAGTTTTGGTGACTTTTCTCAAGAGTCAGAACTGTTTTTGTTTGTGTTTTAATAGTGATGTCAGTCAGATTTGGTTCAATCAGAGATGTAGAATATTAAATCATCCATCTTTGCTCACAACATCTCAAACTTTTTTCAAACCTCATCCGTGCATAAACAAAGTTATATGAACTTATTTTTAAAACACAAAAACATGAAATTATGGGTTACCTTATCATATCAGCCATTAAAAGACAATAATCAACAGTTATTGTATCCTATGAGAAAAATCCATGTTGCAACATCTGACCTCTTCCATTCAAATAAATATTGTGCACAAAATGTCACACATTATTATCTTTGGTGGTACAGTGTGGGTAATTGCTAGGGCTGCAACTAATGACTATTTTCACTGTCGATCAATCTGTGGATTATTTTCTTGATTAATCGATTAGTTGTTTGTTTTATAAAATGTCTGAAGAATGCTAAAAATGTTGATCACTGTTTGCCAAAGCCCAACGTGACTTCTTCAAATGTCTTGTTTTGTCCACAACCCAAAAATATTCAGTTTACTGTCAAAAAGAAGCAAAGAAACCAGAAAATATTTACACTTGAGAAGCTGAAATCAGAGAATTTTTACTTTTTTTCTTAAAAATACTTTTTGAACCTATCAATCATCAACATAGTTGCAAGTTAATTTAATAATAATCCATTATTGTTGCAGTTCTAATAATTAGCAGACAGATGTAAGTTTAATATATAAAGATCCGGTCCATACAGCCTCTCAGAAACTGAGAGAAGTGTTGCAACCGTCCCCAGTCTCCCCTACCTAAAAACAGCAGGTGCAGCTATTACTCCTGTTTTGGATGGTGGAACACATGGACATGGAAACCCCCTCCACCCCAGTGTCAGTCTGTGGAGCTGTCCACCTTAAATAAATCCCCAACTTGAGACAAAGACAGATTTTCTTTAAGATGTCGTGTTTTCTTGTAATATTCCAACACAATCGTAATTGATAAGGGCCTAAGGGAATACAGTAGCTGCTAGCAGGTGAACACAATCGCAGACCCCCCCCCCCCAAAAAAAAACAACATCCCTCAGCCCCCCTCCTGCAGCCGGCTGGCCGGGGAGGCTGCCGTCCACTCACCGCAGGCGTAGACGCAGGCGTCGCGGATAGCTTTGTGCTTGTGGCCGGACGCGTCTTTCTGCAGCTTTCGCAGGATTTCCTCCATGCTGGCTCCGAACTGACTGCAGACGGCTTTGTAATCTCAGAGCGACGCCGGGACTGGGCGGGTTTGTGTACGTGTGGGTTCGTCTGTGGTATTTTAAGGGTGCAGTGACAGTGACAGCATCCCCGAACCCCCGTGATGAAGGCGATGATGATGATTCATTCCCGACCAGCAGCCAATGATGTCAGGCCAGCCGTCAATCCTGCGAGGGTGGAAGGAGGAAGCGTCTGAGCTGTGTGCAGAAATAAACCGCTACTGCCTCCAACAAATCACACACACCCAGTAAAATATCATCATTAACTGTCACCCATCCAGCTGTCCATTAATTCAACCAAATTCAACGCCCTTCTCTCATCTTCGTCAGTCATTTGTTCCTCAGCAGCACTACCGTGTTTTCAAATCCGTTCCAGCTGATCCTTGCGTTCCTCACGCAGTCCAGATCCGCTTCCGTGTATCCGTCAAAACGGCGCTGCGTGCACGCCAGGAATACACCACGGAGAGGCGTCCGCTGAAAGGTGGATTTCTCCCCAACCTGGCAACACAGTATTTACACGCTTTCCCCGCGGGGGAGCTTGAAACTGTGGTAAGGATAAGAAAGCCGCTGGAATGGGATTTCCTGTCTCAGCAGGGCGACAGGTGCAGGAAACTCAGGCAGGTGATTCTGCCTTTCAAAATAAAGGCATGTTCACACAAAGCGCAAAAATTAAGTACAATTTCTGTTTCCTTTTTTAAATGCTAAGCTATGCATTTTCTTTTTTTTTTTTTTTTTGCTTTATATTAGTGTTATAAGCATCCCCAGTCTCCCCTGTTTGTTTTATAAAGTGTCAGAAAATTATGAAAAATGTCAATCAGTGTTTCCCAAAGCCCAAATGTCTTGTTTTATCCACAACTCAAAGGTTTACTGTCATAGAGGAGCAAAGAAACCAGAAAATATTTACATTTAAGAAGTTGAAATCACTTTTTATCTTTAAAAAAAAAAGATCATTAAAATTGTTAGCAATTAATCAAAATAAGCGATTAATAATCCATTATTGTTGCAGCTCTAGCGATTAGCTGACAGATGTAAGTTTAATATATAAAGATCAGGTCAGTCTGGTCCAAATAGTTACTGAGAAACTAAGAGAATGTTGCAAACGTCCCTGGTCTCCCCTACCTAAAAACAGCAGACACAGCTGATGGTCCTGTTTTGCCGCGGGAATGACTCCTAAAACATGTAAATCAGTTCAAGTTGGTATAGTAGTACCTGTGTTTTCTTAGTCCTGAAGCTTTTAAATTGAATGGGTTTTTGTTGTTGTCTATCAAAAGCTGAAGAGATTTTCATGTTTTGTTCTACAATGTAAAATATGTCAGAAATACTCCACTCTTGAATTTTGAAGACTTTATATGTCTTTAACAAAAGGCCAGATGACATTACACATGTTTACATTGCAAAACAGTTGCAATTTGGTAATAACCAAACACATCTTGGTTAGTTTTAGGGAAAAGATCACCATTTGGGTTAAAATAATTCTAGGCCCGTTTGAGATGAATTGCGCCTCTCCTGAAGAGTAGACCAGATCAGGAGGCCACAGCTGGAGGTGGAGACAAAAAGCTGCAGTCAAATGGGACAGTTTCCATCAGATTTCAGAGAACATACAGGAAGAGACACAAACATCCTGTTAGATTACCTGTAGGTTACCTGTAGTCTGCAGACCATGCTCATAGCTGAAGAAAGTGTGTTCTTTATCGCTGCTTGAAGTTGAAATAGAGGAGATCCCCCTTATGTCACATAATCCTCTGTTCTTTTGTCTGCCTTGTAAAGCACTTTGTAACCGTTTGTTTTATAGGTCATATATAAACTTTATCATTATTATTATTATCAGCCACAAAATATCTGCTTGTTGACAGATTAATCCTTCATTGCACAAGACTAAATTCTCTACCTTAAATATTGTAATTACACAAAAAATTTGTATTTTATACAACACATGGTGTTTGTTGTCCAAAAAAGCCAATCAGAGCCTGTCTGCTCATCAATCAGGTGACAGCCAGGCTTTTGCAGTCGGAGAACAGCTGTGGCACCTGGCTCTTAAAACTGCGGCCATCTTGATTTTGTGAGCTTATCGTTACCAACATGTGCATCACGTCAGAGCAAGTCGGGATCAAGTCAGACACAAATCTAACCGACATGCATTATGCAACGATTGCCGATGATCGATTGTGTGCGGGCCTGGCTCATCTCAGGCCTTATATTACGTATGTCACATGACAGAAGTGACGCGACAAACATCACATCCATAACAACACTTTGCATAACTCTTTGATTTTTTGAAACTCGCGCCATCTATCCAGCCCACCACCTCCAAATGAAGACTTTCAAGCTCCTTATATGTCTCCTGTCATACTTACTACGTCCATTGGGGGGCGCCACCAAACATATCACTCAGAAGAAGCTGCTTGTACTTTCAGCCAACACATTTTTCTGGTGAGGACGGGCTGAACTACAGATCCCTAAAAATCTGCTTAAGCGTGGTAACAAAGTATTTGTACATAGTTTACGTTTAATTAACAATTGTACAAAAATCAAATAAGACTTCAAACTAAATATTCAACCCAGTTTCACTTAACTTACATTTTTAAGTTGAACCAGCTCAAAATTAAACAGTGCACATTAAAAGTTTTGTGTACTTTTTCCAACAAACTTTTATATTTAATAAGCAAATTAGCAGTTACAGTGTCACAAAAAGAGCAACATCAACACAACAAAAACATGCCCTTCATAAATATAGTTTAATATGCTTGGTTAACAATTTGTAGCTGTGCAGGAGGGACAGCGATGATTGATATTCAGTCAATAATGTATTCATGTATATTTATATATTCATTGACTTGACCTGCCTGTTCCTATCAGGATCATGGAAAGGGGCGATAAAAGAATAAGGCAACAAAAAGAAGGTAAGATGATAAAACTAATGCAGGAATCCCAGATGGTGGATGAAAAACAGGCATTCAGAGGTCAGTAAATTACATCCCAGCAGGTGGATTAAAATAGAACAAGAGGCTCAAACAATGACGTGAGCTCTGCAAAGAGATGAGAGCGATCAACATGATTGTGAGCATGATTTTGATACACTCACGCTGGTGTTGTACCACGACTTTAATGATGGAATTAATGAGATTCTTCCATAAAAGTCAACAATGAAGCAGGAAACTTCAGTTATTCTAAAGTTTTAAGAGCTGAACTCCAAATAACCTGAATATCTAAGATGTATATTATCCCAAGAGTGCCACGGCAAAAAAGAACCAGTGAATCATCCATTATTAGTATTATTATAATCATTTTGTACTGTAATATAAGCAGCCAGTGCCCTGTCTGCTCGTCGCGGGTAATAATTCCCTACAGATGTGTTTTTATGGTGGCCTGTAGTTGATGATTTTTGTTTCAAATGTGTTTATAATTTTATATAGTCTTATAAACTCTGTCTGCAAGAATGTTTTTTCTGTAGTACAATAAAGCTTTCACCCTGAGCTATTTTATGAGAGGAGATAGATGTAGTTCATGGCCAAAAGTATGTGGACATCGCAGTAGGGCTGGGCTATATGGACAAAGTCAAATATCACAATAGTTTTAACCAAATAGTTTGATATCGATGTTGTGAAAGTGTGAAAGGTAAATAATAGAACAGCTACCAACCGACCTCTGTAAAATAGTGTCACCGTAATATGATGGGGTGGGGTGGGAGCAGGGGGTGCTCCCATTGGTCCATCCCTCATGTTAACGAACAAATCACTGACTGACTACATGTATTTAAACCAGTAGTCTAACTTTGCACTTTGCAGGAGCTTTGTGGTAGTTCAACTACATTCATATTTGCATAGTGGTTCAAGTAATTAAATGACTTTTTTGTCATTTTTGTGAAGTTCACTAATGAAAAAAACAAACAAAAAATGAGATCTTAAAAGGAATGATTTTTATTTTTTCCTTTGCTGATGCATCTCTACTGACAGGACATATAAAATCAAAGCTGACGTTCTTTGCACTTTTCCATGAAGAGTGGGGCATTTTATTTTCATTTATTCATTTATTTTTTTAAAAGGCAACTTTTGCTGGCTTGTAACTTGTTTGCATTATGTTTTGTTATAATTTCATATCACATGTACATTGTCAGTTTGATCTTTTGTTTTTTATTAAAAAGTTGTTTGAACTACTTTTTTCTGAATTACAGGGTAGCTTTGCTGTCGTTCAGCTTGTTCCACTGTAAAAATGAAAAGGCTGAGAAAAATGAAAATTTGAACAAAAAGGACTGCGATAGATTTTTGGTGTTTGAGCCCAACTCAAATTCTTAGTGCATTCATCAACTACTGATCTTTTGTTGAGATAATTTACTTTTCTTCTTTGGATAAAATTAAAGCTTTGATTTTTGGAAACTCAAAACTGTTGTGTTCTGCCAAAGGCCTGGACCCTGGATGCAGAGACTGAGTCTGAGAGAGTTTTCAAAAGTGTTTATTTCCCACACGGGACAAAAAGGTAACAAAAGGCGAGGGCAGGTGCTGGCAGTGGTTGGCTGGCTGGCGTAGCAGGTGAAGCAGGTAAAAGCCGAGCAGGCAACAGCTCTGGAGCACATGAGCTGCAGGAACGGCTGGAAGGTACACTGGTGCTGCACAAAATTTACACAGATCAAAGCACAGATGAGTTAGAGTCCCCAAAAAACACGAGAAATCCACGGGTGCGCAAGAGATGAGCTGTCACTACTTTACTGACTGAGATGGTATAATCTGGCACAGGAGTGGTGTCTTGACCAGACTTATATTGCAGGAGCATGAGTAGATGAGCGCCAGGTGTTTCTCATTGAGAAGAGCCAGCCAATCGCTGCTGCCACTGCACACACACACTGCCCTGAAGAGAAAAAGGAGGGGAAGGGGAGACAGGGAAAAACACAAAGCATGCCCAACAAAAACCAAACAATCCTACAACCATGACAAAAACATTGTATTTCAAGAAAAAAAGGGTGTTTTTTAAGTTTCTAAAACTCAAGGATTCAAGTTTATCTAAAGAAGAAAAGTAAAGGAACTCAAGGCTCAGCAAAACTTTTTAAAGTTTAATTCAAAACGTCGGAGTTGGAGTTGGGCTCAAAACTCAAAAATATAATGCAGTCTGTTGCCTTGAAATTTTAAGTCATCTCAACATTTTTTTTTACAGTGCAGTGAGAAGTACTTGGTAGCTTGCAAATCTGTGCTTTCAAACTCATTTAAAAATGCTTTCCATTTGAGAAAAGAAAAGTATGCAAAGCTCATTTTTATTAGCATTAAACCCTCGGGTCTCAAACCGTGGTACGTGTACCACTGGTGGTACGCGAGCTCCCTCTAGTAGTGGTACGTGAAGGAATGCCAGAAATATTTAAGTGAAATAAACTAATTTAAAAACAAATAATGCTACAAAAATTCTAATGAAAATTCATAAAATATCAGATTACTGAAATGTTTCAATATCAAACTGTTATGCAGTCATGGTTAGGCACGTAAAGCACGTATACGTCATCCATCTGCTAGTTACGAGTTAGACTGTGATGGCAAGATAAGAAGCAGAGGTAAAATAAAGAGAATGAAACTGAATGCTTTAAAAAAAAAACTGCAACTGTGGCTCCAAACAGAGGAGTGCAGCCATTCTGACAATGACGTGGATGACAGTGAACCAAGCAGGAGAGCTAGTGGCTGCTAAAGAAGCGCAAGTGAAATCACTAAACCTGCTCACACCAAATAATACAAAACACTCAGAGATTTTCTGAGGTGGTGTGTTGTGTAATTAGTTTGAGAAACCCTGCATTAGACTATCATGATGTAATTTATATGCATGCAACTTTAACCCATACTCAAAAAAATCATCAGTGGAGAAAAACTCACGTTGCTGTTTATAGCAGAGACATAGTTAAATTAGTTATTACCAGTTTTTTATCTGATCATACCAGCAACTACAGCACTGGATCGACTACTCTGCTTCTTCCAGACGTCCCCAGGCTGCACTCAGAGGATGGAAAAACTGCTTTTTCTTTCTATGCACTCACATGGAATGAACCACAAGATACTGTTACCTTGAAGCACTTTTATTTATCTGAATACATACACATAATCCTTGAATTAAAGAGGAATGTGATATTGATATTTCTGGTATGCTTCTCTTCTTTTACTTTGTCTCTTGCATTGCTGTCATGTATTGTATGGATTCTGACACATGAAACTGCATGTGCGAGATCCAGTGTCTCCAATGTGACCTTCCTGGATAAATAAAGGATACTTTAAAAAAGTATCTTCCCCAGCACTGATTATGACTAAAAAGTTTGAGCAAACATGGTCAGATACTGTCAGCAGTCTCTTATAAAGCTGCTGACAGTATGAAAAACAGCAACATCAGGGGAGCACTCTGAGTCAGGACCAAAGTTTCCACAAGATGCTGGTTTGTTGACCTGCTTCTGATACACAAATTAATCACGTTGCTTCGATAATAAGATGTTTCCTGTCATGTTGTTCATGAAATGAAGCTGATGTGAGCAGTTTTGGCTGCACATTGGTAAAGATGCAGTTTTTTTTTCCAGAGCTCAGGATTCATTACACACTCAATGTTCAAAATATGATTAAATCTGAAAAAAAAAAAAAAAAAAAATAGCGCTTGTACTTATTCCCAGAGCTATAAACACGGGCTCCAATGTGATGTCAAATCAGCAAAAGCACTGACCTCAGGTGCTGCTGGTGTCAATCTGTGGCCTTTTGTGGTTTGCCCTGCAGAAATGTGCAGTATGTAATATAAATATGACTGAATAAATCGAGCAAAATGCCATTAATGCACCAAAAACACATAACTTGATATTTCTGTTTTAATTTCCTTATATATTTATTTTACATTCGCATTATTTTGCCTATTTATCTACTTTCCTGATTGATTTTCCATTTTATTTATTAATTATGCATTTTTAAATATATGTATTATATATATTTATTTACACATTATTTCTCCCTTTGCATTTCCCCCTATTTACACCACCAAATTTATTTTACTTTACTTTATTTTATTTTATTTTATTTTATTTTATTTTGTTTTACATTTCTTAACTTATTTCTCCTTCATTGTGCAGTTTGGGGCTGTCAGTCAAAGTGCATCATGGGATCAACTTTTCGTATTTTGGATGATCATCAGAGTGCACAGATCAACTATGACTGAAAAAAAATGTTAAAGCAAATAAATAAGGAAATTAAAGGGTAAATAAACCTGAAACAGATATATCAATTTATATCACATTTTATGAGTTAATTAATGCCTTCATTTATTTTAAAATGATTTTGGGTGCTGTTGGTTGGCAGCTTCGGCTGCTGTTATGGGTTACTCTTGAAGGTAGATGTCCTTCCAAGCAGTCTGACCTCTTTAACATTGAGACTTGTTTGCGTTGTGAGCTATTTTTTGCTGCTCTCTTGTGTATGTAATCTGATTAAATGTCAGTTTGTGAAATCGGAGGTGTCACAACATAAAGACGTGAGGAAGGGAAAAAAAATGTTTATGTCATGCAGCATTTTGCTTATTGCCTCTGACTTTGCTCTAACTTTTATCTTTTTCTCTTGAAGTACTGGCTCGTTTTATCTCCTTCGAAAAATTCAAGTAGAAAATTCACTTTGGCCAAACATCTGAGCTGTGATGAGAGGTCACGAATAGACACTGCTTCATTTTGAGGGTAAACAAGCCAAAAAGGCTGGAAAGAACTCATCTAAAGTGAGGCTTAAATTTTCTTATGCTGCCAGTGGATCAGATTAAAGTGAAACTGAATCAAAGTGTTTGCCAATAATACTGGTGACCGTTCTCTGGATTTGTCTAGGGCACAGGTCTGTAATGTTTACTCTCAAAAAAGCCAAAAAACACCAAAAAGAATCCGTCTGGAGACGCAAATTCTCTGTGTTCTGTGGCGACTTTCCTTTTTTTTTGGCTAGCCTAGGACGACTCTAGTCTAGCCACCAGCAAAAATCAGATGGAAAGATGGCAATATGCATTGGCTACAAGGCACATTTTAGTTGACAAAATATTTTTTTTAAATTCAGTATACAGCCCATACATTTTTACAATTGGAGAACATAAGAATAACTTTTGGTCTACAACAATAATAAATGAAAATCAAAATGTTACAAACATATCTGTTAATCCTTTCTATATAATTTTATTGTAAAAGCCACAGGGTGCCACAGAGCCACAGTTTGCTGCCCCCTGGTCTAACAGATGAGGGGAGTAACAATAAAATAAACCCCAATGAAAAAGGTGTCAAGGACAAATTATAAGTGCTTTCTAAAAAGAAGACAGTGACACTACTTAAACATATGACTAGAAAAGATTAATACCTGACAAAACATTACAATGCAGGAAAAACCACCATCCTTCCATAAAGGGGGTTAAAGTTAGCGACCCTGGTACACCGCAACACACCATTGGAAAACTGCCTGTTTTCCTTTAATGTCCCCTTTTCACTTGGATTTTGGCGAGTTGACCTGTTGACCTGCTGCAAACCCGAACAGTGGAAAGATCTCAAACCCTGCTGGAGAATCTCTCTCAGAAGGACTCAACCGGAAAGCGGATCTTGTTTAAAAAACCCAACTCTTGGATTTATTGGATTATTGTGGACAACTGCAGAGCCTGAAGATGGCCCCTGGAGGGCCCCTGGAGGACCACCGTTGGACGATGAGGGACACCTGCTGCGCTGGGAGGACGCACAAGACGTTCAAGGTAGCTAAGACAGATTTTATTTGATTGTTTTACTTCTAACTTCTTTATTGATGCAGACATTTAAAACCATTGCAAGCTTTATCAGTGATTTGTTCAATTTTAAGGTAAAATGTTATGTTATTAGGCCTGTTGAATTTGGTGAAAACAGACTTTCCGTCGACGATTTCTCGGTGTAAAATGATGATTTATGGATGGAATGTCCTAAGTATCCCGGGACAGGTGTAGAGTGTGGTAATAATTAGTATGGTTGTTTGAAAACATGATTATTTTGGTTTGAAGGCACAAAATTGTCAATCGTTTGCATCGAAATTAGAGAAATAAAGATGGCGACTGGATCGATTTTTATAAAATATTAAAATTTGTTTTACTTGCGCTCCATGGAGACGATGGAACTTTTAGCTCCGAACGTCCGGATGCGTGGGTGGATTCAAAGCAGGGTGCGCTCTCAGGGACTTGAAAAAAAAAAAAAGAACAAAATGCGTCTCTCGTGGAAATGTGTCCAATGTGTTGAATTAAGTGTTATATGTACTTAAAACTGCTCTGTGTGTGAAATCAGGCGTCGTGGCTGAGAACTTGAAGCTCTTAAAAAAGGGAGGGAAACAAGACAAGAACAGGAAATAAAGTCAACAAAAACACAAGGGAGGATTCCTTACAAAATAAAACAGAAACCTAAATCTTTTTTTAATCTTTCTGTCATACTGTGACTTATTTTTCTTGAAGGTGTTCATGGTTACCAGACAAAGGTGAGTAATGCTCCTGCAAGTCTTAAGCTCAATCAGCAGTAAGTCAAAGTTGATTTATTTTACTCTCTCTGTTTCTCTGTCTAGCTTTATACACCCTGCATCAACATCCCCACAAGAAGCGAGGCTCTGCATCCGGGATTCCCATGACGACCGAGAAGATGAAGACTAGATGAGACGGATGGATGACAGCGGGAGCAGCTGGAGGGCGGTGGTCACGTTTTTTTTTTTTCAGCATAACGAGTGAGTAATCCCTGCACCAAACACCAATAGTGACAAAAAGTTTTGACTTTACATTTGGGGATTATATGCATTATACAAAACATATTATTCTGTTGTTTATGATATTTCTACAAATTCAACAATATGGATGCCAACAATTCAAAAGTACTCATCACTTGTTTTCCTGTCTCACAGAGCAGGGCCGACTCGTCTATACTTTATGTGCCTCTGGAGCAGCTGAGCGTGGATGTCAACCAGCCAGTCAACCAGCCAGTCATCAACAGCCCTACCTGCTTCCAGACGCCAAAGCACCGTCTAAAGTCTCAGTGAGTAGAACGACGAGCCCTCTGCCTCTGCCCCTCCACCCCTCACACCGCCCTCTTCACCCAGCAGCCACGACCATGAGGAGCCAGTCACGAAAGACACAGACAGTTCAGGCCTAAGGAGAAAATGCTGAATATGTATTTAGCAGAGGTGGGAAAGAAAAAATAGGGGTACAGACGCTTGTGCAAAAAAGTCTCTGGTAAAAGTAGAAGTACTGATTCAACTTTTTACTCAAGTAAAAGTTAAAAGTAAAGGCTCTGAAATGTACTTAAAGTGTAAACCAACTGAACCGCATGTCAGTATTAATATATTTCAGACTTTATTAAACTTAAACCATTCTAACTTAAAGGAAAATGAAAATGAAAAAAAAATATTCTGAAAATAATATACATCAGCTTTTCTCCAAAGTACAAATCAGTTTTCAATGTCAGCAACAGGATGTGAAAAATTATAACCAACTCAAGAACACACTTAAGGTCTAATTAGGGCTGCGCGATATGATTTTTAAATAATATCTCAAAATTTTTAGTCTATTCTGTGATACACAATATATATCTCAATCCAGACGTTCTCTCTAAAATAACTAATTTTCAAATAATTCAAACGTGACAAACTTTTAGAACATGATGGATTGTTGTAGTTTAAACTAAAATTAGCACAACCTTAAACATCTACAGCAGTAAAATGCAACGTCCACTTTAATACAGCAGAAATATTAATCCATAAACTTCAGATATGACAATAAAACACTGATAGCAGGACTAATTAATGTGGACAAAATCAAATATCATAATATTTGTTTCTACCAAATACCTTGATATTAATATTGTGGGAAGACTGTAGGGATAACTGTTGGTGCTTTCACAAAATATTAACACAATTTTGATAAATAGTCATCATTAATATCCAAAAACTAAAAGATATAGATATCAAATCTCAATAAATTCAATTAAATTAAATAATCAATGATTCCCATCAAATGCATAAAACTAATGAGCCTGTTTTGAAAATGTAAAATCAAAAGTTTTTATAAAAATAAATACTCAAGTAAAGTACAGATACCTAAAAAAACTCTTTAGTACAGTAACAAAATTTAGTGCTTAGTTACTTCCCACCTCTGGTATTTAGTTTGACACATTCAGTAATCTGTACAGTGCATTTATTGATTATCCTCTGAATGTGCAATGTGCATATACTTCTGTTGTTTGACATGTTAAATCAAATAAATATTGTGTTAAATGTGATTCAGTGTGTTTTGGTTTTCATTTACTGTTATTGTAATATGTTACTGTAAGTGTAACTTTAAACTTTGGGATTTTGAATCATTTAGTAAATTTGGTGTTGCCTCTCTGTAACACACCCAGTTTTGGACCTTTACACTCACACAATACATCCTGGGGGTCCTACATTAGGCAGGACCCTCAGGAAACTTAAAGCAGTGTTTGAATTTGTCACAAGTGTCCCTGGAGGTTATTTTGAATCCGTTTTTTTACAGTCTCTTACATGGTTCATCTCCATCATCTCCACAAAAAAGGTCCTAGAAAATTAGAACTGAGGGAGACAATTAATTTTTTCCATGAGAATTTTCATAAAGTTCATTCAGATTTTAAACAATAACCGTTTTTGAATTTCTTATTATTATGGTATGCTTTAAGGCAACACACACTAAAGTGCATGCTAAAATAATTTGGTGTGAATGCTGCAAGCATTCAAACCCTATGTTCTTCTACTACCTATGTTCTTCCACTACCAAAATTCTTTATTTTTATTATTTTTATTATCAAAAAACGTTGGCTTTTTAACTAATATTCAAATATTCTACATAATTCAAAAATTGATTTATTGTCAGCACAGCTATTCAGAGCAGTTTCAGCATTTTAACAAAACTTCAATTATTTTACTAAATTCAAATAATAATTTATTGTCATGGCAGCTATTTCACATAATTCAAACCTTCTTAATAAATAAATAATATACAGGTGGCCAGTCGGGAGATGCACAAAATTGTTGACCAAGTTTTTTTGTCAGGCACTTTGTTTATTCGTTGAATACATAAATAACCCCTTAATGAAACCTTGACCTGTCCTCTAGCGCCACCATCAGGCACTAGAGGATTAGAGGAAATTAATTAAAATTAATTTATCTTGAAAAGTTTTCATCCAAATCTTCTCAAATTTACTGACAACATTAATGACCACAAGAGTACGAACCCTATTGATTTTGGTGACGATGTGACCTTTCCTGCAGCGCCACCATCAGGTCAAATTTTCAGTTTTAGAGTTAGTGTATCTTGAAAATCTTTCATCCACCTTAAAAATTCAAATATTTTACTAAATTCAAATATTAATTTATTTTCATGGCAGCTATTCAGTGTGCCGTCAGCCTTTCAACAAACATTCAAACATTCAAATCTTTCAGACTTCATTTTATTCAAGGCAGCATTGCAGTTTGGCTTCAGCTTGCGGCATTCACACCCTCAATTTCTTCAGAAATTGCTTTTCTAGTTAATGTATTTGTTTGCTTGTTTGCATTGTTTTGTATATTTGTTTATTGTCTGTCCCTGTGTCTGTCTCAATCATTGTTGTAAAGAAAGAAAGAAAGAAAGAAAACTGTGATGAAAAATAATTTTTAAATCTCGTCCAAAATTCTAAATTAATATATGAGAACAAAATGTCTCACTGGGAAAAAGAAACCGTTCCAGCAGTGGACAGCAACCACGCGCAGTACAGGCTCATGACCGCTTGGGGGCGCTACTCTCCAAGGCTACTGGCGGCATTAGTATCATCCCCACGTATGGGGTTATCATACAATGGGGCTCAGATTAGAAAATGATGAAAGGGCTTCGGGAGCAGTTTGGGTTCCTGCTCTCACCTTCAGCAACATAAATCTGAAACGTTTTAGAAATGAGATGAAGGCAGATTGTAGATCTTCTCCTGACACTCACAATTTACTGCCTGCGCTTCAACTGTAAATAGCAAAGTGATTGAAGGGGGAATTGAGGGGGAATTAAGAGCCCTCACCTTGGTTACACGCGGACCAACCGACTTTAAAATGAAACCTGAGAAAAAAATCTCTTAGCCATCTTGTCTCTTTGCCCTTTAATAAACTGGAGAGATCAAAGTTAACCCCTGGAATAAATCAGAAATATTGCTCAGCTGAGACTTCTACTATCGTCCAAACTGTGACAGAATGTTCCTCAGTTTTTCTTGGATGGTTTGTTTGTATAATAGTAGCAATTTTCTTAAATGCCGACAGCCCACTCTTTCACACCTTCATCGCCCATTCAAATTCTGTACTGTGTGTGTGTGTGTGTGTGTGTGTGTGTGTGTGTGTATGTGTGTGTGTGTGTGTGTGTGTACTGAGAACCTGCCAAAAGAAAACCCATCAGAAATCGACAGAACATATCTTATTCTGCGCAATTACGCACGGTCATCCATGAACACGGTTTGGCCTCGCCAAGACATTTTCAGTAGAATGAACTCTAAAAGAGGCGCAGGACATTTTATTTTCTGTGGATCATCTGTTTAATTGTTTAGATTGTTAGCATTCGGCAGCCTATAGGCTATCCAACATGCCCTCTGACGTCACACGTCAACTTTTCTCATAGAAATCCGCGCGCACTGCGGTTTTTAACTTCCAGTCTGCACATCAGGCTGAGGAGTGGGCTGGTAGCCAGGGTGGTCACAGACAACGGGAAACAAAATCGTATTTTATAGGTCAGGTATTTTGGGAATATGCCTGCGGCGCGCCACGTGCGTAATGACGAGTGTGGCTGTAAATAGAAGAATTTAAGTGCGGAGGCTTCATGAAGGCAAAGAGAGCATGTCAGAGTAGTTTACCCTGAGGCGGGCTGTGGAAAAGGAATTACTCATTTCTCGCACCAACACCGGCACATCTGTGCGCGTCTATGTCACCGCCGGACGGGTCTCCAAGTCCATGGATAAAAAGGCACAGGAGGCAGCAGAATGGTCGTTGTGGGAGCGAGTAACGGAACCTTCGCTGGTGGCAACATGAGGTCGTCGTTCATGATAGAGGATCGAGTTGGCGGTGAGGATCCAGGGGGCTCCATGATCTCGGAGGCTCTTGCGCCCCGACTGCTGATGATTGCGCAGGGCGCCGCAGAGGCTGCAGCAGCGGCAGCAGCGACTTCTCCGTCCACCTCTAGTCAGCCGCAGGTCATGGAGACGAACGGGACCCGGTGCGGCGAGCAGATCCTGAGCTACGGACGCGTGGAGAAGGTCCTGATCGGCGGGGTGCTGACCATGCTCACGCTGTCCACCATCTGCGGGAATTTACTGGTGGTCATCTCCGTGTGCTTCGTCAAGAAGCTGCGCCAGCCCTCCAACTATCTGATCGTGTCTCTGGCCATGGCGGACCTGTCAGTGGCTCTGGCTGTGATGCCGTTCGTCAGCATCACGGACCTAATTGGCGGTCAGTGGATATTCGGACAGTTCTTCTGTAACGTTTTCATCGCAATGGATGTGATGTGCTGCACCGCGTCCATCATGAGTCTGTGCGTAATCAGCATTGACAGGTGAGAACTTCTGTATACCTTCACCAAAGTCTAGATTTCCTGTATCATAAATGCATCAAAATGTCAAAAATCATATTATATGAAACTTTGGATTTTTTCAAACAACCTAGAAGAGAGACCAGGGCAGATTTATCACGTTCTATATTAGCACCCTAATTTTCATATTTTTGAACGATGAAACTTTTACGCAGCGCGGTTTTGGAACAAGACTCTCCATGTGCAGATTCAGTCAGAAATAACCACATTTTGGGAACATCCTCGTCTTTAATCCCACTTCCCCCCACACACCATATTCTTACAACAATCCCATTACGCGGTCTGATACGGGATTTTGTTGCTCAGTCCTCAGCGACACTCAAACATGGGATTTGTGTAGAGGAGGTCAGAGCGCGGAGGCTCACTGTGGATGAGGTCTCGCTCAAGGGCACAAAACTGGCGAGACAAAGGTTGGCTGATGTGGGGGTTAACAAGGCGACCTTTAGGTTTGGTTCCTTGTCTCCTGTCCAACATATTCCTTCCCAGCTAAACACCGCGTTTGAATGGAATAAAAGGGTCAGAGTGGGTGTTGAAAGCATTCAGATTAAGCAAAATGCTGTAAATGACTCTCAAATGACCTCAAAATTAAATAAATAATTGATTTCTACATTTTGGTTGGCATCTAGTTTCATCAGTTTATTAAGAAGGTCATGATATCATTTCTCCAACACTCACATGCCTGCATGTCTGCTGCAGGCTGCGGGGTTAAAGCCAGCGTGTAAAAGGATTCTTTTAAACAGTGTATTTTAGGGCCCGACAGATACTGGATCTTTGGGACCGATGCCACCACCATATAAAGAGGAAAAAAATCTGATATTCATATATTAGCCAATATTCTTTATCCAGAATATAACATAGATCCAGACCGAAATATCCCAATATTACTGACCTAAAATTGGCCAATCACAGCTATATAGGTCTATATCAGTATTGATGTATATGTGTGCTGATATGAACTTTTTTTGACAAAACAAAATGCAGATTGTTTTTTACTTTTTTTAGTTTTATTGGCAGCATTTTATGTATATTGCCTCTTTTTTCCTTACTTAAAGTTTAATGTATAGATATTTTTATTCTGTTTGTGTTTTTTATTGATTGTTTTTCATAATTATTAAAAAAAATAATAAAGTTTGTTGTTTCAGTGTCCTGATATTATCTGGACAATCAAGTTTATTGTTAAAGGGGCAGTTCACCCCAAAATCAAAACTACTTATTTTCCACTGACTTGTAGTGTTATTTAACCATTTGTACTCTTCTGGTGTCAGTTTCAGAGTTTTGGCGATATTGTGCTTAAAGGAACAGTTCACACAAAAATCAAAAGTACATATTCTCCACTGGCCTGTAATGCTATTTGTCCATCTAGATTTTTTTTTTTTGGTGTGAGTTGTGTGTGAGTCCAAAGTTTTGGAGACATCAGCCATAGAGATGCCTGCCTTCTCTCCAGTATAATGGGACTGAATGTTCAGCTTGTGGTTTGTCTCAGGTTTCATCTACAGCTGATATCTCCTAAATTCTGCAACTCACAGCAGAAAAATCTAGATAGACAAACAGCACTACAAGCCAGGGGACAAACATGTATATTTGATTTTGGGGTGAACTGTCCCTTTGAACTGTATTTTTTAAAGTTCTCCCCAATACTGGATTTTTGGGGCTGATGCCAACATAATATTGGGAGTAAAAAAAACAACAACAACAAAAGCAAAAATGGATATTAACATATATATTTGTTATACAAAATATAATATAGAACCAGACCAATGTATCAGTAGGCTGATATTATCAGCCCAATATTGGCCTATCACAGGTATATCAGTCTGTATTGGTATCAGTGTATATGTTGCCCAATATACACTGACATGAAAACTTTTTTTTGACAGAACACAATGTGGATTGTTTTTACTTTTTAAATTTTTAGTTTTATAGGCAGAACTTTATGTATATTTCATTATTTTTCTTAATCCAAGTTTAATGTATGGCTTTTTTTTTCTTCTATTATAGTTTTTTTTAAATTTATAGTTATTTCTAATTATGACAAATACAAGTGAAAGTTTACTGTTTTAGTGCCCTGATGTCATTTTAAACAATTCAGTTTATTGTTAAAATGCAAACTATCTTGCCTAAATCACATATCTCTGTCACAAGTGTTTGATAACCACATTTGAGGGATTATTGCAATATCGTCAAATATATTGATAATGGATTTTTTATACTTTCTAATATTATTATTCACATTGGGCCCAAAATCCAGTGTCAGTCGGGCTCTAATATAATATAAAACATAGAATATGTACATAAACACATTTTTTGCAATTCTGTCAAATGTGGTTCTCAAAAGCTTGTGACAAAGATATGTAATATAGACAGAATATATTACAGTTTAACAATAACCTTTATTGTCCAAAATGATATCAGGTCATTGAAACAGCATTTTTTTTTTATTACTACAAATAACTATTAAAAAAAGACACAAATAGAATAAAAATCTCTCTATATATTTAACTTGAATTAAGAAAAAAGGGATATGGTATAAATTAAACAGTTTATAAAGTTAAAAACAAAAGCAGTCTGGATTATGTTGTGTGAAATAAACAAGGTTTTCATGTTGGACGACATATATACTTATACCGATATAGACCAGTACAGTTGTGATAGGCCAATAATATCAGCTGACCAATAATATCAGCTGACCAATATATCGGTCTGACTCTTGTATTTTATCAGTGAGGTTTCTGGGTCTGAACATAAATGGTTTGATGCTGTGCTCTGCCCACGTACTGTATACTGTAGACCTGAGCTTTATTTAACACTGAAAGCTCTGCTGATCACATATGGTCTCTTGCAGCATCTTGGAGCTTCTCTTTCATAAAATTAGCCAGTATCCCACCTGGGGGCTGCATATGGCAACCACAGATTGTTCATCAGCACCTTGCTCAAGGGCACCTTGTTGATTGAGGGGGGAGAATCACTTACTATAAGGCGAGGCTTAAAAGAAAAAAAAAAGAATGAAACATAATTAAAAGGATAGTTCAGATTATTTCATGTGGGGTACTTACTGATAGTCAGTGTATTATTTACAGTAGATGCTGGGTTGCATGTACCCAGTTTGGAGAAGCATAAAGTACCTAAAACAATCAATATCAGTGTGAGTGTACATTTTTTTACAATATTTTCACCACTTTACCTTGCCATCAGACAGCGATTCCCGATGGGAAACCATCATCATATAAGCTTAAATTCACCCTCTCCAAACCAACCAAACTCCATGGGAGAAATCAGTAATTTTACCCTGCAGAACCTGGGAGTTGCCAGTCTACGGCTGCCTTGATAGGTTAGTTTGTTTTTGTCAATGTGTGTCTTTGGTGTTTTAAAAGTTTAGTTTGGACTCACCAAATTCATTCAATAACACTAAAAAACTATTCAATTCAGGAAGCAGTAGACCAGCAATTCTTGTGTTCTGCAATGGAAAATAACTGATTTCACCCATGGAGTTTGGTTGGTTTGGTGAAAACTGTGGTTTCTCATCAGAAAAGGCAGTTTACAGCAAAACAAAGCAGTGAAATATTCTAACTGATATTGATCTTGAACTTGGGTCATGTGTAAACCACCATCTACTGTAGGTAATGCACTGTGCCTCAAAAGTGCCTCAAACACACTACGTTAAATGATCCATTTAAGGTGAATTTGTCTGCCTGTTTATGAAATCTTTCAATATATTTTTCTCTGTAGGTATTTGGGTATCACAAAACCCCTGACGTATCCGGTCCGGCAGAACGGCTGCTGCATGGCCAAGATGATCCTGTCAGTGTGGCTCCTCTCCGCCTCCATCACCCTCCCCCCTCTGTTCGGCTGGGCACAGAATGTCAACGACGGCAGAGTCTGCCTCATCAGCCAGGACTTCGGCTACACCGTCTACTCCACAGCTGTGGCGTTCTACATCCCCATGTCAGTGATGCTGATCATGTACTACAGGATCTACCGGGCCGCCAAACTCAGCGCTGCCAAGCACACCATCACCGGCTTCCCGAGGGAAGGGGAGTCCGGTGCAGGGGTGGCTTCCCGAGGGGCCAGAGGAGGGCATGAAGCTCACCAGCCGGCGGTGTCGGGAGAAACGGCGAGTGTTGAAGGGACAGAGGCTGAGCTGGACGAGGAGGACCCCGAGGAAGAGGAGGAGGAGAGCTTGGACTGTGTGGCGGCTGCATTGAAGCTCCAACGGGAGGTTGAGGAGGAGTGCAGCACGCGCGTCTCTCGCCTCCTCAAGACCGGGGAACACCACCAACGGCGGAAGCGGAAAAATCAGTCCATCTTCAAACGGGAACAGAAGGCTGCGGCCACTCTGGGCATCGTGGTTGGTGCCTTCACCTTCTGCTGGCTGCCATTCTTCTTGGTGTCCACCGCCAGGCCGTTTGTCTGTGGCGTGGAGTGCAGCTGCGTGCCGCTCTGGCTAGAGAGGACTTTGCTGTGGCTCGGCTACGCCAACTCCCTCATCAATCCCTTCATTTATGCATTTTTCAACCGTGATCTGAGGACCACCTACAGTAACCTGCTGCGGTGCCGCTACAGGAACATCAATCGGAAGCTGTCGGCGGCTGGCATGCACGAGGCTCTGAAACTGGTGGAGAAGCCAGACACCGATGTGTAAGGCTGCAGATCATCAACAATGCTGCAGAGACCAACAGAGACAATCACCGGGGAGATCGTCCAGAGGGGCAGAAGCTGTGGCACAAGGCCACCAGGCTGCCAGACTGGTTATTTCCCCAAAATTTGTATGATGATGCTGAGATGGTGCTGTGATTAGTTGGATGCACATGAAGACACACAGAAAAGGACTGAGAAAACCTGCCGGCAATGACTTCATACTGTCTGAATAGTGGCTGCTGCGGTGTACTCACAACTACTGAACATTCACTGACCTCATGGTGAGGTCCAACAATTGTACTGATGGTTGCTACCTGCTGAACAGTCTTTCTGCACATTATGTTGTTAAAGTTGAAGGAGCTACACACTGGCATTGCACTCGGCTACCACTGTGGATGGAAATTCCCAGTAGCCAGTGTCTGTATTTTCAGTTGGAGCTCAGGAAAACTTGTCCTCACAAACAAAAATGGACGAGTTCTTAGAGCTCCGCTGGCCCATGAAGCTAGAACACCAAATGTCCCTGGTTATCACGGCGACACTGTCTTTCACTGCTTCTAAAAGTTGAGTTTGCTTGCAAGCACAAGAACACGTGGACAAGTTTTGATCAAAACTCAACTGACATGTAAAATTTGTACACAAATGGAACCTTGTTTCATGAAGATCTATCATACCTGATATGAGTTTATATCTTTTGAAGATGCTTTTTATTTTTGGTCAGTATCACTATGTGTTGAATGTGCCAAACTTTTTCCTCTACTAAACTCATGACCATTACTTTGTTGAAAAGAGATTATTGATCAATCTGTTTTAAAATCAGACTTATGAACAAACAAGCATTTTAAGCTGAAGACGCTGTGAGGACCTAGTAATGTGATAGGATGGAAGCCAACACGCTACAGATAAAGATGTACAGAGAAACACTTGAACGTGCCTGTGCCTTTTCTCAGTTCGTGTTAAAAGTTCAGTTGCAGCATACAAGAGTCTCTTTTCAAACTATGCGCCTTGTGTTTTAGATTTGACACAATGTGTGGCAGTCCCCTGGGCACCCAGCGTTGATCATGGCTCAGTCACAGAATAGCTTGTGAAGCAGGCACCATCCAGGCAAATACTAATGGAAGAGTGGATCACGCTTACAACTCTGAGCTTTCAGAATGGCCTACATTTCGCTTCTACATTTTATTCTCTCTGACACTGTCAATCAGTCCAAGTGGCAGTCCTGAAGCTTTTCATTTAAATACAGGACCAGTCAAAAGTTTGGGCAGAGCTTACCATTCCCTTGAATAAGAGAGTGCATCCAAACTTTTGATTGGTATGGTCAATGTCTGTGAAGTCACCATCAATCGCTAAATGAGGTAACACAAAGGGGTTGAATATATTTGCATCATTATGAACTGAGTGTCTGTGGCAACATTCCTGGAAAAAATGCTGTATTAAGTTACTGCTTATGTAATCTCTCAGACAGATATCAAACAGATATCTGCATATGAATGCACAGTGCTAATTCATCATCAGACAAAAGCCATTGGGTTCTGTGATTGCTGCCAATTCAAACAGAACATTTCCTATTCCTGCAGCTTCACATTAGAAGCATTTAATCGACAAAACGCAAATTGGCTCTTATGACATAGTCACAGGAAATGCAATGTGTTTGTCCATGAGTGTAGCACTTACCACTATCATTCATCAGAACAACAAATCATTGATCTATACAAGAGGACAGTGATTGTTTTTGGAATTTTTTGACAGCAGATCAGTTTGAAATATGTCAGGGAGTAATGGAAGAGTCAGGGGCAGCCACAGTGAGCTGTTAGATGAAGATGAAGAGCTGCAGGTGACAGGCTGCACACTTCTAACTACTCAGCCAGGTAACCAACTCCTTCCACTGTGCACTGCTGTTCATTAAACCCCCAGGAAGAGCGCCAATTGAAGCCTATTTTGACATTTTGGTCAAATGGTGTATTGACAATGTCATGCAATTCTCTGCAGCTCAAAAAGACACAGCTGTAAAACGGTGGATACATTTTTCGAAGCATCACAATCCCCACAAAATGACTAATTTCTCTATCAGGATTAGCAGAGGCTATGCCTCCAGTTAGCCGCTCTGACGAAGGAACTCTGCTGTTCGTATGTAGAAGCTCTGACAGCGAAGTCAGCTTCATGTGCCACTGAGCAACTCAAACAGAAAAGAATGGAGGCCTGCCTCCAACACTGTATCCAGTTTTCTATAATAGATCCCTGGTATTCACAGAGTCAAGCCGTGTGAAGCATAAAATCAGATCACAGTTGCTCACAGAATGATAGAATACGGTAAATTATTGACTGTTACATTAAAACGACAGTAGTTTGTTTCGCTACCCCCAAATTCTGGGATCTGTAGTATTAAAGCATATATGCTGTAACCACAGGTGTTGAAAAATCAAACAGGACTGAAATCTTCAAGATTGCCATTCTTTTTTATCAATTTAACAATTGATTATTATTGTAGTTAACTGTTAAGTCTGAAAATGTCAGAATATATTAAATAAATACCCATTTTAATTTCTCAGACCACAAAGTGATTACTTGTGTTGTCTGAACAACAGCACAAACCAAAGAAAATCAATTTACAGTTATAGAAAACAGACACAAACGGAATCTTTGCATTTGAGAAGCTGGTAGCTGCACAACTTTGGCATTTTTTGCCTTATAAATGACCCAAAAGCCATGGAAATGTGGTTTCAAATCTTAAGTATTTCTCTACAACATTAGATATTCATGAGGTAAAAAAATTGTCTTAGTTATTATTTATTAAACACTAAAAAATCAATCTAATCTGCCTGGCAACAAACTCCATAAGTGCCATTCACTTTTGACTCAAATATTGCTAAACTCTGATTGGTGTGTGATAATGTGTGACATCTTTTTCCAGCCTAATCACATTTAATAGTAAGAAACTAACTTACAAAATATCTTTTAAACAATTAATCAATTCATTAGTTACAGTTATTAAATTTAACTGAGTTCTGCTAATTAATGGATCCATCAACTCTGCATCATAGCAACCAACTTTAATTATATATCTTCATAGGTGCCAACCTAAAGGAACAAATACATCTTTCACCTGTTCATCTTCTGCTATTATTGAGTTCTATGTGATCACAGACACTAATTACAGAGGCACTGCATCTAATTTAGCTGTCTCTTGGGCTGTTAATGTAGGGCGAGGCTCGGGGCAGAAATCTGATCTGGACGTATGAGAGCAGATGGCAGCAGGTATTTCATTGGTGTTTCCAAGCACCTCCCACAGAGATTAGGAGACTCTCAGCTCACACTTTCATTATTGTAAAGCGCAGGTTCAGTGAACTGGAGCAGCGACAGAGTCCATTCACTGTATATGCACATTAAAAATTCCAATTCATTTAGTGTTAATGCCATATCCTGTGTATAATAACAGGGATAAGCTCTTACAGTATGTTGAGTGTAAGTACCCTCAACATGACAGCTGGGACGTGCCTAGTCCCATTTCTGGCAGCGTTCTTTTTCTAACGTGTGTTTCATGTGTACAGAGATTAGTAAGCAAAGAGGTGTTCATTCTTATTACTTAAAAGGCAGCAGTCTTGTTTTTGTGTTCTCAATATTTCAAGGATATGGAATGGACTTTTTTACTACCCACCCGGAATAAGTAGAGTCTGTACTGCTGAAAATGTATTCTCATTAATTTGATTTGTACTGCAACTAAGAGAGCGGGGGAGCAAAAAGAGGGCGCTTAGTTTCAGGAAAACAGCCTCTTTACGGAGGAAGTTTGAGCACTATTATTACCACATTTATTCACTTTCTAATCATCAAGTAAAGCTGCTCTATGCCAGTTTTTTCAAGCCTTTGAATAGTTTGGATTATTTGAGGTGAGGCTGTATGAGGCTCACAGTTTGGAGAAGCAGCAGGAGTTCTGGTGTAGGAAGCTAAACAAATCAATATCAGTTCAATGGTATGCTATATTTAGAATATTTTCACAGATTTACTTGCCTTCAGACAGCTTTTTTCCAGTGGGTAAATACTGTCACATAAGACAAATATCACTCTCTGCAAACGAACCAGACTCCATTTACAAACTCAGTCATTTTACATTGCAGAACACAGGAGCTGGTGCGCTCCTGCTGCCTCAATCAGTCATTTTGTTTTTTTGATATTTTGTGTTTTCTGTGTTTTAAAAGGTTAGTTTGCATTGCAAGAGGTGGCACAATATCACTAACAGATCAAGTTTTTGCCAAAGGAGTCTGGTTAAGTGAAAGAAAGTCATATTTTGGTTATGTAATGCCATTTTCCTCTCTGAAAAGGCTGACAGTAAGGTAAGGCAGTGTCTAAATATAGCATCCACCTAAACTGATATATATGTATTTTAGATGGACCTTCTTCAGTGGCTGAAATATCTTTTTCTTGCTGACCCTGCCCACAGGAGTAAATTGCTTAGCTTCTGTGCTGGTATTCCTCTCTACTTCAGGGGTTGTGTCAACTGCAATCTAGGAAATACATGGACTTTGTATAAGCACCTCACTTTAAATAACCCAAACTATCCCTTTAATCACTGAGCCAGACTGCAACAGAAACTCTGTTCACCCAGAGTGCCAAAATAAAATGCAGGCGTTGGCTTTGATCAGAACAAAGTTTAAAGCATTGACTAAACCAGCCCAGTATCATGGCAGATAGTGAAGTGGTCACCTAATGAATTCTATAGATTTATGCACATGGATGCACATATGCACATGCACATTTATACACAAATATTCAATTTCTGTGTGATACTCATAAAAAATGTCAAAATATTAAGGAAAAATGTTGCATAAAGTGCAACAAAGTCTGGGTAGGAGAGGGTAAAACACACAAGATTTTTATATACAAATTTATAGATTACATTTTGTGACTATTTCCACTCCCAAAGCATCAAATAACAGCTTAGCAAGTGTCCCTATGCTTCAAGCTATGACCAAGTAGGTATCCTTCTAGTGTCATTTCCAGAAGCGCTCATAATGTTGTTTTAAAGTGTCGTCAAAGTCAGGTGATGTAGTACAAAAAGCATGTATGTCGCATTTGGAGGAAGTGAGGACGATGGACAGGTCAAACAAACACAGGACTCAGGTGCTGATTTTACTCAGCGTTAATTTCTTTGTAATTTATGGAACATACTTAAGTTACGCAATGCACTTAACAGTTGTTGTTGTTGAAGTTACGTATTATACTTAACGTCACACACGTAAGTTACGTATCGTACATAAGGTCACATAGGTAAGATACGCAATGTACTTAACAGGTATGTAAGTTACATATCATACATAACATCACACACGTAAGTTATGTATCCTACATAATGTCATATAGACAAGTTACGCAATGTACTTAACAGGTATGTGAGTTACGTATCGTTTATAATGTCATATAGACAAGTTACGCAATGTACTTAACAGGTATGTAAGTTACATATCGTACATAACGTCATATCCGAAAGATATGTATTGTACTTAATAGCTACATAAGTTACGTATTGTACGTAATGTCACATGGGTAAGTTTCGTAATATACTCAACAGGTATATAAGTTATGTATCATACACAATGTCACATGCATAAGATATGTAATGTACTGTACTGTAATGTAAAGATAAGATAATGTACTGAACAGGTATGTAAGTTACATATCATACATAATATCACACAAGTTACATAATGTAAGTTATTTAATGTAAGTAATGTTATGTATGTAATATTAACCAGTTACTTATTTGAAGCCAAACCATGATCCTTTTCTAAACCTGGCCGAGCCGTTTTGTTGCCCAAACCCAAACAAGAAATTTTTGTGCCTTTAATTTGAAAGTTTACCCAGCTGTTGCATATTTATTATTACTAATTTGAATGCAACCCTTGATGTGCAAATTGACACTACAGGGCTATTTTAAGTGTCATATTTTAAAGCATAGGGCCAGTGACCAAGCTGCTGTGTTTGACAAGTTGGGAGTGACAATGTGTTACTATTTCACAAATAGACGTGACTGCGTTGACTAATTAACACAAAGATCATTGAGAGAAAAACAGGCGTCACAAACTCTTGTTCTGACTTTTTTTCCATCTCACTTTGTACCAGGCTGGCAAACATGATGATGCAGGACATGTGAGCACAAAAGTTATTTAAAAAGTTACCTGCTGTGGCCATCTGGAGTCATTAGCATTTCAATTTGTTTGAAGTGCCACAGGCTGAAATGGGTAAATGCATCTTTTTGCCGTCATAGTTCATGGTTCTGCACATTCATGCCTTCAGCCCTGTAAGTAAAGGACTTAGTTCACTTTTGGAGCTGTGACCAGGGAAGGTTGAGAACCACTGAGCTGTACTCGATCTGGGCTCGATGCCTTCGTGGCACGGCTCCATTGTGTTTGCCAGTGGATATGAGCAGGGGCAAATGTTTCCAAAAGAGCATCCAAAACCGACTACATGCAGAAGCTCTGAGGAGCACAGTGTTATACACTTCCACCACAGAAAGTAATAGAGAAGTGAAGTTACTGTTAACCCATGTGAATCACTGGTGATCTTTCTTTTGATGGTTCCAACTCATGTGGATGGAACTAAAACTCGAAAAGAACAAGAACAAAAAGAGTCTAGCACAGTGTCTGAAAAAACATTTCTTACCATACAGAGCCTGTTTTGGTCACAAGTGCAAGCATCTTCTATTGTTAGGCAGCGACCCCTAGTGGACATAGTAAGTATGACATAAGAAATATAAAGAGCAAGAAAGTTTGGTTTCACCCAGGAGCCCAGGCTTTAAAGCTTTAGAGTTTAAAGTTTTGAGTAACTTGAAATCGTTATAGACGTCACATCCGTCATTTTTGTAGCATTTGTGCCGAAACCTAGCCAAACTATACATACATCATTTTTGTCACATCATTATATGGTTGTGCGAGTGCCGTCACTTTCATCACATGACCCAAAACAACAAACTTTTCCCAACCCTGACCAAGTACTTTTATTGTTTAAACTTAACCAAGTAGTTTTTGTGCCTAAACCTAACCAAACTGCAACTGTTTTACAATGTTAACAAAGCGTGTAATATTACATGACCTCATGTGACTTACCAAACATAGTTGAGGTCACCGCCAGCACTCTACACTGGTAATATATGTTGTTTTGTGAGCAACTGACAATCAACCTATTTTGTTGCCCCCTAGTGGACGTAATAAGTATGGCAGGAAAAGTATAGGGGTCAAGAAAATTTGGAGGAGGTGGGACAGATGGATGACTCAAACAAGCACATTATTTTCTCTCAGAAGACCGGGGTTCAACTCCTGTGTGAAATGAAAAGTAAATTTAAAGTAACTTAAAATTTCATTACGAGTGTGACTTACGTTGCATCGCTTCTGTTGCTCAAGTGATATCACTTCCATCATATGACAGTTATCTTAACCCAAACCACAATCTTTTCCTAATCCTATCCAAGTAGTTTGTGCCTAAACCTAACCAAACTGCAACCTTTTTACAATGTAAACCACGTGTGCAATGTTTTTTGAGTAATTGACAATCCACTTAATCTGTATTTAGATATGAAAATATGTTGATCATGGGAGTTGTTGTCCTCATTGTTAAACAAGCACCATCACCAATGAAAAGCTGTCTGACATGGCTCAGGCAGAGATCATGTTCAGGGATGAGGTAATGCATTTAAGTTTTATTCATGGTACATTTAGTCAGACTTGGCAGCTTCCTTCCTCACTCTCACATGTCCCATGTTTCCTGGAGATGATGAAGATTAGCAGCTAGGAGGAAACGCACCGTGCCCTCAAATCAATCATGGGTTTCTCTGGGTTTTAACATTGTTGGAAACATTTGGGATAATGTAAGTACACAACTCAAAAAATATATAGAAAATTTGTCTAGCCTTTTTACACATTTTATTGTAGAAATGTTACATATTTTAGTTTTGTGTTTTATATCCACCTCACCTCCTCCCTGCACAGATTTTAATATCTCTTTACACAGCGTTCATTTTTATTCATTTTAAAGTAGTGTTGACTGTCATGAAAAAAAAATGAAAGCTTAGTGTCCAACGCAGGTCTATAGATTACATTTTGTGACTGTTTCATGAACTGCCTTGATACTGGGCTGGAGGGGAAGACAGAGAAGAGGGAAGAGATGTTAAAAGGTAAAGTAAAAGTAGAAGCACACCTGTGACAGTCGGTGGCTGTGGCTTCAGGCAGGCTGACAAGTGTGACCGAACGTGTCCTCCCACTGAGAAAAATAGAGTTAAAAGCTTTCTCCCTCGCTGCACTTTCCAGGGTGAGCAGCCCCTAAAACACTGCACAGAAATGTATCCGATGCTCACCTTTAACAGAACTGAAGTGAACAACATCCAGAGCTCAGTCTTTTTTAAGGATTCATTCTTCCTTAACCGTTGCCTGGTTATTTTTATTTATTGTGTTATTTTTTTCACAGTGAATTCAGTGGAACTGAATGATGATGCCAGACATCGCTGCTAATACCTTTAAGGTGCAACTTGGAAAGTCTGTATCACAAAAATAATTGAGCTTTCCCAATGTACAGATTAAGTTGTGACAGTTTTACTTTCATGCATTTTATTGTTTTTTATAATGGTTTGATGTTTGTCCTTTTTTTTTAAAGGTCCAGTGTGTAAGATTTACTGCAAACTATTGGCAGAATATGGCAGTGTTCTGTTGATATGTGCATAGCAGAAATGGAATATAATATCCATAAGTATGTTTTCAGTAGTGTGTAATCACCTGAAAATAAGAATTGTTGTGTTTTTGTTACCTTAGAATGAGCCGTTTATATCTACAGAGGGCACTGGTCCTCTTCCATGGAGGCCGCCATGTTGCCCCGCCATTCTTTCGTGTTTATCACGAGTCTCGCGGTCGCTGTAGTTTCTCCAACACACTTGGAAAGGAAGGGTTGATGGACGTAGCATTCAGTTGGTTGCAATCTGCAACCTCACCGCTAGATGCTGCTAAATCCTGCACACTGGTCCTTTAAATGACAAAAAAATTAAAAATAAAACAATGAAGATGTAGTTACACAATAGTGGTTCCCAGTCTGGGGATCGGTCTCAAGATAAATCTAGCATCCTATTTACACCTGGTATTAAAGTGTGATCTGTATCCAGACAATTTGTCCACATGAGCAATAGTGGATGTTAATGAAAGCTCTTAGGTAGGTGTAAATGCAATCTGTACATCAATCTCGATACATATCACATTTTAAGACCAGGTATAAATGCAGTGTAAGAGACTGCAAGAAAAAATACAAGCCAGAAAAGTAGAAAACACAACTTTTTTTTAACAAGTTTTGCTTTTTTTCTTGTGTATTATTGTGAAAATCTCTCAAAAATACAAAATAAAAGACATTTGAGAAGGGAAAAAAGCCTCTGAGATGCTGAGATGTGTGTTGATGGCAGCTGAGTGACACCAAACAAAAAACATAATGACTCAGACCTGATGGCTGTCGAACAAAAGCTGTGGCAGGTTTTGTTCCAGAATATCCCCCAACTGAGGTAACTGACCTGAAATGCTCTTGGAAAACATCTGTTAGCACAAAACGTGTACAAAAATGATAATAGAGTAATGGATAATACAGGACCTAACATGACAAACGTGGGATCCCTTTTCATCCTGGATCTTCATTATTTAAGATACATGTCGATGAACTGTAGTTGTATGGTTGACTCTAACTGCTATGTGCTGGTGTGCCAGAAATGTTTGAAATATATATTTGTGGGCCAGTGGATGCTCAGCCTTTTGAGGATGTCTCAATCATAAGCTGGTTTTGACCAGAGAGGCCACAGTAAATTGTGCCGTACTCCTGTTTCAGAGCATTTAATCACCTTTTTATAAAGCAGTCGTACCAGAGGGGATGTTCTTTTTTCCTGGGATTATATGTAAAACATTGATCCTGTAGGACTTCGTGCTGAGAGTACACACAACAAAGAGCAGTCCTCAGGGGGTAATATTGCATTTATATGCTGGTAACCAACGCATGTATCGTGTTCATATTATGATGAAACAAGAGAAAGAAAACAGAGGTGACTCCACCGCTCCCTGGTGACCACGACAGTTGGGTTTAACGACCCATAAAGCTCATCTTGCCATGTTTTAGTGGGTTTTATCTGCACAAATGCAATGTGTCTTTGACCAATCAAATTGCAAGATTTCTCGCATAATTACAAACAAACAATTCCTGTGGAAAAGCTGTAAAGTATGTAGTTGCTGCTGTCGTTCTGTTGATGGAAAGTCGAACATTTTTACTGGACCTGCAGGTTGTAATAAGCTTGTTAAAGGTGTAATACGCAACATTCAGCCTCACTAGATGTCAGAAAGACAATTATGGAAAGAAGTAGTAGAGTAATGGCATCCTGAGCAGAGAATAAAGGCACAGTCTGCCTGTGTCTGTGTTCTATTCTGAGCTTATCTGTTCGTCCAGTCTGGATAAACAGGCGGGCATGTTGGTACATGTGAGCGTGCATGTGTTTTCCTCTTTGTCCATCCATTTTTGGATTGGTGAGTTTCTTCTTACAGCCAAACTGTGCACTACAATATGTCTCTGAACACGTTTTAAGTGAAAAATGGGCAATGCAGTGACAGAATCTTGATCCATGACTCGTTTAAAAGGTTGCTCTGAGTTTCAGGAGCCTCTGTTTCCAAGCAAGGCACAAACTTGCGGCAGCCTTTGTCCTATCACAGCTGAAGAGTACACAAACCAGAGGACTGCAAACTATTGATTCCAGTTCCTGGGATTTAGCTTGACATGAACACATTTATCTTACGGTCTGTTTAATTGAATTGCTGTCATTAGTATGAATGTAATTATGCTCCTGAACAGGGTTTTTCAGGCCGTGGACGCCTTAGCTGACAGAACACTAGAGCAGAAAAACCCCTGTTACATATACTGCAGTAAATTTTTTCGGGTCTTCTCTCATATTCATTTACCCGTAATTACTAAGTAAGCAGCAGTTGTAGCATGTCTAATGTTGGCTGTGCTACACTGTAAAAATGACCAAAACTCAAAATTTGAAGGCTTCAGACTGCAATAGATTTTTGAGTCAAATTCTTAAATTTTGAAAAAGTTTTACCAACTACTGATTTTTTGTTGAGACAACTCACTTTTCTTCTTTAGACAAACTCCAAACTTTGAGATTTTGAAACTCAAAACATTGTATTTTCAAAGATATTACGTAAATTCGTTGAACTGAAAGTAAATGTTAAAATTTGAACATTTTCAATTAAAACTATTTAGTTTGTCACTAAAACAAATAAGAGACAAATCAGGTTTGCAGCTCACTGTGACACATTTTTTTAAGTTTCTAAAACCCAGTTTAGCAAAAGAAGAAAAGCAAATTATCTCAGCTTGAGATTTTGAGTTGGGCTCAGAACTCAAAAATCTATTGCAGTGTGTTGCCTTGAAAATGTAAGTCCTCTCAACTATTCTTTATAATGTAGCCTAACTCTCTTTTTTACAAATAGTCTGATTTATCTTTCCTTATAATATATTGTATTTGTGTTCATGTGTAGCAAACTTTCAGACATATTTTAAGTTTTGAAAAAAAAAAATGTAACTCTGTCAATCCCCTAGGAGTCCCAGACCTCCTGTTGAAGATCATTGTGCTAAAATATACAGTAATTTCATTATGTTACGACACATAGGCATCTCTTTACTGATACAAAAAAAATGATGTGTATTCCCTGTGGGTCAGAATAAGATATAAAATCAATTGACCGCTACAATTCTATAATTGTTTATTATTCTATTATTGTGCAGCAGGTGGGAGTGGACACACATATTGGGGAAGCGGGCGATTTTGGTCAGAAATCCAGTGGGAGCAGGATTAAGAAAACAGACCAGCTCAGGGCTTTACACTGAACTACGCTTTTGAAAACATTTGAGGTAAGAAATAGGCAACATAATAACAGAATCTTGAGTCATACGTGATCAGCACTGCCCTTTTTGACAGTTTGATCTGAGTTTTGTGAGCAGTGTGTTTTCAGATGCCCCCTTCTCTGGTGGTCTACTACAACCTATAGAGGCTCTCATAAATGTTGCATACAGCACCTTTAAACAAACTTTAATGACCATTTTGCCTCAGAAACATATTCAAACCCTAACTATCAAATTTTAAGGTCAAAGACACTACTGTCTACATGCATACATGCAGTGAACAGACAACAGCCAGCAGTTAATGGACCCTGGAAGTACAGAAGTATTCTTGCTGCCAATGAAAAGGTTTTAGGCTTGTTTGTAATAATACTTTTCATTGTGTACAGTTTCATCAGGGCAGTGTAGTGAAGTGACAGCCTCAAGATTTCAGCATTTGCTCAAGTTTATTATTAAAGATCCCTGGTATAATTTACAGGGATTTACTGCCAGTATGTTTTCAGTAGTGCAGTGGTTCCCAAACTTTTTTGCTTGGAGTTCCCCCTAATTGTATCTAAGGTAATCTGAGCCTCCCCCTGGAAATCCTTGAAAACACTTGAATTTGAATGTCGTGTTTTCAAGGTTTGAAAAGTGCTTGTATTTTTCATAAAGTGCATGAACCTGCTTGAATTGCATTGCTGTCATAATGAACTGCAGCCTGACAGAATCAGAGTGAACCTTTTGATGAATAAATATAATAAGTCAGATATTTGCTGAGCCAGATTGTGTGGAAAGTTAATGAGGAATCATTAATCGATTAATCACCAAATAAGAATTTACATGTATTAAGTGATAATTTATCAGTAGTCTAGAAATAACATTGATTGCACCTCATTTCACATTGATTTGTTTGGTGGAGACATTCATTGGATAAGGCAACTTAGAATTAAACTTAAAATAAGAAAAAAGGAGAAATAAAAACAAAAAATGAAAATAGGAAAAAGAGAAAGATTTATATTATATTATTATTTCATTTTTTTATTTAATGTGCAATTACAGAACAAGTGAAGACAAGACAAGGCAAGTGCGTAAACAGCTCAAATAGGATTAGACAATAGACCAACACAAAAATGAGGGACAAATAAGTAGAATAAGACTAAGACTATTATATTAATTATTGATGATTCATCAATTAATCAATTGTTAGCAAGGAAAATGTGCAAAATTCAAATCCCTAATAGGAAGTCAAGTCTACTTACAGGCAGGTGACGCATTTTGAGACAAACTATATTTCACAATCACAATCTGATTTAATGTGATAAAATAATTAGAGATAAAATAATAATTTTGTATGTAAATGTTGTTTATCACAGCTCTAAGGTGCTGGAAAAGCTTGACAATGCACCTTGAAAGGCTTGAAAAGTGCTTGAATTTCATTCTCGAAAAACATATACGAACCCTGAAATTATGATTTTAGTTTACATGTGCAAATCAGATTTTGAGGATGTCAGAGCAGACAAAGTCTTGGGGACCCCGGCGATTTCTGGCGCCCCCCTAAGGGGGACCCGGACCCCTGGTTGGGAACCAATGCATTAATGTACAGCCACCTGAAAATGAGAATTGCTGTTTTTGTTACCTTAGCATGAGCCCTTTATACCTGCAGAGGTCATAAGTCTTCCTCCACGGAGGCGGCCATGTTGGTGCAGTATGTTTCTGACACTGGCTCTAGATATGGCCCATTGATCGTGGACAAGTGTCACAGCCACCATACACACTTGGAAGGGGAGGGTAATAGAGGGCATTTGCAATCTACAAACTCACCACAAGATGTCACTAAATCCTTCCCTGAAATACAGGGATTAAATTTAAATTTAGAAAATGAAACAGTTTTGATTTCTGTCAGTGTGAATAACTTCTTTTCTGATCAGCACCTGAAAGAGCACAAAAAAAAAAAAAAAAAAGAGATTACAATTAATGAATGTGCTATCATGACACAGACGCAAGGTCTTTACTTACACATCTGTACAGAAATAAATCACAAGCTTGGTTGTTACACTCTGACTGAACTGCAAAACCATATTTTGTAATAAAAATAATTCTAAACACAAACTGAACTCCTGTCCTCATCTTGGCCTCATATGCAAAACCCACACTTTAAATAGAGAAGACAGAACCTTTATTGATTTTTTTCCAGATGGATCATTGGCTTTGTGGCTTTGCCAGAAAAAAAAAAAACCTTAAACATTACTTTTTTATTTCATCGGAGTGAAGCAATGCATTTGTTTGTGTAAAAATAACACTTAAAACTGAACAGAGTATTTTTTTTCTGTTTAATCAGCCTGTATCACTGTTATTAGACAGTACTAAGAATAAGTGTTGAAGGATGTTGTCAGCCTTTCTAAAAATACAAGAAAAGTGTCAAAAGTGATGCCTCCCCACTGTGTTACAACATTTCTTTGATACTTTAAAGCTGGTGTTGATTCACTGTGTTGCTCCATGATGATGAGTAAGTGGTGTATTTAAAAACTCTGACTGCTTTCTTAATGGAAAGGATCAAACATGAGAGAAGTAAGCCTTTAAATCTTTCTGGCAGAAAGATTTCTTACCTAAACAATGATCTTTTCCTAAACCTAACCAAACTGCAACAGAAAACAGAAAAGAAACACTCTGTCATGGCAGACAGCTTTCTGGGCTTTCTGACAAACAGAAAGTCCTGAGGGCAAACTTCCTCCATGTGTAAAGACTCACATTAGCCAGCAACAAAACTGAGACTATGGGGAAAGTGGCTCAAAAGATGGATATTTAGTTGGAGATATAAGGACTTTGGTTGACAAAGAGACACAGATGGTGCGCTGTTTAAACTTAGCAGATTGGAATTTTTGTTATACAAATATATGAATATGTGAAACAGAGACACACTCCAGTCAGAAATAATTAACAACCATGGAAAAAAAAACTTACAAATAATGAATTGCGTGAATAAAATCTTAATAAGTGGAGCCAGTGAAACTGTTTTACACATTTCTCACATGTCAATTAACACAGAGACTAAATGGCTAATACTGTTAACTGAAACAACTTACTGAATTAGCCTGGAAGTCATTTTAAACAGTCACATCTTGTCAGTGTTGCTGAAAATATTTAATAACTACATGGCAATAACTTATATTAAAGAAACCATTTATCATGCTAGAATAGTATTTGCTAGTTAATAGGCTACTTTGCAATACCATTAACCTTAATCGTGCCAGATAGAACTACATCTGCTAGCGCCACTTCAATTATTTTGTTATGACTGGCAGATGGGAACCTTTTTATGATGGTGAGATCGAAGGTGGCAGTGTAGATGCCTATAAGAACTTCTCCTCATACATTTGTCCAACAAATCCTCCCATTTTGTCTGAATCTCCCGTTTTTTTGCCTTGTTCATCCATGGATGCCATTTGCTTTGTACATAATGATAGTTTCTTTTTCCAATTTTGTGATATTCTTACACAAAGTTAATTATATGTAAAAGGATCTCAGACATCTCCATATGCTACTGCAATTGTATTATAAAACATAATTTCACCCCTGCTGTTCAAAAGATCATTTATAAATCATATTCCTTTTTCAAACTTTGATTCAATAAACAAAGGTTTACCCCTAATTTATATATTTCTATTGCACCATAACACTTTAAATTTTATAGGAAATGTCTGGCTGGTGATGTTGGTATTGAACCCAGTTTACCATGACTTCATCTGAAAAACCCTGATATGGAAACATACAGAAAAGACTTCCTCTTTAATGTTGTAAACTGAAGGTGAGGATAAAGTTCTTTATGGACCAAACAATGAACAGACGTCATACAGGCCCAACAGGTATTCTCTGGTATTTTAAAAGGTGTTTCAGAGTTTGTTTTTTCCTGGAGAACAATTTCAAACTGTTTATGACTCATCCTGCACTCTGGGGTGTATGCTAAATTTGCATCCAAGGGAACACTGTCTGACTTCTGATGAAGCATGAAAAGGGAATATATCCATTCACTGCTTTTTGGGGGACCAAGGCCTCACTGTTCAAAAGCACAACTTCATTCACTGAATTTGGGTGAAACCGTACTAGAACTTTGATCAGGCCTGAAAGGTTGAGTCTGAAAAGGCCCAACCCAAACCCGACCCAAACCAAACCCAACCCTAATCGGAACCGACCGAAACCTGACCCGAAACCATCCCTAATATTTCAACCCGAACCTGATTACAGCCCACCAAGCTTCCCTCTATGCACCAAACAGTAGGAGTTAGCAGTGACAGCAACAATACATGGGGGAATTTAAATTGGTAATGACAAAATTGGGGAAGAATGAAAAGAAAAATACTACTACTGAAAATAATAATAATGATGATAATTACAGTCCAGACCCAACAAAAGCTCATTAAATATTTGAAAAATACGGCATGACCCGACCCAAACTGATCATCGAGTCCCATCAGGTTTGGGCACAGATCTCATGCTCTAAGTTGGATCGTATTTTATGGAGAAAATATTTTGTCCTACAGCTGCTCAGCTTCAACTTGGTTATTTAATTAGCTACAAAGCTTTCCTGATGGACAGATGGCTTTAGCTTACTTGGCACAAAAGTAGTTAACTGTAACTTTTAGCCACAGCCAAAGTGAACATGACTGGTCACCAGGACAAACACAGCCTCCAAGATCGACAGGGAATACAGCACCAAGGTAATTTATGGACCTTTCTAATGGAAAGATAGCTTTACGTGTGGCTAAAGTAAGTGAGGTAACCGCTAACCATGTTTAGTTCAGTTTGAGTGTGGTGGGCACCAAACCCAGCAAGAAAACCACCTCACTGCTTGTCTATTCCCTGTTGTCAAACTGGCCTCCGTTGGTCTGGCCATGCTCACTGGGACCTACCATTCCAGGACGAATCAGCTAATATGACCGCTGTCCTTCCCACATCCATGGTCAACTTTAGCTGCATGGATGGGGCATAACACACAGGGCTACTGGCTAAAAAAGCCAAACACTGCCTGTGATAAGTCCCTCCCTAGCTGCCAGTTTTACAAGGAACAAGTAAGCAATAAACACTTTGCTTGCCATTTCATGGAAACTTTAAAGTGAAGTTGAAAAAGGTACATTTTAACCTGATTTCTGTTTTCCATGGAGCCATTAAACCTCCACCTTCCACAACTGTTTCACCTTTTCTAAGTGGTGAGTTTGATGCAACATAAACGCAACATATAATAAAATTATAGTAGAAATTTTAGTTTGGCGTGCAACCCACATTAGGTTGTTACACTTGTTTACTCTTCATCTTTTCCACAGCATGTTGTTGAAATTCAGAATTATTGAACATTGCACTACTCATATTTGTTGTCAGTTCACATCTTACAAGATTGAAGCCAAGCACATTGTGTACTAAAATGTTGCCAGTTGTTGCACTCTAAAATCGACTGTTTTTTTGGCTCTCAGCACAGAGGCTGAAGAGATTATTTCTGCACTTAAAGTTATCTACTTTTGATCTGACTGAAACACAGGAGTCTGTTTTTATATTTACAGTATTGACTGATTTATGCCGTGTTGAATCACAGCTATCAGTGGTGAAATCTACTGATTTCTGTTATGCAACAGCATCAGCGCAGCGTGTTTACTTGTGAGTACACAAACAAGCTATTCTGGGACATATGAGGAAATTCATTCAATGTTCCTGAAATTGCAGGCAGGCATTCTCCCCTCAGTGCGAGGGTTATGATCAATACATACATTGCAAATACATCAATATTATTCATTTGCATTTCCCTGCCAATACTGAGTGTAACCTGACCGGGCAATCATTTTCCAGTCACGCCAGTCTTTTTGCACACACATGAAGGTAACTGAATAAACATTAAAAAGAGGACAGTTATATAATTGTAATGTTAATGTTGTATTTTTTAAACTTTATCCAATAAACAAGTAAAATCTTTAAGGCCAAATTATTTATTTTGCAGGTGCAAGTATATTTCCAAATATAATTAATCATAATTTAAATTAATCCTTTGTTTTAAGCACTTTGTTACAAACTACTGATACAAACATACATAAATGTATATAAATAATATATGATTTTAACATCATCGATCATCATCAGCTTCAATGCATTGTGAGATGTAATTAAGATGTAGTCCATTTTAAAAGTGATGTGCTATATTCTGAATTATGGTGGAAATGTGACCTTTTTATTTACATTTGGAAATTTGGAGATTGTGCCAAAATATTGCAAATCATCATTTTAACATGTGAAAATACATGAATGATGCTTCGTTCCCACATTTGCTACATAATGTGTTTGGACTTTTTTGAAAAGTAAAGTTATTATCTTAATCTTATGAAAGAAACAAAACAAACAAACAAAAAAAATCAGACAAAAGACAAGATTCAAAGCCCAGTTTGTAAGATTTATGTGGATCTATTTGCAGAACATGGCAGGAATGGAATATAAAATTTTGTATTTAGTATGTTTTCTTTAGTGTATAGGCCTAATCACCTGAAAATACGCATTAAGGAGGTAGAACAAACTTTTACCCAGGAGACCGGGGTACATGTCCCATGTGAAACCAGAATGTTAAGTCTGTGTAAAGGAAAAAAATGTGTTTCTTCTGGACACATTACACATGTGAGAACATACACTGAGAACTATGTAGTTCTGAATTGTGGAGTTAGATCTTTGAACTGTTCACAATTTCTGTGTTGAGGACTTTTTTGGAACTATGGCTCGGCCATAGTTCTGACACCCTCTCCTAAGTTACAAACATACCTTCAACAAGTCTCTCAGCCCAAATCAGCTCAGCAAGTCACTTCAGCTCACTTCAGTTCCAAAAACCTGACAGAGAAAAAATACCATCCTGTCACCATCCTCTGGCTCTTGTGGCTCAAACATGTCTGGACATGTCCAATAAAGTTGGTGAATGGAGCGTCTGTGTTTCAGATCATGTTCAGGTTGATCTTTTAAAGATGTAAGGCACATAACATTATGTGAGTCTCATGATTTTTGTCATGTTGTTGCAAGTCACTTTGGTCATATGTCTGAACTTTCCAAGTCATTTCAGCGACGTAATGAGACGTATGTAACCTAACATAACATAGTTATTGTAATCCCAAACCTTATCCTGAACCTAACCAAGTAGATTTTGTTCCAAACATAACCACAACTGTTTCACGGCATTAATCACATGTTAAAAGACTGCTTCACAGTGTTAATCATATGTTAAAAAGGCTTTCAGGCTGCCTCAGATACAGTCACTAAAGGGTACCTCGTGCTTCAATGTGAGTCGCCAAGGAGTGTTGAAAAATGGTCGGCATGTGATGAGCTGGGATGAGAACTCACTGGCAGAACTGGCAAACCAAACACTGGCTTGGAAGGATAGGGTGAGGCAAGGTGTCCTCTGCAAGTGCACCACTTGATGACACTAATGGCTGAAAGAAAAACACAAACAACTTGAACTTACAATTCTGCAATTTTCTTTTTGTCTCTCTCAGAAAAAAGGAGAACTAAGACTTGCTCCACTGACTTTATTCTATCAAAGATCAGACCTAATTTTTTTTAAGATAAGAAAACCTTTTCATCTGATTGGCAGTGAGATGAATGCATACCAGACAGCATTGAAGATTTTCACCAAGGCGTCTCTGAAAAGACAGATGAGTCACCTCTGTGATGTATAAATGTAGAAAAAAATAATCAAATCTGTGTCATTATTAAATCAAATGAGATTCAAAATGTGAGTGTAATTTTAGAGAAAGGACGCCAAAATATATCAGTGAAAAGACAGAGAGAGAATGAGGACAGAAAGAAAGGGACAGACGGGAAGACAGAATGGTGATTCACTGCTCTGCATTCAAGTCATTATATTTTACATTTTTTGTAATCAGCTGCCATTCTGGAGTGGGGCACACAATGTCACATCATGTTCAAAAACTAGGACATCATTTTTTACCAAACCTTAAAATTCATGCTGATCTGCCAAAAGCTGCTCCACATTGCTGCTGGTGAAGATTTATTAAAACCTTTACCAGGAATGAGGCAGCATTTCCTTTTCATACCAACCCATAATAAACTGATTAAAATATTAAATGTCAAACAACAACACATTATTAAAATTTCTATTATTGAGTGTGTAATAATACTAAGCAGCAATACACATAATCATAATCACAAAAATTACTACATCTGTCAAATTGCTTTAAAATCAACATGATACTTAAACATGTTATCATGAGTCCATAATTGGTATAATAATCATATTTAATTACATATTTTGACCCAAAATGGCCTGTGACAGAAATTTGACTCAAACCTCACTGTCTGGGAAGACATCTTCAGGAGAAGTGGGCTCGTCCTTATTAAAACTGTCCAGCATGTCGATGATCCAGAATAACCAGGATATTATTATAACAGGAAAGACACGATGTTGTTGAGTTGTCTTGAGGTTTAATGCATTGAGCAACATAAACACATTTTCAAACACCTGTATTAATTTGTCAGCAGAGGTTTTAGTGTCACATTCTTTAAATCGGGGCAAATAAAGCCAAAATAATCCCCTTTTTTTCTCATCATCATCTATATGCTAAATTGAAGCAGCCTTTTTGAATCTTGACAAAGCCAGTTGAGGTGTTGATTTTAATCATAGACAGACAGTATAATAATGAGTGGATGGAGCGTCCTTGATGTTACCAGGAGGTTTCTGACGACGGTTTTGAAGCTCCGTGTGGCGCCGCTGGCTGTCGCCATCTTGGCAGTTCCTGACTAATCTAATTTCAAGCTAATCCATGGATGAGCAGACGGCTAGCCATCTCTGATGGTACCCACCTGTCACTTAAAGCAGGCATGCCCCTTAACTTCAAGCCTAAATATAATTTAAGTTTTATAAGTTTTTTTTTCTTTTTTTTTATCAGGCTGTAAACAAACATGTTCATTTCTGCTGTAAAGATGGACACTTTAATATGGGGATTTCTAGGGATCGACGCGCTTTTGGAGACAGCCTCTGGTGGAAATGGAAATGCACTCCTGCATTTGCTTCAGAGGTTGCCACTTGGTTTTAATATGGAAGCCTTGTGAAACTTTGGTTCTACTTTGGTTGTTAGGGTTACTGGCCACATCAGCCTGTTCTTACCCTCAGCTCTTCAAACACACCAGCATGGTTAGCACCCCTGTGCTTCAAACCATGACACCGTAGAGAACCCTCCTGCTGCATTTCTGAAGGCACCTTTCTAGCTTTATGTTTTGATGTACTTCTGAACTCAGGTGATATAGTATAAAGAGTGATAAATGTATGGAGGATGGATCAAACAAACAGGACTTTGACCCAGGAGACTGGGGCATGTGCCCAGTGTGAAACAAAAAGTTAACATTGATTTCTTTTTATGTTATATAAGGTATGTAAACTTATGTAGTAAAGTTAATAATTTTAATGCAAACCATAATCTTTTCTTTTACCTAACCTAATAGTTTTGGCGCCTTTACTGTATCATAAAAGTCTTGCCAGATGTTTCATATTTATTATTGTTAATTTAATGCAAAACTGAAGCTAGAGTGGGACCTACAGCATCATAGTTTGAAGTGAAGGATCGCTGATGAGGCTGCTGTCAGCTGTCATTTGCTTAAGTTAGCTAACTGCAGTTAGCTCAGTTAGCCCAGGGGTAATGGCACCCAAATGCAACAAGATAAAAGCCTCTGTACTGTGGGGGCGTAATGCACAGCACTGTTGACCTGTGCATACATCAATCAATGTCTGTGACGAGCAGCATCATGGGAACTTTTACAATCAGATATGGGAGTCGTGCTCTGGTGTCCCCCGGTGTCTTTTTGTTTAGTTCATCTCATTTTGGCTCATTTTTTTCTGTGTCTTTGTGAAAAAGATCCTTATAACTGTCTTTCCATTGTTCATTTATAATAGTATAAATAGTGTGTTTGCTTTGAACACAACTTAACACAGACACACACACAGGAAGCTGCAGGATCACAACAACAAAGAAAAAGAAGAAAATGTCCTTTTGACTCATGCATGCCACTGGAGCTGCAGGGTTACTGTGAAGAATAATTTTATCTGCACTGCAGAGTTCAAACCAGCAGCCTTCACCTTCTCACGCCACCTGGTGTCATGCTCAAGGACATTTGATCACGCAAGGACGCAACGGACCACCAGGACAATGGAAAATGTTATAGATGGAAATAACATACAGCAACATAACCACCAGCAGTTGCACTAAAATGTAGGCTACAGTTCAGCTTTGCATGTAACTGTGACAGAAAGTTGTATCGATTTTGTGTTTTTATTGATCAAAGGGCACTTGTGATTGATGTCCGCGGTGACGCAGATTGTTGTTTGACTCATTTAGTTTGCCGCCCAAGGCTTTACATGAGCGGCCGCTATTGATTCAGCCTTCCCACATTCATGCTCAGAAATATCATAAAGGGTGAATTCTGCTTTCTTCAAAACACAGTGGACAGCAGGGGAGAAGCTGAAACTCCGGGAGAACTTCACACCTACTGCACTGTACCTTTTACACAAAAGAAATGAAAAAGAAGACATGGATTCTGTTTTTTTTTTTTTTTTTTTTTTTTTGCACTTTATTTTCCTTGGCAAAGTTTGGCTTTGTGGGCTACAACATGAGAAGTTTGTTTTCCCCAAGTTAAAGCGAGTAGTACTGCATGGCTGGTGAGATAGAGAGAGGAGGAGGAGTGAGAAAGAGTGAAGGAGGGAGAGACAGAAAGAAAGAGACTGAGATGCGAAGCGAAGATGGAAAAAAAAGCAGTGGGAGGTAGAGAAAGTAGGACTGAGGAGGAGGAGAAGTGCAGAGTGAAAGTGGAGAGAAAGAGAGAAACTGTGAAAGAAAGGGAGAGAAAGTGGTGACGGGAGGGGAGGAGAAATGGGAGAGAGAAGGGCGACAAATGAATGAATGATAGAAAGCGAACAGGGAAATGCGGCGGTCGGTGGATGGGCTGTCAAACTCACTCAGCACTGAATCATTGGCTGTTAGTGTTATTACTATGACGTGATCCAACTAGCCATGCTAACATGATGAGTCAAAGACATGTTGATTGTGATGAGTCAGTGCGTGAGGAGGCGGCAAAAAAAATAGTGGTGACTTCATCTGGACGGCCATCACTCTGATTATGTCCTTAAGCCTATTGCAGTGAGGAGGAAGAGCTGATTAATCTTTCATTTATCAGCGGTGGAGGCAAAGATCGACCCCGTCTGCTCTCTGTCAGCTACACCCCCGCCAATCAATCACACAGAGCATGTGCTCATGTCTGACAAAGCTGCGCTGGAGTCACGCAACATTAGTTAACAGGCAGCTTGTTCATCAGACATGTGTCTCATGTGTTTTCTGATGTGTCACCTCTCCGGCTGAGGTTTGATTAAGTTTAGGCAACTATGAGCATGTGTCTCCAGGTGTGTCTTGAGTGAACATGCCATTTTGTCAGTCCAGTGTCCATTACTGTGCATTTGGACATTTATTTACTCCTTTGTTTTTAGTTCACTACCACACTAAACTTTTTATCAGCTCAGAATAAGCCTCATATTTACAACTGATTAAGAATTTGCTGTAGCACTTTCACTACCCTGCTCTATTTGCAAATAACACAAGGGGTATTTTTTAGGTTGAATATCCACTGGCCATTTGGCTGATTATAATTCTGTTTTTTGGTAGTTCAGTGCCACACTAAACTCCTCTGTCAGCCTACAATGAGCCTTATACACTGATCAGGCATAACATTATGACTACCTGCCTAATATTGGTCCCCCTTTTGCTGCCAAAACAGCCCTGACCCATCGAGGCATGGACTCCACTAGACCCCTGAAGGTGTGCTGTGGTATCTGGCACCAAGATGTTAGCAACAGATCCTTTAAGTCCTGTAAGTTGCGAGGTGGGGCCTCCATGGATCGGACTTGTTTGTCCAGCACGTCCCACAGATGTTCGATTGGATTGAGATCTGAGGAATTTGGAGGCCAAGTCAACACCTCAAACTCGTTGTTGTGCTCCTCAAACCATTCCTGAACCATTTTTGCTTTGTGGCACGGTGCATTGTCCTGCTGAAAGAGGCCACAGCCACCAGGGAATACCGTTTCCATGAAAGGGTGTTCATGGTCTGCAACAATGCTTAGGTAGGTGGTACGTGTCAAAGTAACATCCACATGGATGGCAGAACACAAGGTTTCCCAGCAGAACATTGTCCAAAGCATCACACTGCCTCTGCCAGCTTGCCTTCTTCCCATAGTGCATCCTGGTGCCATGTGTTCCCCAGGTAAGCGACGCACACACACCTGGCCATCCACGTGATGTAAAAGAAAACATGATTCATCAGACCAGGCCACCTTCTTCCATCGCTCCGTGGTCCAGTTCTGATGCTCACGTGTCCATTGTTGGTACTTTCAGCGGCGCACAGGGGTCAACATGGGCACCCTGACTGGTCTGCAGCTATGCAGCCCCATACACAAGAAACTGTGATGCACTGTGTATTCTGACACCTTTCTATCAGAACCAGCATTAACTTCTTCAGAAATTTGAGCAACAGTAGCTCATCTGTTGGATCGGACCACACGGACCAGCCTTCACTCCCCACATACATCAGTGAGCCTTGGCCGCCCATGACCCTGTCACTGGTTCACCACTGTTCCTTCCTTGGACCACTTTTGATAGATACTGACCACTGCAGACCAGGAACACCCCACAAGAGCTGCAGTTTTGGAGATAATCGTCTAACCATCACAATTTGGCCATTTTTCCTGCTTCTAACAAATCAACTTGGAGGACAAAATGTTCACTTGCTGCCTAATATATCCCACCCACTAAAATGGGACAGAGGGAGATAATCAGTGTTATTCACTCCACCTGTCAGTGGTCATAATGTTATGCCTGAAGGGTCGTCACGGGTTGGCTGCAGGCGGCAAGAAATCACCGCAGCCCTTGCTTGTGTCTCATTCCAGAGTAGGCCTGTCTTGGACACAAATTGGCACAGCCCAGCACAATAAAAGTGGTAATGGAAAGGCAAGCAGTGTGGCACAGTTTGACGCAGTGCAGCCAACAGTGCTAGTGCCCCAATAGATTCCCCACTTTAAGATGGAAAACAAGCTTTTTCACAGGCTGAATATATTTGATGAGCCTTTACCCTCCTATTATCCTTGGGGTCAATTTGACCCCATTCAATGATTATCATTCAAAAAATAATAGTTGACTTTTGTTTTTTTGCTTCATATTTCATGACTTTTCCTAATTTGATGGGTACAATTGATTTAGCATAAAATTATCATGATGATATTTTTTCAATGCGCTGAACACATATTGCACACATTGGTGTTCCTCTGGGATCAATTTGGCCTCAAGCTGTTTTAGCTGTGTAAAAGTTGGCCGTTTCTCAATATGCGTTCTTCTCTGTACTTCTGTTCTTGGGTACTTGAGAAACGTCATCAGTCTCAGTCCAAGTACTGTTCCAATTCAAAAGTCCGCATTTCGCCGAGTACAGTCAAATACCCGGATGTATTCTCTGTTTTATCGAGGATGCATCGGGTGGTGACTTGTGTGGACTTGGGGCAGCCACGTATCCCACAATGCATTTCGTAGCAACAATGGCGGAGGAGAGGACACACAACTGTAAGTTACAAGTTTCGAAATATTATTGTTTTAGTAACATGGAATGTAATTTTAAGATTATTTTATGTGAAAATGTAGACATTAAAACGTAAAATCTGTGGTCGATTCACCACGATAGCGCGTAGTTTAAAATTTGCTCCGAAGTTTTCGGAGATGTGTCGTCCTGCTAACGGGACGGCCAGCATACAACGCCAGCTAGCAAGATGACCAGGCGGTTAGCATTCATGTTACCCCGCTAAAAACAACGTTATCCCGCCATGACTTTTTGAAATCTGTCGCTGGCTCTGATATCTCTGTAGTAGTAAAACATGAGATATAATTCGTTGTCTGCACATGTAACAGGCAGTCTTTGGTCTCGGAAACTGTTGTATTATTTGTTAGGGGGAAAAGTGGTTTGTCTTAGGGCGTAATCAAATCAAAGATTAATAATTTTTATATATTTTTTTAACTATAACGTTGTACCAGAGCACTATCTTTGTGGTTTCGACCAAATGTTTGTTTGCTTGTCCATTTACCATGCTGCACAAACGTACTATACTTGTTATAATAGCTGTCGTTGTGCATTTTAAGTAACATAAGCAATATTTCAATCGAGGGACAACTGAGGAAACCCGGGCCCTCATTCAGTGGCGGGCGGCTAACGAGGCCCTTTTCACCGGCCGGCGAAACTCGGCCAAGTCAGGATGGGAGTGAGTATTGCTTTTGGGTGCTTGTATCATTGCTTGTATGGCTGGGCAAGGATTAGAGCCAGATTTTTGCAGTCTTCATCCATAATGGTTAGTATTTTATTGAAGTAGCGTGTCACCTCACTTATTCCTGTATTTGTTTTTCCAAGGGACTTTGTTGCCACTTCGGGCATGGCCATAACGGCCAAGCAGGCGAAGAAAAAGTGGAATAATTTAAAGGACAAGTATAAGGTAATATGCCTGTTTCTCTGCTTGGTATTATCCTGAGAACCTTTCTTAGAATACTTTTAAATTAATTACATAGCTTTTGTTTGCCAGGCCAATCAGTTTTGCAGTGTAATATTTAATAACCTATTTTCAGGAGCTAAGAGACCCACCGACAGGCAAAGGGGTAGAGGCCGGGAGTGTAACTGCTGCCACCTGGCAGTGGTACAGTGAGATGGATGCTGCACTCCAGGGGCAGCACTCAATCAGTCTGCCCCTGGTTGTTGCAGCGAATCTCACTGCCACTACAGGTGGTGTGGTGAGCACCTCGGCCTCTACCCCTTCTGCAGGAGAGGGCAGGGCCAGGCAGAGCAGGAAGAGGCCAAGGGACAGTGAGCTTCTGGACTTTATGAAAGAACAGGCAGAGAAGGAAGAACAGAGGGAGAGAGAAGCACTGGCCAGAGAGGAGGAGAGAGAGAGGGCAGCAACAGCCAGAGCGGAGCGCTATTTGGCTCTGTTTGAAAAACTTGTGGACAAATTTTAAATAGTTTCTGTTGTTTGAAAATGTTTGTTAAAGTTATTAAATTTTGTTATGTTTAATATTGAATCCAGGGAATTCATTTTTGAAAACAGTGGTGTATTGTGTATATTTACAACAAAACATACATATTTTTTACAGTGATATACAGTTATTAATAGTGCAGTGCAGTTGAATTTAATTTAGCCAAAACCAGAAAAAGAACATTGCAACAAATGAATATACAACATATTTACAATTATTTACAGTCATGCAGCTGAATTTAAATTAGCCAGAAAAAGAACATTCAACACATTCAACATATATACACACACACATCAATCTCATCTCTTATATATCTAATCTATACAGTATATATAATAGCATCTAAATTATGTTTTAAATTTTTTTAACTCCAGTGAACATGACTACATCTGGAGAGGGTTTCTTTCTAGATGTAGTCATGTTCACCCAGACATGCAGGCAGCTCCTCAGGAGCTGAGAGCTGGGCAGCCAGCCTTGTTCGGACACCATTCCCTGACAGGTCCCTCTCATCCACCTCATTGTTGCCGGGGTCATCCTCATCGTCTGGGCCCAGGCCTTCTTCTTCCTCCTCCAGGATGTCCCCTGCTGCCACACAGATGTTGTGCAGGATGCATCAGGCACCTACTACTTTTGGGGCAAATCGAGGCCGGATCTCGAGGGCCCTCAAGAATATTGAGTGCCACCGTGTTTTCAGGATCCCAAAGGTGCGCTCAATAATGTTCCGTGCCCGTGCATGGTGCCTGTTGTACCGGGCTTCAACTTGGCCTGTTAATTAGAATTCAGGTAGAAAATGTATTGTTGTATGTAACAACAATGTGTGTGCATGTGTGTGTGTGTGTAATGAGAATGAGTGTGTTCTTACTTGCTACAGGCTGGCAATATGGTGTCATAATCGCAACAGGACGCTGCAGGCATGGGTATCCTCCATCTCCCAACAAGAAGTACCCAGCTGGTGGATACAGGGCCTGGTGGTACATCGGGGATCTGTGGAGGACAAGTGCATCATGCACCGATCCTGGTTGGCCAATGAACATATGCAGAAATTTGCCTTTGGCATCACAAATGCCCTGCAGGATGACAGAGGGGAAAAGCTTTCTGTTGATGTAGCTTCTCTTCTGTGGCTCTGCAGGAGGAAGAATCCTCACATGGCACCCATCAATGGCACCAGCAGCATACTGAAAAGTATCATGGCCAGCAAGGTGAGCAAAGCCAGCCCCCACCTCCTCCATCTGCTCTGCTGTGGGGAAATGGACCACCCTATGGAGGATGGTCATCATGTCCTCGACGACTTTGTGCACAATCCTGCACACTGTGGCGAGTGGCATGGCAAAGATGTCTGCCGTTACCCTGTAGGAGGTTCCACAGGCAAGCCAGTAGAGCGTGACGAGCACCTCAACTTCATGGCTCCATCCATGTGCTTTTCCCCGGGGCAGTATCTGGAGCAGCATGGTGATGCTGTCCCTGGATAGCCTGAAGGCCGGTTTCTGCTCTGCTCCAGAGAAGAATGTGGCCAGGATAGGCACATTATAATTCATTTGTGCATACCTCTGCAAGGGACTTTGGTCCTGTTAAAAAAAAAAATGTTTATTAATTGTTGTTGCATTTGTGTTTTTAGTATGTAATATTTATTCAATATTTATTTTATATGTATTAAACTTTGTTCTAAATATGAATTGTCTTTTTAAATTTGAAGTGTCTGATATGAACTGTTAAGAATTACAATTACGTTTCCCTCTAACATATGACCTGTTTGTTCAGGTGCTTGAGAACGTTTCTAGTTCTTTCATAACTTGATAGGCTGTGTAAGGTTCTGAGACAAGAAGTTACTGTAGCCTACATGATTACTGTATCACAGACATCAAAATACATCTTTAAAAAAAAAAAGTTTGGGAAACAGTGGGCTAAACCATTTCAATATTAGTAACTTTGTGTTACAGCTCTACAGTGTCAGTCTCAGTAATGTTATAGCCAGGGGTGGAAGTAATTAATTACAAATAGTGAAAGTTTAGTGTATAGTGTATATATATATATATATAAATATATATATATATATATAGTATAGTTTCAACATTGGCACGTTTGCATTGTCCATTATTTATAAATCAATTGTTGTGGCAGTAACTGCACTTCATCTAGCTTTGTTTTGTCTGCTGGAAACATTTGCTGAATAAGGAAATAAAAACTTGAAATGAGAGGAAAAAAAAGAGCCAATCAAAATGAGGGACAAAACACTTGTTTTGTATCAAATCAGTTATTAATGATTAATTGATTGTTAGTGTTTTAACTATTGGTAAAGCAAAATACAGAAAATTTAGAGCCTCTGGAGAGGTGATGGTCACATCATCAGTTAAAAGTTACTAATAGTCTGAGTAGTTATTTTTTTGACAAATACTTTGTACTTCTACTTAAGTATTTTAGTTTTTTTACTTGTAACTGAGTAATATTTTAGCAATGTAATAGTAATAATTGTTTTTTTTTTATGTAATCTGTTTTTGAAAGGTATTTGTCCAGCCAGTATAACCAAGTACATTTCAACATCACCACAAACCACAGTTGATAAAATATTAATCAACATCTCTAAATAAAATGTTTAATGTAGGGGTACCAAGTAAACTGTCAAGTTCTATGTAAATTGGTAGACAGCCTGACAAAAAAGCTCAATGAATAGACAAACGTACTGTGCCAGAGAGACATGCCAATAAAGCACGCCTCCTCTCCATCCTCCTCTGCATCGTAGCTCGTCTTTTACGGATCCGCCTCCTCAGTTCAGAAGCCTCCTCTTCAGCTGCTCGGTACAACGACCCGATGGTGATAGCTGTCATTATCTGATCCATATTATATCTGTTTTTCACCGTCTTAAATCTTAAATCTCAATTTAGCGCCACTACTGCAATCACGACCCTCCACAAACAGTTTTCCCGCCACTGGCTCTTTAAATATAGGCCACAAGTCAGTGAAAATAAATATTAATATTTTATTATATAATGAAAACCAAAAGATACAGGGTTGTTTCATATCATATTTCGTTTTATTTCAAATATACATTAATGGTGAAAATAACCGGAAGTGGCTAAGCCAAGCCGAGCTGAGATGATGACATCATCAAGTACGCTGCCGTCCCAATTGCAGAATGATTGTCCTGCGTCCTGCCGTCCTCGAGAGACTGTACTCCCAGGTCGAACTTGCTAAGTCCGAACTGCCAAGTCCGTAAGTCCGAACTTGGCGTACTTGGTATTGAGAAACGGCCGTTGTCTGTCTGTGTGTGACCCATGTGTGACCGAACATCCCCACACCTGCAGGTGCAGAGTTGATACTTTTGAGTTGATACATGACATTGGGGAGGGGGAACAATATTGGCAGGTGTCAGGTTTGTCCCACCCGAAATGATTCTAAGACCAGCATGACCTGTTCACTATGTAAGAAATATGTCTACAAGGAGCATAAACACACACTGTGCACATCCTGTGTAAAGTAGTGCAGACTAGAAGCTTGACTGTGGGTATAAAGAACTGTTCCATGTTCTGACTATCTGACTGATGTTCTCATTATGAATTTCTGTTTCATAAATGGGTGAATTTTCAAACCTGTAAACCCCCTCACACACACTAAAAAAACAAAAAAACAACCAAAAAAGACAAAAGAAACAAAAACAAAACAAATCATAAACAAAAAAAAGCATAACAAAAGAGGAGGGGTGAGTGAGACTTTATAGTGACTAACCACAAATATGTTATGAAAAAAGGAGATAAAAATAAGTAAATAAATATGTTTATGATAGGATAGGGGGGTCACCAACATCAATAAATATGGTTCATTCTGTGAGAGTCATGAATGTGCACCCCAAATTAGAAAAGGTTTGGATGAAAGATTTTCAAGATACACTAACTCTAAAACTGAAAATTTGACCTGATGGTGGCGCTGCAGGAAAGGTCACATCATCACCAAAATCAATAGGGTTCGTACTCTTGTGGTCATTAATGTTGTCAGTAAATTTGAGAAGATTTGGATGAAAACTTTTCAAGATAAATTAATTTTAATTAATTTCCTCTAATCCTCTAGTGCCTGATGGTGGCGCTAGAGGACAGATTAAGGTTTCATTATCAAGGGGTTATTTATGTATTCAACAAATAAACAAAGTGCCTGACACAAAAACTTGGTCAACAATTTTCTGTAAATCATTTTCTGGAGGCAAATATCCCTGGGGTCAGATTGACCCCAAGGGTAAAATGTGTTAGTGATATTTGAGGATAATAGGAGGGTTAACCCTACCCTGAACAATTACTAACCTCGACCCTTACTCTAACCTCAAACTAACCTTAAATTGGACATTCACCATCACTTATTAACTGAAATTGTAATATGTGTCCTTGAAAATAGCTTTAGCTTTCATACCCACTTGCAAATGAACACACACACATTGACATAGATCACATTGGAAGACATTACTTGGAGACTTATCCTAACCAACTCAGTGCATGGTTGTTGTGCCTAACTGGACAATCCATCCTAGTTTAACTGGTCTTTAGTCCGAAACGTGCCCCTGAAAGTAGGCCAAGTCAGATTACACACACATAGGGTACTAAAGTGCAAGTAGGGCAGCATGCTCTGAATGTGAATAATGAAAGATTATGTATTTTCATAGTCATCCACTTTACATAAAGGATTGAAAGCAATATGCCCACTCTCCATTAAATCCTCGGTCCATGCAGAGGCATAATGCATGAGTCCTTTTTAAATTGCCGTCTGAGCTTTTAAAGTAGTTAAAAATTACAGCCAATGTCTGTCTTTGCCTTCTAGGAACATTTAGACATGATTCAAACTCGACTTTACTCACACTATAATGTTCTTCCTTGTTTTATTCACCCGTTTTCATCCCAGAAAACATTTTTATTTTGAATGAATGTTCATATGGAAGTCTGCAACAATGCTGAAAGCCTGTGTGGAAAATAAACCAACCCAGAATAAACCATTTCAGGGGCCATCTGAGACTTCCTCTTACATTGTTTGCAATTGCGACCCAAATAAGTTTGTGATGTCAGTTCAAAACAGTTTGCCTGTCATCATCTTTCCTCACATGGTTTTGCTCCACTATTCCTCCTCTGGCATTTCCTTTCGTCTCATCATTCATCCAAATATCTTCTTCTGTATCGTTCAGATTTCATCTACTAATGTGCATCTTTGATTCGTTGACTAATTTGATCTCTTGTTTCCCATCAATTTCACAAACTCTCGCTTCAGTTTCTTATTTCTTTTTTAAATCCATCTCTCTCTGCCGCTGTCATTGTTTGCCTGCTTCTCTTTCTCTATTTTTCTTTCACTTCCATTCACAAGCTGCGTCTCTCGCTGTCTCCCCACCTGGCTTTCTTTCACTGGCACAAACCAGAGCTGTGCCTCTGCCTCTCTGCATCTTTTTCATTCACAATATCTGATTTCTTGTTGCTGTGATTGTTCAGCTCCGTCTCTGTCACATTTTTTCACACATTCACCTTCTACCTCATTCTTTTTGCTTCGATCCCTTCTCTCTTTCTCTCATTCACAAGCTACAGTGCTCACTTCCTCTCTTTTACTTGAAATCCATCCCTCTGTTTCTCTATTTTATGCATCCATACACTAGTTTGCCATTTTCTCAGCCTCCATTGCTATCTTCCGTCTCTTTCCACATATTCAGAAGCCACTGTAAAATTGCTGTTTTCATTTCTTTCCTCATTGTGTATATTCTTTTCGCCCGTGACTGATTTCTACATCCCGTCCACCTCTTCCTCATCACATGCAGCAGCCATGGCACGAGTTGGTTTTTACGCTGAGCACAGAGGACTCTGTTATAGGAATGATATGGTGGATTCAGTCGGGCTAATCCCATTAACCGCTGGAATAAAAAAAAAAACAGAGGGCCTCAGGAAAGAGACGTCTGATAAATTGTACTGTACCACAATGTAGGCAGGACAGGAAAGCTCATGGTGTTGTGAGTGCTCTCACTGTCACTCTCTCAGAATAATTCAGAACTCCAAAATATATTTAAAAAAATAATCTTAAATCCACTGAAAGCAGCGCCTGGCCTCTGCGTCTTGAGGGTTTTTAAGCAGGGGGGGTGGAAGCCAGAAGAAGTATGAAGAGTTTGACATGTAGACGATCCCTAAATAAATATGCCTTTGGTCGGGGTCAGGAGGAATATTACACCCAAGAAACTGCTTAGGAAGCAGCTGGGATTTTCAAAGTACTTTGTAACCCAAATTTTCCAATTAAAAGGCAAAATCCTTTTATGTTTTTTCCCCCTCACTCTTCATGCATTGCGCTGCAGAATGACATGAAGTTGAAAGAGCTCCTCCCTGGTGGCGAGTTTAGGCTGATCATGAATGATGAGGCAATGACTTAGTAAGGCGCTCTGCTTACTTTGTTCAGTCGCAATTTAAATGCGTTTGGTCCGAAACACACAAAGACACACGCATTTTAAAATGCTGATGAAGTGTTGTGGACACAAGTGAAGATTGTGCTGTATTTGCTGAAAGGTGACTGCAGACATGACGCAGCAAAAAGAGCAGCAAGGAATTCTCAATGGAAAAATAAACTTTGTGAAAGTCTACTGGAAAAGTATGTCTCCTTTTAAAGCTTAGATATTACATGACTACTGGTCTCCATGGTCAAAGTAATAGCTTACTCAGTAGAGGCATCTGTGGGGAAACACAATTAAGCACACTGAAGGCAAACATTGAAAAGAAGAAATCTTGCAAAGAAGAAACTTTGTGGCTAATGAAAAGCCTTATGCAAAGGGTGGAAAAGTATATTTAGCCTTCAGATTAAACCTTTGCATATATTTAATATACTTGTTTCAGGAAAAAAACAAGATTAATGCTACACCTGCGATGGGTTGTCTTAATCAACACCTCCTTGATTTCTTGAGTGATGGTAGAGGTAATCACTTCGGGTCATCAGGTGGGTACCTGAGTGGCAACCAATTTCACTTTTTCTGACACACAGGGTCTCAGGTGTCATTCATTGATAAAAGATGGAAAGAGTAGTACCTACCAGACAGAAGGAAGAGAAATATTTCAGAAATCCCAGTCTTACCTGATGATCTGATACTGACCACAGCAAACGCAACTGAAATACCTTTCCTGGGATGGATTGAGCACCTCTTTGATTTCTTGAGTGGCAGTAGGCGTAACCATCTCGTTGGATTCATCAGGTGGGCACACTCCATCACTGGTATTTCATTGATAGGCCCATGACACCTCCAGACAACACAACACCCCCTAGTCTTTTACCTCTTCCTACAGGTTGATAGTCACCTCACAGCCCAGGTTGGGTCCTTCCTCTTCAGTCTGCAATTTGCTTTAGCCAGTGAAGCTGTGTTGCTGACTTTCCCATAAGACAAACATATTTTCACAATAGATCCAGGCTCCTCTACAGCAATGTCTATTTAATACCGTTATAAAAATTAAACATTAATTGATGGATTGTAACAGGATTCGAATGCACTACCTGACCTTTACACCTTTACTTTCTGCTGGCTATATAACAAAAAAGGTCCCTATAAACGAGTCTAACAGATTATAAAACATGAACACTCACTATGTTCAGACATAGATGGATAGGCTTTACTGTCCCAGGAGGAGATTTGTTTTCTCAGCTTATACATGTTCCACACAGATACATACAGATCTACATAATACATCAGACATGGAACAATGTACTTGACAAAGGTGGTGAAGTGTGCATTGTTGTGCTAGATATAAAGGAATGCATCTGACCAGGTCTGCCACAATGGCCTTTCTGGTCAGTCTTCATCACCATGTCCCATCACCTCAGGGATCCATTCTCGGCCCACTATTATTCTCCAACTTCAAAGATGATGTTGTGGAACAACATGTTTCTCTATGCAGAGGATTCCACCATGTTCACAAAACATCATCAAATGGGTCTGAGGTTGCAGCAAGGCTAAAAGAAGACTTTGGAAATATCTGAAAATGGGCTGATTCCTTTAAGGTCACCTTCAAATCTACCAATGCAAGGCAATGATCCTGTCCAGAAAGAGGAATCCATCTTGCTATGATATCATCTATGGGAGCACTGAAATCAAGCTCAGTGAGCTTGGACTATGCATTGACAGAAAACTCCAGTGGCCCAACCATCTATCCAACATTTGAAAACATGCTAGACAATGTCTCGGAGCATTGCAGATGTTGGCCAACAAGCTTGATCACTGAGGCAAAGAGAACGTCTGCAAAACCCAGCTCAGGAGTACCGTGAAAATCTCCAGCCTCAAATTGCATGTAGATCACTAGACTGGATGATGACTATTTCCTAAAAGATTATGTCATCACTAAGCTCAGACATTGCAGAACACTTGCTGCAACAACTGTTGTTTTCAAGATGGGCACTTTCAACTGTCCACTGCACTACTACTCATCTCAATCATGTCCCAGGTGAACCACCTCCAGGTTTACCACCAAGCCTAATCACTCCCCAGGGCACACACCAAATGCCTTGACAGGAACTTTCTCCAGTCTGCTGTAACAACATAAAGCAGCCTTCCCCCTGCTGTACACCATATCAAGTAATGTTCGTGCCTTCAAGAAAAGATAAAAAAACACCTCCTCATCATGAGACTGCAATCCAAAAATCCCATTCACATCTGCCTTGAACTCACTGAACTCCTCCCAGCTGGCATGTAGGAAGCCCCCCAAAACAAACTGAAACATATTTGCAAATACTGTTTGGTTCAGTTCAACAACTGAGAAGGATCAACTGTTTCTCCTTCATCTTTCCTCTTCGCCTCTCGGCTCTGAAGGCTGAACTGAGTGGCACTTCCGTCCTATGGTACTTTTTTTTATTTCAAGCTGTTTTTTTTCTTGACTAATTAAAGTGAATTTTAATTTCTGTTTGTGTGTTCATTATTTATGTACTGAGGTAACCAAAATAAGTGTGAGTAAGCATGACACAAGAGGGAAAAACCCCCCACAATATTTCAAGTGTACTTTTTTGACGCTTTGAGCACCACAAGCATTTAGTTCCATTATATTATCTCTACAGCTGATATCTCCAAAACTCTGCAACTCAGACCAAAACTATTTAGATGGATGAATAGCACTAAAGGCTAGAGGAAAAGGTGGCGTCCCCACCTAGGTCAAAGATTAAAGTACAACATAGTTTGCTCATTTTGATAAAGTGATTAAACAATTCCCATATCAGTCAAACTATTAGTTCAAAACATAGATAGACAGTCATGTGTGATAGATTTACCTGTACTTTATTTTAATGGTCACCATTTTTTAACTGAGTGAAATTCAAATAAATTGATATGGAATCGCTGTACCCAATTTAATCTCACAGAAACCCAACTGTTTTCAGACTGAGAAATTTAAAAAGAATGGAGAACCAAATATATCACTTGCCCTATAAGCCCCAAAACCAAATAAATCCATTTTAAAATTCTAAACAATATTTATTTGTCCAATGAAATGCTAAGAAAGAGATTTAACATTGATCACAATAATTGTTGCTTTTGTGATGCTGAAATTAAAACCACAGGTTGTCCACAGGTCAATGTCTATACTCTATGACATTCTGGGAGGACTTGCAGGACTTGCTACTGTCCAAAATCCCACTACATCCTCCTCTCACAAGAGAAAATATAGTGTTTTTGTTATTGATCTCAAGGACACTAAAGGTGACATGATATTATATAACTTTACAGTCCTGGCAATTTTTTTTATCTACACATCTAAAGGAGGAAATTTAAACCCCTCTTCTCAGTTACTTAAAGGGACCTTATGGTCAATCATCTGAGTGCCTTAAAATTAATGGAATAAAAACACACCAAGTCTCTCCTCAAAACTTATGAAGAACTGAAAAAGTTTTATGACCCCTAGATCGACTTAATGCATTTTTCCTTTTCACAATTTAGTTTTTCTGTTTTTATTGTTTATTTTTTTTTACTACTTATTGCTCTGCATTGTAATATAAATGTTAAATTATTTTTCTATGCCATGCCTTGTATGTTATTCCTCTATGTGTTTCTCTGTCTGTAATATGGCTGTAATTTTTTTTTTTTTATAAACAAAGTTTTAAAAAATTCAGCCAGCCATCTTGGAGTATTCAGACACGAATTTCACCAACACAAGTTAGGAAAGAAGTTTCACGAGTTCAAACATGAGTTGCAATGGAAGCGACACAAAATCAGAGAAAACAGAGGAGGCAGAGGAGAAACAACACTGAGATCCATCAGCAGACTAATCAAGTCAAGGATTTCACCACCAGATGCCTTGATTTCTACCTCCATTCCCTGGAGGAGGAAATAAGGTGTGAGCTTAAGGACGACCCCTAGATTGACAATGCATTTTTCCTTTTCACAATTTTGTTGTTCTGTTTTTTTAGTTTATTTTTTTACTACTTATTGCTCTGCATTATAATAATAATTACTTTTCTATACCATGCCTTGTATGTTATTCCTCTGTTTTTTATGCCTTGTTGTAATTGTTTTGTTACAAATAAAGTTTTAAAAAATTCAGTCAGCCATCTTTGAAAAAAAACAAAAAAAAATGGTATCCCATAGCAACAACAAGATCAAAGAACCATGTTCTGATGATGTCATCAAGTCAGTTCTGGAATGTTGTGCTATAAAAGGCTTCTCAGAATCAAACCTGCATCAGACACGATTTTCACTGTCGAGTATTCAGACACGAATTTCATCGTCACAAGTTAGGAAAGAGGTTTTACAATTTCAAACACGAGTTACAATGGAAACGACACAAAGTCAGAGAAAGCAGAGGAGGCAGAGGAGAAACAACACTGAGATCCATCAGCAGACTCATCAAGTCAAAGATTTCGCCACCAGACGCCTTGATTTCTACCTCCATTCCCTGGAGGAGGAAATAAGGTGTGAGCTTAAGGACAGCGAGGCAAGGCTGACCAGGGGTCGATCTGAGCAGAGGCTCCACTTGGACATCCACGCGGACTCGCTGACCGCTCTCATCGATCAGCTCCAGGACAAGCAAGAGGAAAACAAGAGCAAAGAGCAGATGCAGACTGAAATATGTAGACTGCAAGCCCTGCTAGACACGGCTCCAGCCAAACATAACCGCTCTGAACAGGAAGATACTGATACTCTGAAATTACATCTCAGGAAAATCTGCTTCATGCTGCGGACAGCTCAGAGCGACCTTGAGCAGAAGACATCCTACACCAAAGAACTTGAAGTCAAGTTGGAGGCCATGACCAAAAAGAAAGAGGACCTTCAAAGTGAAGTCCAGGCCATGAAGTTACAGGTCCGTGTTGAGAAACAGCTGCGTGCCGTGGCTGAAACCAACATGGAGACGACAACTCATGGCCTTAAGTTGCAGCTTTTTGAAAAGGACACCGCGGAGTTTGAGGCTCGCACAAAGGCTGAACAGCTGGAGGCCGATCTTGTGTTTGAGCGGGATCAAGCTCATAAGTTGCAAGTGAAGCTGAACAAAATGGAGGAGAGTCTTGCTAAACAGAAGGAGGATGCAAAAAAGACACTGGAACGAGTCAAGGCTTCCCATCAAGCCCAGCTGGAGGAACAAAAAGCAGAGACCAGGAAGATTTCTTCTGCCCTGAAAAAGGCAGAGGATCTGCTGGAGACTCAGCGTCGCAGCTGGCAGCAGAAGGTGGAAGAAACAGAAAAATCAAAGACTTTCTTTGCGGCTCAACTTGAAGAGCAGAAACAAGAAAACAAAACTCTTGCAGATGCTCTGCAGAAGGTTGAGCAGCAGCTGGAAACTCATCATAACGAGTGGCAGAAGGAAAAATCATCCCTCCTTCAGGCCACAGAAGACCTCAGGAAGACTCTCCAGGAAAAGGAACAGGAGTGGAAGAAGAAAGAGTTCTCCCTGAACTCCCAGCTGACAGCTCTCGAGAATCAGCTAGCCAAGAAGAAAAAGAAGAAGAAGTAGTACCGTGTCCTCATGTGTGGCGTCTGAAGATCATCTACAGCCCACACACAGACTTCCAGCTCAGGGACAAGGACTTACACAAACACAGGTATTTGTGAGTATTAATCAGTTTTAACCCCCAAACAGCACTTTAAAAACGGCTGTTTGAGGGTCAAGACTTTACGTTCGTGCAGCACAGTGGTCAGCACTGCCCCCCTCACAGCAGAAAGAGCCTGAATCTTAAACTCACTTGGATCAGGGTCTTCCTGCATGGAGTTCAGATGTTTTCACCGTGATTACGTGGGTTTCCTCCAGGAGCTCTGGTTTCCCCACGCTAAAAACAAAAAGAAAGAAAATTGCACATACTCACATATATACTCCCAGCCGTCCGTGGAGAGAGGGATCTCTCTTTGAATTGCCTTTCCTTGGAGAGCTTGGGCTGGGCGCCTCTTCCTGAGCTGGATCTGCGAGACACATTTAAACACCATCAGCCACATGAATGAACATCACTTTTGTACATCAAAAAAAAAAAAATAAATAAAATAAAATAATGTCATGTTTCTTGGTCATTTGTTTTTTAGAATTTAAAGTTGCACTGTGTGTCACATTTGATATTAAATGGTTTGTTTGATGAATAAATCAGGGACAAACAGTGATCAGTCAGTTTTGTTGACTAGATCTCAAAGATGCTCATCAGCACATGGTCACTTACAGTTCTGAACAGTTCTGTACACACATAAATGCTAAAGGATCTGCCATAACACCCTAAAAAGGTTGTGTGTTTGCAGACAACAATGGTTTGGACAATGTTAGTTTGGTTGTGACATTTCCTAAATTTACACCCTGATTTAAAAAAAATAATACATGTACTTTAAAATGATGGGACCTTACACTGCTTTGGTAGTGACATGAGAATGTGGGGGGACTTTTTTTGACATACAGCCTCATGATTTTAAAGAAAATCTTTGTTGTTGAAATTTAGTGGTTACGGTTTGGGAAAGCTGCCTCCCAACTGAAAGTACACTACAAATCAGCACATAAGTCATTCCCTCATGGAAGATTTTATTTGGGTCATCAAATACATTAAAGACCATTGAAGAATTAATGCAAATTTAAGATTTCTATCTGTAGTACACCATTTAAAAAGAATTTTATTGATGACAGGAAAAAATGAGAGCCTGTTAATTCTGCCTAAACTCACTTATTTTGTCTTGTTTATATATTAGGCCAAAATGTCCTATATTGTTACACAGCCTAAATGCGTTTATTACTGATTTAAAGTACTTGAATTCTTAATATGTTCTTGAGAACACAGGTCAACATAATATAAGACAATCTGGAAATGACAGTAAAACTGGTCATGGCCATTCATTTATGCACATATTAACTTTTACCAAAATGTGTTGATAAGGCCTATTGTGGACTGTTTCTTGATGGTTTGTCATTTTTAAAAAGTGGGTCCTAAAGAACAAAGTTTGGGAAACACTGCTATGTAAGGGATCCTGCAGGGTTCTGCATCATACTGTCATGATTTGTTTCACAATAACGACCTGCTCAATGTACATTATCCTGCTTGATATATGGTTATTTACAAAAAAATCAAAAATTTGACACAAAATATTAATTTCAAAATTATTTTGGTAATTTAACAGTGATTCTATTAATCATAATCACAGCAACGGTCTGCTATACAAATAAAAAACTGACCGATCAGTTAAATACTTGTTGGACAGCAGTTTGCACAAATTCAGCAGAAATACGCATATAACAAAAAAAAACATGAATTCCTCAGATATTAACAGTACATACCCAGATAGCATGCACACGTCTCGCCGATGTCGGCCTCAGATCGTGCATCGGCATTCTACTCCTGACGTCTGTAAATGCATCTGAAAAGCATCGGCCCATAGCAGGTACATGGTTTGACAGAGGGCGGGATTATGTGCGCCACTTCAAAGTTGGTGATAGGTCGGCTATGGATCGATATATTGCACGTTATCCAAGTGGTGCCAATGGAACTGAGAGCAGGCTTTGGAGACGGAGAGGCTATTTCATGTCAGCCAGGACTGGTCTTCAGGTAAGCTCACTTAACGTAAATATATAAAAAATAGCTGTTTTATAAATATGACATACAGGATTAGCAACATAAGTCGGGATTTAGCAACATAAGTTGTTAAGCCCTGACTAGGTATGCTAGCACTGGTGATGAGCCCAGATACCGACTCCTAACAGGCTAGCGAGCTAGCTTAGCAAAGGTTAGTTGCTTATAAGTCACAGACCTGACCAGCAAATGTATCAACTAACTGGCCAACCAATCAGTGTTGAATTTGGGAAAGGGTCGGGTAATGTTAGTTAGCGTTAGCTGTTAGCTAGTAGCTGGTGGGCTTTGGTGATTTTACAGCTGCGGAGCTAACTTTAGCGGTTAACTGGCAGCTAATGAAGGGAAGCTCTGCTCTGCTCTATTTGTAAATATAACTCGGTGTAACATTTTCTCATAGTTCAGTACTGATTATGGGCTGTAGTCGGTGTGTTTGCACTGTAAGTGAAGTTAATATCAACCTCACGTAGGTTTGTCTGAGTTTAGTGCAGCATCTCTGGAAAACACAACAGACTCTAGTTGTTTCTGTCATGTCATGTCTGTCTGCCATGTGTGGCTCTGTAAGGTCAGACAGCGGCCGGGAAAAAAGGCACAGCAACGTTTTCCTTCCTTGGTGTGTCTATTTGTACGTGTTTATTTGTGAAGTATGGATATAGTATAAGTTAATTGAACAACATGGGCTCATGTGTTTTGTCTTCTTTTTCTCCCCTTTGCAGGCTCATAAGTCTGCCAGCAGACCAGACCGTGCTGTCCGTGTGCGTCTCCCGACCGGCCACCTGTATGTTTTTATATGTTCTGTCTTGTTTATCTTTTCTGTGCTGGAGTTGTTTTGACTATGCTGTCCGAAATAAATGTATGATCATTAATTTGAATCATAAGTGTCTCTTTATTTTATTCACACACTAAATTAGGAAGCTATTTTGACGGTCAAGCATATTGTTTTTTTTATTGTCATATTGCCATATTCCTATCACATTATAAGTAAGATAGTGAGATATTTGCTGATAGAATGATTCGACCTGAATAAATAAAGGTCATAGAAGCTGTAGAGAGGCTACGCTGTGCAGCTTTGATACATCAGCCAAACATCGTCTTGGAGAGCATTTTTGACCAAATGCCGTCGTCTCTGCAACATCTTCCCAATGAACAAACACTCTCCATACGACGTCGCGGCGATGCAATATTATTCATTCCTTTGTCTGGGTCACTATCCTCAATAAACCGTCTGGGAGGTTTTCTTTCTGTTGTATATTTTCTTGACATTTTTTCTCAAATGTCTGGCTTTGTCTGTTGGAAAAATATTTCAAAGACTCCGCTCTTTCTGTTCTTCCTGCTCTCCATCAGCTCGCCCACTTCTCCTCAGCTCCTGCATAAACTGTAAGATGCAATCCGTATGGCCTACTATAATATACCATACATCAATGCAAAGCTTATCTTTTCTAGTTTCAGGAGCAGTAAATTTTGCATGACAAATTGTAGACAATTGTAGACAAACCGTAGTACACCAAATATGAGGGGAAAGCTCATGTTGTCTACTTTCAGAAACCATTTGAAATTCTTCTCTAGTGCAAATGGCATGCATCACCATGTCGGTGCCGACATGTGCGTAAGGTCTCAATCCATGTAGTGTAGCAGAACCTGTACAACATGCACCCTAACTCTGTTTGACCTGAATGGAATGGCACCTCAATTAGTATCATTGTTAACGCGTGTGTTTACCCTAATGTGCAATTTTTAAGTAGCTGCTGTGAAAAAGGTCTATTTACATCCTTCTTATTGTCAGTCATAAACTTACGGTCCTTTTGATTCTTCTATGCTGTCTCCAAGTAATCTTTTTTCTTATGTGGTTGGGAACTGGTTCTCAGGCTTCCTCCCAAGGATTCAAGTACATTAATTATCATTATGCAACACAGGATTGTACAACAAAATTAGAGTTGTGTTTTCTTTGTACAAAACACAATATTTGCGTCAGGTTGAACATAGATAGCAGCAATAAGATGGTGATGATAATATGGTTGACATCTTCAAATTAAATATTCAACATCAGGGGAAACTGCCCATCAATTTTGACTGTTTGAGCACAAGGCATCATAAATGAAAAGACACAGGGTTCTCCTCCCTTGTCCTACCAGAGTCTTGTGTGTTGCATCCTGTCAGCTCGGCGACACATCAGTCTTTGGTTTCTCCTTGTTTGGCCAGCCCATTTCGTCCATGGACTTTATGCATTAGCAGCCTAAAGTACCAGGTGTAGCATGGCTCTTACCCACTCACCATCACTCCTTTGGCGGTCACCCACGGTGGTGCATCCAACTGATCTGCATGTTTGAAAGATACAGACTGCATTTTTGATCCTTTGATGGTCCGTTCTGAAGCTCATGCTTCATTTTCCAATGACTATGAGTGCATTTCTGTAAGAAGTTTCAGCAATAAAATGTAAAAAATCACATTAAAGTAGAAAAATATCAATGGTTGAAGGAGCTGCCAGCCACTGCATCCCACATATACAGCTGTTGCCACATGACTGAAGGTTCAGATCAAGGTATATGGTCTGCACAGTGAACCAGAGACAATAAGTGAACCTTTGTATTTCAATTCTCTTTGTCATGCACAAAATTTTGAGTTTTGGGGATGCATAAAACTCTGTACTAGATGGATTTCATAAATCATCTTCACTGACTTCCTGGCTTCAGCTCCATTCTCCACTTCAAGCGTGGCCATAAACAATCTCCTGAGCTCTGCTGCAGTTGTAGTAGTGTCACCTTCCTTTTCCAAAAATCCTCATTTACATATGAACAGACCCTCAAATACCTCCAAACAAATCATGTGTGATTACCTGCCTCTGTGATGGATGAAAGCTCCTGCAAAGAGACTCACGAAGAGGAGGAGAAGGAGGAGGAGGAGGAGAAGGAGTTTTTAATGACCATCGTTTTCTATTTGTGAAGCTCAGTTGCTCATTAGTGGCAATATTCAAAATACGAATCTCACTTGAAGTGAGTTCCATGAAGAGATGCAAACACATCAGACCAAAATACCACAGGGCTGATGAGATGCAGATTTAAGCAAAGCCATCAAATAAAGTTTTTTCATGATTTTCTTTAGCAAATGTAGACTTTAAGGTCAAAGCACATGGACACGCCTGTTCTTATACTTTAGTTTACTTGTGTTCTGATGTTATTTCTCATGAGCTAGTTAAGGAACATCTAAAGGGTTTTCTATGCATGAATTGAACTACTTCACACAACATGTCTGACTGCCTCAAAAGCCAAACAGGCTTTACCTGCTCTGAATGGCCTAGTGTGAAAAGCCTGTCGTCATAGCCTCCCCCTGGCTTCAAAACAATACCTCTCTGATCTCTCTCCAACAACATTTGTGTGCCATTGTATTCTCAATGCAACTACGCCAATGAGGATAGTGGTGCATACCTTCAGCCAGTCTCTCCGTGAAGATCCTCATGGTGCTGCACTGCGCCTCCAGAGTCACGATAGTCTCTGATCGTGTCCTACTTTCGTCCTACTTTTGTGCCTGCCCAACTTTCCCATCCAAATGCATTGGTAAAACCCGCCGTCGCACCTGATTTGCTTGTCCTATTTTAGCCACAGCCAATCAGAAGCCTCCAGGTTTTAACAACGCTTGATTGGCTCGTCTTACTCAAAACCATGGCTCCGCAATTGGCTGGCTGTCACGCATGCACCCTCAAAAGGCCGTAATTCTGCACTTGGACTCCGTCTTGTCAACTGCGCAGTTGAAATTGAATGATGAATGTGAGCGAAACGTAAGTAACTTTATATTAACTTAAATTGTTACAAGGCTGCATTCAGCGCTTAAAACTTGAGTCATTTATCGCTTATTGCTTGCTTATTGTTAAGCTGTCCTTTTTAAAGTGTGTTTTTGCAAGCGTTAGCTAGCAAGGTGCTCCAGTCGAAACCCCGGGTAAAAAAACAGCCAATTTCGGCAAAGATGTGTAAAAATAGTACGAAAAAATATCATTGAGGGTTCAAATACACCAAGTGTGATAACTGTGAGTAAATTTCTAACAATTTGGCGTAGGTCACGCCACGTTTTAAGCTTAAATTTAGTCCGTACTGTCAAGACTCCAGGACACTAACCACAGTAGCCCCACCACTCCTGTACTGTTAACGTCCGCACCGTTTGAAATTTCACGGCAAGAAGCCGTCAAATATCGTTCAGGAACTAATGTGTCGAGCCCTTCTGCTTCTGCTTCTTCTTGTGTCTCATGTACTAGTAATAGTTCATTCATGTTTGTACAGTATGGCATCCTGTACTGTGATATTTATGTTACTTTGTCATTGTTTTCGAGTTTTCTTTGTCCAAATCTATTTAAAGGACCATTTCATGATTAAATCACGTTAAAACTCATTTAATGGTAACACATGTTACACAGAAAAATGTCAAGTTGTGTGTGTGTGTGTGTGTGTGTGTGTGTTATGGTCATTGTTTTACATCAGTGTTGTCCAGCCCTGGTCCTCAGGGACCCCTGTGCTGCATGTTTTAGATGTTTCTCTGCTCCAACTCCAACCACCGGACCCTCCTGCAGTGGTGAGACCCTTTGTTTTATCTTTCAGTGTGTCATGCGGTGACTGTAAGAATATTATAATGGACCGATGATGAGTGAATTTATTTCCATCAGACACACTAAGAGGAGCAAGGCCATGATAACTAACACCATAGCCATGGCCGTGAAAGGAGCCTCGGCCGAGCGGACCACCACAGATCCCGTCCGGCCGTTCCAGGTTCTGCGGCAGGAGCCCGTGCAGCCTGACTGTCCTCTAGTGTTCAACCTCCCTGAGGACGCCTCTGGTCAGGCTGTCACCTACCGTGGGCCCCTGGCACCTGACCTCCACCAGCTCCTCGCCACTGCAGCTTCCTTCTCCACCGTCCCCTCTGCCACCACCTCCACCGATACCTCTGTCGCTGCTGCGACCACCACCGTCCCCTTCAGCATCTCCACTGCTGCTGCTGCCGCCACCACCACCGCCGCTGCCGCCGCCACCGTTCCCCGCTCCACAGCCTGGCAGAGGAAGATGAGGGAGGAGCAGCAGCGACGGGCCCGGGAAGAAGGTGCCCTGCAAGCGGCAGCAGGTGGGAGGCAGTTTGAGCACTTTCTCTGCAAGCGCTGTGGTCAGCCGAAAACAAAACAATACGGCCACAGCCGCTTCAGAGGAGAACAGGGACGCTCGGTGGAGGACTGGCTGGCAGAGAAAAGAAGGACGGCACCGCCAAAGGTCAGTTGCATGATATTCTGCACAGTGATGTTGTTGTTATATTTGGAAATAACCTGTCTGACAGCCGTTTGTTCAATTTGTTGTCTGCAGATGCCTGCCTCACAGCCTGCCACGCAGCCTGCCTCGCAGCCTGCCACACAGCGGCCTGCCGTTTTCCTCCAGCCTGCCACACAGCGTGCCTCACAGACTGCCACACAGCGGCCAGCCGCTCTCCTCCAGCCTGCCACACAGGGGCCAGCCGACGCTACCACCAGAACCTGACGCCACAGACCCTAGCCTCTGAACATTAGGCTTCATTAATAAAATATTAATAAAACAATGGACATATAATATGAATAATATGTCAATAAAGTTATAGTATAATAAGTTTTAAAACTTTAATTGATATGATATTATCTTTGGTATTATATTATAACTTTAATTGACATAGGTTTTAATAATGTAGAGATGCATATAATCCAAAAAAAGAGCCCCCACCCCCTTCACTGGTGAGGCTCAGCTCTGGGCCCTCCTCTCTGCTGGCCAGAGGTCAAGGCTCTTGCCCCTCAAAGGGCCCTTTTTTTCTGCCAGACCTATTAAATTGTATCTTAACATATGAATAATATTAGGGATGCACGATATATCGGCATTAATATCGGTATTGGCCAATATTTGTCATTTTTTAACACATCGGCATCGGTCCGATGAGTAAAACTGGACCAATATTATCAACTGATGTTTATATTCGTCTAGTTGCTATTTGCGTATGTGTGTCGGGACGTGGATGGGGAGGGATATTTGGCCATGCTGTATTTGTTTGGGCAGGTGACAGTGTCAGTGACAAAGGCACAGGATTGATTCCATTTTGAAAATAAAGGAAAGGCCAAAACGTACTAAAGGCGTCTGACTCTCGCGATTTGAAACGTACCCATTGTTCTAAATGGCAGAACACGCACTGAAAGCATCTTGACGCGCGTCAAACTGACTTGACGCTCGCTTGTTTCGATTTTGGAGCGTCAAATGAGGACCAGGGCTTTTTTTCTGCAGCTGCAGTTCGTGTTTGGGGAGAGTTACATGGAGTAAAAAGGTATGGACACGAGGAGCGAGTGCTGTTTGAGCTTTAGCTCCACCTGAAACCAGGTAAAAGAAAAAACAAAAAACGACCCGCAGCAGAGACGGAGGGAGGGAGAGAGCGTGTGAATATGGACAGATGCGCCGACTTGATATACGGACATTTTATGATCATGAAACATCATATTGAACACTTTTGTGGTGTGTTTTTTTTTTTTTTTGCTCCAAGTCTCATTTGTTTACTTTTAAATACTTAATTACTCCCCGCCGATTGATCATAACTGCGCAGGAGGAGAGAGAGGGACAGCAGAGAGGAGGGAGAGGGAGCGTGTGTGAAGTGCCGACTGATATGGGCCATTCTACCGAATTCGTGCAAATTGCTGTCCCACAATAAAAAAACTATTTAAGAAAACAATTAAGAATTCAGACCTTCAATATTTACTAAGATTATGTTATGATCTAGTTAAACACAAGACTGTAACTAGATAGTAATTAAGCTAAATATATACAAAATCATAATTTATGCTACCTTCCTAGGTACTTTGTATTGGGAAGTAGTTGTCCCAATCTCTAAGCCCTAAATTTCAATCCATGAAAATAATACTTAAAAGAATTTTGTCATTTTTTCCAATGGTGTATTTTAAAATATGTGTTTGGTTTATTTTAAACAGAATGTAAAATATTTAGATTCATTTTGAAGTTTTTTTTTTTAAATTACAAAACATGCTTTAAAAAATGCTGTCCCACACTTTCATGTCACAACCGTAACATGAGTCGTTTTACCACATGGGTGGAGCCTGGTTTTAGCCACACACCTGAATTTCTGACCAGGAAGTGACACTGCATCCCTGTCCCTCATGGCTGCATGGTGAGTGATTACCTCTCATCATTTTTAAGTAAATGTGTTCCAAAGTCTGAAAATCAGCATGTTACATTAATAACTGTCACAACCGTACACATATTATCTGCAAGTTAGTACACTTTTGTGGGCTCAAAGCAAAATATTATGTTTTGTTGTGTGTACAACTGTTCAAACATCTGTTGCTAGCCATTTACTTGTTAGCATGTTTGAGTTATGCTAGGAATTAGCTAAAAATGTCACAACCGTAACAGTCACAACCGTAACAAATTGTAACGTTACGGTTGTGACATAATCATTATGGTAGTGACAACATGTAATGTTCCACATATTTAAGGTAATGTTTGATCATTATTATTACATTATGCTCTTAAAACATACTACTACTACTAATAATAATAATGTTATTATATTATATTTGATTTGTAAAGCACATTTAATTCTTAAGAATCTCAGAGTGCTAAATAATGTATGATATGATAAAACATGAAGATAATGCTGATTTATATTTGACATTAATATTTGACATTATACAGCTAAGCTGGGAGAAAGCAAGCAGCAATGCCAAAAGAACATAAAAAGAGTGGAGCAGAGAGGGTGAGAGAATACAGAAAAAGATTGAGGGAAGACCCAGAGAAGTACGAAGAATATTTAAAGAAGGAAAAAGAACGAAACAAGAAATGAAAGGAAGAAGGAAAGGTCAAATCTATCGGTGATTTATCTGACAGGGAGCAAAGGAAGGTCAGAAGATCATGGCGAAAAAGACAGCAACATCACAGGGTATTGGTGAAAAGTCAAAGAGAGATGGAGAGATTGTACACGGCTTCCACGCCACCTCACACACCCTCTGCCACACCTTCTGCCATGTCTTCTCCCACGCCTCCTCACCTTCCACGCACTTCTAGTGAGACTAATAAAAGACGTTCTGTAATGCGTGTCCACAGAAAAATAAAGACCTTGAGCTGAAGATTAAAGAACTTGAACGAAAGAAAGTAAGATATAGAAAACGGTACCACAGATTGTGCATGAGGCCAGAGAAGTCAAAATGTTCCCCAAGAACAAAAACTCAGAAGAGTTCCTGCACATATCAGAAAGACCCTTCTTTTTCATAACACACTCATGCATGATTTGAAGAAAAAATACAAGTCTGCCAATTACAAAGAGAAACAAGGATTAAGAAGCGCACTGACAAGCAGGTTGCTCAGAAAATACAATCTTGTTTCTATGCTCAGAGAAACACTAGGCAGCTCCCACAGAGTGATCAACACGACTGCAGACAACCCAGATCTAAAGTTCACCTATCAGAGAACTGCCCAACTCAAGACCTTAAACCTAGTCAAGACTTTCTCAAGTCGAGATGACAACAGTCAGGCATCGGCAGGGAATAATAATAATAATAATAATTGAAAAAAATACATTATTAGCCCAAGGGTGTTCAGCATGTGTTCAGTATGTGGGCAGTTAGGTTATCATTTCAGTATGTAAATAACTAGATTATTAATATTCTTTTTTGTTTTTCTCTTTCTGGAGCTCTGTTTTTGTTCTTTAATGCACTTTCAAGCACAAAACACATTCTGCTGTGTGTATATTTGTTTTAGACGTTTTAATGTCATGTTGCAGTAGATGCGCTGCTATGTTTAAGTAATGTAAAATAAATGGCTCTTCAATAGTAAATTACCTCATTTTATTGATTATAAACATTTGTGTTTGTAAAATTTGCATTGTAAGGCAGGTTATGAGTTAATATTAAGCAATAAGGATGAGGGGATATAATACAACCTTGCAAACAAAATACTGTGGTCACGACCAAAACAGTGCAGTCACTACCGTAACAGTGCGGTCACTACCGTAACACTGAGTGTTTTGTAAAATAAAATAAGAATTGAGTCATTAAAAAACATTTTATGATAACTATTGGTTAAATGTACATTCAATGTAATAACTAATTAACTCTGAGATCTTTATGATCAGTGTAATTCATTTTACAAAAGAGATTGCATTTAAATTTTGATGAGTCTTAGAAAATAAACTTTGAAATTTGTTTAAAAAATCATTTTAATTGATTTAGTTGTAAAACCCTTCATAAAAAATGTCTAAAAATATTCTTTAGAGGGTGTATGGACACACAATATTAACAGATTAATATAATGGTTTTTATTGCAGTGTGTTGCTGTGTTACGGTAGTGACACATTTCAGGAGCGGAAAAACATTTCAAGAACAGGCAGACATTAATATATGAAATTTGACTGTGCCTTTACTAGATATGTACCATAGAAATATGGTACAATATATGTATGGACAAGGTTTTTGGAAAAAAACAACTTTTGAAAATGTGTTTCCAACTCTGGACTTTGCACGAATTCGGTAGAATGGCCCATATAAAACTTTTTTGATGATGAATCCTGATGTTACTGTACAATTCCCTGTCTAAAATATCAGTCTCAGTAACAAACAGACAGACGCTCGTCTCCTCCATGAAAGCTTTGTCATTTCGCAACATTATTTTAAATCATTATGAAGTGTCCAGATGCTGTCTCCCTCTTCATCTCCTCGGTGTGTGTCTGTGCAGTTTGCTGTCTGCTGTGGTCTAAAAAAATATCCTGCTTTCTTAATACAAAAACATTAATATCGCGCACCGTTTAGTCATTATATAGACGGACCTGAAAAAAGATTATTTTTTTCTCTCAGAGGACAATATTTTATTAAAGACATAAACTATTATTAATAGTTATACTAAATAAATAAACAGATGCATATAAATAGCGACCTTTTCCTAAAATACTGCTGGTTTTATGGTGATGGAATGTTAAATCTGACGCCTGCAGTGCGCTATAGAAGCTTCATTTGTCTTTTGACGCACGTCAAATGAAGCCTGCAGTGCGTTTTGGCCCGAAGACATTCAAAAATTCAGTTTGCATGATTTTCAGTCTGTACAAAATTTTATCATCTCTCTCTCTCTCTCTCTACATATATATATATATATATATATATATATGTATATATATAAACATATCGATATCGGTAAATATCGGTTATCGGCTATAACAGCAATATTAATATCGGATATCGGTATCGGTCAGAATTTTCAAATCGGTGCATCCCTAAATAATATACAATTGAACACAATGAAAATTGTATTTTCACATAACAGTCTTACTCTGAGTAAAACTAAATTCAAACTTCTTGTCAGTCTGTCCCCCTTGATCACACATGCATCAAATCAGCCAGCTGAAGCTGGTGTCCCCTACTTTAGGACAGAACTGAAGGTCGATGTCACCTTGTGTTCAGCTCCTTAAAGTGGGCCATAGTGAAGTAATACCACCCATCTGGATCCCACACGCAGCCGCAGTGTGGACACTTGAGGTAGTATTTCCACTGTTGGCCAGCGAGACAGCACCCTGTTATGACATGACTGCTTTTGTCCCTTTCAAAGATTGAAAATGATGGATATTCTATCTGTGGTGCATCTCAATAGCTCCTCCCACCAGATCCCTCAGACTTTATTTTTGTAGCACCTCTGAGCTCCAGCTCACCATCCTTTTCTGAGGTGTCTGACACCCTGGACAAGGACTACAAGCCTTGTCCGGGTGAGGAGGACAGCAGCAGCAGCAGCAGCGGCCCAGAGGAAAGTCCCGGGCCTCTGAAGAGGATCTCCTCCTCCTCCTCCTCCTCCTCCTCCTCCTCCGCTGCTGCTGCCACCACCACCACCACCACCACCACCACCTCCTCCACTGCTGCTGCCAGCAGCCTGAAGGGGACACGCGGGGCCCCCTGCGAGATCTGCAGCAACCCGAGGCGTCTAGAGACCGGGCACGCCTTCTATGAGGGGCAGTTTTTCTGCTCCATGGAGGACGGGCCTGGGGGAAGGACGCCTCAGGAGTGGCTGGCAGAGAGGAGAGGGCCCACTGACGTCTCCATCCCAGGACCACCCTTTGGAGGATGAAAAAGAAGGCCCTGAAGGAGGAAGAGGAGGGGGAGGCCAGTCAGCCAGAGAGAAAAAGAAGAAAAAGGCACAAGCTGCGCACCTGCCAGCGCTGTGGCCAGCCGGCCCAGAAGGTCTTTGGCCACAGCCAGCTGAACAGGGCTGGCAGGAAAAAAGACTTGTGCTCTTTTTAAGGGCAAGAGCCTTGACCTCTAGCAGCAGAGAGGAGGGCCCAGAGCTGAGGGTCGGTCTCTCTCTTTCTTTATTTTTTATTTAATTTTTTTATTTAAATATTTTTAAATTCTTTTGTGTGTATTTTATCTTTATTATTCTTTATACATATATATACATATTGTCTTTTTTGTTGATTTTAATATTTTTGCTATCCACTTTGCTGCTGTATACACAGTGTATATTTTTATCTTTTATATCTTTTACATGTATATCTTCTACATTATATAATAATAAATCCTATTTGACCTGACTTGTTGTTTGTTTCTTCTTTGAGAAATCTTTTGGTCTCTTCTGCACGGTTTAAAGTCCCTCAATAAATCGATCATTGCTTTGATTAAACAAAACAAACAAACAAACAAACAAACAAACACACAAAACACACTACGCCTCATAGATTCATTTTATATCAAATCCAAGACAGTCATATATACATATATATATATATATATATACTATGTTCGGGTTCTTTTGCGCTATGAGGTAGCTGTAACATGATACTCTGCCGTGTTGAGACTAAGAACAGGGTGGTCCTGGCATTGGTTTTCCATATCACACTTGTCTTAGTTGCTGACTGGATCTCAATTGGCTTTCAAACTAGTTGTGCTGTTACAGACCGTGTTCACACATACAGGTCTTAAACTGAGGTTTACGATGAGTAAGTATTGTTCTAGTGTCAAACTCTGCACATCATCCTGCTGTCATGGTTTGGGGACTTAGTTGTTTCCTTGGCTTACTTCCAGACCTGCCTTTGTCCTTTTCCCTCTTTTTTTTTTGATTAGAGATTGTTTTCACTTGCCCCTGATTCATTGCCCTCTGTATTTAGACTTGTGTCTTCCTCTCCTCAGTTGCCAGTTGCCTTCAGTTTTGTCATGTCCCAAAGGTTTCATAGAACTTGTTTAGCTTTCTGCCCACTTCTTGGAATTTGCCTCTTTACTCAATTTGTTTGCTTTCACCTGACCTGGGATTTCCACCAGATGCGGCTTTGTGACGTTGCGTGTGCACTGCGGTTTTGTTCCGTCATATGAGCGACTGCAATTTCTACCAGCAGCGTTTCAGAAGCGTTTTGCCCACCTGATTATGTTTACTTGCTCTGATTTTGTTGATGAAGTCCTCTTTCCTTGTTCTTTGTGCTTCTACCATGGATAAGCTGTCACGGTGTTGGATTTTGGTGGTTTATTTCCTGTTTTATTTTGGTAGTTTCTAGTCCTCCTTCGTGTGTCCTGTTTTTACTTCCTGTCTTTGTTCTGTTTTCCCGCCCTTTGTGTTCACTAATGATTTTCACCTGTCTGACTGCCCTCACCTGTGTCTTGTTTTCCTTCCCCTTCCTAGTGTATTTAATCCTGTGTCTTGTCCTCTTTCCTTTGTTGGTTCATTTGACTCTCACTCTCTTGTCTCGTCTCTGTCTTGGTCAGTGTTTCCCAGTGTTTTTGGATTTATGGATTTTTGGTTTTGTTCCTCCCTACCTGTTTTTTGGATTCACCCTCGTCATTCATGTAAGCTTTTGTTTGGTTTTTTGTTCATTAAATATCCTTTTTGAACTGCTCTCCTCTGCCTCCTGCATCGCCTGCGTTTGGGTCCAACCCTGCCTTTCCTGAGCCCACCACAACATAAGCAGGCTATGTAGTTAAATAGTTTATTTTCTGTATGTCTTTATGATTTTGAGTCTGCACGGGGTCTTTTATTTTGAAAATTAACTGGATTCTCCCTGCCTTTTCCATGCCTGACTTCCTACCCATTCGACCTGCTCTGCACTAATTGACGCAGCATCCATCAAAAATAGACTCGGTGCATATTCTCCGCAGAGCAGAGCGACGAGCTGCTTCTGGGAAGCATCTGAAACACGCCGTGGTGCTTCTGGTGGAAACACAAGTATTGTCTAGAACAGCCGCAAATTGGTCTGAGTGCCACAGCGCAGCCGTGATGCGGTGCAGTTGCACCTGGTGGAAGTTAGGGATGACTTCTACATTAGTTTTGATCTGTTCCTTCCAAACTTCTGTAACCCTTTTGTATTTTGATTTTATTCATTAAATTTTCATTTGAACTCCACCTGCAGAGCCTCAGAGTCTGCATTTGGGTCCAGTTCTTTGTTTTTAAGAAGAATAAATAAAACATATTTTTGAATGGATGGGGTATTAATCAGACAATTGCACAAGTCCCTCCAATCCGAGTCCCAAGCAAGTATCAAGTAATTCGGTCCAAGTCTCAAGCAAGTCCCAATTTTTTTTGTCATGGGCAAGTCAAGTCAAGTCAAGTCACAAGGTTTATGTCGAGTCAAGTTGAGTCAAGTCACAAGGTTGTTGAGTCAAGTCGAGTCAAGTCACAAGGTTGTCGAGTCAAGTCAAATGAAGTCGCAGATTATGTCAAGTCAAGTCTCTCACTATTGTTCCTCATCCAAAAAAGAGCATGCAGTCTAGTCTGCATGGATTAAAGCATAGAGCTGTTAATTTAATCTATTCTTATATTACATTTGATCATTTAGACCAAGGTAGATGGGGAAAGGCTACATTCCAATAAAGATGTGACATGTTTCAAACAAAAACATGTTTATTTTGTTTATGTTAACATTTTACTGAATACAAACATTTACAGGTTGTTGCATTTGAGGAAGACCAGATTGGACAAAATTGGAGTTTGTGTGAGGACCTGAGGACGGGCCTTATATACAAATGTTGGATCCAATTGCTTTGTGAGAACAAACTATAGGACCCAATGACCCCAATGATCATGTTAATGTGGTTGAAAAAAAAAAAAAAAAAAGGTTTTTTGGGGATAACCAAAACCAAAATTGTTGTAGTTTTCTGGGGTCTGGGGTAAACAAAACAAAACCAACTTACACATTCACATACACTTGTAAAAATAATGTTATCTTGCTAGCTACTGGTCGTGCAGTCAAGGTAACGTCCTAGCTACTGTTTGCAGGTTTCACTTACTTGGCCTCATGTGTCTTCAAGTGGCGGATAAAGTTTGACGTGGTGCCCTCTTTATCCGTGATTGAGGCGTTGAAAGTTTTGCATTCTGTAATTCGCTGTTTCCTGTCAGACTTGTAGTTTTTGTATCCTAAGTTGAACACTTTTGGGACACTCGCTGTTGCCATGATTCCTGCCGAAGGGGGGACACTAACAGTAGTCAGGTCTGTTGTCCTGGGCCCAGGTTGGAGGGATGCACAGAGAAGAAAATAAAAGAGAAGAAGAGAAGAAGAAAATAGAGGCTTTAGAGATTTATTAAATATTTTTTTAAAAAGGTGATGACCATAAAGCTGAGACCTTTACAGTCTATGGCTGAGATGAGCAAAGTCAACGTAGCGCAGGGTAAAAAAAAAAACTAACAAAACAAAAACAAACAGCGAAGCTATATGTTTACCAGCCTTGTAACATAATACTGTCCAGCTCTAATGTTAACATCCATAGGTATAAAAGCCACGACACGTCATGTTTTTGACAGGAACAGCTGACTGACTGTCAGAGAGGAGGCAGACAGAGGAGGAGAGCAGAGCACTGCGGTCAGGAGAAGGAGGGGCTCGTTGCACCGTGGTGAAGCGGGCGCGCGCGGGGGGAGGAGAGAGAGGAGAGAGCAGCAGTCAGGTGAAAGAGTGATGCGGGAGGGGCTCGTTTGTCGTGTCTCAAGACGAGGGGAGTCATCAATCTTGTCTCAAGTCGAGGGGAGTCATCAATCTTGTCTCAAGTCGAGGGGAGTCATCTTGTCTAAAGTCGAGTCGAGTCTCGAGTCTCTGACCCTCCAAGTCCGAGTCGAGTTGCAAGTCGTCAAATTTGCGACTCGAGTCGACTCCAGTCCGAGTCCCTATGACTCGAGTCCAATTGTCTGGTATTAATATAGTCGAGACAACATCAAGAAATGTTGTAACCAGCTACACACTGTGGTCTCTATCACAGTCGATGAAAAAACAAGTGGAAAGCACATGGAGGTAGTCTCATATTGAAACAAGAAAAGACTAAATAGAAAATAATAACCTGGATCTAACACTGGTTCTATAAGTATGTGTGTAGTCCTACATCTTTTTTATTACAAAGCAGATGAACTCATGTCAACATAATTACTGTGGAGAGCACATGAAAGCACAATACAGCTTGATTACATGAATCTACAGTGGACTGTTAACCCCTTGCATCAAGTATAAATCCAGTTCCTGTGCAGATACAGTAATATTTTAGACTCTTAAATGTTTTCAACTTTGTAGGAACTGTGGAATGTTCTCTCTTTTAAAACAATTAAAATGCCTTTATTGTCACAGCATGGTCATGTTAGGCCAATGTTAGAAATAGAAATCTTACGTTCGGAGTTGTGGCCTATGAGTGCTATGTGATAAATGCATCAGTTTGTTTGTTTTAAGATCTAACATAACCATGCCGTGGCAATAAAGGTATATATTCATTGTTTTAGATGAGAGTGCCACTGAGTTTTTTGTGATTTTTATGTATACATGTGCCCCTATCCAAAGAGCACCTTAAACAAATGCATGTTGTGCCCATGAAATGCTCCTACACAAACATTTTTTCATGACAGTTAGCACTGTTGTGATTTAGGTTGACTCAACAGCCTGGTATGCAGTATTATCACCATTCTTTTGCAAGTCTTGCAAATTACTTCATTTATGATGAATGAAGTAACTTGGTATCATGTTATCTGTGGATCTTACCTCATTGCCCAGCGGACAATTTGATGGCCTTGAGCAAGCTAGCTGCTGTGTGCCACTCATGGTTACACAGGAGGATCACAAAGCAGAACCAATCAGCTTTCATAACCCACAAACCTGATGCAGCTCACACTGAAGTATAAACTTAAACAAAGAGCAACATGAAAAAACAGTTATTGGTGTCTGCCGCACCACTCTTGTTATTTAAACTACCTTCAACTGAGGCTTAATGTTCCAAGTTTCTCTTGACTTCAGTATCACTCTAACATTAGTCCAACATCGCCCCAACCTGTGGAAATTACAGTAGCAACATGCAAGCACCAAGTTAAACAGTTTAACCTGTGAGATCAGTGCTAAAACAGCATAAAACCTACAGCTTTCAAGTCTGAAGTTGGCTCACAGACAGTGAGTACTGCTCTGGCCTTGAGCTTGAACAGATATTGGTATTGCTTGTTGAATTTCTGATGCACTGATTCATTAATTTAACACGCACTTAAGTGTAGACGAAGAGGGACAAAAGAAAATATGAACATAGCACTTTTTTGCAGCTGCTTTCCATACAGTTCGCTTGTCAGTATTGCAGTATTTCAAAATTACGGTTATTGCCAACAGTCCTAATGACAATGCCCACATAGAGCCCTGACCTCAACCCCTCCCAGCACCTTTGGGATTGACTGGAACACCGACTACGAGCCACACCTTATCACCTTATCCCCTTATCCATCACATGATGGAAAGCCTCAACCAAGAAAAGAGTATTAGAATGGCGTGTTCAACAATCGGTCTGTCTTTGAGATACTTGAACTTGGTGTCAGCAATAATGCAGGTGTTATACTGGCCGGTCATTGTGGAGTAGGAGCTGAGCATGAAGGAAAAGCTTTCAAATTACCAGTCGATCTCTGTTTCAGTCCTCACTTATGGTCATGAGCTTTGCCTAGTGACTGAAAGAATGCGATCGCAGATACAAGTGGCCCAAATGATTTCCCTTCGTAAGGTGACTGGGCTCAACCTAGAGATAGGTTGAGGAGCTCGAACTCCTGTAGGGAACTCGGAGTAGACAAGCTGCTCCATCGTGCTGAAAGCACCAGCTGAAGTGGTTTGGGCGTCTGATTACGATGCCTCCTCCTTTTGGAGGTTTTCCGGACACGACCCATGGGGAGGAGACCCCGGGGTAGACCCAGAACCCGCTGGAGGGATTACATATCACATCTGGTCTAGGAATATTTAGTTAACCCTCAAAAGGTGCTGGAAAGCATTGCTGGGGAGAGGGATGTCTGAATGAATAGCATTTTTGGCCTGCTGCCACCACAGCCTGACCCCGTATAAATGGAAGAAAATGGATGGATGGATGGATGAATGTGTATCTAATAAAGTGTAAGGTTAGCTCGGCTGTTTGATTGTGGGCTCTGGATTCTAAATATATCTTCCTGAACTTGTCTTGGCCTTGAAGAGGATCCTATTTCCAGAATATAAAAGCTCCAAAAAGTCTTTTTTGGACCGAGACCAAAAGAGTAGCCGTATCTCTCTTCCTCATCTTCTATCTATGTCCTTCTCTCCTTTTTACCCACTTCTTCTCTCACCTTTCCACTCTCTCCCAACAAGCTGTCTCCATCTCTCTCTCACTATATATATATAAATATATATATATCACTCTCTCTTTCAGCAAGCACTCTCTCCCTGTGTGGGAAACTGGATCTCAGGCTTTTCATTCTTTTATGAAGGAATGTGTTATGAAACGCGTGCTTATCTGTATCTGTATCGCTCATCCATGATTAATGTGTCACAGCTTGAGTTTGTTTGCAATTCATCAGATGAAATCAAACAAAACAAAACAGGAAATATACAAAACCACAGGAGTTTAAATCCCTTTTTTTCTGTGTGCATCTGGATTATGTTTACTTGTTCTCAATGCATACAAAAGACTCCCTTGGATGCCATTAGCATTACTTACTATTACATGAGCACGCTGAGACATATATTACATATCAGCATTACATTAATTTTAATTTGATGCTGTTAGCACACATTGGTGACTTCATTTGAAGACATAACTCAAAACTTCAACACAGTACACCAAGATTAAACTACTGAAATCATTCTTTTGACGTTGACCAATGACCACAGCTGACGGTGGTAGATGAAGACACCAGTAACCAAACAGCCCGTCAAAAGTAATAAAAATCAATTAAAAATCACAACCAAAACACATACTGGAAAGAGTAAAATTAGCTATTAAGTACTACACATCTCGGGGAAAGAGAAATTGCAGGTTAACTTAGGTTTTCCCTTTCACTTCAATTGCCAGTTCTTTATGTGACATCTAGTGGCCATTAAAGAAACTGCATCTTCCCGTCTTCTAATAATAGACCAGCCATTATGACATGAAACAGTAGGGTAAATGCAGGTGTTGACTATGATACTAATGACAATTTTGTTCTGTTCAAATCAAACAGAGTCAGGGTGCCACTATTGTGCATGTTCTGCTGCTCTAAATGGAATGGGACCACCTACCTGAAACCCTAAAGAGAGGGCATTGTCATACTCTGATGAGCCAAGAGGAATGCACCGAGCTGCTTTGAATTGGTATTTGGGAGCAAAAACTGACAATCTGAATAACCCTTCAATCCAACTCCACATTCAGCTAAAATACATTAGGAAAAGGGAAATGGCTATTAGTATCATTGGTAACACCAGAGTTTATCCTACAGTGGCCTCACTGTTGGCTGTCCTAGAGTCATAATAGAGCTGTATTAAGTTACAGGAGGACTACTGCTGCTCTGTCTCATTAAAAGCGTTCAACTGGCAAAACATGAGGAGGTTTTATAGTGAAGCAGCATCAGTAAACATAATGGTTTTGTCACCACAGTTAGTATTAACAGCAACCATTTGTCAAAAATCCATTTGCCAAACTTCATAATGGTAATTTTTGTATATTTTGGCATTGAATCACTTTAAAATACACATTTATCTATCAGTTTTATTCAGCTTATTTGGGGCTGGGCTTGTGGTGGCAGCAGGCTAAGTCCAGACATCTCTTTCCCCAACAAATTTTCTAACTCCTCCCTTAGGGATCTGAATGTAATCCCTCTGGGGAGTTTGGTCTACCTAGGAGTCTCCTCCTAGTTGGACATGCCCAAAAAGACAGGAGGGATCCTGATCAGATGTCTGAACCAGCTCACCTGGTTCCTTTCAACATGAAGGAGCAGCAGTTCTACTCCGGATGTCTGAGCCCCTTAGCCATGTCTAAGGGTGAGCCCAGCCACCCTACTGAAGAAATGTACAGTACAATGCCTGTGTTACTGCTGATGCGTCACCAATCCACCTGCCACGTTCCATTTAGCTCTCATTTGTGAACAAGAACTCAAGATACTTCTTGTGGAGTAACAGTCAGGAGCAGCCACAGTGAGCTGTTAAATGAAGAGCTGTAGGCGACAGGCGATCTTTTACTTCTCAGTTGGGTAACCAGCTCCTTTCACCGCGTCCTGCAGTCAAGTGGAAAACCACTCACACTGTGTGCAGCAGGAAACCAGATTACAGTCACAGTTATTTTTGACTTGCTTCACAATGGAAACAACATGAGTTTGTTTAGTTGCTCTGTCAGAAATACAACAGAAGAGCTTCTGCGCAATGAGTGTTTGCTGCCTCTAGAAACCTGGGACCTGTAGTATTAGACCACACTTGCTATTACCACAGGTGTAGCGAAACCAACCACAACTGAATCTTAAGGATTGTAACAGAAAGGGTCTTGGTCAAATGTTTAAAAAGTTTGCCATGACACAAGACAGGATGCGTTTATTGATTTTAGCAACCCGAACCTAACCACATGGGAGATGTAGTCCCCAATGTCACAGGGTACTTTGTATGCTCACCATCCACCATGGCAACCCCCTAAGACCTGTGCGGTACAAGACTGTAACACGTTGCCAAATAATGATCTATTCGGCATTTATGTTACCTCCAAAGTGTATATGGCAAAAACTATTAGTAGTAATACGTTTTTTAGGAGATATAATTGAACTTTGAGTGTTGTTGCTTGGCTGCTACAACTCTCTACGCCTTTCTTTCTTGCCAACAAGACTACCCTGCTTTATTTTTAAAATGAGCTCAATTATTCCCTCGATGGGAACAAAACCCCCTTTGTCACTGTTCTACAGGGGCATAGTGGGAAATGACAATATGCTAACAAGCCAGCTGTCATGAAGTTATGTGTCACTTTATCATTTTTATTGTCATCATGTCCTTGAGAAAGATAATTACTCAAAAAAAAATCAATGGTCCTGACAAGTGCAGGTCAGCACTTCATAGTCCTCATCTGTCTTAAATCATCTTTTCATGAAGAGTAGATTTCATCCTCAAACCTAAATGACACAACAAGTTACTCATGACTTTCAAAAACTGAGTGTTTTCTGATCTGCACTCTATACGGTGAAGGTTTAGTTAATTTTATTGAATGATTGAGATAGGATGTGAAACCTGGTCTCTGTCATGGAAGTTACAAACTTTGCACATTGACCACCCACCATGCTAAATGGTACCTTGTGCATCTGTATAAAACGTCTGGGAAATGAATCTAGCGCGGAAGTGCCAACAAATGCAGTTACATGCATGGCCACTTGAGGCTGGCTCCAAAAGTGAGTCAGTCCCCTTAGACCCTCATATTAAAATGTCAAAATTTACAGCAGAAGTAAACACGTTAACAGCTTGGTACAAAAAAATGTTGGACCAACTTAGACCAAGTTACTCTGACAATTGCTGTCGCACAAATGAAATAAGTTATTTCAAATCAGGTTAACAAGCTATAAGAACACAATTGCTTTAAGTCAGATGTACTGAATAATTTGATTGCTTTCAAATCAACAGCTTGCATTAATGCAACCTAAATTTAATGCAGGTCAACTTAAACTTTCCAACTCAGTTATTTGCTTTGATTTGCTACAATGCATATAATTCCTAATGGTAGCATGACTGATTGTAAAACATTTAGACTGCATTAAACTGCAGAGGGAAAAATCTGGTAAAGACATGGATGTCATGAGGTCAGATGTACAAAACTACATGAAACCTAACTGATACGCTTTTATTGAAAGAAGAATTGCAGGTTAAGGGAACGGGAAGTAATTTCAGGTTTTTATAATCCACAAAAAAACTGCCATCACTAAAGCTGAAAGCTGAATAGGACTCAAAATATTACATTACTTCAACCACTACTGAAATACATTTTTTACAGTGTATGGCTAATTTTTCCATTCATGACAGCTGTGCAGGGGATGAATTTCTATGTGACTCACCTATTTAAATTATATTAAGCCTGAAAGATGCTTAATTAAGGCCGTGCAGTATGACAGGTGGGTACCTTCACAAATTGCTAGCTGCTACGTAGCGGCTTCATTCTGCCACCTCCGCTCCACTCACGCTGCACCTTTATGAGACACCAAGGGGTGTGACAAAGCGCCAGGGAATGAGAAGGGGCTGAAACTTCAGAAATTTAAATCCTCCTCAGAAATAACCTGATGCTGTGTCCTTGAGAATTTGTTTTTATTGATTCTAAAAGGAAACAGAACAAAGTTATGATTTCCACCTTAGGATAAAACCATTTGGACGCCCTGCTGTTCATCATAAATCATGTCAAAGGCCAGAAGCACCAGGCTGTGCTTTGAATCTTTTGACTGTGTGGAAACATGAAAACTACCATCAATGTAACTTTGATCTCACACCCCACAATGGACTTACTGAGGAAGACATGTCACCTCTAATAAGCTAGATTTCTAATAAACCGCAGTAACACACCAACTCAGACAAGTCACTCTTTATTACTAGTAGTTACTCAGCAGCCGTCATGAATGTGAAGAGAAGTGCGGTGCTACGAAAACCCTACTCATTATAAAAATAAAAATATGGAAAATTAAAAACTTGACTATGGGACAGTTGAACTCACATTTCTTGGACAGATAATCCTCCTTCACTCTTTAATATCTTATTTCAATGACTGACGGACCGAGTGACAGATGTGGTTACATAACCAAGATGATTTTTCCACTTTACAAGAGTGTTAAAGTCTGCAGTGGGGTGATACTCACTGAATTACCATTTCAGATGTGGTTCTAATTTTAGTGGCTGCAAAAATAACAAATCTGAGCGAGGGAGTTTCCTTCTGATATTCAAATGTAAAGAGGCTTTTTTGGGGGGATATGTTGCGTGCATGTGCAACTGAGGATGATTTTTCAGAGAGAAGAGAGTCAGTAATACTGTTTCAAATCAAAGCTGGTCAGTGCAAGTTTTAGGACAATTAAAGTCTACATAAGCAGAGCAAAAATGAAAATAAGTCTAAAGCCCTGCTGTCCTAAAAGCCATTTTATTGTGTCATGCAATACAAATGTATTGATGATTTTCCATTCTAGTAGAGGAGGTAAACATGAAGTTTGTGCTCAGGTTACAGGGAAATCAAAAGGGTTCATCCTCTGTGGCAGAAACTTGATAATCAATTTTCAACCTGTTGGAATTTTTCTGAAGGCCTGATGGTGACCTCCGATTGAAGGTCAGGAGGTCACTAAAATCTTTAGGAATTATCCTCAGATGAACATGAATATTCATGGAAAATTTCCAGTCAATCTGGACAGAATCAGATGGACACGCTGCTCAGAGACTGACAGGCAACGTCGATGGAGACTGAGGAGTGAGGCGAGTTGAGTTTACCACCTTCCACCACAATGAAAACCATTAAGTTTCGATAATTACATCAAAATAATGAATTCAACACAATCTGTTACCTCTGCAGTTGAAAATTATCCCGCTGGCTAACACTGGCACATTTACAGAAATGTTGATATGTCTGTTGTCCTTATAAATAAAATAAAATAAAATGGTGACTGATAATACTAATTCTAATGCAACAGCAACTGATTTCATGTAGGTTTTTAGTGGGACTTTGGAAATAAGTGTTATCACATTAACATGTTATCCCTTGGATTAGTATTCTAGTAAATCAGCAAACCAAGTTTTCATCCACTACCGTTAATTGATTGTTATTAGTTGGTTCATTGACATGAGCAGTAGGTGTTTCCAACTCTTCACTTGGGAAAAAAAAAAACTTAAAACAGTGCCAGCTGACCTTCAAACATTGGAAAACAATGTAGAGTGTAGAAAACAGGATGGAGATAGGACATTTTCAACATGGTCTTACTCCCAACTCGTCAAACACAGCAGCTTGGTCAGTGGCCCTATAATGTGACAAAACCAGCTAAATAGCCTCTCAAAACCAGACCAACAGCAAATGAATCCAGAGATCACAATGTGCTCACACAAAAACCATATACACGGTTTTAAAAGTCCAGCAGCATTGCTATCATTGCAAAACGTATTACAAAATAACACCCTAAATGTTTAGCATGCCAGAACAGTTCTTTCACCTGTGTCCTAGAACGCCCTTCCTAACCTGTTGCTGTCTTTTCAGTTTCTCTTCTCTCCCTCCCTGCCTGCCAGGACAACATAAATACACTGTTGTAAATTCATATACATTTATTGTAGTTAATGCAATAGTTTATTGCAAATCAGACACCTTATCATGCTACGTCACTATATTTTATTTAGAGTAAATGTGTGTGTGTGTGTGTGTGTGTGTGTGTGTGTGTGTGTGTGTGTGTGTGTGAGAGAGAGAGAGAGAGAGAGAGAGAGAGAGAGAGCTGTTCTGGCCAGTTTGATAGGATTTGGGTATAAATATGTAATTTAATTCAAAATATGGATTGTTATTCATAGATATTATTCATGTAATTTGCATACAAAATAGGTCTGCCCAACTGCGGAAAAACAAATTTACCTGCTGCAACACTTCAAAAGTAGGCCAGTGCTGTGAGAAAGCCATGGACCTGGCAACCCTGCAGGTACCACTACTGTGTCAGTTTTGCACGTGCAGGACTCTGTTCAAGTTAGCAATAATAAATATGCGACGTTGGATGGTATGCAATGGTAGACTTTCAAAATAAAGGCACAAAAAATTACTCAGGCTTAGGAATAAAATGTGATGTAATAGTGATATTTATTGTAGGTATAAAAAAGAAATTACATAATGATGCATCAAAAGGACAGCATAGGCCAATACAGAATCGACAGTAGGAAAATACTCAGCATAAAACACAAAACAACATGGACAGCACAAGTAACAGTCATTTATCACATCCGCAGCTTCAACACCATATCAGTAAGTCAAACACTGTCAATATCACATCAACTGTAGAGAGCATCACTGCAGTCAGTTAACCCAGTGATACGATATCCAATATCACTGCCATAAAATATGGTGAAATACAAACAACTGATAGAATAATATTAACAACATTAGCTCCTTAAGGATAATACATCAATCTTAACTTTAAGTGTGAAGTTCACTTGCCTTGATGTTTAAATGCTGCATACTTTAAAGGAGAAATATGTAATATCTTTACTGTAATAAATCATAAGAAGACCACAATGTGTCATCAGAGATCAAGACATACTGGCTTCACTGGACATGAATGCTAAATGTCCCTTCTGCACCAGGAAAGCTGTTTTGGGTGTTTGTTTCACATTAATCAGAGTTCAAAATTAATGCAGAAATTTTAATAAATGAGTTAGCTTTTTTAACGTGTTAATTTTGTTAACTGTTAAATTGAGCAAAATGTTAATGTAGTTTGGCAGGCAGTGAGACAGGCAGCCACTTCACTCTCACCGAGTGAGTTATGTCAGAGCAGTGGGCTTTTGTTCCCAGGATAACAGGCTTAACTTTATACTGACAGACAAATAACAGTTATAAACAGCTGATCAACTTACAGTGGAGGAACTGTCGCTGCTTTTATTGTCAATTTACAAGGGTGCGCAGCTCCTGCAGCCTGCCTGCCTCTGCTGTGTCTGGGGAGGAGGAGGAGGATGGAAACAACTCACTTCCATCATAGATCATATATTAAACAGGATTACAACCTATTTAATAAACAGTCTATAATGCCAACTCGCTATTTGGACTGCTGTATTCATTTTTGCACGCACAGTGGCTACATATTCCCAGCTATGAGAACTGAAAATCTGTACTCAAGTACAAGTACTGTTACCTTGCTAAAATATTACTGAATTACAAGTAAAAGTACTGGTGTTAGAAATATATTTAAGTAAGTACAACGTATTTGGTGCAAAAACTAATCAGAGTATCAGTTACTTTTAACCGTTGATGTCACAGTCACGTCTCCAAACTAGGCTTGCAAATTTTGTCCGTTTTCCCTAACCAATAGTTGAAAACTCGAACAATCGATTAATCATTAATCATTTATAAGATACTAAACACATTTTTTTCTTCCTCATTATTGTTTTTTTCTTTTTTTGTCATTTTAAGAAGAGAATGGCTGTAAATGGCTCCACCAGGTAAAACAATGTCAAATGAGGTGCAATTACTGCCGTGACTATTGATTCTCTTAACAGCAGTTAATTGATTAATGTATGTAATAATGATTTTGTTTGTATGTCATTGTTTTCATTGACCCGTTTCTAATCAAATCACCTAAATTGGCTACTAAAATGCAGGTGAAAATTTTGGATATTAACTCAAATTGTACTCAGTACTCAACTATCATTTTAAAAGTAACTAAGTAGTTTACATCTTGCAGTGCAAACTTAAGTACGAGTAAAAGTAGAGACTTGAAAATCTACTCATAAAGGTACAAGTGCACAAAAAACTACTTAATTACAGTATTTGAGTATTTGTAATTTGTTACTTCAGCCCCTGCACATTGCTTTTTTAACATTAGAGAAAGAGAGTTCACAAGAATTCAACCAACCATGACTGATTTTATTTTAATGGTACAAGCTTTTTTCCAGAACATTTTAACAAATTATGCTTTTAAAAGTGACGGGGACAAGGTCTGCCATTTCAGAAAGTGGTGGGTGCATGTTTGCAAATGATAAATGCTTTATACTCTGTCACCTGACTTTAACAGCACTTTAAAACAAAACACTAGAAGGAACTCCTAGAAATTATGCTAGAGGAGCAGCTGGACGTTTCTGTTTGTTTCATGTATTAAAGTTAGGGATGTTCTATCAGATCTGTGTGGAACGATCATGGATGACTTACAGAGCCACAGGAGAGACGAGGAGGCAGCTGATCAGTCACGTGACTTAAATGATGATTAAAACTTTTGATGGAAACATGGCTTGTGTCACAGTGGGACATGCAGGGGACACTGGTCTCTGAACAAGAGAAGCTTGGTACAGGACCTTGGGAGGGATGCGAGTAGAGAAGATGGGAGTAAAGATTGGTTTTCCGGTCCGGTAATGTTTGTGGATGTGATGCTTTTATTGGGACAAATTCGGCACTTAAAGTCTTATTGTAGTTGCTGCTGGTGGGACACAAAGTATGGGATGAAAGAAAACTTTTGTAAGACACAGTACTATTATCCTCTCCACCTAAAATAGTTTCCACCAGTCTCTTCTTTAGTGGACTTTTATTTTATTTATTTTTTTTTATTTTTTGTTCTGTTTGTCACTGCTGTCTCCAACAGTTTGGTTTGTTGGGGCCACAGAATGGTGCACGCATTAAAGTTGGAATGAGTTTGTTCTTTCCAAATCCTCCCGGAGATCCGCTCTGCCCGCCGTGATATCTTTGAGTTTAAAAAAATTACAGACCTCCAGAGTGGAAAACAAAAGAAGTTTGAGGTATTGCAGTCCTCGAATTACATTTATTTTAATAGCGTTTGCCTTGCAGTCTCTCCAGCATCCTCTGTCCTCTCTCCTTCTCTCCTCCCTCCATTCATCCTCCTCCCCTCTGCTCTTGCAACATCACTCTCTTCGCTTATGTAATCAAGCGAACCACATGTGTTGAGCTGAGCTTATTTACCTCCCTGGTGGCCCACCTCTTTGAAATACACACACACGCATAAATGCAAATGTGGATACACTGAAATTCAGACACGAGGAGCCGCACACAAATGCACGACTGCTATAAATGCACACGCACACACGCTTCCTGCAGAGTGGCCAGCTGTCCAGCGTCTTTGCACCTGACTCTTTCCTGCCTAAGCTGTCAGGTCACATGTCCACTGGCCATCGCTGAGAGACATAAAACACAGCATCCTTCATGAATTAATTATGGCCAAAAATAGCAGAAAGAGCAGTCTTTGTTGTTGCAGATGTGTGTGTAGGGCTCTGTGTGTGTGTGTGTTAGAAATTTTGGGTCAGTGAGGATAGTTATTAAGATTTGACTTCAGGGTTTTGGGGACTGAATAAGTCTGCTTTATGTAAATGTCCTCATGATTACAACAGCACAAGGAAAGTGCTACTGTCATGTCTTTCTCTCTGTGTGTGTGTGTGTGTGTGTGTGTGTGTGTGTGTGTGTGTGTGTGTGTGTGTGTGTGTGTGACATAGAGAGACAAAGAGAGAGGCAACACAACCTGACAGTAACACTAAAATAACAGAGGCAACAGGGCTGCGACATGACCGCGACACGGCTCGGTCACATCTCAGGGTCTGTTCTCTTGCCGTCACATAAATGTTTGAGCAGCGCAGCTGTGGGATCACATGTCGCCAGACAGAACAGAGCGAGGAGACGGACGAGTTCACCATCTCCACTGCTGCCCTCAAAGATAAACATGGTTTGCTTAACAATAAGTTTGGTGATATTGTGTATTTTTGTACTAGTTAAAGGTCCAGTGTGAACGATTTAATATTCTATTGCCAGAATATGGCAGATGGAAGATAATATTCATAAGTATGCTTTCATTTGTGTATAATCACCTGAAAATAAGAATCGTGTTCAAGTCAGACTCGAGTCTGTGACTTGGATTTGTCACATGTTGTTATTGGTTATATTTTGTCTTATACTCACATTCGATTTGTATTTATTGTGAATGATTTTATATTAGTGTTGTGAGTCATTGCAGGTTTTTATTGTGTTTAATTGTTTTACTACTTGATTTTATTGCATTTTATTGCATGGTTCTAGGTTGAAATGGTTTGAGCTTTTATTGTATTTGGATTTACTTCCTGCTGAGGCGTTCCTTGTGATTATATTAATCATGTTTATGTGAAGGACTGTTTAATCTGTTTATTCATTAAGAGCCACATGTATCCTGCTGTTACAGATTGTAATAGAAAACAATCTTGTTTCCACCTGACCGCTGTCATCTCCTTGGTTTTAACTAGTGCTCACAACTTGATTTTAACGGACCTTTATCAAATTTTATTCAGTAATTCTTCATTTCCATCCCCTACTTTACAGACTCATCCTCAAAAGACTTGGACTTGAGAGCAATCTTTATTTATTTGTTTGGCACATTAACATTAAGGAAAAATTAACTTAAAAACAAAATATCACTAAATGCAATGTCCATGGGGATACAGGATGCTGATCGACCACATTAAACTTGATCAGGCACTAAAACACACCTGGATAGGTGATTTAATTTGTAAGTTAATGTGAAAGTTAATGTTAGTGCCTATTGATGATTAGCAAACATGTTTAGCTCAGCATCAGATCAGCTATCTAACATTAGCTTGCTTGATTAGATTGGAGTTCGCTGAATATTTTGCAAAGACGAGTGAGCGTTCATTGCCACACTTGTATGCACAGAGTGCTGCTTTGCCGTGACTGTAAAATAATTTCATCTCCCCTGGATTTGCATGGGGGAATCATGGCGGCTTCTTGGTCTTCTGTGAGATGTCACCGTTTTTCTATGATTCACTCAGAGTGTTTTGTGGTTGATGTCAGGTGATTCGGTTGCACACTCTCCCTTCTGCCTGTCGGCACATGGATAACTGCATTTTTTTTGTTACTTTGCTCTTCGCTGCCCCGTTACAGTGCACCTTTGCCTCCTCTTACTCACAGCAGTGGGCGTTATTTGCTCCCAGCATTCTCCCTGTCATGGACAATGTTAAATATTCTACTATGCTGTGCGACCGTGGCGCAACTGAGGTTCTGTGATGCGTCATTATGCATGACACAATGGCTGGGCATAATTTTATACTGCATTGCAACATCCTGCACAGCACAGTGTTCTCAGCAGACTGGAGACAGAAGGCTCATTACAACCTGAGAGACTTGAGACTTGGTTCGGACTCGTGACCAAACACTTGAGACTTAACTTTGAGTTGGAGTGAGACAAAGGGCCCTATCTTACGCTGATCGAAAGCGCAAGTGGAAAGCGCAAGGCGCAAGGGATTTAATTTATTCAAGGCGTGTCCAAATCCACCTTTGCCAGGGGCGGGAGTGATATTTTGTCCTGCCCCGCCCTTTGCGCCAGCAGCGCAAAGCGGAATACACCTATCAGTGTGCCCAAGTGCCCTCATTAATTCACAGGCGAGTTTAGGCCGAACATGCAATAAACCAATCAGAAAGTCAGCTCTCATCACCTTTGAGAGGGAGGTGCGCCAGCAGCGCAAGCAGAGGCAGCATGACGGCGGATTTACCAGGAAGAAACAAAGAGAAAAGATTTTTAAAGTGAGGAGACAGATTTCCTGGTTCGAGGAGTGAAAACGCGATATATGGAGACAGCAGGACGTCTCTAAAACAGCTTCACGTGTAAATAATTTATTTTACATTAACGCCTGCAAAAAACAATACGATAAATGAACCGCAAATGTCATGCAGATATGTAATTGCTTATATTTTAACCTGAAGCACGTTGAAAGTATGTTGTATTTTATTATTAATTATTTTCATCATGATCATCATTAACTCTGCTGGCTGAGGATCGGGGGAGAGAGATGGTGCAGTAGAGAGGGGGAGGCGAACAGATCCAGTCTAGCCACGAAGCTTCCCGGTTTACGCTGGCCCTCCTGAGCCAGGTGGAGCAGATATGTGGCGGTCCGTGCTCCTCCTTCTTCTCCTCTCCCACCTAATCCTCATCTCTCTCCTCCCATCCTCGCTCCTCTGACCCGCTGCGAAATAATCAGAGAGGGTTTCTTAAGTTTGAAGTGCGCAAAATTACGCACAGATATATCCAACCAGCTCTGATAGAAGCACACATAACTTTTTCTCTCAGGTTGGGCCGGACTTGTGCGGTCAAATATAGTGTCTGTATATTTTATATGTTATAGATCATAATTGTTTAAACATTGTTTTTCTGGATCATAACAAACAGGCAGACATAAACACTACAGCTGCTCCACCTGTCATGCTGACTCATCTGATAAAGACAATCAGCTGTGATCCCGTTTGCAGGTCTGCTGAGATTTATTGGGCTTTATAATTATAATAATAGTACTGTTGTACTTATTAGTGAGATTAACTTCAAAGACACGCGCGTGCACGACTTTTAAACATAAATGAAAGGTGTTTGGTGATTGTAGAGATGAGGGTGCGCACCTCAGCCAAGGGCAAGACACACACATACCTGCACTATTAACTTCAATATTTACACTTTATTGCCGGTAGATATGTTCAAAGGACACTTCACTAATCCACACTCCTGTGTAGAATAAAGACTCATGTAAATTAAGGTGTTTGGTGATTGTGGAGCCATTGCGCCGCCAGCGCAAGTGATTTTGCTATCTTACGCCAGCGCAAGTAACATTTTTGCCATGTGGGTAAGATAGCAAACGCGTTTGCGCTGGGTCTGTGCCGCTGTGGGCGGGAGGTCTAAACATGAAGGCAAAACCAAGGCGTGGCCGGGCGCATTTGCTATCTTGTGCTCAGCGCATTGGAGTAAAACGCGCTTGCGCTTTAGACCAGCCAAAACCTGGTCGAAGCGCAAAGTCTGTGGTCTTTCAGCACAAGATAGCACCCAGCAGGCTTGGCCGAAACACACACACGTCTTTACAATCACAAAACACAGTAATTTATGGTCATTCTCTTCCTCACACGGGAGTGTGGATTAGTTAAGTGTTATTCGAACATATTTTTTTTATCAGCAATAAAATGAAAATATTGAAATTAAAAGCGTTCGTGTGTCTCGCGCTTGGCTGAGGCGCACACACGTCTCCACAATCACAGAACACTTTTCATCAATGTTAAACAGCCGTGTGCGCATGTGTCATTAAAGATAAACTCACTAAAGAGGAAAATAATTATAATTTTAAAGCCTAATAAATCTAAATAGACCTGCGAAGGGAGCACGGCCGCGATCACACCTGTCTGATCGTCTTTATTGGATGAGTCAGCATGACAACAGCTGTAGTGTTTGTGTCTGCATGTTTGTTATGATCCAGAAAAACAGTGATTGAACAATTCTGATCTATAATATACAAAATATACAAGACACTATATTTGACCACAGGACTCCAGCCCAACAGAGAAAAAAGTTATGTGTGCTTCTAACAGAGCTGGTTGGATAGATCTGTGCGTAATTTTGCGCACTCCAAACTTCAGAACAGAACAACTTGTTTCGCAGCGGGACAGAGGAGGGAGGATGAGAGGAGAAGAAGGAGGGCCACAGACCTCCGCTTAACTGCTCCTTCACCTGGCTCAGGTGGACCAGCGGAAGAGGGAAGCTTCGTGGCTGGACTGGATTTGTTCGCCTCCCCTCTCTACTGCACCATCTCTCTCCCCACTCCTCAGCCAGCAGAGTTAATAATGATGATGATGCTAATAATTAATTATAAAATACAACACAATTTCAAGGTGCTTAAGTGTAAAACACAACCAGTTACATATCTGCATGACATTTGCAGTTCATATTTATTGTATTGGTTTTTGCAGGCGTTACTGTAAAGTAAACTATTTCGGCGTGAAGCTGTTTTGGAGACGTCCTGCTGTCTCCATATATTGCGTGCTCTTGCACATTCTCTTCTCGAACCAGGAGATCTGTCTCCTTGCTTTGAAAATCTTTTCTCTTTGTTTCCTCCTGGTAAATCCGCCGTCATGCTGCCTCTGCTTGTGCTGCTGGGCACCTGCCTTTTAAGAGGTGATGAGAGCTGACTTTCTGATTGGTTTATTGCAAATTCGGCCTAAACTCGCCTGTGAATTAATGAGGGCACTTGGGCACATCTGATAGGTGTATCCTGCTTTGCGCTGGTGGCGCAAAGGGCGGGGCAGAGCAAAATATCACTCCTGCCCCTGGCACAAGACGGCAAAGGTGGATTTGGACACGCCTTGAATAAATTAAATCCATTGCGCCTCCCGCTTGCTTTCGATCAGCACAAGACACGACCCTAAGGCACAAACGCGTTTTACTCCAATGCGCTGAGCACAAGATAGCAAACGCGCCCGGCCACGCCTTGGTTTTGCCTTCATGCTTAGACCTCCCGCCCACAGCGGCACAGACCCAGCGCAAGTGCGTTTGCTATCTTGCCCACATGGCAAAAATGGCACTTGCGCTGGCGTAAGATAGCAAAATCACTTGCGCTGGCGGCGCATTGGCTTTGCGCCGGGCGTAAGATAGGGCCCAAAGTGTTTCCAATCTGCAAGCTAATCTCTAGATGCTGATAAATCCTACAAACTAGTCCTTTAAAAGAATCTCATGAGTAGACCAATGTGAATAGCTCCTACTAACAAATATTTAATGTGTATCAACGCCTGATATAGCTTCTTCATCTGTGCTATAGAGCTCCATTGCTGTCAAAAATTATTAAAAACACATCAGTGAGACACAGTTGCAGTGGGTGACATGTTCCTTCATTACTGTGAACACACACTGCAGTTTATTTTCACTCAGTCCCACATGCACCACCTCGCTGTCCCAAATGCTCACTAGAGCACCAAATGTGGATTCGTCTGTCCCTAACAAATATAATATGTCCTCCCATCAAGTCGGTTTTATTTTTATAGCTCAATCTCGCATTGGCACAAGGGGCTTCGCAATCTGGACAGTCAACCCAGTCTCTTTAGTCTGTGTACATATAACACAACTTCTTACTTAAAAATAGTGCATGGTGCATACACCAAAGATCGATTTTGCACACAGGTGATGTGCCTGGTGATATTCTTCCCATCACCTTCTCAGGAGAGCAGATCTGTGGTCAGATAACTTTTGTCGTTATGGTAACAAGTAAATACATGGTTAATATTGTGGATACGGTGTGGTATAATGGTATGGTTGGGTTAAAATACTACATACATTTGAAGCAAGTCATGTGACACAAGCAAAATTATGTAACTTAAAACATTAAGGGCATATTAAAGAGCATATTTCAAAAAACAAAAAAGCATTGACTCCAATGAACATAATTCCTTTCAGTGATCACTCATGATCCACTAGAAGTGTGTGGTGGTGTCTGTATCTGTAGAGACCCTATCCTCTGTCTGGATTTTGTTATTTTTTCATTATTTTGCCGTGTTTGGGATGCTTTCCCAACCCAAAGCACTGGTAATTGACGACCTGGGAATGAGACCCAATCTTTCTGGTGCGTTTGCAAACAGCAGCTGACATTTCCTGCACATTCTACCTGTAAATAACTTTTGGTTTCACAAGGGACACGGAGCACAGAATGCCTGTGTTTGTTTGACCCACCCAACCTCCATACACAGACCTTCTCGCTCTTTATACTACTTCACCTGACATTTTTTTTTAAAATGGCAGGTTGGTGTTTCACCTTCACACAAAATTGATGTTTGGTACATGCAGCACACGCAATTTCAAAGTGTAAAGTGTGTTATTTGTACAGAGATGGAAGAGAGGCTGCTACAGTATATGACACCCATTATACTCTCAACTCTGTGAAGGAAAAAACTCCAAAACATACCTTTAAAAGAGAATAAAAAATGGAAGGTGCTGACAGAGGATAAACAGAGAAGTGTAAAACGACCTCCTCTCTACCATGGAGACCTGGAAAGAGGACAGACTGCACGGACACACGAGGGACAGCTCATTCACACCATTCACACAGGCAGGAGAAAGGAAACAAAGGAAGTGATTGAGTAAAACACTACAGTGCCAACTGTCCTGGGAAATTACTGAGCCTTTTTTTAAAAAAAAAAAATGAAACTGTCAGCTGTTTGTAAAGATTTAAGATAAGTAGGAAGATAAGAAGGCTGAGTGCCTCAGGGAAGTCAGGGAGTATTGAGAGATGGAAGAACATGTTGCTGGCATTGGTCTTTTCTTTTGGGATATTGCTGCCAATAATAAAAAGATTATAATGCGCCATATCCTTTAAAAAACATAGAGTACTGCTGGTTTGGTGTGTTTTACTAAAAGTCTTATATAAGTCACAGTAAGTTTTCCTTTTGGTGGGGCAGCAACTGTTTTCAGATTATAAGAGTAAATCAGGAAAATGAACTTTATAAAACTTGATGTTATTGTCGAGTTATAACCACTGAGTTCATGCCAATATGTGGATGCAAGATCGGGAAAATGCTAGCAGTAGTACTTGAGCTGAGATTATTTTGTCAATTTATTATTCAATAAGTCAACTCAATATTATTATTATTTTGTCTTGTTTTTGTTTAATTGGCGGCCTCACTCAAAACCTGCTGAAAGATTTGTTGACTCTTTTGTCCGTTCAGTGGCTTTACTTAAAGCGATAGTTCACCCAAAAATGAAATTTCATTCAATATCTAGTCACCCCTGTGCTGATGTGAGGATGGGTGAAGATCTCCAGTCCACGAAACACTCCAGCAGAAAACAGTGTTGCAGCCAAATCCAGTACAGTTGAAGAGAACAGTTTTAAAATGTAAAAAAAGAACACAAAAAAACACAAAATGTCTCCATACTGCTCGTGTGGTGTAATCTGAGTGTCTGTAAGCAGTAACATTAAAATTTGACCCAAAAAGACGCAGCTTACACCATGTTTTTATCCTAAGTGTCAACTGTAGCCTCTTAGACCTGATCCTCATGCACACGCCTGAAGCAGATACACAGGTTTTAAAATTGATGATTACAATTGATGATTAAAACTACTTGGGTAGGATTAGGAGAGGACCATATTTGGGGTTATGGTAAGTGTGTTAAGTTACGTATGTCATGAGAAGTCACTGAAGCAACACGTAAAACATTATATATGCAACTTTTAATGACATTTTAGTTTTCATATTGGACATGAACTCTGGTCTCCTGTCTGAAAGTCATGTGTTTGTTTCCACCCCACCTCCTCCATGTGTGGACAGTCTCCCTCTTTATACAACGCCAACAGCCTGCGGTGTCTTATGCAGTCATGGATTTACACCAAAATCACTTGAGAAGCCTCTTGCATCACTTTCAGGTGCTAACAGGTACCATACCTTTACGAGTCCCAAAGGGGTGGTGAAGTTTTAGCATCAAAATGCTATTTTCCCAAACCTTTCTAAAAATGTTCTCCAACATGAACTGACACAGGTTTCTGCACGATGATGTAGCTACATATAAAACATTAGCCTGGACAGCCAGTGTGTAACGTACTGTAACCCCAAACATGGTCTTATCCTAAATTTACCCAGGTAGTTGTTGTACCTAAATCTGCCCAAACTGCAACTCTTTCACAGCTTTAACCACATGTTAAAAGAGGCTTTATGAAAGAATCATTTTTGACCAATAATGGAAAAAAAACATCTGTTTGGAGCCACAACTATTAAACTTTCTGTTTTCATTGGAGTGCTCCTTTTTGCTAACAGCTGAGCGGGAGTCTTCATTTGAAAATCCCAGAAAAGAGCGCAGTTGCCCTTTAAATGCATCACCTTTTCCTGCAGCTTTCAAGTGATATAATTAATGCATTTAACTTTAACGCCACTTTTAGTTTTCATCCACTACTTTCCTTGTTTTCTGTTTTCTTGTTATGTGAGCGATCGCTCCTGTCTGTATTATTCATTTGTGATATTTGCCCTCTGCGTCCTCCGCAGGACATGCCGTGTTTTTCTATTGAGTTAGGAAGAAAATATTCTGTCCGCTGCCCTTTCTTCATCTTCAGTATTCAGACAGAGGGTTTGGAGGGACACTGAGCTGCTGTGTTCGGTAAATAATAGATACAGCTTCTCTTGTTTGCTTCTAAAGGACAACATTCATTAATGCTCCATGTTCGCCTTGTTGTGCCGCTGTTTTAGAAAAGTGAATCCTGAGATTTTCAGACTTCAATCTGATATTGAACACGGTGCAGCAGAGGTGGCAAAAATACAGAGCACAGATACCTCTGTAAAAAAAGAAAAAGACTGAAAGAAATGAACTCAATATATAAAAGTGAAAAGTTTCAATCTGAAGGACATTTCCACTGTGTAAAGCGGACTGAATCTCACTTTTTCTGTCTCCCTCTCTGTCTGTGTTGTCTTGGTGCGTCATGTTATGCCTTTGTCTTGTTATGTCTTTAATGTTGTTTTCGTCTTGTTACGTCTCATACATAATTTTTGTACTGTTAAGTCATTTTTGTCTGGTTCCATCTTATGTGTCGTTTTCACCTTCTTATGTAGTTTCTGTCTTGTCACATACTTTTTGTCTAATTGCATCTTTCATGTTGTTTTCGTCTTGCTACATCTGTTATGTAGTTTGTGTCTTAAGTCTTTTTTGTCTTGTTCCATCTTTTAAGTTGTTTTCATCTTGTTACATCATTTATGTCATTTTAGTCATGTTACATCCTCTGCCTTGTTTTTGTCTTGTTACATTTTATTTTTTTGAATCAAGTCACTTTTACATTGCTCCATCTTTTACGTTATTTTAAGCTAGTTATGTGAGGTCGTTTTTTTCTTGTTACACTCTTGTTGCACTGCTTTCATCTTATTTTTTTTTTTTTATATTGTTTGTGTCTTGTTAAGTCATTTTTACGTTGCTCCATATTTTACGTTATTTTTAGCTAGTTAGTTTTTTGATATTGTTTGTGTCTTGTAAAGTCATTTTTCTCTCATTTCATCTTTGTCTTCTTTCATTTTTATGCCTTCTTTGTCTTGTTATTTATTATTATTATTCATTTTGTCTCATTTTATCTTTTAACTTGTTTTCAACTTATTACACCATTTACATCCTTCCATATTTTAAGTTGTGCTTGTCTTGTTACATCCTTTACGTTGTTTTCATTTTTTAAATGGTTTTTGTCTTTTTACATCTGTCCTGTGTGATATGCACCGATGGATACACCGAAGAATCATCTTTTCTATGTGTTATGGTCCCCTCCACTGAGGACAGAATCAGTCTTGAGGTTGAGAAGGTGGCACACGATGCTACAAAATAAAAATAATCAATTACTCTAAGTAACGAGTCTGTTTTGAAAATATAAGGAGAAGAAAGTGCAGATATTTGTTTAAGAAGTTCTTAAAAAGTAAGAAAATAAACACTCAAGTGAAGTACAGATACTTGAAAAATCTACTTAAGCAAAATATTTGTGCTTTTTTGTTACTTCCCACCTCTGCAGTGCAGAATGTAAAGCTGTATATTGAGCTCAAAGACCAGATACATTAACCTCAGACTGAAGTTCACATCATCAGCCATGACAATAAGATTTCTACTGTGAGTTGTGTTTTCAATTACATGTATTTATATATATATTAATAATAGAGGCCAAAACCTTAAAAACAAACCTTAAAGGACATTTTGTTATTGGCTAAATTTGTTACTGGACGTTTAAAGTATAAAGTGTCCAATTTGTGTTATTGTCACACAAACGAAGAAAATATTGCACCAATTATTGCCAAACAAACAATGATAGTGACCTATGCTGTGCCACTGGCAGTTTTCAGTAATAGTGTGTTCAAATGATGTATGAGCAAAATAACGGGTGTAGTAAAATATAGATGACTCATTAACTTCTCCACTAATCACATTACTCATACCACGCCTCTTTAAACAGCTGGATTGATTGTGATAGTGCGTGAAGGGAAATAGATCAGAGAGGAGAAACCTGACTTGACTGTCAGAACAAAAAAGTCAAAGAGATGCACAGTGCAGGGGGTGAGCGGGCCTGAAATGAACAATTATCGTCATTATCGATTTTTCTGTCAGTTATTTTTGTGATGAATCAATCAGTGGTTTGGTCGATGAAATGTCAGAAAATGATGAAAAACGTTGATCAGTGTTCCCCAAAGCCCAAAGTAATGTCCTCAAATGTTTTGTCCACAACTCAAAGATATTCAGTTGGACATTTTTTCTGTAAAAAAAAACAAGACTCAAAATTGATTAATCACTGCAGGTCTAGGTGAGTCACAAATACAAAAATATCACATAGAGAGAGAGAGAAACACATACATTTCTTTACATGATTTCATTTTGAAAAATAGCCATCAGCCCCAAAAGCACATTGTGCAATGAAATAAATCATAATCTAGTGCTGCAGGGATGACTCATTTTGTAGACTGACCTGATGCTGGGTCCAAAAACTGCAGCTTCCCAGTGGCTCCTCAGAAACCTATAGGTGATGTCACAGAGGCTACATCCACTAATTATTATACAGTCTATGACAGGTCCCCTCCACAAAAAGCAAGTGGGATTTTTTCACTGGATTTTGGGTTGGTGCAGAAAATAAACTCTATGGTAAACAAAGGTTTAAGATGAGCATTCTCTTCATTAAAGGGATAGTTCACCCAAAAATAAAAATTCAGTCATTATCTACTCACCCTTATGCCGAGGTTTAGTTTTATAGTCCCCAAAACACTGCAAGAGTTTCGCAGGAAAATAGTGTTGTAGAATCTCCCAAACAATGGAAGTCAATGGTGACCAGTTTTCAAATGTAAAAAAACAACACAATAAAGACACAAATTGCCTCCATACTGCTCGTCTGGTGTAATCCAAGTCTTCTAAAGACTCAGCATGCCAAGCTGACTAATAAAAAATGTTATTTACCCCATCTTCACTGTAGATCCTTAGCTTGGAGCCGTGTTCACGTGCACATGCACACTGTCTGAACTGGGTGTGTGTGTGTGTGTGTGTTGTGACAGTGCAAACGGCATGTTGGGACTTTAGTATGGAGGCATTTTCTGTTGTTTTTCCAGTTGTTTTGAAAACTGGTCACCATTCACTTCCATTGTTTCTAAGATTCTGCAGCACTGTTTTCCTGTGAAACTCAGCAGTGTTGTGTAGACTAAGAAAATAAACCTGACCCTCAGTCAGCATGAGGGTGAGTAGAGAATGACTGAACTGTCCCTTTAAAATAATCTTCACAAATGAACACCACTTTAATGATTCTTGAAGTGTAAATACAATCTCCAGAAGTAAAAAGCTAAAGTCAGGTTATAAACAAACCACACCACATTACACTACAGCGTCACTAAGTGACTGGTGTTCAGCATGATGATGTTTAATGTCCCTGACAACCTCTGTAGTTTGATTTAGCCACTTGTTAGCAACCACCTCTTTTAAGACATGCAAAAGCTTCAAAATTCACAAGTGAAAGAATGTGACAGAACGTGAAAATCTCTCCAGCTTATGTTTTTGCCACAGACTTTCTTTCAGGCATGTAACCAAGAACCTATTTAAAATAACACAACAGACTTGGAGACGAGGGAGCCAGAGGTGCAAGAATGCTAAGTCATTTCTTATTCCTGCAGCACTCTATTAAAGATCTGGTGAGATGTACTTATTCATATTTTGTAGTGGAATTACATCCTAAAGGGCACTTAATAATGATTTATCTACCATAGTGGCATCCAAAACGGTGTTTTTGTACCTTATTTTTTTTAAGAGTGTGGCAACCGCCACCCATGTCCCCCCAGTGTGTCTGTCTACAGCTGTCTCCTGTTAAATAAAAGCAAAAAAGCAGCACAAAAATCATCTTAAACAAAAAAAGTTCAGGTAAGACTAATTAACATTCATATCTGTATTAAATTGAAGCAGTGTGTCACTTCTGGTTTCCCCGTTTCAATTTCCTGCCACAGCAGTGACATTAAACTAAAAGCAGAGCCTCTTTATGACACAAATCCATTTAAATCCTAAAGTACATAACTCCAACTCTTCCAGCACTTTCTGGAGAGTCTACAGCATGTGAGTCTGACGTTTACTTTTCCAACAATGAAAGAGATCAGACCATCCTGCTAAATGTGACCATTTCTAATTATCTTTGGTATTTATCAAGGAAGGAAAGGCTGCTCTCAATAAGGGAACTCATCAAAAATATCAAACCTGGCTATGCTGTAATTTTATGTTGCATGGTCACTCCAAAGTTCCACCCTCCATCTAAAAACAACTTTTATTCACTGGTAACTTAATTGTATAGCCTGAATTCTGCAAAGGTAATTCTACACTGTACAAAATCAGACAGAAATTTAGTGGAATCAACTAATCTTTTTCATCACCTTAACCTAAATATACAAGTTTTATTTATTCAAGTTAATTTTTGACTTGAAGTGATGAGTTGAATAAATGGTACAAGGTTAAGTCAACTCATTAAATTAAGTTCCTAAAGAAACATGCTCAGCTAGACTTCCCAGCATGCATTGTTTGAGAGTTAAAACTGTCTTGAGACGATTCTTTTTTTTTTTTACAGTTTGAAGAATTCACGCAGTATATGACGGAAACTTGCTGTGTGTCTCTAAAACTCTTTAAGATAAGTCATGGTGGTCTGTTTTCACAGTGAAAACAATGATGAATTTTAATACTGAATTCAGTCCCTACACTCTTACACTTAAATTTGATCAATTCACTGGGAGCAGTTTCACATATTGTCTTTGTGCCGATGCTGAAACAGTGACTCTAACAGGAGCAGCTGTCCCTTTGTGTGAAATGAGGATCTGACTCTTGAAAATAAGAAAATGTACAAGAAAACCATGTTTTTTTATTGTAATGTTTGGTGTGACTGAAGAGTTGTTGGTTCAAATTAATATTTTAAGCGTATTGAACATGTTTTCCCAAGTACAACTGAACTGATGTCAAGTTTCCGTAACCAGAAAAGTTCATTTGCTTTAAATCACTACAAAACTTCACTCACCTTTGAAAAGTTTAAAACATCTGAATAGATGAAGCAAATTTAAATGAATCCAAAGAATGGCAGCAAAGTTTTCTGTGCATGAAAACAAAATAATCCAAGAAATGCAGGGAAACAAAAGTCCTGAGAGTCCAGGAGAAGGGGAAGAAACACAGAATGCAAAAATTCAAGAGGAAACACTCGGAGACCAAACAAACAGACAAGGATGAACTGGCAGCCAAAGAGGAAACAGACACAAGGCCAAACACACCAGGAGGTGATCAGAGGACAATGACAGAGGGGAAGGCAATGGAACAGGTGAAAATAACCAGTGATCAATAAAGGAGGGAAAAAGAACAAAGGCAGGAAGTCAAGACGACAGAAGAAGGAAGGAAAGAACTACAAAATAAAACAGGAAATGACCTACAAAACCTCAAACTACACCAATGACATAAGCATAAAATGAAAAATCATACAAAAGCAGGGGTGGGAAAGTTGACTCACCCTCTGTCTGGGCAGGAAATAAGTCATTATTTAAGATGTCTTCTGAGTAACCTGCTTCAAAAGTTAATTACACCATCACAATCAATCCCCGTGACACTGGAGCAGAGTTTAGATGACAACTGAGGTCTGTCGCACGCTTCCTGACTATCAAAATCCTAATTAAGATCTCTGTGCCTCTCATATGAAACGACCTTCTGCTGTAAGTGACAGAGTTGGGGCAGAAGTGCAGAACAATTACTGCCAAGGATAAGAGAGGGTATGTACATAGATGAGGAATGATGTGACTTTTATTATTCTATATTATAATGAAGAAGACAAGCAACTTATTGATAAGTACATTCCTTAGAATTTAATTTATATGAATGTGTGTAGAAAGGAGACAGTTGAGGTGGTTCCAGCATCATGTAAGGACGCCACCTGGTCGTCTACCTAGGAAGGTGTTCCCAGCATGTCCAGCTGGGAGGAGGCCACACAGCAGACCGAGGACTAGGTGGAAGGATTATATCTCCACCCTGGCCTGGGAACGCCTCAGGATTCCCCAGTCAGAGCCGGTTAATGTAGCCGGGGAACAAGAGGTCTGGGGTCCCCTGCTGGAACTGTTACCTCCATGACCTGATTATTGGTTTATGGATTGGGTAAAATATCGAGTGTTTGGTTATTTTGTGTTTGTAGGGCTGTGTTTGTGTGTTTGCACTGTTTGTATTGTGAGACATCAACTTGAGTGATATTTGAGTGAGATTATAATGTATATTGGAATGATGTTTATGCTGGATGATGCTGATGTGCTGTTTGGTGATGATGGACTACATGCTGGAATATTTTGTTTATAGTTAATGTGTCTGAATAATCCTGTATGGGGTGGGTCATCAGAATGACCAGAGATAAAAATAAAATATTAATTCATTCAACAGCTTTCGTGCACTTATACCAAGGGTGTGCACATTCTGCACAGAACTCAAGTGTGGAAACAACAGGAAAATAATGCATTCACACTTTCTGCAATATCAAGGTAATCATGAGGCAAACCTGTATGTGTTTGTACTGACAGCTGTAAATAAACTTACATTAAATAAGTAAATAAGACTGGATATTGAACCTCAGTTGCCACTTGTGTCCCTTTTCTCTCCAGTTTCTTTATCTAGCAAAAAATGACATTGTGATTTGTTTTACTTAAGATTCTCTGTAAAGGTGCACACCCAAACTGTATCTGCCGTGCATGTAACACATGTTCTGCAGCCTTGGCCACCTTTGTCTGGTATTTTGTTTCTGCAGTAGAATCTACCGGAACTACTTTCTTTGTACTAGAAAGAAAGTAGTTCCACATGAAAATGCTCATAACGAGGTGTGTGGATTATCCTACGTACCTGGGTCCTGATTTTTGGAAAGAGACACTGGTTTTGAATTGTTCAAATGTATTTTTTTGGTGCCACAGGTCAAGTGCAATTTAGTCCAAATATATTAGGCCAAAGAATAGGAGAAGCGGGAGTGGTATTGTGTTCGCTTGACCACACCATTGCGACGAATAGAGAGCTTAGCCAGAAAGCAAAGCTCTCAATCTACCAGTCAGTCTTCATTCTTGCTCTCACCTATGGTCATGAAGGGTGGGTCATGACCGAAAGAACGAGATCATAGACACAAGCAGCCAAAATGGGTTTTCTCAGGAGGGTGGCTGGCATCTCCCTTAAGGATAGGGTGAGAAGCTCAGTCATTCATAAGGAATTCAGACTAGACTCGCTGCTCCTTTGCATATCACCTCAACTGGTGGTGGTTCAGGCATCTCATAAGGACACCACCCAGTCGCCTCCCTAGGGAGGTGTTCCAGCCATGTCCAACTGGGAGGAGGCCACGGGACAAACCGAGGACTAGGTGGAAGGATTATATCTCTGCCCTGGCCTGGGAACGTCTCTGGATCCCTCCAGTCCCCTGCTGGAGCTGTTACCTCCATGACCCGGGTTTTGGATAAGAGGTTGAAGATGGATGGATTAATGGATGGATATTAAAGAAAAGGCAGACAACGCAACAACTGGTAATTCCAAAGCTCTGCAACTCACACCAACACTATCTAGATGGATAAACAGCACTACAGGCAAGAGGAAAGATATGTATTTTTGATTTGAGAGTGAACTATCCCTTTAAGTAAAGTTTAACATCCGTGTATGTGTGAGAAAATTCAAGGCAACATGATGAACTCAGAGTTTAGGGCAATCCATTACAGCATCATTACAAACTGCAGCCTCCAGGAAGCTGCAGCAGCGAGCTGAATCTATACTTATTTGACTGTGTCAGAGGAGATAATAGATTGTTAAAAGCTCTTCTGTTGGAGTGGGTTTAGAAAGCTCGAGGAGCTGTCCGTGGTGCTGAACTGTGCCATAGTTTCCTCACAGTGAGCTCGAGGTTCAGACTCACTAATGAGGTAGAACTGAGTGCGAGAGCTGCATGATTAAAGACCAGGAAGGAGCGTGAGTGTCTTCCCCAACAAATTTACATTTAAAGTCACCGCCCATCTTCTGCTGCCACCTCCAAGCACTTGTACTGTAGCTCTGAATACGAGTTTAGGTATTTGTTTAAAAAGGATACATTCCCAATTATGGATGATGTATAGCTCTTATTTCTTCATGGTTTGAAAGCACTTTTTTTTTTATCACTTTGAACAAAAACATCTGCTAAGTGAAGTTAAAGTAATTTAAACTTCTGGTTTTGTTTTTTAAGTCTATTTTTTTTTTTTTTTTTTGCAGTTTCTTCCTATTTTCTCCAACTTTTGAAAGCTCATTTTCCTCTGCAATGCAGTCCTTGTCACACTTAACTTTGGAGAGCTGAAGACACGTGTTAAGATGGTGGCTCATTGTGTCTCTTCAAGGATGTACACGAATCTGAATATGTTATTCAGGAAAGGACAAATACTGTGATGGTAACAGATATTTCTTCTATCCAAAGTTTCTCATTATCATTCAGAAAAAGTCAGCCTCATAATTACCTTGACATGGTCATAAAAGGGTGCATCTACCTGAATCAATCACTGATTAACAAGACTGTTTCCTTCAACTAAAGGATAATTTGTATACTTGCATATCTTTACTGTAGCATTTCTCTCTGCAATGCAAAACAGAATATTTCAATCAATGAAACATTTTTTTCAGTTTCTGATTTTTCAATTTCCTCCAATAAAGGGGAGATGGTGGTGAGCTTCAGATAAAAAATGTTTAGCTAAAAATAAAGAGGGAGAGAGAGACAGAATCAATGACCTTTTTGACCTATTGGTTGAAATGTATTGAATGTGTCATTGAACCAACTGCACTCTATAGCAGTGAAGTGTGGCATCCACGTTCAAAACCGGACTTCTCAGTGGGATGAACACTTCATTGAAACCCTGCATGCAGAGTTTTGTAAGATTCTCCTACGTGTGCAGAGGAAAGCCACAAACAAAGCATGCAGGGCAGAATTAGGCCACAAATACTAAAAATACAAAGAAGAGCAAGAGCATATAAAACTAAGTGGCCCCCGACTCATATCAATATTAATCACTGCAATGCCAACAAGGACCTCTTTACCCAACTGATCCTGAGGCTACAGATGTGCTCAGGGGAAGAACACCTCGCCAATTCGACTCAGCCAAACTACCAAACAATTAAAACACAAACAAAAAGCACAGAGCAAAATGGCCTGAATCGACAGCAGGCCACAGCAGATTATTTGAGCGCGGTGACTCATCAACAGCTAAAAAGAACCTCGACAAAGAGCAAACGCAGCCGCGCTGCTGAAAAGGGGAGACGGAGAAAAACCTGATGGCTCCCTGCAGAGCAAAGGCTGAGCTGTAACTGCACCCTCAGTCAACCTGAAACAGAGACACGCTTTCTCACCAAGTGTGAGAAATATACATATATACATTATTATTATTATTATTATTATTATTAAGCAGCGTTAGCAGCATGTCTGTGTTGCTGCCTGCCATAGACTGAAGGACAGTTACACACAGTCACACGCATGGTTGTACTTAATGATATTTCTTATGTTTTGTGATTTATTATAATATTATTATAGCTTTGGCAGTATGTACAGTGTTACATCATGCCAGTAAAGCAATTTGAATTGAATTGAACTGAGAGAGAGATGAAATGTTCTTTATGAGGATGTGGAAAATATATTCCATAATTAATTATATGCCAAGATGAATCATTTTGATGCTTTGTAGAAACAACTATTGGGCCTTGAACGGTAATTGAAATGAAAGCATATGAAAAGTTTATCTGAAACATGACAAAGGGCTCAACTAAACTCATTTTTAATAAGAAGTCACAAGCCAGAAGTGTTTACTGCATTTTAATGGCTAATCAGATGTTTAGATGTAAATTCTTCATCTAAAGTAACAGTAACTACTGATGTTAAACAAATGTAATGAAGTTAAAAGTTAAATATTTTCCTCTAAACCAGTCATTCCCAAACACTGGGTCGAGACCCACAGGTGGGTCACAGAAGATTTTATTTGGGTCACCAAATAAATAAAAGACTATGGAAGAAATTCAGCAAATTAAATATTTAAAATGTGTATATTGTTTTACTGATGAGAGGTTAAAACGAGATCCTGTTAATTCAGCCAAAATGCACTGATTTTGTCTCATTCATGAAGCAGGCTAAAATTTCCCATATTTTGTTTTCCTGGTGAGAGGAATAAGATGGACTTTTAACTTAACCGTAATAAACTTATTTCTCATTTATGAAGTACTGAAAATGTGTATGATTTCAATAAAATGTGTTAAGATAATACAAGGTAATGTACTACATATGTTCAGGAATGTTTATTTATGCACAAATTAACTTTTCTCAACATGTAAATTGGGTTGCAATGGTTTGTCATATTAAAAAAAAAAAAGTTTGGGAAACAGCTTTAAACCCTAGATTCTCAAACTGTGAAACATGTACCACTGGTTGTATGTGAGCTACCTCTAGTGGTACATGGAGGAATGTCAGAAATACTTTTTAAAAATGAAATAAATTAATTTAAAATTATATAATACCATCAAAATAATAATAATAAAAATTCAATTTGGATTTATTTGGAGCAGAACTTATTAGAAATGAACCTGCCTCCTACTTGAACAGTCTATAACTGTAGCTGTAGCCAAAGGGCCAGTGAGAACTTCATAAGTTGCTGTGGGCCAGATAAAAATGATATAAGGTCCTATAATAATGGTCAAATCTCTAATAATGGAACAGTCAGAAATGTTCTACATAGGACACTTCTACTGCTGGTCACACTTTCTGAATTACAATGTGATAAACTGTGGTCTAATATTTTGTTGGCGATGTCCAAAACTTGATGTTTTCCAGTGTACCATGCAGGCTGCATACAGACTGCAACAAGAAGAAGAACACAAACAACACTGACCCCTTTCAGAATAAAAGTCTGCTAATGGTTTAACTGTTAGACTGTCTTTGCTAGATTTTTAATTTTTGGTATTTCCATGATGGCCTTGTGGGGCCACATGAAACCTTTCAGCGGGCCGTATATGGCCCCCGGGCTGCATTTTGCCCAGCTCTGGTCTATGCTATTGTATTTTAACGTCAGTCATTATTGCCGTACTTGGGGAGGTTAATATTATCTGAGGTGGTACATGGTGTAAAAGGTTTGAGAAACACTGCTCTAAACTACTGTAACTTGAGTAGATGTATTTAGTTATTTCCCACAATCGTGCAATGGAAAATTGGTTAATTTTATTTGCTGTGTGTTACTCAGGGTTAAGGTTTGAGGCAGCTGTCTCCACCCACACACACTCCTCAGAGGAAATCTCCTGAGGTCAAATGTGCACATCTGGTCCGTAGATCAAGCTAAATCTAAATGTTCCTCAACAGAAACCTCCTGCATTATTTAACAATAGCACTATTTCATCAAATAAAAAGTAAAGCAAACTACAGTAAAAGTGTTGATATATATCAAGGCTTGAAAGAAGGATGCTGATCGTCTACTCAGACGAATAAGTCAATAAATAAAGAATAAGTTTAATAAAGTGTTTCAGCTCCAGGATGCTTTGATGGCAACAGACACGTCGGCTCTTCCCTGAATCAAACTGGTGACCTTCTGGTGATGGTACGCCCTCTCACACTAATTATAATTATAATGGAGGTATTAAGCTGCCACTGTGAGACAGCAACACTTAAAAGCTAAAATAATTACTGCGGTGGAATAAGCTGGCATTTTTGATTCCCGTAATTTCATAGTTGCTTAGCAATCAGCGCGCACAAAGGACAGCAACACAATGCTGAGGAGAAGAGAAGGTGACTTGTTTTCAAATCCTCCTCCCTCATTTCGCAGCACAGCTGAAATTTCACTATTTGACTGAAACCCTTTAATGAGAGTTTATTCAGACGGCACCCCGAAGGTTCAGTGGAATTGAGTGCTCGCCTGGGAAAATGAGCACACTGTGAAAATACAGGGGAGCCTTGGTGAAGAAGTTTTCTTACGGGGAAACGGTTTGTCCCCCACGGCTCTTTTGCACCTTCGTGGCTGTTATAATGTTTGGATTCCTTCAGGGTTTGGTATTGGTTCACAGAGAGCTAATGGCTAACGCCTGGAGCCTCTAAATGTAGGAGGGGTAATCTATTCAGAGCGGGATGAATGAGGGATGTGTGTTTGTGTTGTGCTCGTGTGCTTCTATCTTAGTGAGGACCGGCGTGAGTTTCAGACCTTGGGATAATCAGACTGAATTACTGTCTCGTTTCACTTCATCCATTCAGCCTGACGGAGTGTTCATGTTGGTGGATTTATGTTTTGGAAGGGGGGTAATTTGTGTTTGTTGTTCCCTAACCAATCATACTGAGTCTGTCCTGCCAACACCATTTTCATTTGACATGGAAGCTGCAGTTGTGGTTGCTAGGGAGCGGTTAACGTAATTATTTTTCAATCAAAGATTTTTGTGGGATTTCATCCACACCTGTTCCCATTTTTGTGATAATTTTTTGCAGCCAAACCTATTTAAAGGCACAATTCACCCAAAATAAAAAATGTGTGTAACATTATGCATTTTTCCTACTACCTGTAGTGTTATTTATCCATTTAGATTTTGGTGTGACTTGCAGAGTTTTCTACTTTCATCTAATGTAACTGGACCAGATGACAAAGCATGAAAAAAAAAAGACATTTGACCTCAACAGCAATGTCTCTCTCCAGAAAACACGACTCAAGAAAATCCGCAGACCTTGTTGTGAGCAGTCTGATATAGAACTACTTTCTTTCTACTGGAAAGAAAGTAGTTCCTACATGAAAGTACTGCAGAAAAAGTAGTTCCTGTTGTTCCTGCTATAGAAAGAAAACAGTTTGGGTCCCGATTTTTGGAAGAAGACACAAGTTTAGAATTTTTCAAATGTATTTTTGAGCACCACAAGCCGAGTGCCATCTATTTCCATTACATTGGAGAGAATTCAGACATCTCTACAGCTGATATCTCCAAAACTGCAACTCACATGAAACAATCTCGATAGATGAATAGCACCAAAGGTAAGAGAAAAACTGTATTTGAGATTTTGGGGTGAACTGTCCCTTTAAATCAGGGGGCAGATCGGAAGTCTGGAACCATGTTAGTTTGTAAAGTGCAGACTTTATTAAATAAGTTAAGTTGATAAGCAATAATTAACATGTACTTTTCTTATATTTAGGTCACCTAAAATGGCTAAAAGTTTGTCACTGAAGGTGTGTTTTTAACATTCCTCTACCGCTGCTAGCTGTTTCATGGGAACTTAAAAGTTTCAGGACTGTCAGCAGATTTTTCTGTGTAGTTGCAACTTTTACCAAGTGTCACATTTTTGCTAAATTATGTAATCAGAACAATTCCAAAAGCCTTACACAGCCATACACATACACAGGTGTGTATGTGTATGGTAATAATATTGTAATGACAGAGAGAATAAATGCTTTTAAATCACTGCGGCTGCTTTTTAAATCAATGAACATTGACTCCAGACGGAGGGCCGGACGGACGGACAGCAATTTGTATAACAACAAGAAATCACACAGCACATGGACAGTAAATATACTGTCAAAAGATAAAAATAGATAGAAAACTAAACCCCAACATTAAACAAAATGAAAATAGTTGACTACACTGTATAAGAAAATCCTTGACATACAAATATTAAAAATAAAAAAATCTAGTGAATATCTGAGAATATAGACAATATATAGAAGAACAAGCTATCCCAAAATATAAAAATATACAAGAGTAATATACAAGGATACACTACACCAAATGTAAAAGTTATAGTAGTATACCAGAACACTTTATAAAACATAAAAAATTCAAAAAATACAGTAACGGTTTATATACATAAGGAGAGTGTGTATTGTCGTAGAGTGGGATCTTTACCTTTTGTTTGTACACACAAACACACACACACACACACACACACACACACACACACACACACACTACTAGCTCATTTATGTCACATTTTAGCATATTAGTGCTCTCATCTAGTCGACCATAACAAGCCACAGAATCCTTTAGCCACTTTAATCCTTTAATCAACCCTATCAACCAAGAGAGTGCACGGACCTAACAAGACAGAGAGTTACAAAGTCTTAATATAATATGATATAAGATATATTAGAATCTAAAGTCTTTAAAGGATCATTTGGATCCTATTGTTATTTTAACAGTTTAGCCCAGAGGTCTACAACTTTTGTGATCAAAAGCCATTTTTGGCCAAAAACAAACAAACAAACAAATAAATCTGACTGGAGCCTCAACTATTAAATTCTCTCTTTTCCCTGAAAACTTTTTTTTTTTTAAATAAAACTGACATCCATCCCCAGCTTATGTAGACTCCACTGGAGGAGGAGGAAAAGGCACAGAGCCACAAACATAGACTATGACGTATATTTGTATAAATATTAAAACTTTTTTCAAATTTGGTATATAGGCTGCACATTTTTAGAGTTACATTACATTACACTGTAAAAAAAAAATGCTGAGATGACTGAGCATGTACTGCAATAGACTTCAGACCTTTGAGACCAGCTCTTACATTTTGGAATACCTTTTGCTGACCTGTAACCTTTTGTTGAGATAATTTACTATTCTTTTTTAGACAAACTTGAGCCTCATTTGTCTGATTTGATTTGTCACTTGTCACTGGCGCCTGAAAATTTAATGGTTTTAACTGAAAATATTAAAAATTTAACCATCATCCACATTCACTTAAATGAACTTTTCTCTATAAATTTTAAATGCAATTTGGGGGGTTTCCAAACTGTCACGATTTTAATTTATCTAAAGGAGTAAGGTAAATTGTCTCAACAAGATTATTATTTGGTAAAACTTTTTCAAAACCTAAGAGTTTGAGTTGGGCTCAAAATTCAACAATCTATTGCAGTACATCGTGTTGACATTTTGAGTTGTCTGAACTTTTTCATAGACCTACAACACTGAAACATGAAAATTAAAATGTAATATGTATTTAATTTTTTGCTGAAGTCACAGGGAGCCACATGTGAGGCAAAAGCGGCTCCAGAGCCACATGTTGCAGATGTTTAGTCCATCAGTTCTATCAGTCACAATAACACGATGTTCACCAGGTTCATTTATGAGATCTGACAACACAGTGACATCACTGAAAAGAACTCCAGGTCAAGAAAGACAAGCCGTTCAGCTCAGATTCAGTTTTGACATGTATGGTTGTGTGCGCAGAGTTTAACTGTGCAATGAGGGATTAGTGAGGGATCATGGGATTACCGATTTCAGGTCTGCACACTTTCAGTTTCACCTCAGAGTTAAGTGGTTTAGTGGTTTGCTTGTCTGTCCGATCGTCTTACTGCTTGACTTTCTCGCCCCGTCAAACGATGTTACGCCGATGATGTCGCTGTGCTCTCGCAAATACCTCCAAATGTTATCGTGACCAATAGGAACGATGGCCAAAACTATGAGAACAAGATCCAAGTTGTGGAAAACAGTGCGTGAGGTTTGGGCAAGGAGCTAGGGAACGTGTGCCAATAACAGTCCTCACAGGTGCAGAAGCACAAAGTCTGTGCGTCTTTTCATCTGATCTGTCCTTGTCTTTGATTTTATGCTTAAACAAACTGAACACCCCCCTCCTCCCAGTTTTCAGTCTGAGCCTTTGCACCTCAGTAAATGGGCCACATTTGCATCTTTATAATATTCCCTTTTAGCTGCCTCAGCACAGGGCGCTCTGTGGCTGGGTGTGATGTATTTGTGCTCTGTTTACCGCTCACTGTTGGATTAATTCTTAAACAGCTTCCGGAAACATCCTCACCGCTCTCATTCATCCCCACCGGCCATTCTTTCATATCGTCTTTGCCCTGTCGCTCCGTCTCTTTCTTCCCTCGCCTCCCTCACTCTGCCGTCTTTATTCTGCTTTATTCTCGCTGCCTGTCTGTCACTCTTCCCGTCTCCGGCTTTCAGCTCACTTCCTCTCTGCCACCAACACATGTCGTGGAGCTGGAGCACTTATCCAGAGTGACTGAGTGTGGCGGTATAATCAGTTTGCAGTCACAGGTACACTTCTCTTTGATCTGAGCCAGGGTGGAAAAGTTTAATTTGATGCATTTTTTTGGGATTTGGTTCGTGCCACTCAAAAGCAGCTTGTTGCAGGCTAATTTTCCTGATCTGTCATTCAAGATTTTAGATGCACAAAAAAAAGGACATAGTTCATGTTTCTTGTAATTAACCCGCTCTGGTGTTCACACACTTCCAGCTGAGAGGACAAAAAGGATTAGTTTTTAAGGGAAATCTGAGCATTAGTCCAGATTTCACTTTGTTGTGCTCAGCTTTACATGCATGAGTAACTACTGACAGCAAATAGTTGATAACACATAATCCCCTACTGCACAATGTGGTGTTGTTTCTTCTGCTTGATTTGGATTGTACTGAAGTCAGATAACGGGTGTGTGGTTATTTTGTAAGACCAAGTTTTGTAGTACTCAAGGTTGGTGTTGGTGTTAATTCTGGTCTCAAGAACACTTTTTGAAAGTCTTGTCTGGGAAGTGATCAGATTTTTGTCTTATCTTGCAGAAGGCAAACCGATCGATGGTATTGGGCACCAGTGGTGGACAGTAGTGAAGTACATTTACTTGAGTACTGTACTTAAGTACATTTTTTGTGTATCTATACTTTACTTGAGTATTTGTTTTTTTGGAAACTTATTACTTTCACCCCACTACATTTCAAATACAAATATTGTACTTTTGACTCCACTACATTTGTAGGAAGGTTGTTGTTACTTTTCAACTAATCTTTGAAGTCAGCTGTTGGTGTTTTTTTCTTTTCTAAAATGCAGTTGGTCACATGCTGTGTTCCTCACAAAAGGAAACCAATCACAGTAGCTCCTCTCAAATAGGATTGATGTAAAAGTGGAAATACATCATCCAGGCGCTCTGTAACAAGAACAAGCAAGCTCTCCCTCTTTCATTCAAACAAAAAGCAGTAATGGTGACGGCAGGAGAAAGAAAAAATTAAATCTCAAGATGTTATTATAATTATTCATTATTCCAGGTAGCTTTTAAAGTCGGATTGTTTTTATCGGGGTGAAAAATATCACATAATTCATGTATATATACTGCCTCTGAAGACAGAAAGAAATCTCAGATATTTAACAGACTTGGAGAACTCCTTACAGTTATCTTCAATCTAATGTTATGACGTGACTTTAATACAGTTACATCAGAAAATGACAATAACTGTCCCGTTTGGTTCTGATTGTATTTCTATATTGAAGTTTTTATAGGTGTTTCTATAGACTTTGTGTAGCAGAGTGGTTCTACAAACAGGTCAGTGCATCATTAGATGGTTTCAGAGAGGTACAAGCTTCTGTAAATGCATCATGAAAACAATACAGCATGTAATGATATTAGAAAATGTACTTTGTAATTTGTACTTTTGAATACTTAAGTATTATTAAAAGCAAGTACTCTAGTACTTTAACTCCAGTAAAATTTTGACTGAGCAAATTTCACTTGTAGTTGAGTAATATTTGACCAGGAGTATCTATACTTTGACTCAAGTACAGGGGTTGAGTACTTTGTCCACCACTGTTGGGCACCAGGCATGTCTTCACCACAGTTTTGATGCGGCTGCATGTCCTACCAGCAGCCTGATTATGTTGACTTTTGAGACACATAGACAACAACTTATTTTCTAACATGATGGGCATTTTCACATTTTGTCCACTTGAGGACATCCTAAAGGGCACATTTTCACATGCTGTCTGCTGGAAGGGCATCCTTTCTCACGTTTTGTCCACTGGAAGGGCAGCCCAGCGGACACTTTTTCACATGTTGTCCATTGGAATGACATCTTAAATGGCACTTTTTCACATATTGTCCACCTGAGGGCACACCAAAAGGCACTTTTTCACATTTTGTCCACTGGAAGAGCATCCCAGAAGACTTTTTTTTCCAAGTTTTGTCCAGTTGAGGGAACCCTAGAGGACATTTTTTCAAGTTTTGACCACAGAAGGGCACGTAAGAGGGCAATTTTTCATATCTTCTCCACTGGAAAGACATCCTTAAGGGCACTTTTTCACATTTTCTCCACTGGAAAGGCACCCTAGAGGGCACTTTATCATGTCTTGTCCATTGGAGGTGCACCCTCAAGGGTTCTTTTTTGTAACAAAAATTTTAATGATTACAACTTGAACTACTTTTCATGACATGTTGCAATGTGATTCGGCAAAGATAACCCATTTTTTATGTTGATGTCTTTTTATATATTATCAAACTCTGGAAGCGACACAGACCCGAGCGCTCCTCAAACTTCACTTGGTATATTTTTACAAGCAGAGAAATGACATGTCAAAGTCACAGCGTCAAGCTTTCCTTTCCTTCACATCTGTCTTCCTTACGTTTCACTTTCTCCCCTGGAGACAGTGATCCATTCCCATTAGGGAGTCATCTCATTCCCACGGCTGTGTCCCAATGTGTGAAAAGGATTAAAGACTGTAGTTACAGTGCAGGATATGAATACTGAACACATCTCTCTGACTCCTCCATCGTTTGGAAACTTACATTTAGATGTTATAGAAATGTCACATTTATGAAAATCCACTGTAATATCACGCTGTCTCAGAGATGATTTGTTTGCTGAATTGAATTATTTTCCTCTTTTGGCCATCACAAGATTACCAGAAGCCATCTGGCAAGTCTGAAGCATTTCTGAGGACGCTCCAGTCCTACTCTTTTTTTTTCCCTGAATCCCCTGGAGATGTTAGCTGCTCTGAAATGGACCAATACAGGTTCAATAAAGGATCAAAAAGGTTTAAAAGATGTTGTTTGTTGCTTCAGAGCTCAGCAGGGATACATTTAGAATAAATGCACTAATGGACAGTGAAGTAGAAGCTTGAGTTGTTTGAGGCTGAAAAGGTAAAATAAGGGGCATTTATTGGCTCAGAGGGAGAAACTAATGACACACTGCTGCAGAAAGCTGTAAGTACACAAACTGTCCAAACACTCAATTACTGGAAGATTTAACAAAAGATAAAACTGTGGTGTCGAATCAGATTCTGCTTTATCTGAGAGGCTTCAGGTGATCTGAGACCAACAGCAATCGATTACAATGCAGCGAGACAGAAAAATAAACAAGGAGGAATTAGGAGGCAATCAAGGCATTTTTAATCAACTAAGAACTTGAGTTTATCAAAATGCTTGTAGCAGATTTAGGGAATTCTGCATGCAAGGGAAATGTGTGTATTTGAGCTGAGAATCTGGTTGATGATAAAGCCGTGAAAACCAGTGACAGACTCAGGGTGTCTGAGGGCCCGGGGCAAAAGCAATAAAAAGGGCACCAGGTGTTCGTGGTGGTGCACCAACCTGGCAAAAATCATTATGCACTTGAAGTGAAACAGTTCCAAGATCAAATGATTAAAATGTTTTTTTTTTATTGTATATGAAGTACTATAACTCTAAAACACTGGGAATTATTTAACTATTTAAAGGCAGGTAGAGGCCAAATACTTTTCTAATATGTAGATGAGCCTATAAGGCACTGCATTGCATTTTTGCCACTGAAAGGGCACGTCCACTGGAAAAGCACCCTACAGAGCACCAGACCACGTTTTATCTACTAGACTGTTGACCCTAGAGGGCGCTACACCACATGTTGTCCCCTGGAAGGACACCCTAGAGGGCACTATACATTGTTTTGTCCATTGGAAGGTCACTTTAGAGGGTACTTTACCTTTAAGATGGAGCGATTGCCCTCCCTGCTCCCCCCTTGAGTCCACCCATGATGAAAACATCTGGAGGGTAAATTACAGGAAATCAGAATCAGGATTTAGTGATGACGAGAAAATGAATAGCAAAGATGGAGACTGGAATCTACACATTAAAGGACCAGTAGAATTTAGTCAGACTTTACTGTGAGTCTGAAGATTGAAGATCTTCTGAACATTCTGACACAAAAATGCTATATTTCAGAGAAACAACCCAGGTGAAGAATAATTTTTCCTCGAGGTCTGTCTCTGTCTGAGTAACACATTCTCGTGATATCTAACAACAAAGAAATGATATATAGCACTTCAAATGAGGTGCAGACATTAAATTTATACTGTATCTTGTGTGCTGTATCTGCTTTCATCCATCTGCATGACATTTACAACACTTCCAAAACTTCCGGCCATGTGAAAAGGAGAGACAAATGCCATCTAGTTCCATTATATCAAAGAAAAGGCAGACATCTCCAAAACTATCTAGAAGGATAAATAGCATTATGGGTAAGGGATTATTGTGTAACATATAAAAACTACCACACTCACACAGGAAGACTTTGCTTTGACTTTCACTAAAACACAGGAGACCGGGTTTTGTGTCCCATGTGAAGATCCAAGTGTTGTTAAAAGTTTTAAAGTACATAACGTTACGCCACGTGACTTGTGTGACATGACTACCATCTTGTAAGTCCCTAAGTTACATGCATCATGTGACTTGTGTCATGTGGCTTTCATCTTGCGCCTAACTTACAGCATTTCAGCATTTTTCAGTGTTTGAGACGCTGAAGGACGGTGACAAAATGTCTGAATCTCACAGGTTGGGATGAGAACAGGTTGGTATGTTTAGCAAAATGAGCAAGGTTTAACTTTGAGTTATCTTCAGCAGAGAAGCACAGACCATGTTGTCAGCGTGTACCTGGTAATAAGGGGAACAATCTATCAACGGCATCGACCGGCTGCAAGCGACTGTAATTGGACTACAAGATTAGAGCTGAAAGACAAAGAAGAGAAGAAACTAAGGGACGAGCTGAAGAAAAGTGCAGGCTTTGAGAGAAAGGCAGGGAAGATTGTGTAATGTGCGGCGCCGGTGCCTTACAGCAACAACAGACTATCTGCAGACGCAACAAAGTGAAACGAGGCTGTGTGTCTGGAACATTGCTTATCAAAGGTGTTCACGATGTGCCTGGTCAGGTTTTTTGGCAGACACTACCTGTCCCAGAAAGCTGAGCGGTCGCCACTTTTCTGACCCCGTTTGGCAGGCAGCGCTTTAATGTTCCCCCTTTTGTAAAATCATCAAGATCTGAAACGTTTTCAAAGGTGGATGTCATCGCTCTCAGATGGGCTGGAAGGTGTAATACGACAGGAGGGGCGGACAAACAACATGATCACAGACAGAGAGCAGCACTGACAAGAAGAATTTCAAATCAAAGGGGTGTACTTTATAATACTGAAGTTTTACTGACACATGAGCAGAGTTTCTTCTTTCTTCTTCGACTCTATGGGCTAATGGATGATTACAGTAGAAAAAAAACATGGGATTTGGAGAGCAAAATACTTCCACCCGCATCATTGTCTGAGTCTTGCAGCTGGTGGTGGGAAAGGAGGTAGGCAGATGAGTGTATTAATATCATGGGCTGGGGGGAGTAAAAAAAAAATCCACTGAAAACAGTGGAAAAAGGCTTCCCAAACAGATCAGTGATGATACAGAGAACATAAGAGAGGATCCATCTAATACAGAAATGTATAAATGTACTAAATATGTATATATGTAGAAATGCTGTGGTACTATACTTGAGTAGATTTTTCAGGTATCTGTACTTTACTTGAGTATTTCTTTTAACAACTTTTTGTTTGTTTTGACTGACTGCAGGGCTGTTGTACTATGCTATTTTCCTGCAGCGCTCAGGGTTCTGATCCTGACGGGGCCATGTGAGCTGTCCAGGGTGCTGATCCTGTCAGGGATACAGGAGCTGTCCAGGGTGCTGATCCTGTCAGGGATACAGGAGCTGTCCAGTGTTCTGATCCTGTCAGTAATACAGGAGCTATCCAGGGTGCTGATCCTGTCAGGAATACTGTCAGGGATACAGGAGCTGTCCAGGGTGCTGATCCTGTCAGGAATACAGGAGCTGTCCAGGGTGCTGATCCTGTCAGGGCCACTGGAGCATTTCAGGGTGACAGGAGCTGTCCGCAGCACTCTCCAGTCCTGTTCTGATAGGATTCGTCGTTCCAAACATTTCTGTTATTTTAGAAACCTTGGCAGCATAAATCCTGCTGTTCATAGAGCCTTTTCTTGGCACCATGCTGGTGTTTTTATTTATTTACTTATTTATTTATTTATTTTCCATCTTGGTTTTCTGTGTAGTTGCTGATTAAAATGTGCTGCCTGATGTGTCCACCGGACCAAAAGACACTGATATACACACTGATGTGAATGTTGTGTGGGTTGTGGGGGCGTACTTTTCAATAGCCACTATTTGGGACTGGTAGCTGACAGCAACAGACCAGCAGTCAGCAGCTCTGTGGGAACAAATGGAGACTTTGTTGAAAGCTTTCCAAGCTGTAAAAGCTCATGCGCAGTAGCTATTTCGTGGCACCACACAAAGCACAAGCTTAACTCAGATTCCTCTTCCATTATCTCAAGAGTCATGCTTAACCACGGAGATAATGGAGATAAACTGCAGAGGAGCAGGAATGTGGCCACCGTAAGAGACAGCTTGTTTTTAACATTTCCATTTTTCCCTCGTGAGACAGGTCTTAAGCCACTCCTGACTCTACTACAGACGGAAAGCTTTAAATGAGCTGCCAGCCAGGATCCAGCGCCTTCATCTCAGACCCCTCAGATTGCGATTACAAGGTAGTCCGTGTGTCAGTTACAGCCTTATCGCAGCACAGACACTCTCCAGAGCACCCATAGTCATGCCATTACAGCTTAAACCACATCACACTTACCACGGCGCCACACTCCATAGGAGGTATGCCTATGAAGTGTAAATGATTCAGACTTTTTGAGCAGCAGGGGTGGATGACGGACACGTGTCAAGTCAGGGATGAAAGTAGAGTGGTGTTGCAAAAACAGAAACAGTCTGTGCACAACTCTGACCCTCGTTTTCAGACTCAGAGGACAGAAACTTGCAGACAGCTTGATTTTTAGAGTTTGAACATACACCATCATTTAGTTATGTTGTCACTCACAGCTCTTTATTAGAGATAATACCTCTCAGCTGTTTGCAGCTCGGGTTGATTGCCTAAAAACACTGTTTTCAAGACTTTATTTGAACCTGACAAAACTTAACTATGGTCAATAAACTGATTCACACAGTATACAATATACAACTGATGTTAGTGAGCGTGGATCAAGGTTGTTATAGTTAACTAAAATACTACTGAGTTAACTGAAATAAAAATAAAACTAGACTTTAGAAAAAAAAAACAGAAACTGAAACAATATTGTGTACTTATAAAACCAACTACAATAAAATAAAAATATACAACAAATGTCTTTAGTTTTAGCTTTGTCAATTTGGTCAATTTTGTCAACACAAAATGAATGAGGAGGCTTTGGTGAACGTGTTTATTAAGACTATTCTGAACTTCTTAAACTGATAATATGCAACATTTTCCTTCAAAAAAATGTATAGACTCAGAAACAACATCCCTTTCAATTACCAGAAGCCCTGCCCTCTGTTTGTATTTTTCATGATTTTGCTGTGCTCGAGATGCTTTACCAAACCAAAACACCCGTATTTTACATCCTGGCAATGAGACGCAATGATAATCTATCTTTGTGGTGCTTTTGAGTGAACAGCTCAGGCATATCCCACTGATTCTACCTTTAAATCTTCCCCCAGATACCCCTATGTGTTATAACAAAAAATACTAAAACAAAACAAAAAAACCCCAAAAAAACAAAAAAAAGGATTACTGAATACTTCATGCTGCTTTCCAGCTAAATTTTGATATTTTTAAATATATGTCTATTAAACAAAAATCAACTTTGCCTAAATCGTATGATTTCATTTGACAATTTTCTCATTGATACATAAATGTTTACACACACTTGATTTCAGGCGATTAGCTGTTTTTGTCCAAATTTGGCAGAAAAGTCATATGTTAATCATTTATAGCTGGAATTATATACTCTTTTACTTCATGTCTCAGCCTGTATTCCCTTCATTGCTTACTATATACAAAAACAACCTGCTCTCATTCTAAAAATGTATATATGGAGGCACTTTCACCTAAGAGATAAGGGTTAATGTTCCATGTAAAACCAACAGTCAACATTATTTAAAGTTTTAAGTTGCATGCTGCTTGTCTTGTCTTGTCTTTAACAACATGTTGTAAAAGCTTTCAGTCAGAAACATCCCATAAAGACACTGGGATGAGAATAAGTTGAAAACTATGTTAACTATGGTTAATTTCTCTCTCCTCCTCTCCTTCAAATGCACTCGCACAAAATGTTTTTTATCAAACAAAAGTGGCTTAGCTTCCATAAGCAAAATCACATTAGCAGGGAGAAACAAACATTGACCTATCAGAGTAGGATGCAGATTTTCACTTAGCAGAGAACACTATATAAACAAAAAAAGTAATTACAGTTCACAATGAGTCAAATGATGCTGCATGTAGTCTCTGGTGTGCAGCAGATACTGCTTCAACTTTTTTAGCTCCTCCTGCTTCTCTGTTGTTACATACTGAGCTTAACACTTCCTATCATTCAAAAATGTATCTACAAACATTTTTTTCATATAAAACATTACAGAGAGCAGGATATTTTAATAATATTAAATATTCAATCAACTTATTTTTAAAAATAATTTTTATAACACACATAATAAATGCATTGTAAAAAGTTAAATAGTCACTAGTAGAAATAAAATTTTTAAAAAATCAAGTAATGTGATAAAATAAGCAAAATACAAACAAATTATCTTAAAGAATACATCATATTAAAGCTACTCTACTTATTATTTCATTATTGTATTTTATGGTGCTGCCAGAAAAGTAGTTTAGCCAAAGTTTGAGATCAGAGCTGCCACACATTTACTCACACAGCTTGTGATTGGTCGGAAAGTCAAGATGATGGTCTTTGATTTGTTGAGAGATTACACCCAAGGCATGACAGGATTGCTAGTCGATGGCTAACATCCATGCTAACAACAACAATCAGTGTTGGCTTGATCATTATATAAAGTTTTAGGGTGAGTTGATCCTTAACAGGCAACTCAACCACGTGGTCACGTGCTTTTTTCTGGCTAATAGAGACAAATGTTACATCACGATTTTGCTATTCAACAAAAATAGGAGTCTAGAACATTAAATTGGATAAGATTTTTTTTCTTACCTCATCTTCAAGGGTCACTTGAAGTCATATCTGAAGAGCAGCTTCACAGCAGTCGACCTCTGTTATTTTTCCTCAGTTTTTAGACATTATCTTTTTACAAATTAAGTTACATTTACATTTACATTTACACTGAGTGGATATAAATGCCATTCAACATTCATTTTAGTCAGGGGAATAATGACAAACAGTCAAATATGGGTTTTGCTGACTTTTTCTTGCAGCATTTTGGTCACGAAAAAGGTCAAACATGGGTTACAGTGTCTGTTGAAGGGTCAAACCCCATTCGCTGTTACCACCAGCAACTACAGATGTCCCCAAATCAGAGACTGACACTTTAAATCCAAGCATTAAATAACTTTTAAACCAATGTACAGGAGTAATGGTGATATGTTTTTGGTTACCATAGTAAAGAACAACAAAGTTGTGTCATGACTTTTCAACAGTGACCTTATAACAAACTTGAACATCTGGTCACATCTGCTATATGCTCTTAAATTTAGCGCATGCAGGAGAGAACCATTTGCTGATACAATAAATCTTTTACTGCTGTCAAAAGATGAAGTGAAATGGGATCATTTCCCTGATCCTCTCTTCATTGTTCAGTTTTCAACATAATTTGTTCCACCATCATTTGATTTCCTGGTTATTATTCTCACCTTAATGTGCTTCTTATCGTTCTTTCCTGCTTGCTGAGGTGTTTTGATCACCAGCTTTGATGTCTTTCGTCTTAACCTGCACGAAACAGGATTAACGTCTTTCTCTTCTTTTCCTGTGTTTGTCTCCCTGCGTCTTCGAGACTCGGTTAATGAACTGTGAGATGAGATCAGATCAGCAGAGAAAATTTCACTGCCTGAAATTTTTTTTGCAGGATATGAGACTTGTGGGGAAATAACAAGGAAAAGGACAATTAATACATCAATAATTATACATTAGAGGAGTGAGTGGGCCCTTCCCAGGACTCTGTTCCCAGAAAGACTAATTGAAAAATAAGATAATTAAAACCAGGAAAAGCACCGGACAGTAAGCAGCAGTAAGCATTAATTTCACCCTGACAGCTATAACAAAGTTATTATTCTCACTGTAGAATAATTTAAACAGGTATAATTGAAAAATAAATCAAAACTGAGACCGTAAGCCCGTCCTCTTAGGCTTGGAAGTGTCAGCTAAAAACATTACAGTTCTATAACATTAATATGATAAAAACTTCAATAAAGTTAGAGTTAAGGAAGGAATCACTTTAGTTTCCACTGAGGAAGAGGATTTACATATAAAGTTGGGTTTTATTTTGTCAGGATGAAGCTTATCTTCAGTCTCGGGACAAATGCCCTGTTGATGTCGAATAACAATTTCACACACCGGATATTGCTCCTCACTTGGGGCTTCATCACTGACTCTCCGTGTGTTTTTTTTTTTTGCACGATGCAGCTCCTTCACAGTTTGCTACTGCAGAGAACTCTGTTGCATGTCACACCGCCTGCAGCACGCACTGATGAGAAAGTCGGTGTATAAATATGGGTTTCTGTACAGACTCTGTGGCTTCGCTCTGCATGCAGAGCTGCTGTCTTCTCTGCAGACAACTGCCTTACTTTATGACCCGACCAATCCGTCCTCTCCAGAAAGATGGGTGAGGATGAGCTGAAGGCGGGTGACTTTGTCCCAAGCAAACACAGGACTTTCATCTGGGAGACTGGGGTTCTTTTAATGTTGAGTTACTTAAAGTACATGTAAAGGAAAAAGGGAGCTTTTCTTAAAACAAGTTGCTGAAAACATGAAAAGACTGACATCTATGTAGTACTGAACTGTGGCATTAGACTGTTAAACTGTTTTTCACCATTTCTGTGTTTAGGAGTTTTTGGGTGGATTTGAAACATGGCTTGGATCCCCCAACACTATATAAGAACCATGAACCGATACACAAACAACACTACCCCCTCCCTCATGGTTAGTTACAAACATACCTTCAGGGACTCTGTCAGTTTAAATCAGCCCAGCAGTTCACTTCAGCTCACTTCGCGAGACGGAGCGTCCATGTTTCAGGTCATTTTCAGGTCATATTGGCGTTTGACACTGAGACAGCGGAGTGGACATGCCCCCAGTGTTTCAGAGCAGAGAAAACTGCTCTTATTTTCACCTAATTTCATATAATCAGTGATTTTTAAATCATTCAAATTTGGGTGGGTGGTGAAAGGGATAGTTCACCTAAAAATGAAAAATAAGTCATTATCTGCTCACCATCTTACCGATTGAAGGTTGTCTTTTTGGTTTTGGTTTTGTTTTTTGTTAGTCTGCAAAACACTGATGGAGTTTCACAGGAAAACGGTGTTACAGAATCTGAATGGTGAATGGTGACCAGTTTTCAAACGTAAAAAAACAAATGGAAAAAAAAGCAAAACATAAAATGCCTCATACTGCTCATCAGTGTGCATGTGCACATGAACGTAGCTCCAAGCTAAGGATCTACAGTGAAGATTCAGGCTACATGTATCATGAACTAATATTAACCCAAACAATGATCTTTTCCTAAATCTAAGTTGTGTTGTTCCTTAAGTCTAACCAAAGTGTGACTGCTTCACAACATAAACTAGGTATTAAAAAGGCTTTCTTTCAAGGTGTGCGACAGTAACATCAATATTTGATGACCTGGGATGGGAACAGGTTGCTCAGGATGACTGACAATAACTTTTATTGAAGAATGTGCAGCTAAACAGACACAGTTTATGTTGCTCTGTCTGGGTCATCTGGTTCATGAGGAGAAGTTTGATTATAAGTTATATGGAAACCCTCTGTGCTGCTCTGTGAGTGGGAAGAACAAACAAAACCAAACAAGGAGTCGAACAGAGAAAAACAGGACGACCAGCTGAGGGTTTGTCTGGTGGGAGGAACAGACGACCGCCCCTCCCTGTGCCAGTCTGGAGACCACTGGGAGTTCAGACCACAGGGTCCTGATCAGGAAATTCATGTAAAGCTTCCAAAATAACAAAACAAAATGTGAGCTGAAGGAAACACATGTAATCTATAACATACAGCATGTACAGTACTGCAGGCTGCATTCACATAAATCAGATCAGAAACTCTGCAGACATGTTTAGAAACAGCTCACCTTGAAGAGCATGGTGAAATGGATAATGGAATAAGAAATTCATTTCAGTTTCAGCTTCACCTTGATGACACAGGTCACACTTTGTGTTCTCCTCTGGAACTGTAGTGAAAAGGATTTCAGAGTATTAATACAGTCCTTCTATTCACAACTCCACTGCAGGGATGAGGCAGAAGAAGTTTGCATTATGGCAGCGCTGTAAAAAAAATAAAATAAAAAGATTTGATATTATAAGAGGATCAGTGTAGTCAGTGGTAAGCCACATGCAATCATAAAAAGTCAGGAGGTTTAGAATTTTCTGATTTACCAAAAAAAAAGACCTGAAGGGCAGCGGCTGCTTACCCCATGGACTGTCCTGAAGAGGATCCTGAGTCATTCCCACTTCAGTGGTGATGATACTTTAACGTGATAAGATCATCCTATGAGATAATAAACATCAGGAAACCTTTTGTTGTTCCTGTGGTCAGTGCTAATCCAAAGCCAACGCAATGACAAAGTGGACTGACATGCAAAATCAAAACAGAAATCGTTTCAATTAAATTTTTAAAAAAGCTAATAACAACGGATAACAACAACCCAACAAAGAAATCAAAGCCTTTCATCAAATCTTTGCAATATCTTCCCCTTTTTAAATACAGCCATGCAAGATATAAAACATTAAAGTGATAGTTCACCCAGAAATGAAATTTCACTCAATATCTACTCACCCCTGTGCTGATGTGAGGATGGGTGAAGATCTCCAGTTCACAAAACACTCCCGGAGCTTCAGTGGAAAACAGCGTTGCAGCCAAATCCAGTACACTTGAAGTGAACGGTAACCAGTTTTAAAATGTAAAAAAAGAACACAAAAAACCCCACACAAAATGTCTCCATACTGTTTGTGTCGTGTAATCCAAGTGTCTGTAAGCTGCGACATTAAAGTTTGACCCAAAAAGACACCATTTATATCATGTTTTTAGACTAAATGTCAACTGTAGACTCTCAGACCTGATCCTCATGCACACACCTGAAGCAGATACATAGGCTCTCACCCAAGCGGCGCAGCTGCAGCAAAGAAATGATATTCCTCTTCTATGTCAAAGTTCTTGGACATTTTCTTCTTTGAAAACTATTGCTTTAATGTTCCGTATGTTGCATGGTTCTATTTAAACAGAGGAAGATAGTGCAAAGCCTTGATGAAAGGCTTTGATTTCTTTGGAGGGTTGTTATTATCTGTTGTTATTAGCTTTTTTAAATTTAAATGAAACTATCACTTTAAGAATGTTTGTTATTTCTTCAGATTCATCATTGGTGTGTTCAGTTAGCTGATAAGTTGCCCTGTTAAAGGGATCATTCACCCAAAAATGAGAATTCAGTCATTATCTACTCACCCTCATGAGGGTGAGTAGATAATGACTGAATTCTCATTTTTGGGTGATTTATCCCTTTAATAGATCTCTGTACAGTTAGTATCAATACCTAATCCAGGGAGCTTGTTTGGTTGGAACAGTTTCAGCAGAAGAGGATCCAGGTTGAAAAACAGATTTTCCTTTGAAGCCTGGCTGTAACATTTCCCCAAACCAGTGAAATGATACTGTCATGGATTACAGCGTTTTCATTATCATCATCCAGCTCCATCCTCCTCCTGAACCGTGACTGGGCAACTGTTTCCTATCCAGCAGCACGCTCCAGCAGCTGAGGTGAAGGTGTGTTAATCAGTGTAGTGTTTGGTTGGAATGAAACCCTGCAGGCTCTTCTCTGACCTGAGCCATGCCAAGAAAACACAGCCTGGATCACGACGGTGCTGCCAGATCTCCTCTCTGCGGGAAACAAGAGCTCAGGTCTGTTGACTTCTCTTGGCGTGCGCCGCTGATGCACTCATTCACTTGAGACCAGGGCGACAGATGACTCATCTGTCAGAAAACACACACATACACACACACACACACACACACACAAACATATTAAACTGGCACATGAAAATCAAACTGCACCTGGATTCACTTCTGCAGTCTCTACTCCCTCTGGAGTTTTTTTTTTGTTCACTCAAGCTTATTCTTGCTAATGATTAAAATTCAAATAGCATTTGTAGTAAACAAGTTAATGGTGGTTGCTAATAATTTTGGCAACCACTCCAAACTTTAAATTTTAATTGTCCTCATCCCTCTGCTCTCCTTTTCAGACCCTTGACATCAGGCGATGTCACATGGAGTTTTAGTTGAGCAAACATTTCTCCGAAGCAGCAGAGCGGCTCTGGAGGCACAGATAAATTACGAGAGTTAGGACTCATCAGTTAGAGTTCTTGGTGCTCAGCCAACGTGGACACCTGGCAAACCTCATCAACATGAAGGAAACTCTGATCAAAATTACAATCAAATTGTAAATGTCAGTGACTTATTTATTCATCCATTACCAACTAACAAGCTAGCTAACAGTAAAGTTGTAATCTTGTTTTTATTTTAATTTTCTGGTACTAAATGACGCTTGGTGTTTATGAATAACAATGAAGGAAACTGAAATTAATACAAAAACTTTGATAAAAATCAGATTTGAAAAAAAAACTTTAAATGTTCAGTTACAGTGAAGAAATCTGATGCACATTTCACATCAACCTATTTTTTTCTGTATCTAATACAAAACGTTTTAAAGAAGGAGAGGACTTGTAATAATAATAATAATAATAATAATAATAATAATAATAATAATAATAATAATAATAATAATAATAATAATAATAACAATACAAACAATAATAAGAAGAAACTTATCACAGCACAAACAAAGTTATAATGTCTTGGTTAAAGCAGGATTAAACATTTCAGGATTGCACACATGACATGACACAATTAAAATCAGATAAAGATTATAAATAAATATAAAATGGAATAATAAAAATAAAAAAATAAAAAATAAAATGGAATATAATACCCAATAATCTAAGATTAAAAATAATAATAAAAAAGGTAACATATAAGAAGTAAATAAGTTAATAAAAGTTATAACTCCCCAAAAAGCATGTTACCAAAATAAATCTAACATAATCAGACAAGTCAAGAGTTGAAAAGAGTTTCTTTTAAATGACCATCTGTCAAAAAAAAAAAAAAACCTAACAAAAAACTACCTAACCCAAGCCCCAAACTAACCAAGGACGGTGCAGGCTAAAAACATTGTGTAAATGACGTCTCTAAAGTTGACTTGACATGTTGGGGCTTTACTCCAGACGAGCAGTATGGAGGCAGAGCCTGATTTCCTTTAGTCTTGAACCGAGATTTAGGAAAGATAGAGATAAGACTTCATGCTCCTCAGTTGATAAACTTTGGACTACTTTACTTTAATAACTAGTTTCTCCAAATGCAAGGGTTGTCAGATGTTACACCCATGATTCACCCATGAACAGGAATAGACCTCAGAGGTCCAAACAGAATGATTTGTTTTAAGGAGGATGGAGCCTTGGGGAACACCACAGGTCAGAGGGGCTGCAGTAGAAGAAGAAGAAGAAGAAGAAGAAGAAGAAGAAGAAGAAGAAGAAGAAGAAGAAGAAGAAGCCTGACCCACCACTTCTGTACAGCTCTTTTTAATAAATAAGATTTAAATCAGTGGTATCCTTGATGCCAAGGTGACCCAGTGGAAAAGAATTAACTGCCAAATGTTGAGCTGAGATTAATAAGACTTAAAATGAATCTCCAGCATCAGAAGTAAATTATTTCCTCTTGCAGATTATATTACTTTAATAAAGGCAGTTTCAGTGCTATGACACAAACAAACTTGATTAAAGGTAAAACAGATTAAATAAAATAGTCATCAAAGAACTACAACTTTGAGTAAACAACATTTTTTTACAACATTATTTTATTTAACTTAAGCCAAAAATATTTGGGTTATTTTTCTTAAATCAAGAGGATGAAGGCAAGGTTTCATGGAGCGTGTGTGCACTACTGCATGTTTAAAACAGGAGGGAACACAGCCAGGCACACAGAGAGCTATTTTCAGTGGATAAAATACTAGGACAGACACTGTTTGAAACCTCAGAAATCTGGCAGACATCGAAAGGACTTGATGAGGTTTAGTTTGGCAATTGTGTCCTTTAAAGTGGACAATGAAAGCAGCTCAAAATGGTTGAGCAAGGCAGAGGGGTCCCATTATAGAGGAGGAAGGACTCGCTGTCTGAGCAGCGTCGTTTTTCAATTGTAAATACAAAAACTTTGGGTTGTGGGATAAAATAAAAGTGAAAACTAATTTTCTCCCCCCCAAAATTCTGTTGATGCTATCAGTCCATAGTGTGAGATTTACTGAGTTAGAGTTCTACTATGTTTCTTGCTTTTTCACTGTTCTTTGGTGCCCTTTGTCAAGCCCAACCCTGGACAACAGATGGCTCTGAGCAAATTTTTCTTTGGGGGCTCTCCTACTTTGCATGGAGCCAAGAACCATGAAATAAAACCATAAACTTTATAGAGGCTTCAGCAAATCCTCAAGACACACACACACACACAACAGGCCCCCCGGTAGAACAGTAGGTAGGGTGTGCAGCCCACCCACTGAGGCTGTAACTCCTCTTCAATGGCCCCAGTTCAATTTCAGCCTGCATCCCTTTGCCACATGTTGTTGCCTCTCTCTCCCATTTTCTGTCATATCTTCACCTGTACCGACAATTTAAAGGCACAAAAAGCCAAAAGAAAAAAGACAAACTTTGTATTTTGTACTGCATTGGCTGTAATAACACACTAAAAAGGAAGCAGGGGAGAAATTCCAGACTTTTGCAAGTTAAGTTAGAGGAAACTTTATCAATCAAACTTTGCCAACGTTGTTTTTAATTATCTGACCCCTCTTGTAAGTTCGGCAAATAACCCGAACCCAGGCTTCTGTTCCCTCACTTTGTTGTCTTCATTTTTCTTTGTTCAGCGCTCAAATCACGCCCATTTCAATCAGCATACCCCATGGGACCTTACTTTGAAAACTGTAGTCAATGTCAAGAGACAAATAATTTTTTTTCCCATTTGAATTGTGCCGTAAATAACACACACGTTTGTCAATTCAAAACAGAATTTTACAAGACAAGGAAGTCACAGTTAGGTTTGTCATAGTTTAGTTTTGTGTGAAACTGCTCCATGAACTACATATTACTATATCTGTCACCTGTAACATTATCTTACTTAAAGTGTTTTAACCAGTGGCTTCTGGTGCTTTTATCAGGAAGTGAAAGAACAAACAAGACCTGCTGCTTGTGTGAATACATCCCGGTATGAAAACACACAGGCGTCGTAGCTTCAGCGGCTAACATTAGCTTTTGGAGGGAGAAAGTAATGGCATCACTTAGCCTTACATGACTGTTGAGTGTGTAGTCTTTCTAATTATGTATTTTCACAGTCTGACACTTTGACAGTTTAACGACAAATGGCGACTTTCTTGACTTGTGAAGAGATCTTTTCTCATTGATCACCATTCCAATTTTTTTCCAAAGTAAGGTCCCATGGTGATCTCTTTATATCTCTTTATATCCTTGTTGCATTTTGGAGATGCAATCATTTTGAACTTTACCCTTTTTTATCACCATGATATACCATGATCTATCCATTGATATACAGACCCCTTGACTGATTCAGAGAGGAAGACCGTACCCTGACTGACTTGACTGCGCTTACATCTAAATGCAGTTAATGTCCATTACAGTGCACATAAACATGACACCAGCTCTGACTGAGGCAGCAGGACTTGACTGAATCAGTTATGATTAGTATTAGTTATCCAGTCTGTTTATGTAATATTGCATTTTTTGTCAGATTATCGTTGACAGCCTGTCCTCACCAGAAAGACGTGCATGTTGATCGCAAGTGAAAGCAGCACCGTGTGTCCCTCTATTATTAGGGGGCGCCCTCTAGTGGATGTAGTAAAGATGACAGGAAATGTATAAGGAATGACAAAGTCCACATTTGGAGGAGGTGAGGTGGATGGACCAAGAACAGGAATAGGACTGTCACTCAGACTGGGGTTCAAGTCCTGTGTGGAACAAAAAGTAGAGTTATTTCAAGTTTTGAGTCACTTAAAATTTCGTCTGTCACGTCTCTTCCATTGTGCAATGTCAGTCATGTAACGTGACATCTGTAACATAGTTATTTTGACCCAAATCACAATCTTTTCCTAAACCTAACCAAGTAGTTTTGTGCCCAAACCTAACCAAACCGCATCCATATTACAACATAAAGCAGGCATGTTATGTGACTTAGGTAATGTAATCGAGGTCCAGAAAGCCTGTTCCTACTGGTACCCAACCTATTCCTTCATGTAGGTTTAAGGATGTGTTGTATAACCCTGATATATAGTTTTTTATGGGACATTTTGAGCACTCTTGGGGGGCCCTGGTGTCCACAGGGCCCAAAACAGGCACTTAGTTTGCTTGTGCTCCAGGCCAGCCTTGCCTTTTGTACACATCAATTAAACCATTACCTGGCTTGCACACAAGTCCCAATATATTTGTACAAAGTGCTTTGCTCACCACTTGTTCTGGAAGCTTAACTGTGATGAATTGAATTTGTCCAACAACTCAAGAATCAACTGAAGCAATAATAATGCATTAAGGCACGGTGTGTTCTTGAGTTTTGCTCCACTTCACTAAAATTCAACCCAACCAAAAAATGTCAGCTTTTATCAGTACATTAATTAATCTTTGTCAAACTCTCAGGCTTCCTCTTCGTCACCGATGCATCCTCTTAGAACCAACAGAATCAAAAGAACAGGCTGCTGGGTTCACCTGCCATGTTTAAACCCTGAACATGATGATGTGGTCTGCTTCATTATCTCTGGGACAATGTCTGTGTAACGCCTACCTTAATGTTCCCAAAGACAAGTGTGCTGCCATCCAGTCAGTGAGCTGCTGTTTGTCATTTTGTGGAAGCAGGAGAACTATCACACACACACACACACATGCACGCACGCACACACACACACCAACAACAACAACAAAGTCTTCTCCCAAGTCATTTCTCACAAGCCCACAGCTGCATTGTTCACTCACACATGAAACACTAAAAAAACATACTGCTTTTATTTGTGTGTGTGTGTGTGTGTGTGTGTGTTGTACCACAGTGGGCTTTGTGTGGGCTCCCATAATCTCTTAGCAGGATCCCAGTGATGCAACACACATGCTGCTTTGAACTGAGAGCTTGGACATGCGCTTCCCACACACACACACACACACACACACACACACGCACACACACACACACACACACACACACACACACACACACTCTCTCTATCTCTGTTTTATTCGCACATACTAATTATGTTCTGAATGCTGAATTTAGCAAACTAAATATTCCTTTTTCAAAATGTACTAGTAGTTTTGCTTTATTTGTAGAAAAAAATAAGATAATACAGACTTAGATGGTGAAATATGATCATGGTAATAGCGATCACAACCTGTGAGATGTGTGTTAACACATCCCTATCATTTATGACTGCCAGGGTTTCAACACACAGACCTGAATGGTGACCCTGTCATGCAGTTCCAGCACCACATCCAGCACAAAGACCTTCAAGTTGGTCCTCCCACTGGCTTTGACGAACGATTACTCATATCACACAGCAGACAGGGCTATGAGCTGGTTACAAACTATGTCAACAGTGCTCTTACAACATGCGTACCCCAGCTTACAGAGCTGCTCAGCGTGCCAAAGCCTGCTATTCATGAATACTTGAATATTAAAGCTAATTTCAAGAGTCAGTTCACCAGTCCCCTCCTCCATCCTCGGGTGGCAGAAGTGGTGTAGTTCCCGGAGGCAAAGATCTTGGTCTTGGTCTCGTCACCTCATGAGGCACACTGTGGTCCTCCATGGATGCGCAAGACGAACCTTCACTGTGAGTGGATTCCTTCTCTCACAGGATTCTTTGCATCCTAGCATGCATTCAGGAGGAGAATCAAGCAGCCACTCTTGTAGCAGCAGAATGCACAAGCACAACTCGGTCCTCAATCACGCTGCAGCTGCTGGCGGGCAAACCATTGCAGCATCCATGGTGCACCAAGTGGAAAAGTCATGAAACCCATTTAAAAATCTTCTACTGAACTGTCATTCCAGACTAGAGCAATTAACAATGCAGACATTTGAACAACTTGGTTTCAGTTCTATCCAAGTTAAAGGATGGGCTTACATGCTTTTCAAGTATATCTTAAAACAATTTGCACATTTCCATTTGCACACTGAAATCACTGTTGGTCACTTGACAACCAAGAGATCCATTCTTAGAGCAATGTACCCTCAGCTTAGCTTTCCAGTGATTTTGACTTTCCTGTTGTTAACCCAGGTGGATTATTGAAAATCTGTCTGAGTCAATGTTTCCTCCCAACACAAGCGAGTCCTGTCCAGTCCAACTGCGTCTCACTTCTGAAGCTGTGTGTTCCAAAGCCGCCCTGTAAACCAGGAAGGTTCTGGAATGTTGATGCATCTTCAAAGTCGCTGAATTCTTTGACAGACTAAAACACACACACACACACACGCACGCACACATTTGCTGTTCCACATGGATGTCTACGGCACATCAGTCAACCAAAGAAAGAGGAATAACTGTCTGTGACAACGTTTTTACTTCTTCATCTAAAAGTGACATTTGATTGAAAACCATGATGAGGTCTGTCAATCACTTTGTGTATGAACCTCAGTGCTGCCGCAATAGTTTGACGTTTTCCTGCCCAATGATTGCGTAAAATCTGCCCAGACTGATGAAAAACCACCCAAATATGATCTGTAAGAAACAACAGTATTGTGGTTCATAACACTTTTTCAATAAGACATATTATTAAAACAACTAATTTTAACTTCTTAATATACCATTAGTTTTGGTTGGTCTCCCACACATAGCATCAGTCTGCTATACAGAAATTACAGACCTTAGAATGCTGTATTTGACCAATCAGAATCAAGTGTAATAAATTTCGAATATTTTCACTGTTTCCTGTTTCTACAGGAAACCACTGCCTGGTGTAAAAAAAAAAAAAAATTAAAAATTAAAAACAAAGTCACACACTGTAATATTTAATTGGACGACCTTTAGCTTTGATTATGACACACATTCACCATGACATTGTTTAAATAAACTTATGTAATGTCACAACATTTATTTCTGTCCAGAGGTGCATTAATTTTTCCCTAATGCTCCCTGAACTCTTTCACAATCTGAGCCTAATGAATCCTGACATTGTCATCTTGGAATATGCTTGTGGCATCAGGGAAGAATAAATCCATTGATGGAAGAACCTGCTCATTCAGTATATTCAGGTAGTGAACTGACCTCATTTTTTTGGACATGTAACATTGCTCAACCTCGACCTGAGCAACTGAATCAACCCCAAGATCATAACACTGCCTCCACAGGCTTGTACAGTAGACACTAGGCATGATGGGAGCATCACTTCATCTGCTTCTCTTCTTACCCTGTTGCCCCCATCACTCTGGAACAGGATAAATCTGGACTCATCAGACCACATGACCTTTTTCCATCGCTCCACAGTCCAATCTTTATGCTCCCCAGCAAACTGAAGCCTTTTTTTCTGATCAGTCTCACTGATAAGTGGTTTTCTTAAGACTACACAGCTCTCTTCACATTTTGAGTGTGGAAATGCTCTCATTTGACTATTAAACATAGCCATGACTGTTGATTTTTTATGATTTGACTTCACCAAACATTTAAGTGATTTTCGATCACAACCTAACTTAACCTTTTAAAACACCAAAGTCACCCAATAACACAAACTAACTAAAGGATCGAGGCAATGGTAGCCAAGTAATTTCCATGTTCTCTGAGGAAAAATGACTGATTTTGCCGGTGGAGTTTGGTTGCTTTGGAGAGAGTCATATTTGGCAGATATAACAGTGTGTTTTTGTCTGAAAAGGTTGCATAATGGCAAGGTAAGGCAGTGAAAATATTGTAGATACAGTGTACATGTAAACTGATTTTTTTTAGGTGGCTAAAATACATTTTGCTGCTGACCCTGTGCACAGCAGTACATTGCTTGGCTTTCTTCACTGGTACTCCAAACTGGGGCCATACTGAGGAGCAAACACCCCATACAACGCCACTTCAAATAATTCAGACCATCCCTTTAAGCACCTCCCTACCGTACATACAGAGAGGAAGTAAATGAATGTTTTGCTAAAGATCTAATGGTTATTTTCTGTATTGATTAAGCTCTCAATTATAAATATTTGTTTTTACCTGTATCTATTGGTGCATTTATTCATTTAGTCTATGAAGTAAAAGAAAACTGAAAAGAAAAAAAAATGCATCTCGAGAGCTTTTTTTGTTTTCCGATAGCCTACATCTATGATTTCAATGTTTTTGTTTTGCCTGACTAACAGTCCAAAACCCAAGCAATTTATTTCACCATAAACAGAGAAAAACTTTTGAGAAGCTGGAAAACACTGAATGTTTGGTACTTTTGCTTGTGGTGAAAAGAAACATATTTCCTGGTTTTAAGATACACACTTGAACATACTGAGACGGAAACATACATGATGAGATTCGCTGATAAAGTGTCAGTGTGAGAGGAAGACAGAGCAGATATAGAGAGGAAACACCGTAATGAAAATGCAGACCGTTTTTTTGTCTCCTCCCCTTCCATCCAGATTGAATTAACACCATTTCTCCTCATTAGCTCGTCCTCTTTTTCCTTTAGATCACTGATCATCCCATTAGGCCGACTGCATCCTCTTCTCATGGCATCAATCTCATTATCCAGTCCATCCCCACCTCCTCATCCTCGTCCTCCTCCACGTCCTTTTCTTCTCTCTCTCTCATATTCTCAGCTGGACTCTGAGCCTAACCCCCCCCCCCCCTCCGACATCCCATTGAGCTTCCTGTCATCCCAAAATAATCCTGGAAAGAGGGGAGGGTAGGCCGGAGAGGAGAGGAGAGGATGAGAAGCTCTGATATCACTCCAACTGAATAATAGGGGAGTGAATGAAAGAGAGAAGTGGCAGTGGGACAAGAAATGTAGTATAATGAGCAGGAATGAGTGTGAGAGACTAATTAACACTCCTGTGCACCAAAGTCATTGTATTTTTTCCCCATTTCACTTCATTGGGTTTATTATCTCAGGGACAGTTCACCTCATCAGTATTTCCGTGACTCTGCCAGTTTCTCCTGGCTGCTTTCTCACCATATGGTCCCAAAGCACAAAGTTCATTCAGCAGAAATCAGCCTGAATTATCAGGTGTGGCTTCACCTGAGAAGACAATTCCATCTCCACCGACACACAAGAGATTTACCTCCTTCACTGTTCAAATTAAAATTCAGTCAGATTGATTTGGTAGAGTGGTTTTCAAACTTTTCCTGGCATCGTGCCTCCGGAGGCCGAAAAAACAACACAATCATTAACAATAATACAGGCTGGAACTGTGACTATTAGAGCTGTGACTTCAGTTCAGCCAAAACTTAGCCAGACGCACAAATGAAGCAGCAAAAACACAAAGGATTTTGTTGGGAATAAGTGGCAGGTAGCCAGGTAATTAACCACACAGTGACAACAGAATAACTCATATTTTTCTAGTTATTTTAGAGTTATAGAGCAAACTTGTACAGACTAGTAGATAATAGCCATTTATTCAGATAAATTATAATTGAAATGTATTCAGTTGAATTATAATTTAAATTTAAATAATATTACTGGAGAGAATTAAGAATAAAAAGAAACTTATTAATTTATTTCCATCTACTAACATAGTTCTCTCTACTGCGCTGCATTACTGGATGGAGCTTTAATATAGAAGATTCAAGTTTTTTTTCTAAGTCTCAAGGACGAACAGTTTCACCCTTCAAACAATACAATCCTTTGCAGATTCTATGCTACACTGCGTAAACCGCCTTCATGTCTGTGGCATCTAGACTACAAGCAAGATGGCGCTGGCTTTCAGGAAGGCCTAAGGGGATGGTTTTGGGTCCCACCTGCTGTAAATCAAAATGTGATTGGTTAATTTACCAACACATTAACACATGCAGCTATGGCCCTCTGTTCCCACAATGAAGACCAATGAGCGAGTGAGATCTTTTCTCTGCCAACAACAACAAAAAATCTGATTGGATAACTCTTGGGGCGGCAGCAGCTCTATCCGTAAGGATTTGGCTTGGGGGATCAGAGGGCAGTCGATTCAGGTCCAGCTCGGACCAAAAAGCACGGAGTGGACTGGTAGCTTGAGAGATGCCAGTTCTCCTCCTGGGCACCGTCAAGGTGCCCTTGAGCAAAGCACCAAACCCCCCTAACTGCTCGTGGCGCCTGTTCCTGGGCAGGATCCATCAATCTGCCACCTGTCCCACAAAAACTGCATGAGCATTTGTGTATTAAAGACTGTGTGTAAATAATTAACAATAGAGTGAAACAAAAATATACTAATAGAAGGGCATTCTCCTAGAAATATAAGAGAATTAAATTAAAGAAAAAAAATATAGGCCTAACTTGATTTGTTGGGCTTCTCTGAAGGCCTACAAGGCCCTCAGGGTTCTCCTCTACAAAGATCCAAGTTGATTTTTAGTGAAATGAAAGTCAGTGGATAGCACCAGCATACTGTGTTTATTTGTTTTCCCTACATAAATCACATTCATTCAATTTATTTTCACTCCATGTTTTTCCCCTGGCTCTATGCCCCACCACGGGCAGCAGGCCTCAGTCTAAGGTAATGAAAACAAGCTTATGAATATTATATTCTATTTCTGCCATATTCTGCTGATAAAAACCCTGCATAGGTGTCATTTACACCAGGATGGGGACATGTCCTCATCATTTTTTCAAAGCATAATTTGTTAGAAATACTTTGAAAATAACTGCACCAAGAAATGTTAACTAGCAAATGAGAAAGCTTTGAGAATTTGTTTGGTATTATTTTATTTTTTCTTTAAAAGGGAATGACCATCACCCTATACCTCACCCTGGATGCAACTTGTTTTTCATGGCAGACTAAGAATAAAAATAAGGCAATTCCCCGACTCCTTCAGCTCCCACTGCTTTATCTTATTGGTCCACATTGTTTTGAGATAGGCCTGTTTGTTGGGAGTGTGTTTGACTGTTGCACCAAAAGTCTATTTAACCAACAAAGTCAAAGAGATATCCTTTAAAACGCTTCACAGGTTTTATCCAACCAATCATTATTTGCAGGAAGTGAAGAGAGACATCGATGTAAATTGTGTCTTTTGTGGGAGATTTTGGAGAAACGCTGGTGAATTTATTTTGTTGTTGCCCACATAGAAAACAACGGTGGAGTAAACTGTCATGATTTATTGCTGATCATATCTGCCCTCACTTTATATTGCTCTGGAAAAATGTGTTGTTTGGCTACACTGAATATAACAACAGTTCTATTTGACTGATTTGCTTTTTATTTTGTCCCAAAATTTATATTCACAGATATAAATTCACTGGCAAAATAAAAGTTTTAGAGCTGACTGCCTACATCCAACATTTTTTCTGTAACTAACTGTACGAATAAGAAATCTGTTGAGCCTTACAGCCTTTATAAGCTTAACAAGATATTTATTTAAATCCTGTATGATGCAGGGTTTAGAAAATGTGCAGATCATGGACTCTCTAATTTACACGTCCATCAGGATGGCACCCTTAAATCATTTAAATAGTTAAGGGAGGAATTCATGCTTGCTAACAGACTTTTTTAAAGAAATGTACAATTACAAAAAAAAATTTAACAAAACATAAGGAGTGGAGCCCAATTCAATCGAGGAGTTTTTGATTAAATTACAAACAGGAAACGGGGTACAACATTTCTATGTCACTTTTATCAGATATTTTCAGCTGTGACTCTAAATGATACACTGCAGATGAAAGGCTGATGGGAAAACAGATTTTTTCAGACATTAAAAATAGTGTCTAAATTGGGCTTAACATGCTCAAATAAAGGTTGGAGAAATCGTGGTACACAAATGTTGCACATGCACTAAATGAAGAACATCTTTACTTTGAGAATTTTGTTCATCATCTATTCTCTGCTCTGTACCTTTGTTTTATTCCAAGCTTTACTACTTTAAGCTGGAGTTTATAGTTTTGCTTTTGTTTTAGTGCATTATGTTTGTCTATAAACCACATAGATACAGAAAAACAGAAAACCAAAATGAAAAATTGTGAATATAATTGCATACATTGTTGAAACTGAAATAAAAACATTTTAAAAGAAGAGATTACAGATTTTTTACTTTTTACAGATTTACTTTTTCCTGTCTTATTTAACATCCTTTGGTCCCCCGTGTGTTTCTGATTTGTATTTGTTACATCACTTTATGTTTCAATCAAGTTAGAAAACAAAATCTGTTAATTGGATGTTAAGGTATGCAGCATCAAAACAAGAAGGCAGATTAATTTAATTTAACATCTAAACGTAAGATTTATTTATTATCCTTAATTAGCTAATGTTGTTAACTTTATTCCTTCACTTGTTTGTATTTCATGGTATTGGCAGTGATATTGGATATTATATCATTGGGTTAAATAACTGCACTGCTGCTCTCTACGGTTGATGTGATACTGACAGTGTTTGATTTATTGACATGGTGTTGCAGCTGTGGATGTGATGGATGACTGTTACTTAAGCTGTCAGTGTTGTTTTGCATTTTATGCTGAGTATTTTGATATTGTCAACTCTGTAGTAACCTGTGCCATGTCCTTTTTGTTTTGTTGTTTTTAAAATTAATTTGTTATTGTGGTTTATTTCTATTTGGTGTACTGATGTGGGATATAAATCATTACAGCGATTACTGTGATCAAGAATCAGTGTGTAATTGAACATTACTTCACTTCATGAATTTTTAAATGTCAAAACTAATCAAACTGTCCCTGTTGATCATCATCAGCCTCTCTGTCTCTGTGCATTCACTGTGAAAACGGACAAGTTGATATCTGGCCAGCATCATGTCCAAATGCTCCAAAAACACTGTTTTAACCACAAGATCATGGGTAAAACATATTTGATTAATATACAGTGAAAAAACATCCACAGCATTGTTTTACTGCATCGCATTGCCTTTAGTACATATAGGTCTTAATTTGAAACATTTTAAAACAGATTGTACTTGTTTTTTACACAGTTCTATGTAAGAAGGTCATATAGAATAAACAAAATACACCTGAGCAGCACGACACCCAGCTGATTAGACGCGCTCTGAAGAAGGAATACTGCAACAGATGTGCCAGGCACGTCTGGCCGAGGAGAAGTGAGAGAGGATGGGGCCTGTGCCAGGCTACATTTTGGAGAAGTGTTGAGGCTGTGTTCTATATAATGCTCTAAACAACCAACACATCCTCATACTGAAACGCCAGAAGAGGTCACTTGTCAATTACTCCCAAAACAACATATATTACCAGTGGAGCGTATCAGCAGCAACAGGCTTTTCGAACCATATCTACGTTACATAGGTCACGTAACAACTCATTACACCGTGCTTTACATTGTAAAATGGTCACAGTTTCTTTAGGTGTAGACATAAAAACTACTTGGTTAGGTTTAAGAAAAGATCAGGACAGTACATGTAGTTTACACTGTAAACTGGTTGCAGTTTGGTTAGGTTTAGGCAGTAAAACGATTTGGTTAGATTAAGGTGGTTTGGGTTAAAGTAACTACATTATGTATGCCACATGACGGAAAGGATGCAACAGACGCCAAGTCCATAACTTGCTAGCTAGCTCATTTGAGCCATCCATCCACCAAACCTCCTAAAAATACAGACTTCTCCTGTCATATTTACTACATCCACTCGGGGGGCGCTGCACAACAACAAACGGACGTATCAGTTGGACTAAGGTGCTTGCACTTGTGACGAACATGCATATTTTTGTAGGGAGGGCGGGCTGAAATAACAGAGTTAAATCAGACTCAAACTTTTAAAAAAGACAAGTGAGTCATTTATGTGCCCTTACCCCCAGCACAGCCCTGGTCCTCACTACTTTTTAATACAAAGTGATGCCCTTGAATCCCTGTAAATATTACACACTGGACCTTTAACTACTTTTTCATTTGAAACTTAAATTTACTACATGCAGAGCTGCTACAGATGTCAGTTGGTGATTGATTCTAGTTGATGAGAAAACAGACTTCTAAAGGAGTCTCAGCATCCTTTTTTTCCCCCTGGATGGAGTCAGCAGCAGTCATTAGGCCCAGTAATCCTGATGTCCATTTGATTTAGCCTGAGAGAAAGAGAGAGACAGATAAAGACGGCAGGGGAAAAGGAAGAGACGGACAAGATAAAATGAAAGAGAGAAAAGAGTTTGGTCTAAATCCAGGCAAACAGTGGCATTTTAAACATCAATCAGAGGATTTGCTCAGTGGTAAATTAAATCTGTGCATTTTTTTTCTCAAGTTTAACTTTGGTGAACTTTGGGAATTTGAGTCATTCACCAGCAGCAAAGTGTGAAACTGCTACCTTTGAGGGAACTGAGCCAAAGAGTCCAAAATAAAGCAAGCTATCTTGGCTTAGCCATGTTGCATCTACTTCAGAGAGACAGGGTCTGCAGACAGTTGAGACAAGAGTTAACAGTACAAATATGTCTCTTAAACTGTGTGCATTTATGTCCCATTAGCATCCAGGCTAGCTAGATTGCTAACTGCCAGCTAACTTCAAGAGCAATTGTGACTTAATTGCACCGGTGGGAGAAAGTTATTATTTTTCAAGTCACATGTAGGTCTCAAGTTGTTGCTCTCAAGTTCCAAGGCAAGTCCCAAGTGAGGCCCCATGTCACATTCCGAGTCACTTTGAGTTTTAAGTCCTAAACAAGTCATAATGCGAGTTCACTTGCACATTTTGCAAACTGCTTTTCATGTTTTCTTGACCACATTGTAGTTTTTGTATGGGAACTAAATGGTCTTTGGTATCATTTTTTGCAACTGGAGCTCGGTAACGTAACATTAGCAATTTGATTGGATGCCACTGTAATTGGCAAACAGAATATGACCATGATGCATTTCTGTCAGGTCAGGATCGGTATCTTTGTTTTTTCTTTCAAGACAGAGAGTAATGTCTCAATCCAAAACCAAAATAAAGTTGGTCTGTTCTACAAGTGTCAAACAATCCTTCAAACTAGACTCTGTTAGGCTATTTTCAATCTCTCCATAGGTTCTCAGACTCCCGGAGATTGAGGGCTGTTTTTCAGCATCTTTAGTCCAACCCTGAAGCCCACACTCTTTAAAAGTCATCACTCTTGTCATCATTACCAGAAACCACCCGACGGCTCAGTATACATCCCAAAATACCAAAGCAATATAAAACATTTCACTGGCTCTGTGGTATTGCCTCATGTGGTCACCCTGTGGCTGTTGAAATAGGGTCATTTCACACAGTATCCTGAGATACATTCAGTCATCATGAACATTTTGAGCTTCAATCAGAGGTACATCACATGATAAAAAACATGGTACAACCTCATATTCAGTCAAAGGATGTAGCATAGGCAGCACATACAACCTTCCATACCTGTTTGTTGCCATGATATGTATTGAGGTTGTGTTTCACGCGGCAGCTGGAAGCCGTACAGGTGTGAGTCCATCAGCGCAGTGGAAGCCACCATGAAATAGTTGCACTGAGTTGGATGGAAATGCATGGAATAAATTCAGCCTGTGGAGTGTGTGGAGCATGGACGCTGTGCAAGCTATGAGGTATGGAACTAATTTCTGCTCTTGCACAGTCCCACGGAAAGTAACATGATTATTTTTGGAAAGAGTAATGGGTCAGGAGTTTGGCACTGCTCTCTGTAAGCAGCTACAACTTCATTCACGCAAGTGAAAGGCCTCCAGCTTGTGAATTAAGTGAGTTGACACAAAAGCTTGCTTCATTCCTGCTGCTGCTGTCATTGCTGCTGTGATTTTTCATGACACTTGAGAAGGTGGTAATCATGTCTGTAAGGAAAAGGAAGGGAACATAAATGATGGCTGGTTAATTTGTAAATGAAAAAAAAAAAAAACTGGGTAATTTGTGCTGGACTGTTTCAAAGCACATAGGCCCACACGAATCATTCATGATCTCCAAATTATTGCAAATCTCTGTAGAACTATTAATTCCGTATAAACAGATCATTTAAAGTTCCCATGGAGTCTGAATTTGTGTTTAAAGATCATGCAAAGCATAATCTATATGTGCTCTGAGTTTGTCACACCACAGAAACATGTGATTAACCACCCAGACAAAATTGAATGATTAAAAAAATCGCTAAGTTTAGAAAACTGGGTCTCAAAATCAGCCACCAGAGCCAGAGGACAGTGACAGGATGGTATTTTTTTCTTCTGTATCTGGTTGTTGGAGCTGAAGTAAGCTGAAGTGAACTGCTGGTCTGATTTGGACTGAGAGAGTCGCTGAAGGTACATTTATAACTAGTATCTCATAGCCAGACCTCTCTGCACGGCGCTCAGCGCTGGAGAAAGGTCTGGCCTTACGCATACACATTCTACTATAAGGTAAAAAAATGCCCTGTCTTGTTTGCATTTCTTTAAACCAATCACAAATGTCTTGGGCGGCGCTGAGCTCAGGATGCAGCGACGGCGCTACTGTGAAACAGTGTAGAGGGGGAATTTGTTTTGGTGGAACATCTGCACATCAGGAGGCAAGCTCTGGCATTAAAATGACTACATCACTTAAAAACAAAAGGTAGCAGCTATTAGCTTGTTTACGTGTGTCCTATTAGTGTCTCAGGCACTAATTTGCCATCTTCAGTGTGTGGTTGCAGCTAGGTTGCTCTTGTTTCCCGGGGACTTTGAAAATGCTGCAGTACACAGGTACAGGTACACCAAAGAAATTCTCAATACAGAAATTGTGAACAGTTTAACGGTTTAATGCCACAATTCAGTACTACACAGTTCTCAGTGTTTTATAATGCAGATGTGGTTAGAAGAAAAAAATCCTTTTCTTTTACACAGATTTAAGTATTTTCATCATGTATATATCGCACTATGCATCACCTATCCATCAGCATCTGGCCTAACAATTACAAAAAAAAAATGTTTTTTGGATATTCTCTGGTGTTTTAATAATTTTCAGTTAGTCTTTTCTTGAAAAATTATTCAAATCTTCCCACGACTCATCCTGCACTTAGGGACCTTACTAAATTTGCATCCAATGAACTGCTTTATCGCTAATGAACTAGCAGTGCAAAAGAGAATACATCCGTTCACCGGAGCTGTTTCTGGCGAAGGGGCCTCCCTATGCAAAAGCACAACTTTACAACTTTATTCACTGATTTGGGTGAAAAAGGAACATACGTTATGGAGAAAAGTGGAGAAAACTTTAAGCTTATCTGCAATTTCTTCTGCTACAATAGTTTCTAAAATCCAAACTCTGGGGTGAAACGATGTGACAACTGCAAACTAGCATGTAATATCCTGGAATACAGTAATTATGTCTGGCAGCCATCCAATCAATCCCTCACTGCATCCATCAGTCACTTCGCTTTATTTAAGAACCATAATCCATGAAAGAAATGATCCATACAGATGAACAAAACACTAAAACTCCTGATCTAGAAATCCAGATCAGGATCGACGCCTCAAACTAATCTCCTTTCCCTCTGGCTGTGTGTTCTAACTTTCCATTAAATTTGATTAAAATCTGTCTGTCAAGTTTTATGATTATCCTCATACACAGCAGACAGTCAGACTTTTCCACTCACAGCTCTTCAGTTGCTCGCAAGTTCATTTCTTAAACAATTAATTTGTACTAATGCGTTTTAGATAGCATTTAGGTTGTAATATATGTCTTTGGATGCACAAGATATCATCGGGGATGTAACATGGGGCGGTTTGGGTCTTTTGGAATCAGACACCCTCAGGCGACCTCACCAGGGTTGATGAAGCCCTGGCTCGTGTCCCAGTAACACTTACACTCCGTGGCTCCCTCACTCAGAGCCACTGCCATGTAGAGGATCTTCCTGCTGCCTCAGTGACACTCTTTATTGCTTTTGTTTTCACACCATGTCATTCCCATGACACTCAGCACTTTACAGTGGGACCTGCCTGTGTTCCTAGGTCAGCCATTATTTGCCAATCTAGAGTTGTCAGGAGGATCCCTGATAGTGAGGTCCTCTGGGGCTGTGGAGCTCTCCTTTCCTGATAAATGTGATTTGTCTCTGTGCTGACTGGAAGCTCCTGGTGTTGTTAGTGGCATGGTGGGTTGCATGATCAAGTGCTGAACGTAGAATGAACCAACCCAGTCTCTTCAGTCTATGTATAATTAACACAACGTTACACTTTCAAATTGCGTGCTAAGTCTAATTTTTGAAAGCCCAATCCCTCCCTTAAACTTTTACAGTCATGTGACCTTCGTTGTCATGGTGACGTAAGCTGCCATTGTGGTTAACATTCTGCAGCTGATGCAGCTCGGTTGGGTTTAGGAAAAGGTCATGCTTGGGTTAAAATAAGGTTAGTTGCAGGACTAGATTCTTCTGGCTCCATACATACACATTCTGTTACAGGGGGGCAAAACGCCCTGCCTTGTTTGCATTTCTTTAAACCAATCACAAATGTCTTGGGCAGCGCTAAGCTCAGGTTGCAGTGACGATGTTGAAGGGGATCTTGCTTTGGTGGAAAATTTTCACATCAGGAAGTGAGCTCTGGCATTAAAATGACTACTCCACTGCAAGAAAAAAGGTAACAGCTGCTAACTTGTTTATGTTTGTGCGATTATTGTCCGAGGCACTAATCTGACGTTTTCAGCGTGTAGGTTGCAACTAGCAGGTTGCCCTTGTTTCCCAGGGACTTTGAAAATGCAGATAGCAGACACTGCAACACTGCTTGAAGCAAGCAACCAATGACAGGATTTATATCAGTGTATATTTATATCCACAGTGTGCATCCAGTGAGTCAGACTAATGCATAACTGAAGTAGTAACCTCACATGTATCATGTAAGCATGTTACATACACAACATGAGTTATGCATGTTACAAAAATTAACACATAACAGAGAGACAGAGAGAAGAATGAGAAAGAAAAGAGAGCACACCTGAATATTACTGCCCTTCACCTGATTTTTTTCATGTCTGTGACAAATTCTACAGATACAGATACTGAAACTGGAGCAAAAGGTATCATGTTGTTTATTTGATGTTGACATGACTGTCAACAGATCATTTTCACTGTCTACTTGCTGAGAACCATGTGGGTCCTGCAGAAAAAAAACAGAGGAGTCGTTGAGTGTGTAGATTTGATCAGGGAAGATGCAGTGCTCCAATTAGTTAGCTCAGGTAGCGGCCCTGTTAAACCAAGACACAGCCTCTGAAACCAACAAAGACCAGTTTGATGACCAGGATTACAGTAACATTGCCGAGGTGATGGACTGGACTCTGACTCCGGGGGCGATGAAGACACGGCGGGTTCAGGTGGGGACAGGAGGTGTGAAGTAAGTTAGTAAGTACACATCTTCCATTGTGTTGATAATTTGGTTAGCTGTTTTTGTGAAGTTGGAGGTATTGTATTCCTGTGTTTTGGACAAGGAGACTTATGCGCTGTTAAGCTGTGTTGAAATAAATTAACAAGATATTCAGTCTCCTTGCTGGTCCTTCCAGCACAGTCAAGACTGCTTTTGTTGTTAGCATTTAACTTGTGGCTCGCTTCATGCTCCAAGAATATATATTTTAAAAATGCAATTACTATCATCAATCTGTGACAACTAGTGGTGCAACTATTGACTTTTCCTAACAACTACAAGTCAACTAGGAAAAACTTTTAGTTGACATAGGATATCAAAAGCCTTGTTCTTCAGCATTCTGGGTGTTTCCGTTTGGCAAGGGTCAGTACAAGTACCTGGTTAGTTTTGATGGGTATGTGACAGACATTTCAGCTTGTTACTCATGACCACAGCAGCACAAAACCAGTTAATAAAACTTGCAAGTAAGACTTTATTTTATGTCCTAATTCCAATGTCTATACACTTTTTCCTAAATTGAATCTGCATTTAACGGCTGCATTGTGTTCCACAGTAGGTGTTTCAACATCTATGTAATGTGCAGTAATTTGGAAATACAACCTGATATGTTCTGTCTTTCTGCACAATCCTCTGGAATTACACGCCGTTAGTAAAAGTAGCGTCACATGACCTCTTTAAAATGAAATAAAACCAGCCTCCGCATACTTTTGAGCTCAGCCCTAAACGCAGTAACATCTCTCTGGAGACGCTCCTCGTCTTCCTGTTAATGATGAACCAAAATGGTTAGTGGTGGAAGTCTCATTTCATGCCCCGCAGCCGAGCCATAAAACCCAAACCCCTCTCCATTTTGGGAGGTTAAATGGAGAAATTTAAAGCAGACTAAATCAAATCTGACTCAAGAGTTATTAACATAATAGCTGTTGTCTTATATTCTGTTCTGCAAAAGTGCTGCTTTCTCAAGCTTGGCATGAAAGCAGTGTTAATTACCAATCTGTTCTCCCTCGCTCCTCTTTTTTTGTTTTTTTCTCATACAGGGATTCACACTGTCACTTCTTTGAAGGATCAATATTAAGAGAAATTTAAATTTCACGCATCGCGAGAGATATTTGTTCAAATCTGCTTTCGGTGAAGCCTAAAATATGTCATGTTGGTTTGTTTAAAAATCCATTAATATTTGCAGTGAGTGACAGAATATTTTAAATGGACCTAACAGAGCCTGGACGTGTTTGCACGATTTTCCCTGAACAGCAGTTTGAATCCAGTCAGACGGAGTTGTGCAGAATGAAGTGACGTGCCTTGCGGACGCCTCCAGCACACACATGCTGGCATCTTTTCATTTTCTCTGCTTGCTATTTGCAAATTAATTACTGTTGTGGCTGTCATGCATTTGATAACAAACCCTTTAGAGTCATTCAAGTGCTTTCCTGATGAGTGAGAAAAATGTTTCCTTAGAATGTCATGAATGGCATTTTTACCTTGGAGCACATATGGAAATAAAGTCATGAAAAGTCATTTAAGTAATTAAAAATGTCTCAATCTTTCACAGACTGTTTGAATCATTAGTCGGTTCATCTCCAGAATTTTGGTGCCAGAGTTAACCTGATGGTTGAGCTTTACAGACGGCCACAAATACAACAACTGACAACCACAAATATCATTCTGATTTTGAAGGACTGGAATAAAAAAAAAAAACAGCTTTAGCAGTTGTGACCTTCAGCAGTCCTGCAGTCCTATTTCAAAACTGTGAAGCAGCCCCAGTTGTTCATCTGAATAAAACATAGATGGTTAACGCCTAAATGTGGTCAAAAGAATGCACCAATAAACAGGGTGCCAGTGAGAGCTAGGCTCCATTTAATAAGACGTGATCTCCCCTGAAGACATGATTTGTGGATTTTTGATTGGTCTCTAAACTATCAACAGCAAGCTATTCTTTCCCTGCCTTTGATGAGATATTCCGTCATTTAAGACAGAACGTGTCCCAGCCCCACTGCCAGGCAGTAGGGGGCAGCGTGATGGATCATCTGACCAAAATCTGTCACTCGAAGACAAAGAGAACCGCTGGAATTCAGCAGCAGAAGAAGATGTTACGTAGCATGGAATACACTGGTGTTCAGCTGCAGATCTGCGGGACAGAGAGCACCGCCACCCGGACACAGAGCGGGACTGCTCGTGCCACAACCGGGGCAGAGAGCGGTCCAGGCCTCTCGGACAGAGACACACAGCTAATGTAAGCATGCTGGTGACAGTTCATTTCCATCCCACACACACACTTCCCCTCGCTGTCACAGACACATCTCCGCTCTGAAGCCAATGGCCACCGTCACCTCCTTTTCACATTCTGTTGATGATTTTCCAAGATGGCGCACAGTTCAACAAGGGAGCAGTGAGGCTGTCCTGTCGGAGAGAGAGGGTTTTGCTGTCCTTAGTTTCTTTTTTGTCTGGCTATTATCCTCAAGCTGCAGCAACTGCGGGAGAATGAATCCCGATTGACTTGACGGAGGCTTGGACTGGACTTGACTGGACTGGAATCACTGAGAGGTGACTCTGGGTATCCATGAGTTTATTTTTGTTTTCCCTTCCTTCTTTTTGGGGGAATTAATTTAACTGAACTGTTCTGTTCTTTGAATCAAGCGAATTGTTTTATTTTTGAACTGAACTGAACTGAATTGAACTGAACTGTGAAGAGGAAGTGCCTTTTTGTTTTGGGATTTTCTGTGGGATGATACAGACAAGATTTGTAGGTTTTCTGGAAGGGACTGCTTCTCTGATTTCTCTGTTGCTGTTTCTGTGATCTATGATTTTCCTAAATACACATATTTCACTTAACGCTTTCTGCAGTGGTATTGTGTTGTTTGTGCCTTTGTTTGCTGGTGTTTGTGCATTCTTCTGGACTCACACCCTGATGAAGTATTGTTATGCACTGACCTAACTGGTATCCCAACCATTCCCTGTCAGACTGTTACAACACACATAATATGAAGTGATAAAAAAACACAAAGATAAAAAAGTTAAGTCGATGTCTCTCTTAGATTTTTGTCCGAAAAGTGGAGTTTCTGATGTATCCAACAAACATTCAAGTGCTTGTAAAAAAGAACGAATAAAGCTAGAACGTACAGAATGTGTAATAAATATTATATATTTTTCTTTCAAGGAGCAGAGCTGGTCTCAGCTCAGCAGTCGGCCTCACATTAAACTTCTATCAAACTCATTTGTCTAAAAAACAGAGCAGAATTAATTAAAGTCTTACATTAAGTGCTGCAGCTTTCCAACCTCCAGCTGTCTTTGGACATTTTATTACTAGAGAGGTGATGTTATTGTTCTCGCTTTAAAGTTTTTATGCATATTTGTTTATGTTTGTTAGTATTTATCTATTATTGTCTTTTACTCCATGTCATTAATGTAAAAGAAGCTTGTTGGCTTTCATTCTCATGTGCTCCGAGGTAAATGGATGCTGTCCAGCTCAGTAAATAGGACAAATTTGTCACCGTGTGGAAAACAGTGGTCCTCCAGTTTTGGACGTAAACTGGGCTGTTCAGACTGCTCTTTGAAATCCATATTTATGAGGCCCGGTGCACTGAGACACTGTGCCCAGTGGCAGCGTGGTCTGTATGCGCACAGAGGTGTGAGTGTGCACAGCTGGATTGATGAGCATCGATTGCATTAGCAGCACCACAACAAACGTTTAGCGGGTGATTGACAAACTGAGAAGCGGACAGGATTTATATGAGTGAATACCAGAACTGCAGACTTGTGAGTTGACATTTGAACTGAATGAACCATGGTTTCAACGGCCAAAATGTTAGTTTTTATCAGACATAAAAGACTTGCAGTAAGTTAGGGTTGCATGAAGGCATGAAGCTTCACTTGAGACTTGAACCACCAACATTGTGGTAACTCACAACATTTTCACACAACAACAGAAAAAGCACCATAAATTAAGATTTAATACTGTGAGCGATCTATCTAAGAAAGCATCTGGATTAGTGCAACATATAAATGAACCTAAAATGAGCCACGGGTGGAAAGACATCACTGTGATAAATGTTTTCCTGCTGCACATTAACTTACCTGAACAGAGCGGGCAAAGATCTCTCCATGCTGTCATGTTAATTAGCACCTGGATAATTGGATGTAATTACATTATATCTGTGAATTCACAGTTTTACATTCATCTGAAGAACACACTTCACACTTCATGTGAGGAGAATTTTATGAATGAAAATGGGACACAGAAAGAGGAGAGGAAAATGGAGGGGAGGACAGACCAGAATTTTTTTACTCACGGACATACGTGTATACTCCAGGGCTCAAACAAAAGTAGAGAGCTGTTTTTGCGTGCACACAGTAGGCTGCTCTTTGTTCACCTGAAAACAAAATGGAGAATCGAAAGTGAAACCTAAGAAAAGTACTCACTCAATACCTAGAATATCCACTAGGGGGCATGAAGCACTCAAAAGAATAGGTAGGGATGGTAGGAACATCTCCCACCCATTATCCAGGGAGTACTGACTTGACCCTTCACTAAGCCCCACCTCCAAACAGCAACTGTCCAATCATAGCCTAGCAACTGTAACTAGAGCTGAGCTGTCAAGCTCTCCATTTCTCTACACGTTGGCTTTTCATAAGTGTGATGTGTGTTGTCTTTTTTTGTAGTCTCTTGGTAAAAAGCCGAGTTAGCTTAACTCTTATCCTAGGTCTCCCATGATCACGGTCCAGCTGGTCTGGCTGTGTGACCTGTCTCAAGGTCCACTGCACTAACCTAGTCCCTGCGCTTCCTTTTTTCATGTTAATGAGTGTATTTCTGTCATCAATCATGTAGATATACCTGCCGTCTTTCACCATCCGACCAATGTTTGCTGAGGTGTAAGCTAGCTCTAGCCTCAGTCTTTTAGCATTAACATTATATCATGTGTGCAGCTGTCAGATAACTTTACATTTACATTTTCACAGGATTCTCTCAAGGAGTTAGCAGTAGCTTACATTAGCCAGCAACACTTTTGAAATCAGCTGTTGAGTCATTATTTAAGCCGACAAAATCCACCTTCGTCAGCTAGAAATGAGAATCTGCTTTTGTTTGCGTCTCTAAGGATTCAAAGACCTCGTGTTTCAACAATTACCCCCAATTTTATTATATTTGCCACCGTTATCACTCTAAACTACATAAATGCAGTGCAAGAATGGAACGTTTGGCAGGCTTAGCAACAGTAACCAAGGAAGGTGGGGCTTAGCAAAGGGTTAGTTGTCCATCTTCAACCGCTTATCTGAAATCAGGTTGCAGAGGTAGCACTTTCAGCAGGGGACCCCAGACATCCCTTTCTCTGGCTACATTAACCAGCTCTGACTGGGGGATCCTGAGGTGTTCCCAGGCCAGGGTGGAGATATAATCCCTGCACCTGGTCCTCGGTCTGCCCCATGGCCTCCTCTCAGCTGGACATGCCTGTAATGCCTCCTTAGGGAGGCGACCAGGTGGCATCCTTATGAGATGCCCTAACCACCTCAACTGGCTCCTTTCTATGCAAAGGAGCAGTCCATGAGTATCATGGACAGGATTGGTGATAAAAGTCCAACTTACTACCGAGAACCCGGACCAAGCTCCCACTTTGGGTGAACAGAGACTGGAAGGCCCTGAGCAGTGACCCCCTCACCTCATACTCACGCAGCACCTCCCACTGTCACAGTTCTGCAGGCCCAGTTTCCCTTGACCTGTTCCCCTTTCTCCCAGTTTCCCTCCTCTCACTCTCCCTTGGTAAATTTCCACTCTACCTATCAGCCACTCCCACCTCATCAGTCCAACTCTACCCACCTGCAAGCTCAGCTGCAGCTCATCCCCAATCAGCCCAGTATAAAGCCTCTCCAGCACTCTCACTCCTGGCCAGACTGTTCTTCAGTATTCCCTGAAAGACTCTTCAGCCTTTTTTCCTGGATTGTTTTCCTTGTTTTGCCTGCCTGTCCCTGTGGCCGCTTGGTGAGTCTGCCTGTCATTACTTCTCCACCTGGTTCCAACTTCCCTGCTGCTCATCCCCAGTCTGCTCTGCTGCATCATCGCGCTTCTGGTTCTGGACTCCTCGCCTTATCAACCTCGTCTCCTGTAAGCCCCTCTGTCACTCCTGCCTGCTGTTGGATGGGTCCGAGGGTTCACGTCCTCCCCCTCGGGTCCACGTTCAGGCTCAGCTCGACCCAATCCCCAAGCCTGAAACCCAGAGACTTTGTGTGGGCCCCGAGCCTGAAGAACGAACTGTAACCTGTGTTTCTTCATCAGCTCTAGTTTCTGTTAAAATAAAGGTCATTACCAACTGCTCCAGATTTTCTGTGTGCTGCTATTGGGTCCAAAGAACACCCGTTACACCCACAATGTTTCCCAAGTAACCTGGTCATACACCTTCTCCAAATCCACAAAACACATGTAGGCAGGATAGGCATACTCCCAGGCCGCCTCCAGGATCTTTGCGAGAGTAAAAAGCTGTTCTGCCATTTCACGACCGGAATGGTTGGAGTTGTGCCAAGCAATAACTTTGATCAAACATTAAAATCTAATGACTGTTGTCTGTCAGTGTTTTGTATAAATGTCATCAGTATTATTAGTAGTGTTACTATGCTTCATATCGGTTCATCCTCCTCAGTGATTGAGAGTTGGAGAGAAATGGAAAGAACTAAGTAAAAGAAATACACAAACAAACAAATTTCAGACCTCCTGAAAAGTTTGAAAAGTTGAAGTTTAGTTTGTCATCGATTGCAAACTCCACCTCCAGTACAACAAGAGACTGAGAGTATTTTTCTTTACTAAATTTCCCTTTGCTCATCATTGGACATTAATAACAGCCAGTGTTATTGTTTATTCATAATGTTGTTGGGTCAATCATGGCTTAGTTATACAACGGCAAGACTTCTTTTTCAGAGTTTTTCTCTCTTTTGGTTTCTTTGTCTTTCTTGATAAGTTATAAGTGACTTAATATATTGTAAATAAATAATTTGAGAGTATATCAAATATATAACGTGCGTTATGGAAGCCTGTTTAAAGGATAAGTCTAATATATTTACTGTAATAAATCAAAATGACCCTGATGTGTCATTAGAAATCTAGGAAACATGCTCAGTTGTCTGACAGTCATCTGACAACATTGCTACAGCCATGTCCCACTTTGAAATTTCCATTCTGGGCCGTTTCATGTTAATTACAGTTCAGATTAATGCAGAATGTTCACTGAATGAGTAAATCTGTGTATGAGTGGTAAAAAAAAATAATAATCTTGCAGAAGGTGTAGATGTTTATAATTGTTAAATTGAGAAAAATGTTAATGGAGTTTGGCAGGCAGTGAGACAGGAAACCTCTGAACTCATCGTCAGGTGTGTATTTTCGTAGCAGTGGGCTTTTGATTTCAGGATGCTTGACTTTAAGTTGACAGACAAGAGAGAGTTATGAACAGCTGATCAACTTACAGTGTCGGACTCATCCTCGCTTGTTATTGTCAGTTTACGATGTTACATTAATATTGTGCTTCTGTATTGCTCCTGCAGGCTGCCTGAGCTTCCTAGAGTCTGGAGCTGGAGGGGAAAACAACTTGCTTCAACCATAGACTGCATATAAATTGAATTTTTCAACCTATTTAATAGACAGTCTGTGGCTCCAACTCAGTATTTGGGCTGCTGTACTAATTTGGATGCACAGTTGTTACATATTGTGCCTTTAAAGTGAACACAAATTGTAGCACTGAGTTTAGGATCCAATCATGAACACAAGAGAAGCACAAAAGCAAGAGAACAAAGACAACAAGTTGATTTAATGGACTTATTTCATTCAGCTCATGTCATGTCTGTGATTCTGTAATTCGTGCCTACAAATGAGAAAACTGTTGCAATCAACTAATGACAACAACAATAACAACAACAACTGATCATTCTGTTCTCAGTTTGCATGCTTGTTTATCACATCCATCATCCCTCCATCTTCATCAAGCTATTGTTGTTGGTTCCTTTTCCATCACAGGCGACACATCCTCAGTCTGTTCTCAGCCTCGTCTCTGTTCCCTTTGATACGTTCCTGTACTCATTATAGTTTGCCTTTGTTTATTGACTGACACTGTGGATTACAGAATTCTGCCTCTTGAAAACTGAAAAATTCCAGTTTTGAAAATAATGCCTAACTGCGTTTGGTCTTTGTGATTTTGTTTGAAGCTGTGAGCCTAATTATGAAGTTACTTTTACAGTAACACAGTTTGCCTGATTGCTGTAATTTCTCAGCTCGTTGGGGAAAATTTGAAACCTGTGTGCTGAATTTGACTTCTGTGTGCATCAGACACAATTATCAGGGTCGCAGCAACTAAAGATAAGAAGCAAATAAGCAGTGTGATTGTATAAAATGTACAAAATTTGTATTGTTATGACACATATCCTGCAGCTAGACACACTGCTTTGGACAGTTCCAGGACGAGAGGAGAATGAGAATGAGGTTAAGAGCTGTGCTAGCCCAGCTTGGACATCAGGCTGCTCCTGGCTGAAATGGGACTCAGGCTGGTTAAGCAACAGGAAAGAGAGTGTAGTGTGTTGAGGTGACAGGGCGCAACACACAAGACACCGGCAGGACGAGGGGACGAGGACACGACTTGACCAATTATTACAGGGTATATAAATGTATATGTAAATAACTGTATCTACTGTTTTATTTTATTTTATATTTTATCCTCTTCTGAGTTGAATTACTTATCTGTATATATGCAGGGTCTGATGTTAAGATTTTTTTCCTTCTCAAATCTATTTGCCCCATCTAAATTCCTACTTGCCCTGCCTAGGAGGTTCTTTTTCTGGCTGTCTGGTGCATACTTTCACTCACAACTTATTTGTAACTAAAATCCTCTAAATGCTCTTTTAAATCTTTTCAAATGTTCTTTTTTTTCAGCATTCTATCTGCCTTGTGTGAGATCTCATACTGTAAATGAAACCTTAGCTCACAGTACAGTACAGTACAGTTTATGTGGTAACCTTATTTGAATTCTACATGCTCTGGATGAACTTCATTCTTTTATCCATATTGAAGTTTAATGTGTGAAATTTTTTCTTCCTTTCATTTTGCACTTGGCCTATGCACGGGACCAGGGCCTTTTGATTAAGGGCTCTAATGTTCCTAATTCTGGATTTAAGAGGGTGGGATTTTGTGGGGGTTGCTGTTTCTTTTTCAAATTCTTGGTCTGTACATCTTTTAATACTGAAAGCACTTTGTGCTTAAGGTTGAAAAGAGCTTTATAAATAAAATTAGCATTATTATTTTTTTTAATAATAATAAAATAATAATATCATTGATTTTAAGATAAGTCATGGTTTATTTTCACATCAATAAAAAATGCCATGATGAAGGTAAGTTCAGATCATGAAGTTTCAGTCCTTAACCACACTACAAATCTAATAAATTCAATGGCAGCAATGTCAGGACAAACTGGGCCTCATGGTTGTATGAACAAATTGTGTGGCATTCATCAGTACCTTCGTGCCGTTCGTATTTTCTTCGGTAAGAAAGCCTCGGAACCACACATAAAGCAATGTGCACAAAAGCAAACTTGCATTTGTGCAGTTAAATGTCATTAAGAAAAAGTTATTTACTTTATGAGAATACAGAAGAAAAATGGCATTCCTCTATTTATTCATTAAATCATTTTAAATGTTTACACTTAAAGATGATTAGGTTACTGAGACTGCAAAACCTGTGTGACCTGGACCTCTGGAACCTCAACTTAGACCACAGACAAAACCACCTCATCCACCTCATACGTAAGTGCTCAACGCTGTCACTTTCCTCCAGACAGAGTTTAATGACAAGTCTGGCATATCCCACTCCACTGTTCAACACATATTCAGGCTCCATGACCCATGTCAGTTACACAAGTTTGCTGTCCTTTAGTGGCATTTCCTTTCCTTTTTTTATTTTCTGTTTTTCTGAGTTTAAGGTTACCTGTCAAATGTCAGTGGCTTGTTACTTTCCTGTTTTGCACACACCACTTAACGGCATAATATGTAACATTTTCCAAAACAACAATGTATCGCCTCATTTAAATATAATCTCTTTCAGTTGTCACTTATGACCCACTAGAAGTGTGGGACTGTGGCTGTATGAGCAGACACCCTGCCTGTCTCCATCTGTATATCCATATCTTCTCATTATTTTGCTGTGTTTGGTACACTTTACTAACCCAGAACGTTTGACGTCCTGGAAATGAGGCTCAACAATGCACTGTCTTCCTAGTGCGTTCTAGAAGAACTTGTACAAATCCTACTGAGTCTACCTGCAAGTCTGCTCCCATTGTTTCCTGGCACACTCATCCAATTTAACACGATTCGAATCCCACATAGGACTTTCTTATTTTCCTCTTTATATTATATATATTTGTGCAAGAACAAATAAAAGAGAAGAATAAGAAAACATTTATGCAAAATGTCTTTGTGTGCTGCAGCTGGAAGTATTTAATAAGAAATGAAGAACTGACTGTTCAAACTGAAAAATGTGAAAGGAAATCAAATTTGTTTGCAATGTTTGTTGGTGTTACTTAACAGTTGTTTGTTGATTTGGTTTTAGAAAAGTCAAAGACTTTAAAGGAATTATTCATCCTAAGTTCAGTTAACTAACATTTTAATTTTCCCTTCCGTTGATGAGATATCTATTAAAGTGCTGTTTTCACTGCGAGGCAGAAAGGGGACGCTGTGACTCATCATCTGACAAAAAACTTTCACTCGAAAAAGAAGGGAACCGCTGGAATTGAGCAGCAGCAGAAGAGGATGGTGTTATCTAGCATGAAAATGTCAGTGCTCAGCTGCAGATTGGCGGGTCAGAGAGCATCATGATCTGGACCACAGAGCGGGGCCGCTCGCGCTGGAGCCGCCTGGGAGTCACGCTGCAGCCAGGTCAGATAGCACCGCGACCTGGGCGCAGAGCAGGGCCGCTCGAGCTGCAGTGCCTGGACCTCCACAGCAGCCGGGACACCGTGAGGCTGCTAACACTGCAGGCCCTTGGGAGCGCTCTGGCCCCTAGGCGTCTTGCACAGTGGTTCGGGGGGTATGGGGGGTAACATACACACCTAATGTTACCCACAAAATGCCTTTTGTGGCATTTTTCATGCAACCAACCAACATTCAAGTGCTTATAAAAAAAATAAATAAATAAATGAAGTTAGAACAAAATGTTTTTTATGTCTGAAACTGGAAGATTTGTTCTTTCTTTTGATATTTTCATGTTAACATATTCACAGAACTGTGGGTGTTGAAAAACCAGTGAATTTTAACAAAATGCTGACGCTGGCTGGCAACTTTATTAAAAAATGCTAAAGGCAAAGAGTTAAGTTGAACGAGGTCAAAACAGTCATCACCCACTTAGCACTCATCATAACACTGGGATTTAAAAGCCCCCAAATTCCAAAGGTGGGTAGATTTTCCATTTGCAGAGTAAAATCTTATTACTGTGTAAGTGCAATAAAAGCTTTGTGATTAAAAAGCCAATAAGAGTAATTTAGGACTGACAACCAGAGTGCAAAAATTAAGGATTTGTTTATTATTATGATAGCTCAGGCTATTTATTCACACTATTCAGTGTGAAACTATGTTTTAATTAAGGCACAAATATAAAAAATATTTTTCAGCTTCATGTAACAGAAATACAACAATATCACTGTCCATCACAGTGTTTCACTGTGAACATTGTCAGATGCCAGTTTGGTAGACTGTGCACAGTAAAGGTTTTGTGTGCGAGCTGTTCCAATTAATTTTAAGTTGAGTGACCAAATTGGCAATTACAGTGATGTATACACTTGAACGTGATGCTCATAATGTGAGTTCAAGATCTCATTCCAAAACCATTGGCATTCATCTCCTGCTCTAAGCTTAAGAGTGATGAGGACTGGTTCACAGTTGCGTCTCTAGTTCATCCCAAAGGTGTTGGATGGTGCTGAGGTCAGGGCTCTGTGCAGGCCAGGCCTGTTCTTCCACACAAAACTGGGAAAAACCATTTACTTGTGGAGCTGTCCTTATTGATTGTATTATCATATTGAAAACGCAAAGGGACAAACAAAACATGTTTGTCATTAAATTGAAAGCAGACTGCAGGCTGTTTTGGTGAAGAATAAGTACACAAAGAGAAGTTGTAGCATCTTATTATGAAGAAAAGAGGGTTTTTTGTTTTTTCTTCATCTTCGGATTAATTTGCAGAGCCATCAGCCAGATTACACGCAAGGACTTACTGGACAGCGGCTGGCTGCGGTCTACAGCTGTACTCTGTGCATTTGAATCTTACGGACAGTTTCCAAAGTCGCTGCGGTCATTAGTGGATGATGTTGAGGACAGCGAGTCCCTCGCTGATGATGACAGTGCGTCCAAAAAACAGAGGGTAAGCATAAGCAAACGCCTTGAACTCTGTATAGTGTTGGTTGTTTAGATGTTTACTTGTGTCAAGCAGCTACATTTCGTGATGTGGTATCGGGTGTTGGGTATCAGAGTAGTTTTATGAGTACGAGTACATGAGGACGGTATTGGACCGATACCCGATGCTGGTATCAGTATCAGTGCATCCCTAATTAACATTTCTTTTTTGCTGGGACTGTGGGACTGAGCTCAGAACCAAAAATTGGAGGCCAAAAGTGTACAGATGTACCACTGTCCACATACCTTTGGACATATAACATGATGTTGCTGTGTGGGTCTTGTCTCTGGTCTCTCTTGAATCCTGCTCAAGCACTGGTCAAATTTCTATTTTTTGACAAATTCATTAACTAATATTGCTTTCAGATGATTCTCAACCATTACATGTCAACTCAGTAGCTCTTCTAAATCAAAGCTAAATAAGAATTATGGTTTAAAAATTATTGATATATTTTGATTAGCATGAAGAGAACTCTGAAGTCTAAACTTTAAAAAATATAATGGCTGCTCAGTATGACTGTGCTGTGAACTGACAAAATGTACAATTTTGACAATTCCTTAGACATAAGCTGTCAGATTTTGTCTGATGGAATTGACTTTAATGTCTAATCAAAAATTTAATCACTAAGAGGTTGACCCGTTACATGATTTAATAGTTTAATAGAGTTTGATCTTTTAAACTATATTTTCAAGCATAATTGACAAGTAAAAATCAGACCCCCATTAAAATACTATTTTGTCCCAACTCTTAAGAATGAGTGACAGTTAAAGTGCCGATTAAACACAGATTTACTGCCAAACAGCATGAAATGAGCTCAGTGTCTCTCACAGAGTTGTTTATCAGTCACTAAAAACTGACTTCTGCACCAGCTGTGGACATCTGTGGCGTTGAGGCCAGACAGACAGAGGTCAGATGACTCGATGCTCCTTTAATGCAGAACAATTACAATGAGACGGAGACACGCATCAACACCGGGAAACTGAAATCACGCTAACAATCAGTGTTCCCAGAAATAATCAGTTATCGCTGTATGTACTACACACAGAAGTCAGCTGAGCCAAAGTGCACACTGGCTTAATCCGTGCTTGTGTTTACTCCATCCATCTCATTTGTTTAAGCCTGTTGCACTTCATCCAGGCTTCCCTCACTCTTTATCGCTCCTTCAGCTGCTCCTGCCTGCATCTGCAGTTATCAGGGCTGAGACAGAGGATGCTGTGACGTGTGCGGCTCGGCTGACTGGAGAAGATAACTTTGGTTTTACAGAAATCTTCCTTTATTTTGTCAAATATATCTTTACTGTCTTTTTTTCAAGAAAAACTACCAATTACCCTAATTATACTGGCACACACCCAGACGGTAACAAAACTATCAAATTCAGTGCTGTAGCCAGGATTTTGGAAACTTTCCCCAACACAACTTCCTTTGCAGTGTTGAAGTAGACACCAAACCAAACTTCTCTCACATTATATGTTTTCATATTCATTCAAGGTCGATTCATTTATCATACAACAGGGTTAGATGTAGTTCCCTCTTTTCTACTCATAAAACCCAACATTTAATCAGTGTTTCCCAGTTCAGGTCCTCAGGGCCCACTGCTCTGCATGTTTTAGATGTTTCCCTGTTCCATCACACCAGATTGAGATGATCAGTTCGTTATCGGGCTTCTGCAGAGGATTGATGACGAGCTGATCATGTGAATCAGGTGTAGAATCAGGGTAGTGAGCCCTGAGGACCAGAACTGGGAAACGCTGATTTAAATTACATTCAATAGATTGGTTGAAGAGATAAAAATAAAGCAGATTAATTTACATGATGGGTGCTCAAAATAAATTCAAGTATGTAAAGCAACAATAAATGTATTCCGAGTTTGTCACACCACCCAACCAATTTTGAACGATTAAAGAAAATCTCTAATTAGGTTTCAAAATCATGAAAAAAGAGCAGTTTTCTTGTGTTTTGTTTTGTGTTTTTTTTTACTTCTGTGTCAGGTTGGTGGAACCGAAGTGAGCTGCTGGGCTGATTTGGACTGCGAGAGCTGCTAAAGGGACATTCATAACCGACCATTAGAGAGGGTGAGGAGAACAGGGAGATGGTCCCATTCGCATTGGTTCGTGGGGCTTATATAGTGTTGGGGGACCATGGTTGCAGCACATCATTGAGCCATGTTTCAGGTCTGCCCATAAAATCCTGAACACAGAAAACGTGAATAACAGTTTAACGGTCTAACCCCACAATTCAGTTCTACATAGTTCTCAGTGTTTTCATGTTTTTGGATGGCCTGTTCTCCTCCTCCATGGTTATCAACCTGCCTGCGTGGGCATGGTGGCAGAGGAGAGGAGGAGACGCTGTGCTGCTGATGACTGTCATCACTCTGTGTGTGTGTGTGTGTGTGTGTGTGTGTTGAGGATAATTACGTTTTCCACAGAAGAATCGGTAGTTTTATGAGCCCATGATTCATATTCATATTTTGGGAGTAAAAAAAAGACCCAGTGCTTAGGGAAAATGATCCACCCCTGTCGGAGGCGTTGTTGCATCTATGAGCAAAGTATAGCGCTTTTTTCAAAATAAAAGTCCTCTGTCTCTGTGATGTTGCTACTGGGGGGACAAATGCATGTGTTCTAAATATTTAGGGGCATGGGTCCCGACTCCCTGAAAAAGACTTGATACCAAAATGTGTGGGTTTTAAGGCCTATCATGACCATGCCATTATAATTAAGGCACTTTATGTGTTTAGAGAGGGTTTTTTTGTGTGTTTCTTCCATTCTTATGTATTGTTATCCAAAGAACATCCCAAAACAAACTCAATTTGAGGAAGCCTCAAACTGTTTTGTGGTTCAGTTATGAATTTGAGTCATCTTCTGATGGTCCTTTCTCTTGATAATCAGTTCAAGCCTAACATGTTGCTCAGCGACACTATAGTCTTTTACAAAATGTCTCTAACATGTTCCTCCTTTGTATCTTTCAAATTCAGAGCAAACTTTCATTTTTAGTGTGTTCATAATTGTATCTGCACAAATAAAGACCTTTTTCTATCATAAAATACACTGGTGCAATACATTATTCACCAGCTGACACTGCTTACAAGACAGGCTAATGCACACAAGAGTCCTGCATATGAGATACATCAGGAAGGCCATCAACACTGAATAAAGCAAAGAGAGAATATGGCACATAAAAGACTGCAGCAAAGCTAATGGCTGCAGGAGGTGAAGGGCCATGCAGATCATAGAGTCTCAGTTATACAAATAATTATCACACAACGGTATTACCAACCTACTCAGTAGAATGACCATAAAATACTGTTCTCAGGACACCCAAGTTCACTGCTTAAATTCTCCATTGTCCAAGACTCAGCCTTTTGGAAAGTCTACAGTTAAAAAACAACAGTTAGGTCATTAGTTCTATGTAAATGTGGGCAGAAAACCTGATATTATCACGTGGTATCTGGTCAATACCTCAATGTATCTGGTGGACAATGCAAGATGAAGGCAATCCTGCCTCCGTCAGTTCCACCCAAATGCGGGGATTGTTAGCATGTCATCTGCTTGCCCTGCTGTCATTTGCTCAGTACTTTTCCACTCACCCTGCCCCTGCTCACTCCTCCTGTCAGCCACTTTCACCTCATCAGCCTACTTCGTTCACCTGTGCTCACAGCTGCACCTCATCACCAATCAAGCCAGTATTTAAACTCCTGCTCCCCCTGTCACTCACTGCCAGATTATTTTATATCACTCATTGCAAGACTCTCCAGCACTCTTTTCTGAATTGATTTCCTGTTGCCAGCCATGCCTGCCTGTGACCTACCTGTCGTGTCTGATTCCCAGTAAACGCACCAGCCTTCCATCCCCAACCACGACATCCGCTTCTATGTCCTTGGTTTCTGTTCATCTGTGGCTGCCTGGCATTTCCGTCCAATGATGATGCTACAGTGTGAGTGTTCCCATCTGCTTACTTGTGATTGCTGTGGTTCAGAGACTCTCTCCGTGACGCCACACATGCCTTTGTGCGTGCGTCCTGTGTGTACTTACCTATTGGCTTCTCTGCCAGGCCTCGCTTCATTTGTTCACTTGTTTGCTTAACTGGTTCAGGATTTTCGAGAGGGGTATGGTTGCAGACCTCCAGCGTGAGGCCACTTCAGGTGCAGGCTCCTCTCTCAGGCCACCTCCAGCGTCAGGCCCGGAAATAAATAAACTTTTTTCCAAACGACTCAAGTGACGGACTTTTGCTATTTGACTGCCGCTGTGTCTGACTTTTGCCAGTTGACTACTACCGTGGCAGTAAGTGACAATGACAATTTATATATCCCAAAAAACAAATGCACAGGTTGCATATGTTTGCCGTTTTACTAGCCGCTCGCCACACGTTAATTACCAAATGACTCTCTGGGGATTTTTCCGCCTCATCGACCATCACCCACTCACCTGTTTTCTGGTACAGTTTGGACCATCAAATAAACCACCTAACCAGAGACTCTGAGGAGATTTGTTTTGAGTGTTGAAATGTGTACAGCCTAACCTGCCCAACTGTGTATTTGCTGAGTACTGTTACTGGTCTTTTGTGTGCTGCAATTGGGTCCTACCAGTACCCCGTTACATGTCATTCCTGGCTTGAACAACAAAAATTTTATGAAGGAGGAAAGTGCCATTCATGGAATTTCAGTCAAAATGAAATAGCTACACTAATACTCTCTGATCTCTATTTATAGCATCTTTCATTCACACCGAACTTACCCTTCCAAAGTGCACAGTCCTCCTCTCCAACATCTGCAAAAATGCTTGACTTGACAAAGTGGGTGCATGTATGTGCTTAAGATGTGCTTAAGACATCCATCGGAAACAATGTGTCGGCATTCACAGTTGCTGGCCAACACCCACCCACAAAAGAGGGGCTCAATAATCAGGGATAAGCCATAAGAAATGCATCCCCCTTAAAAAATATCTGAGTTTCATTTGCCTAAAACATTTAACAAGTCCACTTTTAAGCCAAAGACATTCATGCCCCCTCTAGATACAAAAGACAGCCCTTTTGATAGGAGAGACAAGTGTTCATCAGACAGTTCTATTTTTAGAAATATTTATTACCATTTCTTGGAATAAGTTCATGTCCATGGTCGTTGTCTTTGCCTTTGGTGTTCTCTTGCCTTGTCTGCACCTCTTTTTTGTTGGTACTGCCTGTGGCGGTTAGCCAAAAAAGAGTCGTGGTTGTGTATTGTGGTTTACTGGTGTCACTGTCGAAGGTAAAATTGCTCTCTCTCAATGAGTCTTCTCTTGGTTTTTTCCCTCCAGTTACTCCTTGTTTTTTGGGATCCTGCTGTGAAGTTGGGGACGTGCATGCGCAACTGCACATCTGCTGCTGGTTCATGGGATTGTCAGTTCTGTTTCCCAGTTGTATATTTCATTTCTTTAGTATTATTCGGTGTCTCTTATATATATATATGTGTATATATGTATATATATAAATATATCTTTTATTGAGCATTTGATGTCCACGAAGGTCTCACCAAACTTTTGTTTTATCATTTCTTCTTGAGAGTTGAGTCTTCAGCTTCTGTGGCAACCTGTCCAATAATCAACAGCATCAAGCCCATTGAGCACCTGAAGAGAATTTCTCTGCACTGTTTCCCTAAGTTCATGTTGGAATTTCCAGTTGTAGGAGCCTTCTAGATTTGTGGTCCTCTGGGGATTTTTTTTTATTCCTCCAGTATGTACTCATGCATTAACAAGCATGTCTTTTTTAGCCACATTTTCTCCAATTTAATTTTATGGTCTTCAGTTGAGAGAGAGTCACTAATGTCCATACTTGAAAGTAGAATTCTCTGAGTATCTTCACTGGAGAATTCAAATGTGTTGGTGCAATTGTAAGTGAGAACATTTTTCTATTGTCTGGCTAATGACATAGTAATCAGGTTTAAGTATTGACCAATCTCAGCAGTCCTCTGATTGGGTGATTGAAAATGGAGGGAGTCTCTATGTTTGTATATATGTGGAAATATTTGGATGAAGAAACATTCATCTCAACAGAGCTCTTTGTGTACAACAGACAGATGTATTATGAAGGAAGAATCTTGCCGCAAACACTTAAAACAATAGCACATTTGTGCTTTTTGAGTGACAATGTCAGAAGCACCTGCTCAACCATCTTTGCTGCATGCCACAAGTGCTTGCATCAAGGGCTAGACCCATCCATTTACTGGGGATTACTGTATTACATGACTACAACTCAGTTCATAACCTCTTTGGACTGGAAAATTGATTCTTTGGTTCCTGAGAAAATGGTTAACAAGTATCTACGGGACCAGTTATCACTCATGTGTGCTGTATTGGTACCTGCAGCATTAGGCTGCTTCATGTGTGGACTACATAGCAAAGGCCTTGTGAGAAACAACCCTGACAAACGTGTGTGTGCCATTGCTGACATGACAAGACTCATCCAGGTGTATCTCATGACTGAGGAAAACATGTGCTGCTTCATTTTCCAACAATGTGGCAACTGTGGCTGTTTAGAGCTGATGGAAGACCCATTCTAAACTTTCCTGTCACCAAGAACTTATCAGCCAAAATAAAGAGAGCAGCACAATATGCAGTTCTTGCACCAGCCAAAAACGCCTAATACAAGTTATTCAATGGTAGCCAAATACATTTTTGACCAAGATCACATCTTCCTTAGAATGGGATGGGAATTTTCTGATCATATGCTAAGCGGAGAGAGAAGTGACCTAACAATCATGGTGGAGACAACAAAAAACATTATTTGCACTGCTATTCTTTCTGGATCTTTGTGCCATTGTTATTGAAAGTCTCTTATGCTGTGAAAATCAGCAGCTACAACAATTCCTGGGCATCTTCCTCCAGGCCACAACTAGATATTTAGTCATTTCAATTTTGGAGATTTGCACACTTCAGCTAGCAGAGCTGGCCGGAGCACATAGCTGGGTTCAGTTAACTAAAGGGTTCCTATTGGAAGGACTAGAGACACCAAACTCTGGAGTTTCACAGGAGTCTCCTCATCATCTGGTGGCAAACTGCCCCAGCTTGTTGGTAGCCTTTGATCTGGGATTCTTCCAGGAGGGGCCAATCTTTGTGTCATTGAGGGCAGTGGGAATCTTACTTACGCAAACTCTGAAATGAGAGCAATGGAAATAGTAGTGTTTCTACTTGAAGTGAAAGCCTACGCATCCCCCCCTTCAAGAACAGAAGCATACTTTTTCTGTCAATATGTACTTTCAACACCTCTTGATGTTCTCAATGAAGCAATCATTGACCAGATGGTCAACCAGACACTCCAAGATGGGAGAATCAGGCAGATGTCTTGAGAGTGCTTAAGACCCATGCTGCTTGTGTGAGGAGAGTTTTCCATCACATCAGTTTAGCCAATTATGCTGAAGCTGGAAGGACAAAATATGGATTGTAACCTTGACCAGGCATGATTACTTTCAGTGACTGAACAAACTAATAGCCATTGGGGCAAAGAAATACCATTCTACTAGGTCAGGTGCCCTGTGGCTACTTTGTACTACTGCTGTACTGAAGTTGTACGGGTTGGGAGGGACAACACACTTGAATGCAATTCCTTGATGGCAGAGTCAGCCAGAGTTCATCACATGCCACAGGCCACAGAGGAAACCCACTTGGCATCAAACCTTGTTGTCATGTTTAGGGTCAAGGATTGTGAGAGAGAGGACACCATTACCCACGAGTACGGGATTCAAAAATTACATGTCTTGCAAATCAAGAGATTTAAGGATGCTGGAGATGAAGAGGCAAGGAAATGTTTTGTCCTTCCTGAGCCACTGATTAGAACACACCTGGTTCAGTCCACACCTGCAGGCTTAATCAAAATGAGGCTACGTAGTGACTGATGACTGCTAGAGTTGTGCTGCCCTATATTTAAAAAAATGTTTAAAAAGTAAGAAAGAGACAAAGAATAAACACATATCCTATGAGTACAAAAAATGTGTTATCTAAATGTTTTAATCCACTTTATAGCATGTTTTTGTGTTGAGTGAACAGGGGAGGGATGGAGAAATGACAGCAGGGGGCAGGATGAGAGGATAATAGGACTGCTGTGTGAACATTTATAGAGAGTAATGTGGTTTGAGGCTAATGGCTTGAATCATGTGTCGTTCATGGAAACAAACAGCCACAGAGAGACTCCTGAAAGCCAGAGCCGTCAGCAGTCCACCACCTGCGACTGAAGACTCGTCAGTCAAGGTGAGCTCGCAGGAACAAGAGGCCATGCTGCTTTCCTCCACTTAATTACATTTCCATCTGGTCCTTTTTCATCTTAGCTAAGTATGTAAGTGAAATGGTGTTGGAACAAATAAAGATTTATCCTTGATCAGAAGTGTGTTCAGACAGGATTTTTCATTTTTAAGTTAAAAGGACAGTTCACAAACCAAAAACTCTAAAAAGCTCTTTATCCCTCCGTAAAGATGCAGCATTTGACAGATGCGGTCTCTAAAGTGGGACTGCAGTGACAGACACACCACAGCCTGTGATTCTGAAGATGTTTTAGTTAAAAGTTGCACATCATGAAATTTCAACATGTGCCGAAACATGGAATTAACTGCAACTAATCTTGCGGTTAATGACAGCTGATTGACAGCTTTAGCGTGGGCACACTTGTCACATCAGTACATGGCTCCTTCTGTCGCATTTTGGGTTCTTCTGACAGTGTTTTAAGTCCTACAGTCCATCTGCACTAGATGGGTCACTGACAGTTTTTTTTTTTTAATCCAGTTCTCTGTGACAGACATTAGCATTCTGAGGAGGAGCCTGAGACTTTTTTAAGCCCAGTTAAATTTTAGTAGAGGACAGCGTGATTGTCTTTGGGGGTTTCAGACGAATTACTTAAGATCACAGGGCCATGAAATCCACGAGCTTCTTGATTGATGGAGCTGTCTGCTTTCACTGATGGCCAGACCTGCCTTTTAAACAGTCTGTGAGACACTGACTGACAGAATATCAGATAGAACACATCTGAGTGATCAGTGATCTGTTCAGTTATAAAGTCTTCTTATCAGGGGTGTGTTATTAATTAGGCAGATACAAGGGTGAGATCAGTGTATTTCTGGATGTTATAAGGAATGCCAACTCTCTGAACCTGATCAATATAGGAATTTAAAGATACATGTCTCATTTCTCATAATATCGCCACCAATCTATCCCTTGAAACATTATCTGGGGCTTTTATCAGCCATGAAGAGAAAGAATAAGTAAAAACTATGGCAAAAAATTGCAACATTCTTGTCTTTTAAACTGACAAAAATCATTTGTTCATCAATCCATGACACAATTCAAAGGGAATCAAAAGTTAGATTCTTTGGTGGTCCACTGGAAGGTGAGGGACCTCTATAGAACACTTTTCACAGCAGATATTTTGGTGCGAAATAGTGGAGTAAACACAGTTGTTACCAATAATATTAATCAAGATTCTGTTACGTTCAGGTTAAACTTGGTCAGGGTGATGCTGCCATGACAAAGATCTGTAGTAAAATACAGCTGGGTTCAAGACATGTAATGGTAATGGTCATTACAATACTTTACTACAGAGCCTTGTTCTGACCCACTTGTTTTCTTTTCTAAAGTTACTCCATTACGCTGGTAATACTGCCTCCTGCCTTCCTGTGTCTATTTCAAATTAAAAGCCTGTTTTAGTGGCCACCAATTGCCATTTGCTATGGTGTGGTTTTATAATGGGAAATAAAAAAGAAAAATCTAACTTCTCAGTTCCTAAACGTGTGTTATGGCAATTCATGATGTATTTTTGTAAGTTTGGGCCCCAGGGTGACACAGAGTTTGTCTTCCCACTGGTCCAAAAAAAAAAAAAAAGAAAAAAAGAAAACATCTCCAAAAAATCCTTTATTCCCTCTGCAATCACCACCTTGAACAGTTTAGACTAGACACTGTATTTTTACCATTCTGCATTTTGTCACACAAGTCTCTTCACTCTTGTGACTTTCTAAAAAATTGCTGAGCCTTGTCAAAGGAGATTTTCTGTCACCTTGGCAGATAATAAAACTTTTCTATTCTATCCTTTTGGGTTTTCAGCTGAAAAAGTCTGGGAACCCCTGCTCAAATGTACTGGTAGGTAAAAGTGATGTTGCCATATTTTTGTGTGATGCTGTTTTAAATAACAGCGGGACTTTACCCTTTTACACACGAGTTAGTCTGTGGTAATTGCTATATAAACAGTCCCTTATCTGTGTTTGTTCTCAGGACACTTCTACTGTTGAGATTATGCTGTAAAGTTATACTCATAATAACAAAATTAAAAGCCAATTGCCCCAAGTGTCCCTGAGAGGCTGCAGTGCTAATTAAGTGCCAAATTACATGAGCATCGGATGGAGCAAACAATATACTAATGATGTAGGCTAATTTGTTCTGTCACGGTTTCATTCAAATACATGTTTCATGGCAATTTTCTCAAATTTAAGAGAGCTCTCGAGTTTTTTTTTTTTTTTAGTTGTGTCCTCAAATCAAAGTGTTGGACTAAAGACAAACCACATCACATATCTTGAGCCATTGTCAGGCTTTGCAAGTATTTGCAATACAAATTATAGGGCAGCTTTGTCAAAGCTGATTCGGATCCATTATGACCCCCAAGTTTGGGCTAGGGGATGAGGGGTGTAACAATAAATAAACGCACCCGGGTGAAAAAGGAATAAGGGAAAACTGAGAATATTAAAAAAAAAGGTTCTTTTATTAAGAAATTAAGTGTAAAATTAAGTTAAATTAAATAAAACAAAATTATCTCAATCTCAATCTTCTTAATTAAACAGCCTTTGCTAGCTGGCAGAGCTAGCAACACATATACACACTGTGGCACGTAACAGTATCACACACTTGCTAGTTCAAATTTCTGGACCAATTTGGAAAATGTGGCTATGACGGGGAAATGAATCCAAATTTTAGTGGTGCTGACCATTAAGTATAAACCAACATTCAGACAAGGAAAAAAAGGAAATGCCAAAACACTGCAAATTTTGTTTTTTACACTATGAGAGCGAGCTGGACAACTGTGAAATCGCAGTGACTGTTATTTAAATCATCACTGCAGTGGCTACCAGGTAAAGAGTAGAATTATTCCAGTCACCTCACAAAGCAATCTACAAGGAATGTGCACTTGAATGTATTTGATGAACCCCGTCTCCTTGAAATTATATTTATATTGTACGGATGCGCTTTCCCAATTACATTTTGATTGGAAATATAATTACTGCCTGGAATGTATTCAGTGGCAATGTATTTTTTTCCCTGAGTTAGTAACACCAGACAAGACCAGAGTTTACATCCTGACTCCCACTGAGGTTAGGATTAGAGAACAAAGGCATTTCAGTTAAGGTTAAGGAAGGACTACTGTTTCCATTAAACACAGTGGTGGACAAAGTACTCAACCCCAGTACTTGAGTCAACGTATAGATACTCCTGGTCAAATATTACTAAACTACAAGTAAAGTTGTTCAGTCAAAATTTTACTCAAGTACTTGCTTTTGAAAATACTTAAATATTCACATGTACAAGTATAGAGCAGACGTGTCATTGTTTGCAGGAGGTGGTTGAAGAATGGCTGGTGGCTTGAAGACTGGCAGATGGGAAAGAGGCAGATCAAGATGATCTTGGAGCACAGAGGATGAACTCGAAGAAAAAGCGAGAAACACAAGAGAAAAATAACACCCTAAAAGAACCTGACACTAGAAGCCACAAGGCTTGATTTCTTACCACTTGGTAGACTGAACAAATTGACACCAGAAAAGTGATGACCAGGGGTTTAAACACTGCAGGGCTGACGAGGTCTCGGGATGCAGGTGAACAGGATGGGAGTGCAGGTCAGCTGATTGTTGCCAGGAGTGATTTTCATTTGATAAATTCGTCTCCACATTGTTTACTTTGGTTGGATTTTTTTTTTTTTTTCTTGCATTATCTACACAATAATACACACACACTACAGCTGTGTGTGAAGAAATGAAAACAAAAAAACAAAGACAAACTGCTGCTTTGTGTGATGCCACAACTCTTTGTGATGAAATGATCCTGTCATAAAGTGTTAAGATGCCGACACACAAGGTGATGGCGCATTATATTGCGTCTCACCATATAACTGTTTTATTATGTATAGATGCCTACATGACAGTACAAAGTAAACACGCCACCACAGCTTTTTTTCCTGATTCATCCATTAAAAAGTGTGTGACAGTGATGATCTCTGAATCATCGCTGCACCAGACGCCTCCTTTTCACCTGTTTCTGTCATTATTCGTAACATGCGGCGATTTGCTTCTATGAGTTATTTCTTCATGAGCTCTTTGTGACACTAGAGAACATAAATATTAATATTGCTGCAGAAACTTCTGTCAGTCACTAGACTTTAATTTCCCTGCGTGGGACGTGATGATGCAGGATGATGCTTGGCAAAACAGTCCAATCAACATCACACCTCTTGGTAAAAGACTTCTGTGTAGGATACACCGGTGCATCCTTGTTCCCTGCTCCTCCAGAAGCCTCGTTTCTCTTCACTCCATGTCTCCTCCAGGTATATTTAAGCAAATGGAAGATCCTTCATGACTTCCAGGTTGATGGAGGAGACAGGAGACAGAATTCAGCGTAATGAAAAGCACCCCAGGTGTGAGCATGATGAAGGATCTTCCAATTGGCTAAATGCACCTGGAGGAGACAAGGAGTGAGGACAGAGGAGGCTTTTGCAGGAGCCCAGAAGCTCAGAGCAAGGATATGCTGATGTATCCTATGCGGAAGTCTTTTATCAAGAGGAGTGATGTTGATTGACAGTTGACAATTTTGACGGCTTCCATCCTGCATCATCAGGACATACAGGGAAATCAAATCTGACTGACAGACGTTTCTGCAGCACTTTAAGGATTCTGATTGAATATTTGTGTTGGTGTCACAAAAAGCTCATGAAAGAATAACTGATTATAAGCATTATTAGTATTATCAGACTGCAAATTGCCACAAGTTCTGAAATATGACACAAACAAGATGAAGAGTCGTCTGGTGCAGCGACAATTCAGAGATTATTACTGTGGAATCACTGTCACACACTTTTTAATGGACTAATCAGGAAAAACACCTGCAGCAGTGAGCTTACTCTAATCTACAGATAATAAAATAAAACACAGTTACATGATGATGAGATGTGATATAATGCACCGTCATGTGTCAGCATTTAACACTGTAAATCAACTTCACTGCAGAGAGTTGTGGCATCACACAAAGCAGGAGTTTGTTTTTTTTTTCATTTCACAATAAAATCAATACATTCTTACACAGCTGTGTGTGTACTATTGTGCAGATAATTATGCAAAAAATAATTAGTCTAAGTATCTCCTCCTCGCATCCCTCTTTCATGTCCTTTCTGGGTGGAGCTAAGACGCTAGGGAAGGAGGCAAGTGGAGGAGACCGGGAAATCAATCATCTCCTCTTTCCATCCGCTATCAGGAGGGATCTTCCAGTTACTTAAATAGACCTGGAGGAGACGAGGAGTGAGGAGAGAGGAGGCTCCTGGTGGAGCTCAGAGGGAGGAAACACTGTTGATTGGATAGTTTTGGAAATTGTCATCCTGTGTCATCAAGTCCCATGCAGGGAAATTAAAGTCCAGTGACTTGATGGTGAAATTATTCTTAATCAAGTGTTTCTGTGGACATTTGTACCAGTCACTATGACAGCTGATACAGCTGTGCAGCTTGTCATCAGATACTAAAAAGAATAGAGGATTTTGCAGCTTTTGTCTCCTCCATCCATGCGTCTCTTCCTCACGTCTCTCTCTCATATCCTCACTGAGAGGAGCTGAGACGAGAGGAGAGGCAGCAAGTGGAGGAGACGAATTCACTGAATGAAAAGCACCCCTCGTCTCCTCGACTCGCGTCTTGGCATTTCCCCAAGTCATCGCTGCATCAGACGCCTCCTTTTCATCCTTTGCGGTGGCGGACGGGAATTGACTTCCGGGTCAACGAAGGAGACGAGGAGGCAGAATTCAGCACAATGAGAAGCACCCAAAGACAGACAGGGGGACACAGGAGGAGAGGGAAACTGAGGGAAACTCTTGGGATTAAACTGGAGGCATGACAAAAACAGATCTGATTGTGAATTGTTGAATTGTGTAACAAAAGTTGAGACGGATTAAAGTTGTTTTCTCCAGGGTCCACATGTCTGGACACAATGATACTGTCTCTGATTGAGTTGCTGCTACTGTTGTGCTTTATCTCTGTGAGTCTGTGGAACTAAAAGAGCACAGTTGCTTATGTATCTTGGAAAACAACAGATAAACCTGAACTCTGTGACCTTGTGTCTGTTGCCCTGGTGATCTTCATCGTTTTTCTTCTTCTCTGAATGCAGCCTGTCTATGTGGGTGACCTCTACTCTCTCTATAGCCCTTTTTGTTTCACACGCAGCGCTATGCACATTTTTTTAAAGGTCGACCTTACAAAAATACGTTATAATTGCTTTAATTAGGCTCTTTGGTGGGCAGTATTCAATATTTAACACCATTCAAACAGCAGATAGTAGGGGATTAAAATAAAGTGAATCACTTCCTTCAAACCTGCAACTAAACCATCTGTCTCATCATGCATCTATGTTTGTTTTTCCGCTTTTGATTCACAAAGTTTATTATAATCAAGTTCCTCCACATTGTTTTTCAGGGATGTTTGTCATCTTTTTTTCTTGTCTTTTGTTGTTGATTATCTCGCTTCTCCCTAATGTTCATTCTCGGCTCACAAAATGAGCACAGCACAGTATTTTCATCTGTGAATAATGCGGTCTTTGTAGTCTTTTTTTTCCCTCTGCAGTGAAAGGATTAAGTGCAGGAGATAAGAGCGAAAACAGAAAGTAGTCTGACATTGAAAAGTGGAAAGAAAGAGGTCGGGGGTGCGTGTGGATACTTGTAGCTTTCAGTCTTAATGATGCAGGTTCCAGATCTTCAGATTTCTACAAGGAGGGTTTTCATTGTCTGTGAATGTTTTTATTCATTTAAGCACCATTGAAGTTGTTGTTCTTGCTTAAACAGAAGGATTAGTTCACCTTTTCATGTGACACACAGAGGAAAATGTTGTGTTCATTTCCTGTCATTGTCACATAATCCTTTCACAATCATAAAGCAGTGTAATGTTCTCAAAAGGGCATCAGCTTTTACTTTGACTGCAGTGTTTTGGGGGGAAAACATTTAAAAATGGTACTGTGGCTAAAATCATGTCATCAAAGGAAGAAAAGAACTGAAACAGTGGAAAGGGTGCAGAAAAAGAAAGGAAAAAAGTGAGAACTTTGCAGAAAGAGTATAGACTGATGGCAGAAAATGGGTGAGAAGAGCTGAATGAAGCTGTCAGATTTTGTTTAATTGAAACTAAACTAAATCATCCAAGTAGCAAGTCACAGAGGTTTTCTCATTTATATTAATTAAATATACACTCATTGGGAACGTTATCAGGTACAGATATCTAATCAACCAATCACATGGCAGCAACTCAATGCATTTAGGCATGTAGACATGGTCAAGATGACCTGCTGAAGTTCAAACCGAGCATCAGAATGAGGAAGAAAGGCGATTTGAGTGACTTTGAACATGACATGGTTGGTGGTACCAAACAGGCTGGTCTGAGTATTTCAGAAACTGCTGATCTACTGGGATTTTCACGCACAACCATCTTTAGGGTTTACAGAGAATCATCCAAAAGAGAGAAAATATACAGTGAGCGGCAGTTCTCAACAACCAAGGTGTGCAGAAGACCATCTCTGAACACACAACACGTCAAACCTTGAAGCAGGTGGGCTACAGCAGCAGAAGACCACACCGGGAGCCACCTCTGTCAGCTAAGAACAGGAAACTGAGGCTACAAGTCACTGGGCTCACCAACTTTGGACAATAGAGGATTGGAAAAATGTCGTCTGGTCTGATGAGTCTCAATTTCTGCTGCAAAATTCAGATGTTCGGGTCAGAATTTGGCAACATGAGAGCATGGATCCATCCTGCCTTGTATCAATGGTTCAGTCTGCTGGTGGTGGTGTGATGGTCTGGAGGATATTTTCTTGAGTTCTTAGTACCAACTGAGCATCATTTAAATGCCACAGCCTACCTGAGTATTGTTGCTGACCACGTCCCTCCCTTTATGACCACAGTGTACCCATCTTCTGATGGCTGCTTCCAGCAGGAAAACATGACATATCACAAAGCTCAGATCATCTCAAACTGGTTTCTTGAACATGCCGATGAGTTCACTGTATTCCAGTGTCCTCCACAGTCACTAGATCCCAATTCAACAGAGCACCTTTGGGATGTGGTGGAACGGGAAATATGCATCATGGATGTGCAGCCAACAATCTGCAGCAACTGTGCGATGCTCTCATGTCAATATGGACCAAAATCTCTGAGGAATGTTTGCAGCACCTTGTTGAATCTATGCCATGAAGAATTAAGACAGTTCTGAAGGCAAAGGAGGTCCAAAGTGTAACTAATAAAGTGGCTGGTGAGTGTATAAGGATTTATAAATTTAAATGAGTTTACATCAACAAAAAAGATCATGGTAGCCCTACTGTGTGTTCTTTGTGTTCTGAATGATTTTGTGTGTTTGGCAGAGTTGATTCAAGTCCTCATATGCATAAAATGCTATTTAATAATAATAATAATAATAATTTTTACACAGTTATATGGTTTAATAACCAAGAATTCAACCTTTAACATAAAATTTCCCAGTATAATTGAAGAGAAAAATCAAAACCTCAAAATGTAGATTTGTAGATTTGGGTTTCCATTGGCTTTAATAATAAATAAAGTAAAAGCTTATTGGAGAAAATAAGTTAAATGTAGCTTCACCACGTTTGATCCTTGTCTGGAGGCACCACGAACTGACTGCCGCTCACAGATAAAACCAGCCTAAATAAGCATACACGTTAATATATTTTGGCTCTAAGCCATTAAGTGATTAAAAAGTAGCAGCACTTTGCACTCTGTTTCTTACCTCTAACTGGGAGCCGGTCTAAAGCCAACAGAAAAGGTGAAATGTGCTCGATTCCCCAAGTTTGAGCCAAATGTGTCAGCAGGGATGCATTGGAGGGAATGAATGAGGGTGTGTGACAGCATCAACAAGTTTGGCTCCTTGGTTGACCAGCTTGCACACACATACGGCAGCGACTGTAGCTGTAAAGCCACACTATCTCCTGTGCGAACACGCCAAATTTGATTTAGCTCGGAGGATCCAGCCAGCGGTGGCCCTGAACGCGACATGGTAGAAAGTAACAAATCAAACAGATTTGGCTGAAATTTGGTGGCTGGGTGTCATTTGGCCTAAAGATCAGTTTGATTTTGGCAGCAGTCCTGATCTGGGATCCCTGCCATTAGAGCAGATCAGTTTTTATCCGTCGCTGTTACATTCTGTTATGTGCTGCTGTGAAGAGCCAACATACAGGCTCACCATGTGAGCTGCCAAACAGCATAGTATTTATCTGCTGTTTCAACTGATAATTAAACCTGGAACAAACTGGATCAGCAGATAGAAACTACTGCAGAGACTGCAGCTGTATGAGTTACAGGACTGTATAACTCATAAAGCTGCAGTCTCTAAGTGATAGAAAGCAGTGTGGCTTCAGTTTCCCTGCATTGTGTTTTCTTAGTGAGTTTGACTGATCAGTGTTGGAACTTGCTCAGAAAAAGTCATTCTTGGTTAGCCGGTGGCATTGTGTCCTTGCCCAAAATTGGTCCTGGTCAGATGCCAAAAACTGGAATGTGTTTATGAGGTGGACAGCCAGATGGAGATGTTGTTTCCCTGTCCGATAATGGTCCAGTCAGATGCTCTCCACAAACAAGAAATTATTGATCACATTGTTATTAAAAAGCAAATGCATGTGTATTTCTTTTTTTTTCTTAAAGACACTGATTGATAGTATATTCAAATGGTTGTGAATTGGCTGTGATCAGATGGCCACACTGTGACCTCCAATCCACGTAAAAAGGCTCCACATCCAATTTTACGTTGCTCCATCAGTCAGTTGGTCAGGCCACAAAAATTCCCCTTTGATGGAGAAAATCGTAGCCATGTTTGTGTTCATGCCGATTGTCCAAAAGGGGCTGTGGTAATTAGAGTGACCTTTCGCAAATAAGTCCATAATTTCCAAATGGATTTAAAGACTCTCACAACATTTAGTGGAAAGTAGGGCTGCAAATAATGATTATTGTCATTATCTGTTGATCACTTTCTTGATGAATCGATTAGTTGTTTCATCTCTAAAATGTCAGAAAAAGGTGAAAAATATCAATTGGTGTTTCCCAAAGCCCAAGATAATTTCCTCCATTGTCCACAAGGCAAAGGCATTCAGTTATCCTGTCATAGAGAACTGAAGAAACTAGAAAATGTTTACATTTTAAGGAGCTGAAATCAGTGAATTTATGTTTTTGTAAAAAAAAAAAAAAAGTGAATTAAAATGATTAATAGTTAATTAATAATCAATTACTCAATTAATCATTGCAGCTCTAGTGGAGAGGTTGGTCATGAGCCAAAGCACAGCAGACTAATTGGACAAACAGACAACTGTCAAAAAAGGGGGTGTGGCAGTGGGAGTGGCCTGTAACAAAATGCTGCATAACTTTTAAATGGTTTAACCATAACAAGACCAATCTACTGATGCATTTGTCACAGACTCTTGTGGGGGCATCACTGGACTCAGCAGAGTTCCTTTTACATTAGAGACATATTCCCTGTCCCCTATAACTTCATCACACCCCTTTCATACCTCACAAACTGTCAAAGAAACTTTTGGGAAACATTCGTGGACTAAGCAGAGTTCCTTTTTCATTGGTGATGGTAAGCCGATACTTTAGCCACTTCTCTTTCATAACTCATGAACTGTTCATCATGGAGCCTTATGGCAGTGTCATTAGACTTGACAGAGAGTTCCTCTTTCTATTGATGTGACTTAGTCTCACTCATTCTACTTTAACCACAGAGGTCAAGTGGCTGTGTGTACGTAGGGTGACCAGATCCCAACAAACCAAATGTGGGACAAGGAGTATTTCTATGTGGGCCAATATGGGACATGTTACCAATAATGGTGTAAGGTAGACTAAAATTTAGAAATAAAATGTATGTTTGGCTCATTAGGTTGTAACATCTCTATCCTATCTCTATGTCCTCTGGTTGATTCAGTGTATAGCTGCGTTCACTTTTATTTGTTGTACTTTCCATCATATTCCATCTAAATCCACAGAGCTTGTGACTCTGTGGTAACTCGCAGATTTACCTGTTGGCCATGCAGCAAAGACAGTTAACCTTCACCTATCCCACGTGTGCACAAAAAGCTAGAGCAATCCCAATTTTAGAAAAGTGTTTGTCCTGCAGTGGTTTGACTTTTGAAAACTGGAGACAATCAGAAGGTGGGGCATGTTCTCAATATGTGGGACAAGTGATAAAAATACTGTGCGCTCCCACATAAAGTGGTACACCTGGTCACACTGTATGTGTGAATGCACCCACACATGTATGCACACATGTGCTGACATCACAGCAGCTGGTCACAGCTATTGCAATTTCATGTAGATGGTTGCTAATCTGCTTGGGGAGTGATCTTGGGACTGCATTGAATGTGGCTGATTGATAATGTTGTAGACCTCCTTCCTTGTTGAGGGATGGTTGTTGCTGGTTAACAAAAATGGCTTCTTTTACCCGTCTGTCAAATGATCCATCTTCCCTGGCCAAAATACAAGGCCTCTTGGATGAGAGGTGAAACATCTTCAAGACCTCAAACAAGTCCAGTCCTATGATAACCCTTTTACAAACTCCATGACCTGGATGATATTGAATCTTCACAGACATAGCTGATTTATTACTTTCAGATTTCAAGATGTATAAAGCTGCTGATAAGCACATTGTATGCATATACTTTAGCAGCTGAAGAGGCCCATTCGTGACAAGGATGCATTTCGACATTGCTCAAACACCCATTCAGGACATCCAACTGATGGCCAGGTAAAGATATGGAAGTCCACACAACTATCATTTTGGAACTATTTTTTGGATCTCTGCCACGCCCTGAATGGATGTTCATGTTCTGATTGGATGTTGGTTGTCATTCAACGTCTTACTGTGGCCTCAAAACCTGTCACTCTCCTAAAGTTTTAATGAAAATACATATTAATCAGTGTGAAAAGAATTACATTAACAATCCCTTTAAGCAGCTGCAGTCGTGGCATTTTGTATGACTGATAGTGACTGCCTCCACTGTGAACATGAGCAGCATTTTTCTCATCACACATTGCAATACTTTCTCTTTATGTCCCCCCGTGTTACAGTCCCATAGACAGCTATTCCCTCAAGAAGACGAGACTCTTTTACCATGAGTCTGACTGGACAGGTTTTCAGATTAAGCCCTTTGACAGATGGCTTACGGAGTTTGCTGCTGTGCATATCTGATTCTGACCCGGACATAAGTTACATTTATGCTAATGTCAGCAAATCTAGCATCCTGGCTCCTCCTGTCATTTTGTACTTTAGTTACATCCCTCCATCCAGCAGTACCAACAATCTAACAGCTGAAGGAGCAATGAGCCAAAGCAGGATCAGCTTTGTGCCATGTAGAGTGATGACAAATAAAAGGAAAAACATCTTAGTGAGGTGTTGTTCCACCATGAGCCTCCAGAACAGTTTGTTCTTTTCATAAGTTCTCTGAGTTGGCAGAACTCTACTTAAGCAATGAATATCTCTCTCTTCCAAAAGACGTCCCCTCTCACGGGTTCAGTTGAGTTGATCTGGTGAACGTGAAGGTCATGCTGCAGTATATGATTCTCTAAAACAAAGTTTCAGTCCCAGTATCTGCTCTCTTACTACTCTCTCTCTCGTACTTTTACAGTACGCCTCACTGCTCGAGCACTGTGTGGAGGCATATTTATCCTTCATATTTCTACACTTGTTCAGGTTTTTGCCACCCAGGCAGAGGAGCTTGATTGCCTCCTTAACTTGCCGTGAAAAATACTTTGCATGTAAAAAGACTGGGACAAAAGACTGGAAAAGCTGTGGAACGCTCCAAACCACTTGTCTGGAACATTCCACAGGTAAACTGGATAACTGGTAACAGGTGACAGTATCATGATTGGATATTAAAGGCGTATCCTTGAAAGGCTAAGTCATTCACAAGCTTTCACTTTGTGAAAAACTGTGTGGGCAAAATAGTTTACAGTTTAAGAACATTTCACAATACAAAACAGAATTTAGGGATTTCACCATCTACAATCCATAATATAAAAAGATTCAGGAATCTGGAGAAATCTCTGCAAGTAAGGGGCAAGGCTGATAATCAACATTGGTTGCTGACCTCAGGTGGCACTGCATTAAAAACCCACAATAATATAAAGGATACTACAGTGGCTCTGGAAAACTCTGGAAAACTGTTGATCTACAAATGCAAAGAGAAAGACATATATCAACAACATCCAGAAACACTGCAGACTTCTCTGGTCCTGAGCTCATCTGAGATGGACTGACGCAAAGTGGAAAAGTGTGCTGTGGTCTGATGAGTCCACATTTCAGATTGTTTTCACAAATCATGGATTTCGTGTCCTCCAGGCTAAAGATGGAAAGGACCATCCAGATTATTACTGGTGCTACCTTCAAACGACAGCATCCGTAATCGTATTGGGGGTGTGTTAGTGCCCATGGCATCATGGGTAACTGTCAAGTACATACAGGTTTTGGAGCAACATGCTGCCATCCAGACACTGTCTCTTTCAGAGACGTATCTGTTTATTTCAGCAACACAATGCTGAGACACATCCTGCACGTGTTCCAACAGCATGGCTTCATAGTAAAAGAGTTCAGATATTAGACTGACCTGCCTGCAGTCCACCAAATACAGCAACAGATCACCAGAAGATCAGGTCAAAATATTAAAATCAGTTAATACAGTAATCATTGTACCATTTGAAATGATATGAACACAGATATACATTAAAATATATTTAAAAATGAATTGGGAAAAAAAAAAATTATAAAAAAGATTACAAATGGGAACTGAAGACCACATAAAAACAAAATGAATTATTCTGTGAAGGATTTTTTGTTTTATCTAGTTCAGCAGGGAAACATGAACTTGGCAAATGATGTGTACAAAGAAAGGTACAAAGCACCATGTAGTGAAGTGAAAACAGGGTTATTCGGTTATTTTTGAAGCAGTTGTAGGGAGGAGATGATTCAGCAGTTTACTGAAGCTTGAGAGATGAGGAGAGTTTGAGTGAATCAATAGAAGAATTAAGCAGGTGTTTTCATTTCAGGTTTTCCTGAAATGTATTGATCTTCAGTGTGATAAATTGGTTCGTAAAGTGACAGACACCACTATCTTTTGGAGAAGTTGTGACGTGTAATTTAAAAGTCCAACTTTGGCAGATGAGTCGATCATTTTAAGGGCCATTTTTGTTAATGAATTCTTCACTTTTTATCACGAGAAGCACTGAATGAACTTGTTGGCCATATTGTGAAAGCATTTCTTTTTCCAACTGAGAAAAACATTTTCGTGTCCGTGCTCCTCTCCACCATAAGGCTTCAGTGCACAGCAGACTGCTCCACAGCTGAGCTCCCTTGGAGAACAAAAGCAGGACAAACTGACTCCAACCAATTGCTCCCGGGCAAGACGATGCAGCATCTGGGGCCAATGTTTAAGGGTCGGCTGGGGTCAAAACATGGTGTCGCAGCCGCTCGAGGTCCACCATGACATGTTGGGTCAAAGCCAGACAGAAATACAGAGGGGTCAAAGATGATGCATGGCCTAAACATGCTGCTGGCCTCAGTCTGGTCCAGGTCTCATTTAGGTTAAACTGTCTGCATTAACCCCTGGATGTCATGCTATTGAGCCTTCCTCGTGCCACAAACAACGCAATAAACCGAATGTTCACATTGACAGTCTGTCAGCAAAACAAGCAGCCATGAGCTCTCTGCTCGGAGAGGAGCTCAGTGAAAGTTTCTAATTAAAAAAATGGGGAAAAACACCCCAAAACGCCCAAAGAAACAGCAGCATGAAGTGCTCACAGTCTGACAGTTTGGCTCATGATATTCAAGTCATCATAAGCATGAAAATTCAAAGGCTGCTGGCTGCAAAGCAAAGTTGCTGCTGCAGTGCTTTTATGTACATTGTTTGCATTGGTACTGAATGGGAATTGAATGCAGCAGACAAGTTATTTGGTTGGTGTTTGGCACATGCATAATGCTATAGGCTGTTGATGCACTCAGTAGTTAAATATGAATAATCATGTTTATACTAATGAGCTAAATTGGTCTTTAGCATATTATTCCCTGCTGGTGTTGTTTTAGCGGGGGTCCTGTTTGCTTATTTGAAAATCAGTTATCTTTTCAAAGGGTCATATTACTGCTAATTTTCTCAGCTATTATTTCCCAGCCAACGCCCACCAGGAGATTGTGCCTCTGTCTGTGGACTTCACCAGGACTACAGTGGGTGGGACATGCAAAATTCTGTAGGTCCATATTAAACATTAAAAGAAAACCCCCCAGGGGGGTGCGGAAGACCAGGGAAGAAAAAAAAGTGAAACAAAGTTGAATGAATATGATCTATGTGGGGGAAATAAGCAAAAGTCTGCTGTTTCTATCCTGCTTACCTTTATTTCAGTAAAATTCACCTTTTGAATTCTTTTTTTAAAATCAGTTCTATCCCCAGTTATTGTTAACAATTGATCGAAAATTTTGAGGTTTGGGTTCTGAAAAGGGTGCATGCCAGAATAAGTTTGGGAACCACTGTACTAATGCATGCATGGTAGAATTAAGTCATTACCAATTGATTATAAACATTAAACAAAAGAACATGTCAATTTTGGTGACATCTTAAATTGAGCCCCCAAGACACACTGAGATTTCAGGAACTACAAACCAAAGAGCTGAATTCCCAGAAGAGTCCCTTCTGTTAGCAGATCCTGAGACAGTCCTACTGATCAAACCACACCCAGTACTGTTAAACATCAAAGAGCTCTGTGAGCGAGGAACAGAAATTCTTGCCGCTCCACTCCGCTCATATGCTCTGGTTAGGTTTGGGCCGAATTAGGGCGCAGTCACCTTCTTTGGTCCAATTTAGGCGCTGTAATATCAACATGCCTTGTATAAATTATCCACAGGGACCTACATTAAAATTCCCACAATGCTCATCTAGTTTTGGTGGCCTTTACTCTAGTTGAACATCACTGTAGTGTAAACAACTAACCAGAAGAGTGATTCATCTATCTGTCCACCAAGAGCACCGCTCCAGACCTCTCTCCCCCACCTCCTCGCCTCAGCACACACGTTAGCACTTTCTTTACTGCTGACCCAGAAACAGTGAGGTATTTTCAGGTGTCTGCACTTCCTCTGGAGACCGTCCACTGTCTGTCTGTGTACATGGAGATTTGTGTGTTCTTTATTCATAAAATTCTTCATTTACTTAAATCAGTTTGAGTGTGTTAAAGGACAAAAGGGAGTTCAAGAGTTTAGTTGCCAAAAAAGAAAACAGACTAAAGAGAGCTGAAGGGATGAGGGCTTGTTTTTGTTCACCATCAGGGATGATGTCACATCACATTTACACTCATTATGTCTTTCTTGTACAGGGTCATCTCTGTGTGTGAGTCTATTTTGGATAGGGGAGGCAGAGCATGTCCTTAAACCAAGTTTAGTGAGTAGTTGAGTGTTGTAGGAGTTTATAGACTCAACATTGGTTGGTTTAGGAACGTCACCTACCGGACCAAATCATAATGCAGATTATGGTGCCTCATTTCGGTGCACCGTGTCTGAGCTCTCAACTGTGTGCGGATGTAACAGACACATCACCAAACGTGCCTAGTTAACATTACCACAACACTCATTCTACATGGCTCTGGCAGCAGGTAATATTCTGTTAGCTAGGAGCTATGGTAAACATGCATTAAACTAATTCAGGTGGACCATATATCGAACATAATATATTATTTGATCACAAAATATAAATTTGCCAAGAGAAAACAGGGGAAAATCTGAAAAAGATGTGGCTGTCACAGAGTTGGACACGTAATACTGAGAGAAACCCAACGGATGAGCTTTTACAGCAATAAGAATAGCAGGTTAAGGGAATGGGGTGTAAATGGGGTGTAAGTTGTTATAATCCACAGAAGTAGACTGCCATCACTAAAGCAAAAAGCTGAATGAGACTCAAAATATTATATTACCTCAGCTATTTAATAAAATCCACTTCTTCTCACTTCCTGGTTTAAATAAGGTGGGAATATTGCTCAAGCACTTTCAAGCACTTTTTTTTGACAAATTAAATTGTATTGCTATCAGATGTGCCTCAACCATAACATGTTACCTCTGTAGCCCTTCTAAACCAAAGCTAAATAAAAATTATGTGTATTTTGATTAGCATTAAGAGACCAACTTCAAAAAATAAAATTTCTACTCACACATTTTCTGTCTGTTGGAGCTGATGTCTAAATTTAATTAAAAATTTAATCACTTGGCAGATGTCCCGTTACAAGATTTAATAGCCAAGCGTTTAATCTTTTAAAGTATTATTTCCAGCATAATTTAAGAATTAAATAAAAACCCCAGAAAATACGATTTTGTTTTAATTCTCATGAATGAGTGATTAATTTTAATAATGAACAATAGTTGTGGATGTTATTTGTAGTGTTCTGTGCACCTCCAACACCTTCAAATGCTGCTGAGGAATGTTATGGAAACTTTTTTTTTCAGGGGGGTAAAAGCCATTAATTAAGAAGTTTCTCCTCTTTTGGTTTATGGGAGGCGAAAAACTGTAATATTCATTATTTGAAAACTACACTGAACCCAGCTGGAACCCTGTAATTACAATGCTATGGCATGTAATTCTCTGTGCTGTCTGGGAGCCGGCGCAGCACAAACACACCGCGCTGGCCATTTAGACAAACATGAATGAGTGCATCGGACTGGAAACAGCCTGAGGTTAAGGCGTGGACGCATGTGATTCAGAGATAAGGTGGGACCCAGAAACACAATGAGACATTCTTTCACCATCAGGGACATGTTGTATCTGATACAGACTTATTATAAGTCTGTCTTTCTGTTCCCCAGAGTGCTGAACATGGGGCCAGAGCTGCTCACAGTCACGCTCAACCTCAGCACCGCACAGAGCCATAAAAATGAAGCTGTGGTAAGATTTAAAACTTTCTTGCCATTTTGCACTCATTCTTCAGAATTGGGGGAAAAATATATATTTAGGGGGTTTTGATTTTTACTCTTCAATTATGCTTGAAAATATGTTTTGAAAGCTCAAACTCTTGGCTATTAAATCTTGTCACGGCCCGACCCTGTAGTGATGAAATGTTTTATTACATAGCACTTTTATTAAATAGCACTTCACAAAGAACACACATTAGTTGTAGCATGATTTTATTTTTGTTGGTGTGAACTCATTTTTGAAATCCTTGTGAACATATATTAGATGGATAACAGCAAAACCTTCTCTATGACAGAGTTGATGGCACATACAGGGCCATGCCCAGACTTTTTTGACAGGGTGGCCCAAGTGCTACCAATCAGCGTCTGAGGAGGGACTACTGGCAGCTACGGTTGTGGGTTTTAGGTGTGATGACAGTGAGAAGCGTCCATGGAAGCGACTTGTCTCGAACAAACAATGGCAGCTCCTGAAGAGGTTAGCGTAGATAGCTAACTGTGATAGCATCAGTTATATCAGAACTGAAGAATATTTTTTAATTGGAAGAGGAGCAAAGCATGATAGTGAAGGCTTTTCTCAGTGGAAAAGATGTTTTCACTCTTCTTCTGACCAATCTGATTGGTTGAAGTTAGTCCCTGTTAGATGTGAGAGAGAGAGAGAGAGAGAGAGAGAGAGAGAGAGAGAGAGAGAGAGAGAGAGAGAGAGAGAGAGAGAGAGAGAGAGAGAGAGAGAGACAGACAGACAGACAGACAGACAGACAGACAGACAGACAGACAGACAGACAGACAGACAGACAGACAGACAGACAGACAGACAGAGAGAATGACACACATCCAATGTGCATCCACCTGTGTTTTTGAAAGTACTTGCCCTTTTCCAAAAAGTTTCTCAGGACGACTTCCCAGATGGTTCTGTGTTGAGCTGCAACAAATAATTGATTATTAAATTAATTGCCAACTATTTTGATAATCCATTAATTGGTTTGAGTATTCAACATTCTTTGATATTAGCTTCTTAAGTGTGAATATTTTGTTTCTTCCCCCTCTGTGACAGTAAACTGAATATCTTTGGGTTGTGAGTAAAACAAGACACTTGTGGACGTCATCCTAGGCTTTGGGAAACACTAACTCAGATTTTTCACCATTTTCCATCATTTTAAAACAAATAACTATTAATTGATTAGTCAATAACTGTTAGTTGCAGCCCTAGTTCTGTGTAACAAACCATCTGGTGTGTCAGGTTAGCCCAAGTGGGCACTGACTTGTTAATTGGTTTTATTATTAAATTGAAAAAAGTACAAGTACTAATTTCAAGCACATTATTCAATTATTAAAGTGAACCAAGAGTTATGCCCCCTCTGTCACCTATGTCAACTCTGTTTATGAAATGTTATGTTTTCAAATTCACAGCATAGTCTTGGAGAGCAGACATTTTGTTTTTTAAAGTTTAATTTAGCTTTGATTTAGAAGGGTTACAGAGTTGACATGTTATAGTTGAGACACATTTGATAGCAATATTATTGAGTTAATTTCTCAAAAAAATCTAAATTTTATCAGTGCTTGAGTGGTATTCCTGCCTTTTTTAAACCAGGAAGTGACACAAGGGTCATTAGGGTATAATTAAACCTTTTTATGCCTGATTAAAACATATTTTTGTAAAACTCTGAAGTTCATGGAAATTCAGGTCACAACTTTTTATTTTTTATTTTATAATAGCGCAATTTTAGACCCATGTTATGTCTTTTAACATGTTAAAATTGTTTGCAGTTGTAAATGTTTGTCTTGGACAAGGTTGTTTTCTGGCACAGAGAGTTTAGAAATTTTAGAAAATCAAAGCAGACAAAAAAAAAAAAAGACCAAATAAAAAGGAACTGGAGTGTTAGTAATCTTTTTTTTTTTTTTTTTTGCAGGACATGATTTGTCCCATTTCTCAAGAATGGACTGCTTAATTGCCACAGACCTCTTCAATCTGCAAGTATTCAGAGTATATGAGGACAGCTGCTGGCTACAAATTATCATTGTTTCATCTAAGCAGGAACAGCCATTGGTCACAAATCTTGGAAAGAAGACAAATTTCATTCAGATCACATGAATCATATCTGAGCCCCTCCAGCATCTTCTGGTGTTTGCCTGCTGGTTCTCCACCCCGAGGCTGAGAACCTGCTCAGGATCGTCCCTCTGTCTCCCAGTCTTTGTGCCTCTCTGAGCAAAAGACATTCATCAAAGTGTCACGGTGGTCTCCCGAGGCCCAATTCAAAAGTTCTCCCCTCTCTTTCTGAGGCCATTTTCTTTTTCCTCCGTCACCATCCAGAATACATTTGTTCATGTAAATTTTAAGGTGGAATCACCCCCTCGCTCCTCGGGCGCTCAGAGAAGGAACAGGCGCAGGACAAATGAGGTCCTGTCGTCTCTCTAATATGAGTCACAGTGTGCGGTGGTCTTGTATGTAAATGACAGTGCCTCCATCTGAATTCCATTAAGAATATTTACTGTTGTATAATTTAACTGCATGAGTAATGATTCTATTTAAGAAAATGTCTGTCAAATATTTGAGAAATAAGGACACATTTGAAGCTACTACAAGGAGTTTTAACTACTCATGAAATATGGCTGCACAATTTCGTAAAAAAAAAAAAATACAATTAGTGGAATGGATCAGTTTTACATTGCAATTTCCATGTTCACTGAAAAAAAAAAAATGAAATCATGATGATCTGGAGAAGAAGATTTTTAGGGTCATCTCTGCAGCACCACAACACCTCATTATAATCAGCAAATGTATTCTCAAAAAATGCAGTTTGGTTCTGGTTCTGCGATTTGGATATTGCACTTGGCAGTATTGCAGTTAAACTGCAATTGCGATTCATTGTGCAGCCCCATAATAAAACAGTCTCAATTTATTAATTTATTACTGATGTCTCTATAAGACCTACATAAACCAATAAGACCATCAAAAAGAAGATAGTCTATACTGAACTCTTTCCTGTAAGAGTTTAACTAGGAGGAGGACCCAAATGCAGACAACCAGAAGGCAGGGGGGAGAGTTCAAAAGATATTCAATAACTGCAGACCAAAAAGAAAACTTACATGAGTGATGAGGGAGAATCCAAAAACAAGCAGGGAGAAAAAAAAACAAAAATCCATAAATCCAAAAACACAAGGAAACACTGACCAACACAGAGACGAGACGAGAGAGTGAATGAACCGACAAAGGAAAAAGGACAAGACACAGGATTAAATACACTAGGAAGGGGAAGGAAAACAAGACACAGGTGAGGGCAGTCAGAGACAGGTGAAAATAATTAGTGACCACAAAGGGCGGGAAAACAGACAAAGACAGGAAGTAAAAACAGAACACACAAAGGAGGACCAGAAAACTGCCAAAATAAAACAGGAAATAACAAGCAGAATCCCAAACCATGACACTTTCCCTGCCAGTGTTTTTTAATAAAGGCAGCCAGCAGCAGCATTTTTGACAAAATTCACTGATTTTTCAACACCCACAGAATATTCAGTTCTATGAATAAGTTAACGTGGAATTTATCAAAAGAAAGAACAGATCTTCCAGTTTCAGACACAAAAATGTTTTGTTCTAACTTCATTCATTCTGGAATTCTGTCGGCCCCAACTGTGGCGCGACTGTGGCGGGTGCCCCGGGCTGAGTGAGCAGTTTTGCTGTGTACTGGCTACTGTGGAGGTCCAGGAGCTGCAGCATGAGAAGCCCTGCTTTATACCCGGATTGCGGTGCTCTTTGACCAGCTGCAGCACGACTCCCGGGGGCCGCAGTGCGAGCAGCCATGGTCTGTGGCCATGGTGGTCATGATGCTCTCTGACCCGTGGATCTGCAGCTGAGCACCAATGTTTTCATGCTAGATAACACAATCTTCTTCTTCTGCTGTTCAAGTCCAGTGATTTGATTTGAGTGATGATTTTTTTGTCAGATGATGCATCAGCAATTGATGAGATATTTTGTCAATGGCGGGGAAAGAGTTAACATCTGCCACCAGGTCAGATTCCTCTTCAACCCAGATGTAACAAGTTTGTGTTTACATTTTCCCGGACAAAGATTTTCCATCTGACATAACTGACATTTACATTTAAAAAAATAAAGTTTAAACATTTAATAGTCAAGAGTTTAATCTTTTAAAATATATTTTTCAGCATCACTGAAGAGTAAAAATCAAACCCCTCAAAATTTCAGTTTAGTCCCAATTCTCAAAAATATCTCATGGATTATTTTTCTTTTCGTGGTTTCTTATTTTGTTCATTCATAAGCTGATATATGTTCTCTGGCAACAGCGACTTTAATGCTTCAGTAGGTTTGTTTGTGGTTGCTCACACAGGCACCCAGGGCAGCCTGTAGGTCCTTTAGGTAGGACACATGGGGACACCGATGTCATTCAGTATCTGTATGTCACCCTGATGTGCTTATGTCTCTGTATTACCAGGTGAGCAAAACTGATGAAAAAGAAGTGTAAAACTAACATCACAGATGTATAATGAGTGTGTACAAGACTATCAGTGATACAAATATGAGATTTATATCTGAGTTTTGCAAGTGGATTGTGCTTCACTGAGTAATCTAGTACTGAGAAACACCATCCTGTACCCTGTGAAAGTATGAGTTGTGTGAATGTGCAGAGTATTATCAGTGAGTATTTTTGAGACATAATATATATTATATATAATATTTTATGTCATGCAAGTTCAACAGTGACCATGGATGTTTATAGGGCACATGTGTCATTCAGTATCTGTATCCTGCAGCATGCAGCCATGTTACTCTGATGTGTTTGTGTTTCTGTATTTCCAGAGTGAAAGAGAAGAAATAAAATGATTATTTTAAAATGTGTCTAAGTGTGCAACATGTACTGGTTTAAAAACTATTATTAAAACAGACTAGACTGCTGCTGTAATCATCACTGGACTGGCTGTGAAGGTGGACGTGATCACAGTCACGCTTATAATAAATCACGATAAAGAGCTGTTAACTTTTCACTGATGTTATCATCATAAAACACACAGTCAGCAGATGTTGTTGTCACACTGTCACAACTGTGTTCCAGCACATTTGTCATCAGTTCTACTCTGGATGATAAAAAAAAAAAGTTTGTATTTGAGCTCTAGGGCAGATGGTGGAAGATAAGTTTGTGATTTAAATTCACATCTGATTGGTGAAGCTTATTGCGTCCAGGACATTGGACAGAACCTCTGCTGGGACTAGTCTGTCCTGGAGTCAGAAGACTCATTTGATCACAAAGGTTTGTTTGGGGGGTTAGTAGACAACCTTGTCAGAAGTGGCCCCTGAGAGGATCGGTTTCGTCCCATCACCGCCTTACAGGCTTAGTTCAGGGCAAAATAAACTCTAAATGTGTCCAGTGTTTACAGTTTTGTTCTGTTGCTAACATGCACTGGTCAAAACTGAAGTCACAACTCTTCACACAGTCAGTCTCTGTGGACCAAACTGTGAATCGTTTTTTACAGCATTCACACAAAATGGATTCAATGACCACATTTACCAAAAACTATGAAATCTTTTGTCATTGCAAAATGACAACACAACAGCACATTTTTCAACTGCAAACTCACTGTTTTCAAAAGTGTAAAAAAGCCAATTCAAAACAGAATTATGGCAAATTCTGAGCGTTTCTGCAGAAATAATTACATAATGCTGATAATCTTAGCAAGAAATCTTAGCAGAATATTTACAATAAAATGAAATTATCAGTTCAGCTGAAAGTTTCAGCCACATGTCTCACAGCATTGTGCCTTATTTTTTTCAAATTGCTAATAAGCATCGGTCAATACTGAAGCCACATTTCCAAATCTCTTCATACAGTTTGCGTTGCTAACATGCATCTTAACCAGACAGTTTATCTCACCTTCAAAACTCAAAGTTGGTAGAGCGTGTACCCTGTGCACTGAGGCTGTTGGTCCTCTGCAGCAGCCGCCGGTTGGACTTCCACCTGCAGGCCATTTGTGCGTGTCCTCCTCTCTCTCTCTCTTCCCACCTTTCTTGTGATATCTTCAACTGTTAAATCAAGGCAAGAGAAATCACTTAAACCACCAAAACACTTAATACATGCATCAAAATCACCTTGTTCAAACAAAACGCCAGCAACAGTTCAGCCTCAGAAAGCATGACCTGGCTCTCACATCACACTGAGCTCAAAGCAGGAAAACCAGGGAACATGACAGAAATGAAGAACTTTTATTTTTGAAGGTTGAATGATTTTCACATAAATCTGTCCGTCATTATCGAAATAAGGAATTCACTTTATTGTTTGTACTACAGTTTATGTGACAAGAATGAATCTGAAATTCAGCAATTTGTTTCAATATCCTTCATTCTTCTAAACATTGTGTCTTATGTGTTTTATGTTATTTTGTGTTTTTGTGCCTTTTTTGACTTGATATGTCTTTTGTGTCGATTTTTGTCTTATGTCTTCATCATTTTTGTCTTGTTATGTTGTTTTCGCATTGTGTTTTTGCATCTGTTTCATCTTGTTACATCATTTTTTTGTCTTGTCACGTCTTTTACATCATTTTACTCTTTTTTCATGTTTTTCTTTTCTTACATTTTTAATATTTTTGTTATATCTATGTGTTTTCATCTTATTACATCTTTTTCATCTTGTCACATTCATTTATTTTGTTTTTCATCCTGTTATGTCTTTAACAGTTTTTTGTCTTATGCGTTTATTGACCCTCACGACCCGGTCCCGGATGAGCAGAAGATAATGGATGGATGGATGGATGGATGGATGGATGGCGTTTACTGTCATATTGTGTAGTCATGGTACATCTTTTGCAGTGTTTTTCATCTTTTTATGTCTTTCACATATTTTTATCTCCTTATCTCTTTTATATTGTTTTTTGTCTTGTTTGTGTTGTTACATCTTTTACGTTGCTTTTTATCGTGTTATGTCTTTACATTGCTTTTCATAATGTTGCACCTTTTTCATTCTTGTTACATCTTTTGTCATTTTTCGTCTTTTTAAGCTGACACATGATGGACCAAAACAACAAAATAAAACATACACACTTCCAGTCTGTGCGTGGGCAGTAGAAAAGCGCTCACAAAGCAGTCTGTTGGGTTATTATTACAGCAAAAATAAGAACAAATAGCAAGAACAACATTCAGACTGTGGACCTTTAAAGGCGTGTTGATGATGCTAAGATTTTGTCCTCACCTAAGAGCTGATCATGATGGAGCAGCTATGGGGCAGAGTGGTTCTGTGAGACTCCTGCTTTCCTCCACTCTGGATGGGTTATAGGTGAGCATGTTTGACTTCTGCGTTGGACTCTGAGGAGGCGTTCTCCATGAATGCACAAAGAGATTGTCTTTTATGTGTGTTATTGTTCCAGCCATTTAAAGTGAAATCAATCTTGATGTTGTGCAGGTGAAGCACAATGATGCAAAATAAAAATAATTAATAATTTCCCTCAAATGCATTAAAACTAAAGTAACAAGCCAATTTGGAAATTGTAAGGAATGAAAAGTACACATATTTGTGTTCAAATGTAAGGAGTGAAAGTAAAAAGTTATGATCAATATAAATACTTAAGCACAGATATGTAAAACATCTACTTTAATACAGTACTTAAGTATTTGTACTGAGTTACTTCCCACCTCTGGCAAAATGTGATGTTGTTTGGGTGGTTTCATTTAGAAGGCTTCGTTGCAGGCAACTGTAAACTAACTTAAGAAATGGATTACAGCGAGACATCCCATTGGCTGCCTTCACTAAGCCTCAGGCCTCTCATAGCATCTGAACTGAAAAGCCTCCAATTAGCAGCGTCTCCTTGCTTGAACTGTCTGAGTCTGATACGAGGAATTACTCCTCACAGTCATTTAACACCCCCTTTAGTGTGGCGATGTGACGCATTATAAGAAACATTATTCATATCCGGAGCTAAAGTATATGTGCATCTCAGTGGACCTGTAAAATCATCAGAATTGGGGGGTTTATTGTGGACGCCAGATGGATCATCTCCTTACTGCTGCAAGCCTGAGGGATGTTATAAAGTGTGCGGGTTGAATGGAAATGAAGAGTTTGAGGCATCATCCCAGTGGGGCTACCCCACTTTCATCCTGCGGTCTCCCACATTCAAATTACAGCACATCCAGGTCCTGAAACTTGTAATTGATATTATAGGAGCATCGTCTGACTTGTACTGGCCAGAAGGGTTGGAAGGGCTTGTAGAGGGGAAAAAAAAAGTTCCAACCTGATGTTGAGACAAACCCCTTGTGAAAAGTCCACAGTGGGAAAGGATGTGATTTGACTTGAGTCTCAGTCCCCACGGTCGTCAGCTCCCTCGGCGCCTCCTTCAGAGGGGAGAAGCAGAGGGGGCAAAACAACCAGACTGAAGAGATCCGACTTGACTCGAGTTTATTGAATTCACGCTTGGAGTCGTCTGCCGAGCGAGAGCAGAGCTGACGTTTGACCGCCAGGCCTCATATCTCAGATGAGAGAGGAGAAGAAAGTTGCCAAGGCGAGCCGGGGCCTCGGCTATTGATTTTCTGTGGAAGAATATATGAGTGCTGCGGCCGAGAGCCGCTTCCCCGCAGAAAGCAAGAAATATGGAGCCATTTTGGAGGCTCGTCGGCCAGAATGCGGATGAAGGATTTCGACCTTGCGGACATTAGCTTCCTGCTGGCACTCGGGTCGATGATGTAAGGGCGCTGGAAAGACTTATCGTGGGAGAAATGTTTGAAAAAGGTTATTGCAGAGGGTGGAATGGTCATCAAAGGTGGATTCAGTAATGTATGATCACTGTGTAACCTTTTGAAACTGCAGATACATAGACTTTAGCTCCTCCATACATGTGCCTGGCAAAAATCTGAGCAGACGCCAAGTAATGGTTTAGTCATTGGTGTGATCAATATCCTGCTGAACGCCCTGCACATATACTGCAAGTAAAACGGTCATTATGTGTTTATGAGGTAATAAAAAGCCTACTTCTTTCCCTATAAAATGGTTCTTTAAGTTCTGCTTTCCTTGAACTCAGTGGTGGAACACAACTAATCACATTAACTCAAGCACTGCATGAAATAATAGTTTTGAGGTAATATATCCACTTAAAGCTGCTTTATACTTTAACTCAACCATCTGTTTGTTTACATTTTTTTTTTATTAGTTACCTAAACATCAGCACATTTAAAATTTCATCAGAGTGCTGCATGAATAAATCCTAAAACCCATAAAGGAATTAGAATTTTTGTACCTCCAGTTCCGTCGTCTCAAACTTTTGAGACTTTTTGAACGGGTTTTTGGTTAAAATGACTGAAATACGGTCTGTGGTAAACACAAGATTTTCATATTTTCTTCTGTGACATCAAGTTAATAAATAAATGACACACAAAGTTTTTAAGTGTCTTCAAAAAGGCAGTTGCTAACAAGTTTCCAGCCACCCGTGAAATTTAATTGGTCATCCCATGATCTCATAATAACTCCATTATCTAGTATTAGCTGTCCAGTGAGAGGCAGGACTGCAGTTTCAACCAATAGCTTACATAGCTGAATTTAGAAGCTGCACAGCCTGAGGAAACATGAACAATGATGGAGGTATCATTTCCTTTTGAGGACTTAAAGAATAAAGTATGGAAGCTTTATATTATATTTGTATGGTGTCACTGTGTTGTGCTGTAATTAGAAGGACTATGTAGTTTTAAAAAAATAGAAAATGTAAAATACTGTAATGTTAGTAATTAAAGTAGATATGACAAATGGTACATTGATGTGTGCATGTGTGCACATGCTTCATGCCTCCCCTGTGTACTGTAGTCAGCACCCCACTTTGGGCCAACCCTGTCAAAAAAGTCTGGAAATGTCTCTGAGTGAGAGCCTGAAAGGTTATGATACCTGGAGGAGGTTTTGTGTTGGATCGTGTGTGTGTGTGTGTGTGTGTGTGTGTGTGTGTGTGTGTGTGTGTGTGTGTGTGTGAGTGTGTGATCTACTACTAATGGATACTACTGGACCCATTAGTCTAATATTTTATGCACAAATTTATAACTCTATATTCAAGGACCTCTTATGGTTGCTGTGATTCGGAGAACTTTGAAAAACCTACTTTATTGACTGCCCTGTTTTGTTCCAACTGCTGACTCGTCACTTCTCTTAAGCAGCTGAGACGGGCTACAAGTCATCAACAACTACTGGGATAAAAACAAGACTCACCTACTGGTCTGTTTCAGGCCGTATTTTGACCCTATCGCTCAAACACTGAAATCCACAATTTTTTATTATTATTATTTTTTTCATCTTAAACTGCAGCATCTGCAGATTATTTCCATACCTGATCTGATCCACCAAAGTTAGGCGCAATACAAGATGATTAAATCCCTCAACCCGCTTGGGTTGGAGAAGCCATGTTTCAGGTTCACGCAAAAAATGACAAACTACACAGTTTTCAGTCTTCTCATGTTTTCAATAACTATTTTCTTACATGTATGTGTATAGGTATATGTATGTGTGTGTTTAGAAGAAAAACTCAACTTTTTCTTAAGTGACTCACCATGTAGGTGTGCTGTCAAGTGCCAATAATGTTGATGTGGTCGATGAAGCATCCATTATCCCCGCAGACATTACATTTAGTGAGGCTTTTGTGTGGGCCTTGTATAAAGTTATTAAATCCCAAGTTTATGATGGTTTAAGATAAATGGCACAGCAGCTCCAGGTGTGCGCTCCATGTGTTGTCATCTGTGGCCACGTGCTCCAGATCTGTAAGGTTTCAAATGATAATAAAGGGAGTGAATGACATTGAGCTCATCATTTCCATAATGCTAATGTGCCAAAAAATAAAATAAAGATTGTTCTGTGACTTGAGTGCCTCTTGAGGCACTGTCCCTCATTCATCTGAAACCACAGCATCTGCAGATTAATTCCATCCCCAATATGTTATGATCCACTAAAGTTACAAGATGAATAAATCCCTGTTTGTGTTATCTTTGACACCAGTTTGACTGTACCTTGTTGCTGCTATGAGTCAGTGACATTGCCATATTGGAGAGGTCAAGGTGTGATAGGAAACATATGCAAGGAGAATCCAGCAGAGAATTTACTGCAAGTCGCTTAATTCTGAACCAGTTTACATAAAATCTGGTTTGTTATAAATGTGAGAAATTGAATGTGATAGTGGTTACTTGTTGGAATTAAATTCAGTTACTTAGGAAGATCAAATCAGCTCTATGTTAAAACATGAACTTTCTGAATAGCCACAACTTCCGCTGGGACATGCAGGCTCTGACCAATGACCAGGAAACATAAAGTGTAAATTATTAAGGATTTCATCTTTTTTAAGTTTCTTCAAAAATGTGGATTTCTATATCTATTATTTAGTTGTGAAGCCACCTGGTTGCTTATAATGCTATAAATAAATAACAAAATATTAAAAATAAATACAAATGTTTAAATTGAGAGGTTTGGACCACTATATGAAAAACTTCATTGAGAACTTTGCATATATCTGTATGAGAAAACTTTATTCAACACAAATCTCCACTTGCATTGCAGTAGGTGCTTCACCATCTGTTGTCTGGCAGAGATCTGCACTCTACTGAGTGACCTCTTCTAGTTTTACTTCGTGAGGTCCTTACTACTGTTACTTACTAATATTTTGCAGATGAAACTATAACTGCAGACTTGTGATGGAGTATTTCTGCTTTGTAAAGTATCAGAATACCTCTTCCACCAATGTCAGAACCTCTAAACTCCAAATCCATTTCACATCCTATTTTTTGTGTGGTCTTATTAAACCACATTCTGTCCGTTCTAGAGGAACAACCCAGCCGTCTTAAACATAAAAGCACACTACAGCCCATTCCCTGGGCAGAAAACGGCCTGTACCTCACAGCTTCAACGGTTTGTCTTGCTGTGGCTGCTCAACAAAGACAAATGATTAATTTGTGGTAACATGATTAATTAGATGTTGCGTCAAGTAAACAAAGAGGGAATGCAGATTGAAAGCTTACCCCAAACGCTTCATTAAGAAGGACCTTCTTTCCATTGTGTGTGGGGGGAATTTATGTAAGCATGCAACTTCATGCCAGTCTTTGTAATACTCTCTTCTTATTCTTGTGATTATGCATAATTACATGCTCTTGTCTAAACATGCATTATCGCATTTGTGACTTTGCATACGTAGCATGTAGGTGTGTGTGCATTTGGGTTGTACGGACACATCTAATTATTGCATGTTTGTGTGACGTTGCATACTTATGTCTGTGCGTGCGCTGATAAGCACGTCTGGAGAGACTGCAGCTGCTAATGTATTCGTCCCTTCACACGTGCTGATTAATGAGTTGCTGGTTAGTTGAGAGATCTGAGGCTCAGATACACTAAGACAGACTGATTGCTGAGCTTTAGAGCCAACTCATCCTTAAAGCTCAGGTTAGAGAGCAACAAATTACATCTCGCAGGATCAGAGACTCGGTACTGCAAAGAGAAAACGCAGTAATTGCTCAGGGGGGGATAATGGCCTTGACATGTTTTTTTTATTTTTTTCTTCCCAACCTAGTCAACCAACTCACAAGGAAATCCCTGTTCCCTCAGCAAGACTTCATTCTTTATCCACATTAGCTCAGATATCCGATCCTCATTCCAGTTCTCAAAGCGAAGCTGCCTTTGTGTGTCTTTTTATGCTTTAGAAAAAAAGGGGGCATAAACATGACGCTGACCTCTGATGGACCTGTAGAAAACCTGAGCAGTGATCCCTCTATCACCCTCTGCTGGTGGGCTGCAGAGCAATTAGATACTTATATCCAAAACTGCAGTTTTTGTTTAGTGTATTATTCATGTTGTCAAGATGTTCTGTCTTTAAATCAATTGGACACAGCTCCATCTTTCCTCTAAATGTTAAGTGTACAGATGATTTAAACAGGATCTTGCTCAATGCTTGATAACCATATGAGGCAATTTAGGCTTTGCTTTCATCAACCTATTTCATGACAACATAAGTTTTAATGAGTAATGAGCTTTATTTCCTCTTTTTTACTCCATTGCACAAACATATTTAGAAGTCATCCTTAGAAACTGTTTGGAAAAGGGCAGGCACTCTCAAAAAACACTTGGCAGGTGATTGGATGAACCATCTGTCTATCACATCTAACACGGGCTAACTTCACCTAGTCAGTTCAAACTCTTGCCAAAGTCAGTCGGGAGAAGAGCAAAAACATCTTTTCCACAAACAGAGAAAGCCTTCAGTGTTGTTCTTTGCTCTTCTTTAAATGAAGAAATACTCTTCAGCTCTGATGTAACTGATGCCACACCCATACCGTACCCGGTGTTACAAACTGATAACTTTAAGCCTAGCAAGATGGATTCTCGAGTGATCTTGCAAATCCAGCTGCCTCACAAGGTTATGAACAGCCACTCCCAACTTCTCAAATACGGCAGCTTGGTCAGTGCCCCTGTGCCTCAAACGATGACACTGTAGGTACCCCTCTAGTGTAATTTCTGGCATTGATGTGCCTATAGAACCATAAAGTTTGGTGACATAAGGGATGGTGGGAAAATTCGATTCACCTTGCGATTCTTCTTAGATAAATATGGATTGTTGCAGGAAAGTCAATGATCTGAACTTTAACACCCAGTTCTCTACATTATGATAGCCTGTATCAATTTTGTGAGGCCAGGCTGTATGTTCCTTACAGCTGAAACAACTGGACAGTGAAACATAATGGATGTAAATGTTCTGAACTGGGCTACCTCTTCATTTTTGGTGAGAATGGCCGAGCGTGAGTGACCACAGATGGCTAAAATAAGACCAGCACCACGTGGCGTATGGAAGCATTTTTACTTTTATGAAGTTGGAGGGAAAAAAGTCTTTGTGTCTGACTGGAGTAATTATAGATAATTACAAATACATTATGTTTTAAAATAAGCAAGTAGTCACACAATGACAACAAATAAATTATGTATAGAAATAAAACATTATTTCAAGATTCATTGATAATCATTTTAAAATCACAATCGGAATGGAATCGTAAGTTCCAAGAGATTCCCACCCCTAGGTCATGCAGTATAAAGACTGAGAAAGTGTATGTTAGGAGGAGATGGGGTGATTTGAGGGGTCTAGCCAAGAAATTCCACCACTGTGCCACGGTTCTGATCCATCCTCTGCACAGCTGCAGTGCCCACCAGCAGCATTTCAGCAGCGGAGCGTTTTGCCTGCCTGATTATGTTTACTTGCTCAGATTTTGTTGATTAGGTCCTGCTTCCTTGCTCTTTGTGTTTCTACCATGGATAAGCAGGCTACATGGTTCAATAGATTCTTTTCTGTCTGTCTTTATGATCGCAAGTCTGTATAGGGTCTTTTATTTTGAAAGTTAACCAGATTCTCCCTGCCTTTTCTATGTCTGACTTCCTGCCCATTCGATCTGCTCTGTGCCAACTGACGCGGTATCCGTCAAAAATAGACGCGGTGTGTATTTGAAGTGGTCCTGGGACACGCCGTGGCGCTTCTGGTGGAATCACAAGCATTGTCTAGATTGGCTGCGAATTGCTCCGACTGCCACACCGTGGCCGTTACTCACCACAGCAGTGCCTGGTGGAAATTGTGGGTAAGAAACAGGAATTTCACTGGTGTTTGTCCTGTATGCAACAAAAAGTCAGTCTTTTCTTTTTGTTTTTTTTACGTCCGTGAACTTACATGAGTTAGGAAACATGTGTAAGTTACATTATCTTGATGCACACAAGTTAAATTAAGAATGAGAACATGTGTATTTTAACCCAAACCATGATCTTTTCCTCTGAGGAAGGGCTTGCACCTGAAACATCACATGGTGGTGTATAAAAATGTTCACTGGAACATTGTCTTGTTTCCTGACTCACCACATAGTTTTTGAGCCTTTATTTTCAAAGTCCACCCAGACATCATAGCTTGATGATAAGGGCACCTAACCAAGCCGTAGTATTTGACAAGTTAGGAGTGAGAATGTGTTGGCACAAGTTTTCTCTTCACAATCCAGCATGGCATTTTCACTGACGTCCCACTTTCAAGACTTTAAAGTAGTCAGAGGAGAGCCAGTTACTTTGTCTATTATTTTATGCAATGAACAGCCAGTAGAAGTTCAAACAGACCCTCATTTATTTTTCCCAAGACAATGAAAATGAGTAAAATAATTAACTTCATCATTCTGGCTTCATCATTCGAGCTCTACTCAAGTATGGTTTCTGGCACCACCTCAGGTGCACAGAGGAATTAAAGAGGAGCTTAAACTCTCTCAGCAGGGACAACAAACAGAACCCAGGGCATAATTTCAAATTAAAGTATATTAAGTGAAATGTGTTTAACGTAATGCTCACAGTTTACTACAGTCAGAAGCTACTTCTGTTCGGTGCAGTGTTTCTCATCCTATTCTACTCACAGGGTCTCGTTCTTTTTAAAGAATCCATTGTTCTGAGATTTGCTGCTGCTGCATTGATGAATATAATCCATCACTGTAAGTAAGGAGACTGGTAATTTTCCTTTACATGTTCGTAACTTTACGAAGTCACAATCACTGCGGTCGTATTGAAAGTAAAGTCACATTCTGCAATTATAAGCTGAAATGATAAAAGGATGTCCACACAGGAAAACCAGTGCACCATAGTGGATTAAAACGTTCAATGGCTTCATTAATGTGTGAAATAGCTTTATAAAATATTAAGTTAAGAAAACATTTTAAAAATATGGATTATATTCATCAGGGATATCTGCAATATGGTTTGATAGAGAACATTGAGAACTGGAACCCACTTCTCACAACTTATCTTTAAAAAAGCCTCTTATTAGTGCTTACACCATATCTTAGTATTACGCTTGTTTGTGTCTTTATTGTTTGGTGTTGTGGTCTGTTTTATTTTGAGTGTCGGATTAACAGTTTTCAACCTGTGACTTGTGTGTGTGTGTGGTATCATGGCAAAATGCGGTCCTGGAAACACCTGCTATAGCAGGAACTACAACCAAATCAGTTTTAAGTATTTTAGGTGTGTATATGTGTCTGTAGACAGATTTTGTCAACACAATAGTTGGGCTGAGCAATTAATCGAAATTGTATCAAAATCGCAATATGGCCTAGGGCAATTTTCAAATTGCAGGAGGCGCAATATGTGTTAAATACAAAACCATTTTAAATTAAATACTGTTCTGTAGAAATGTCCTGGCCTACACATCATAGTTTTACAGACTTAAGAAAACGTCTTTGTTTTGGTACAGATCCTTGCAAAAATCACACCATAATGATATGTTTGAATGATATGTTTAAATTAGCATTCCCTGTAACATCGCAAATCATATTGCAATTGCAATATCAGTCAAAAATAAGTGTGTAGTTGAGCTCAAAGTAAAGGCTGAGTTCAAAGATGTATGTGTGGTCCAATAAAGAATGCCAAAAGTAGTAGGGTAAAAAGCAGCCTTTGGCCCCTTCACTTTACATGCCTAGCCCACGTTCATTTGAAGTATGCATACACTATCATAGCAGTACCAAAACCTCAAAATGTAATGTAAATGATTTTTGTAACAGTTTGGGTAGACACTGACGAACAATGTCCATCTGAGAAACACCAGAACAGCAGGACTTTATACCCTGGAAACCAAGAGCAACCCTCATCTCTGAGTAGAAAGTGCTGACAATGGTCATTTTGAAGGCACCATAGACATTACAAAAAGTGGACAGAGCGGAAGTGCGTTTAACCTGATTTAATTTAGCTGTAATGCAAGAAATATTGTAACAAGTTGGCTGAGTTGTATCTAGAAGGAAACCAAAGATTTGCAAAACTCCCCCGAGATCTGTACACGTTTCTTCATTATTCACATTGTACAAATAAATTAACATAAGTTTTATAATGTAACAAGGCTGTGGTTTAGGTATGGGTAGGTTTAGGGACAAGAACACCTTGTTATGGTTGGGGAACGATCATGGTTTGGCTACTAGACATGATGAGGCAGCCACCATTGTATTTCCAGTTCCGAACTGACCCTCCCAAAACTCAGACTAAACTGTAAAACTTGCCAGTGCTGACCAACTTTGGATCAAAATTCAGTTACTACTTTGCATATTTCTCTCTTGAAATGTTTGCAGAACCACATTTTAGGGATGTATCTGTAATACAAGAAAGCTCGCAACCAGACAGACCGCAATGATTTACTGCTGAACGGACGAGTCAAAACCAAGCACCATCCAAGTCACAGTGCATCACCCACCAGCTCCACACTCTCATTGGTGGTGCACATACTCTGCTTGCAAAAACCCAAGATGGCAATCCCTATTATGTCAAATTGGACTCCAGTCACCAATGGGTGATGTCACAGTGGCTCTGTCTACTAATTTGCTGCCAATGGAAGTCACAGACAAACTATGTTTTGCTGAGAAGTTTTCAATGTGGCAAAATTACATTTAAATACTTTTAAGGCATCTTTGTTTCTGTAGCTTATTGTAATGAATTCTTAGTAATCTTAGTTTTTCACATCAGGAAAATGTCATTAACTTTTAATGACATTTAACAAACTTTTGACAGATGCTCCACTGTTCGTATTCACCAACACTGCAAATAATGTCTTTGATTAAGGAGTGTACTTGATGAAAATAATTCCCACTGTTGCTGAAGTGCCCAAATCATTTTCAACGACTTCTCCATCTTACCTGAGCTTAAATGTGTTTTGATGTATTTTTCCGTCATCATCTTTCTATCTTGGAACCTGGTCAAACTCAATACTATTATTTTGAAGTTACACAGGGTATCAAAGAGGGAGAAAAAAGCAATTTCTTTATTTGAAACCTTTTTCCTAGGTGCCATTTTCCTGACTGAAGTGTTATTTTACTGTGATTTAGCTGAAGACGCTCATAGGTTTGAGAAGTCATCTCAGCATTAACTGCCATTTGTATGGCGACAATGGCCTGGTTTTACAGTCTAAAGTGGAATATAGTGAACATTAAGCTGGATATATGGGAGAGCTTTCTACCTTTTCATCAGACTCTGCGCTCAGGCCAAAATAGACTTTATTAATCCAGGCAGCTGTGGCATTCATACACACACACACACACACACACACACACCGCAGTAACAAGCCAATATCACATCTTTTAGCAGGCCAGAGGAGATGTCTGTTTTTGTTGACTTGTTGCCACGCTGGTTTAAAACCCCATCTTTATACTGTAAAAACGGCGATTGCATCATTGTGGTGGTGAGAACAGAAGGCCGTGCAGGCCAGCTGGCAGCAGCTCAAGGCTCTACTCTTTAATAAACACTTCTCCAGTGTGTTGGAGAAGTGGAACCTGTGCCACCAGTAGCCTTGCAAGGAAAATTATTGACTCTTCTGCTGCTTCTGCTTTTGATTAAAGCTGTAAGCTAGTGTTGCCATGTTTAACAGCAATCTCTTCAAGGCATAGTTTGGGTTATTTGATGTAGGCTCGTATGAGTTATTTAGCCATAGTCAGTTCTTTACTCACAGTAGGTGACGGTCAGCATGTCCCTAGTTTGGAGTGGAGTCCCAGCACACAGGTTAAGCAATGTACTGCTGTGAACACGGTCAATAACATAAAATCAACAATATTTTAAGTTTACACTAGATTTAGAATATCTTCACCACTTTACTTTGCTATCAGACAGCCTTTTCCAAGGGGAAACTGGTGTTATATAAGTTACTGGTGTTATATCACTTTCTCCAAACCAACCAAACTCCATTAACAAAATCAGTGATTTTACCTCACAGAACAGGGGAGTTGCTGGTCTACCGCTGCCTCGATCTGTTAGTTTGTTTGTGTTGCTGTGTGGATTCTGTGTTTTAAAGGCTTAGTTCAGATGAACCTAAAGTCATACAATAACACAAACAACAGATCAAGGCAACTCCTGTGTTTGCAACATAAAATAGCTGAATTTGCCAGTGGAGTCTGGTTGGTTTAGAGAGTGCAATGTTTAGCTTATAAAACAGTGCTTTCACATTAGAAAAGGAAGTCCGATGGCTAAGTACAGCAGTGAAGCAGTTTTTTTTGTTTGTTTGGGTGTGCCCTTTGTAATTGGCTGAAGTACCTTTTGTTGCTGGCCCCATCCATAGTTTCCGTGCTGGCACTCCTTTCCAATTCTCCAACAGTGACTATGGATAAGTACCTCATACAACCCTACATTGAATAATCCAAACTATCCCTTTAAATGTAACACACAGTGGTCCTCTAGCAGAGCAATGTGTCGTTTGATTCATTACACAGACAGAAGAAGTAGGCAAGGTGTGTGGCAATCTGTAAAGTAAATTTCATGTAAGTGCTGTATTTCTCAAGAGCTGATACGTACCAAAGCTAGGATATAGGACAGTGGTGTGCCCTTTCAAGCTGACGCTGCTGGTGTGCAGGCCTACATATAACACAGTGGGTGTGGGTGGTTGGATGGATGTCAACTCCCGCTGGTGTGTGTTGCCCTTTAGAGTTCTATCTGACAAGTTGCTTTGATAAACTCAGCTGGTTTGACTAGAGCACATAAGATGAAACACTTTTCAAGCTGTCATGTACGGTCTGTGGGATGTGCTAAGAATAAAGTCTAACTGCACCTCCCAGGTCTAAGCCTAACTCTGGTCACTGCATAAAAATGCTAAAACAACATTAATGGTAAGGTGGAAAAGGTAATTGGCTGAGGAGGGCTACCCAACCATGGACAGCTGCTGTCAGACTCTCAGTGTCTGTGGAGAAACACTGGAAACCTGGAGAAGAGCTGGAAACTCAGGCAAGTGCTCAAGCTTTGACAGTCACTACAAGCACATTTTTGGCCCTTTTTGTTTTTTTCTTGGTTGTAGTATTTCAAAAGGATTTCTTCTGAAGGGCTGAGGTTAGACCCAAGACCATTTGCTTCTGAAGAACCAGATTTGAAGAATGAGTTCATCAATGGTTCTTTTAAAGACTAGGGGTTCCATAAGAAAACCCTTTTCATAGAAAGAGTCCTTTTTGAAAGAAAATTCTTCGAGGATTGTTGAACGAATAATCTTTCTTACCTCACCTGTAGAATACAAGTACTAGCACGTAAAGGGTTCTGTGTAGTACATAGAACCCTAAAGGACAAGAAGATTAAGGGTGAAACCCTAATAAAATATATATTTATATCCTGCTGGGTGGATTTTACATCAAATCTTTGGAAACAAAATTGTTTTTGGTAGAATGCCCTGGACAGGTTCTACATAAAATCCTTGAAATATAAAAGGGTTCTCGGTAGAACATCCTGGGTGGGTTCTTGTTAGCACCTCTAGTAGGTGGAAAGGTTCAGAATAGAGTTCACAGAGAGGAGATGAGATCTCTCTAGAACCTTTTATAGGGGGTTCTGGGTGTAACCTTTCACACATGGTTCCTAGTATAACAATTTATGTTGGGTTCTAGGTAGAACCAAAAGGTTCTGCTAGTAACCAAAAAGGGTTCTCCTATGGAGACAAATCTAAGAACCACGTAGGGTTCTAGTTAGCACTTTTATTTAGTGTAGCAGCTCAGTGTGGCTCCTCTCTCCTGTGTGTGTGTGTGTGTGTGTGTGTGTGTGTGTGTGTGTGTGTGTGTGTGTGTGTGTGTCTGTGGGGGTCTCAGTGTAGAGCTGTAGCCCTGCTGTTCATCACGGGATCATCAAGGGGAAAAAATGCCACACGCCGTTTCTACAGCCACCGAAAACTGCAAAATTAAAATATACTTAGTCGACGGCTAACAAAAATAGCGTGAACTCCTATGAATGATGGGTCTGGATCAGCATATATAAAAATTAATGTTGTGTTACAGTTACAGACTGAAGAGCAGAGGCTGGAGGAGGGGGTCTCGCCAGGTTCAGGATGGTTTAAAGCAGTGGTTGGCCCATGAAGTGCTGATTTATAAAATATTAAGAAATGTCAATAATAGCATCAGCAGTGGTGTGTTCATCGCAGTACAGTGATATAACTAAGTTTACAGCTCTAAATAACACATTTAAGTGTGCAGTACCTCTTCAGTGAGAATTGTCAGGGTACAAACACATTAGTCTTACAACACATTTCTGTCCTGGGCTGCCCCAACAGGCTTATCCAGCCAGGGGTATCCTCTGTGTTCTAGATCTCTTTTCTACATTTGCATGCAGTCAAATCCCTTTTCTGCGTTCATGATGGCTGCTTGGAGATTTTTGTTGCAGCTGCAAATTAAACCTCGGTTACTTATTATTCTGAAGCAAAACAAAAGACGATCACAGCTAATGGGTCTGTAGGGGACAATAATTCTGGATCTACAGTAAACACAGCAGCATTTGCAGCAGAAAAAAGTGATTGTTCTTTCTGTCATCCCACTAGACAGGAACCACGGCGTCCCACAGTTGTTGTATTTGTAGCAGTGGAAAGCTCCTTGTTAATGATATGATGACTGAATATTGACAGATATCTTTCACAGCAAGGGTTCTTTAAACTTTTCCAGCACAACAACAAGAAATGAGCACATATAGTCTCATCCTTAGTGGGTCTCATTTTACCTCCTGCAAACTCCTGAAAATACACTTTAAAATATCATACAGGACTTTAGTGGAATCAGCTAATCTTTTCTCATTAACTCAGCGTAAATATGCAACTTTTATATATTTGTGTTAATTAAACTTAATTACTAGTATTTATTTTCAGAACACATAAAAACTTACAAGTTAGAGGTCCTCTAATTTGAAGTTATTTGACTTGAAATGATGAGCTGAATGAATGAATGTAAAGGGTTCAGTCAACTCATTAAAATAATTTTGTAAAGAAACATTACTTTAACATTACAACTTATTAGCAGACTTCCCAGCATGCATTGTTTTAGAGATAAATCTGTCATGAGACCCTTCTTTTTTATAGTTATAAACTAATGTAATGAAAACTTCCTGATAGGGATGGCAATTAATCGATTGTCCATTAATCAGTCATTAAGAATTTGATTTGATCAAGTAAAACTGAATCAATCTACTGTAAAATAAAGATCTGACATTAACAGGTTATTTTTTATTTTTTTATTTTTTTTATTTTTTTTTTACAGAATATGCAATATATTGCTGTGGAAATAAAGCTTTGATTGAGGGGGGGAAAGGATATTTGGTATTTGGTGTCTAGCATAAATTTCATTTAAAAAAAAACAACAATTAATTGATTAATTGATTACTAATGTTACCAATGATCAATTAAGGAAAGTGCTTTCAATTAACAACCCTACATGAATTCAATCCCCACACCCACATTTATAACTAAAAAACTGGAAAAGTTAATTTGTTTTGAATCATTACAAAATTACCTCAACTTGTCTTTTCAAATTCAGTCAACTTAAAGGGATAGTTCACCCCAATTTTATTTTCTTCTGGCCTGTAGAGCTATTTATCCATCTAGATAGTTTTGGTGTGAGTTGCAGAGTTCTGGAGATATCAGTCGTAGAGATGTCTGCCTTCTGTCCAATATAATGGGACTAAACAGCTTTCGATAATCCACAGACCTTGTTGTAAGCAGTTTCATGTAGGAATTACTTTCTTTGTGCAGTAGAATCTAACTGAACTACTTTCTTTCTACAAGACAGAAAGTAGTTCCTACATGAAACTGCTCACAACTGTGTCAATGGATTATCTTGCTAAGCCGTGATTTTTGGAAAAAGACACTGGTTTTAATTTTTTTCATAAGTATTTTTGGTGCTTTGAGCTCCACAACCTAAGTCCCATTTAGTTCCATTATACTGGAGAGAAGGCAGACATCTCTACGGCTGATATCTCCAAAAATCTGCATGTTTTCTCAAGTACAACTGAATTTAATATCAAGTTTATTTGACTGTAAAAGTGTATTTGTTTTGAATCATTACTTCAACTTGTCTTTTCAGATTCACTCATCTTAAAATTTTAATGCAGCGAATTCTAACAAACTTTTTTTTTTAAGTTAAAAGAAGTAGGACATTGTGGAATAAGAGCTTCCGTTTAAAAGTGAGCAAAGTTACTTGCGTGCCAAAACAACTATGAAAACAAAAAGAAATCAACTTTTGCAGTGGATGTCATCATGCAGCATGTGGCGAACAGATATGTTGTCCCTCCCTGCTGCCTTCAGCATCCACAAGCGTCAGACTGACTGTGACATCCCTGCTGTAGAAGCCACCTGCCCCCTGAAAATACCCCGAGGCCCAGAGAAGAAGTGTTGCCAGAAGTTTGGACAATGTGAGGACGGCATGAATCCTGCTGCTCTGCCATTCAAACTTTTTTTTTTTTTTGGTTTTTTTTTACCCCCAAGAGAAATCAAACTGAACAGCTTTTATCTCATCCTGCAAGACCCTGAGGGGGAACGCCTGGATGAAACATTCAGTCTGATTGTGTTCCACCTTTCATACAGATGAGCAAAGCAGCAGCCGAGCAAGCACTAAAAATAAATATGCTTTTGCTGGGCTTTGTATGTTGTGTCCAATTTAGGGTGAAATCAGCAGTTTTTGCTTCAATAGATAAGATGGAAGGAGTGTACCGCTGCCTCCTCTTAACCAGCAAGCTGACTAATCAGTTGTTGGGGTAATATTTTAAGGTTTTTTAATGAGGAATGAACTATAAGTCATTCATCATTATCAGAAAAATGACAGTCACATCACAATAATATTCACAAAGTGCTTGCGTCTGCAATAAGTACTTCATTTTTAAGAGATCCTTTATCATGACTGCATTCATACAGAGAAAAAAGTGACAGATTTGAGATTAATCACTTTAAAAAAAAAGGTGCTGTCTAAGAATTAGTTTAATGAAGAGCAGCCCTAAAGGCTGTAATTACTGTAGAACTTCCTCCTTCAGTTTTGCGCCTTAGAGCTGATAAATTTAACAAGGACACTCAGTGTCACTGATGTGAAGCAACACATTTGCACATACTCTGCATGTGGTCATTACCACAGTATAACAGGGTTGTGAAGGGTTAAGTGGCTGCCACTTCCTCTGCTACAGATAAGTTCAAAAGATCAACGCCTTGTGTGATGATCTGTTGGTGAGGATTTCTCTCCTCCTGTATGTGAGTGTCCGCACACGGTGCTGTGTCAGCGCTGTAAAAAAAAAAAAGCGTCCGCTCATATCCCTCACTCTCCCAGCTTAAAACAGCAGACAAATATATGGAATAAGTTCAGAACTTAACGCAAACAGCAGTGAACGCGTTATGCTCACTTTCACAATACGGCGTGTCCATCACTTTCATTTTGGGCAGTTTTTCCAAGCACTGGCTCCCAGTCAAAACCAGAATTGACTTCAAGGTTACTGGTATATAAAGCCTTAAAAAGACATGCTAACTACTTACACACCAGCAAGGACTCTCCGGTCTATTAACGGTGGTCTTTTAACCAAAAAAGAGTAAAGCAGGGGAGCAGCCTTTTGTTTCTATGCCCCAAAGAGATGGAACACCCTCTCTCAGGACCTAAGAGAGGCCCCTGAACTAAGCATTTTTAAAACCAGGTTAAAAACCCTGCTTTTCAAAACAGCCTATGGCTAAGTTCCTCGTGTGTATATGTATGAGTGTTTTCTTTACCTTTAACATGTGCGTGTGTATATCTCTGACATGTATACGTGTGCGTGAGTGTGTTTTATATATTTTTGTATATTTTGTACTGACTTTTGTGTAACTACACTTTTTGTGGTGCATATTCACCTTGTATTTGTTTTAATTGTCATGTGTATAGTTGCTTAATGAAAAAGCACATTGTGTTGCCCTGTGTATGACATGCGCTATATAAATAGTTTGAGTTGAGTTGAGATGAGTGTAAAATCGAGCCATACCAACCAAATGTTAGCTTTTAGCTAGCTAACGTAGCTAATGGTTATCTATATATCAAAATGAATAAAAATACTAACTAAGCACTAATATGCACAACATATAAAACACACTATTCACAACAAGTACAAATTGAACTGTAAAAAGTTGAGTTTTTAAGTATCTTGCAGCCCGAAAAAAATACTCGGGTATAAATCAGATTAAACACTGAAAGCTAAGTTGTGGGTGGTCCATAAAGGAGATATACATTACACTGTGCAAGAGGAGAATTAACCACCCAGCCAAATGGGAATGATTAAAAAAAAATCCAAAGAATATAAAATTAGGTCTCAAAATCATGACAAAATGAGTGGTTTTCTCAGCTCTGAAGCGCTGGGGGCGTATCCACTCTCCTGTCTCAGTGTCAAACACCACTATAATTTGAAAACAACCTGAAACATAGATGCTCTGTCCAGCAGCATTATCGGACATGTCCAGACATGACTGAGCCACCAGAGCCAGAGGACAGTGACAGGATGGTATTTTTTTTCTTTTGTGTTGGGTTTTTGGAACTGAAGTGAGCTGAAGTGAACTGCTGGGCTGATCTGGACTGAGAGAGGTGTTCTTAACTGACCATTAGGAAGGGGGAGATGGTGCTGTTCGTGTGTCCATTCGTGGGGCTTATATACTGTTAGGGGACCGTGGCTCCAGCATGTCAGTGAGCCATGATTCAGGTCTGCCCAAAAAATTCTGAACACAGAAACTCCAGAATTCAGTACTATATAGTTCTCAGTCTTTTCACATGTTTACAGTAACCATGATGTGTAGAAGTAAAACTCACTTTTTCCTTTACTCAGTCTTTAATAGTTTTAGATGAAGTAATAAAGTGTTTCTTTTGTCTGATATGATTACACAGGAACACTTTGTTCTGCCTTCAGAAGACAGGAAATTTTACACGGCCTTAGTCTGACTCATTATTCAATCTAAAATTATTACAAAGATGGCATAATACAGAACAATTCAAATAATTATAGAGCATAGCAAATGAATAATGAAACTATAGAGACACTCCTGCAAAGATTTTAACCTCAGTCACCCTGTTATGAGTCACCAATCCAGCTCACCTCGTCCCCACTACAGTTAGAACTTCTGGTTAGAATTAAAGGTCCAGTGTTTAAGAATTAGTTGTATTTACTGGAAGAATACGGCAAAGATGGAATATGATATTCATGAGTATGTTTTCATTAGTGTATAATCACTTGAAAATAAGAATTGTGTCAACAGAAGATTAGGGAAGTTGTGAAAGAAAATACCTGTTTGGAACATTCCTCAGGTAAACAGGTTAATTGTTAACAGGTGACAGTATCATGATTGGGTATTAAAGGGGCGTCCTTGAAAGGCTCAGTCGTTCACAAGCATGGATGGGGTGAGGTTCAAGACCATCCAGATTGTTACCAGCGCTAACTTCAAAAGACAGCATCTGTGATGGTACGGGGGTGTGTTAGTGCCCATGGCATCATGGGTAACTGTCACATCTGAGACGGCAACGTTGATGCTGAAAGCAACATATGCTGCCATCCAGACAACTTTTTCAGGGAAGGTCCCTGCTTATTTCAGCAAGACAATGTCAAGACACATTCTGCATGTGTTCCAACTGGCTTGGGCAGCATCCATTTTTTCATACCTTCATACCCTCTTGATATTTTACCAGGGCATATGGTATTAGGCGGTGTAAAACTTGTGTAAAACAGCTCAACTACACTGAACTCATTGTCGTTGCAGCACTATTCCCACAGCTGAGAAACAACGCATGCACATGCAGGAGCTCCACTTCCATCTTGAGAAAGACCTATGGTCTTTATTCACTGACAAAATCAAACCTAAATTGTAAATTTACAGTGCGGCACCAGAATGGTGGCAACTGCTCACCTTTCCATTCGCTCAGCACGTATTCATGGGAACTCTGTCACTGTAGCCAGCAATTAGTCTGCCTCTCTCTGTAATGCTCACTAAAGGTGACAAAATGCTACTCTGATCAGCCAGTAGTCTGCAGTGTTTGTTACCTTATCTTCATCATTTACAATCCAAAACAGTGACAGATGCTTTTTTTCTTCTTTTAAGCGAATTAATCCTGTAACTTTATCCATAAAATGTCATGTTCCTTCTTGTTATGACAGCCATGTTTGTTAGCTCAGCTGTGCTACCGCACAAAGACTGGCTCCTGGTGGTGTAAGCTGCACACTGCAATACAGCATCTCCCCATCAGTTTAATAGAAACAGGTGTCTTTATTGAAAATCACAATGTTGGGATTTCCTAATACCCTGGTATACCCCAATACCTTACTGCCCAAGCCTTGTGACTTCATAGTAAAAGAGTTCAGGTATTAAACTGACCTGCCTGCAGTCCAGACTTGTCTCCTATTGAAAATGTGTGGTGCATTATGACCCACAAAATACGACAACAGTGACCCCAGACTGTTGAGCACCTGAAGTTGTATATCAAGCAAGAATGAGAAAGAATTTCACTTTCAAAACTTCAACAATTAGTGTCCTCAGTTACTCAACTACTGACTGAGTATTGTTAAAAGAAAAGCTGATGTATCACAGTGGTAAACATGTTGCAGGCATCAGATTCAGAATGAGTTCATATTTACAAAAAGCAATAAAGTTTATCAGTTTGAACTTTATCTTGTCTTTATACTGTATTCAACTGAACACAGGTTGAAAAGGTTTTACAAATTATCCCAACTTTTTTGGAATTTGGGTTGTAGTACATTTCAGTAACAGAGATTTGATGAACATTAAATTATATTGCCAGATAAACAACAATATTTAATGCTTTCAAGAAGAAGAAGTTAGCTTTTACTACACAAGCATCATACTCTGAAATGATAGTTTAAACATTTGAAAGAGATGGATGGGAGGTTCTCTAAACCTTTATTAAAAGGAGTTTAATATTTTTCACTGCGTCTTGAATCCCGATTTCATTACAGCTTCGTCCCTGCAGGCTACACAAATCCTGCACTTCATGCCCCCCTCCCCACCTCACCATCCCTCTTTCACCATTCTAAGGCTCTTTCAAGGTTAGCTATATTGTCCCTTGAATGTAAATTAGCATAAAATCTGCCATTTGGTGGCCACTTTGATCCCAGGTGCCTCCATCAAGTAGCATGAATGCGTTTTTAGCATTCATGCTACTGTGCAAATCCACTGGGAATGGAACTTTGTAACCCTGAAAGTGTCAGAGCTGAGCAAAATGCAGAATATGATCCTGCAATTTCCAATCATCTCCGCTGAAATAAATTCTGTCGGCTCAGGTATGAAAAAGTGAAGGAAGCTTGAAAATGAAAGCCTTAAATTACTTGTTCGCTACACATTCTATCCATCTATTTGTGGCTGACCTTAAAAGACTGACAGTATGTACGAAAATAGGACAAAAGGGAGTTTAACTCAAAACACTGAAGGCCTATTGTCAGCCGTGTGACACAGCCCCGCCGCATTATGTTTCCCAACACTTTTAAGCTGTAAATCCAGCAGCAGGCACAGACTGAACCCTTCTTACATCGTGACCTAAGATGTACTGTATTTTTCCCTCCAGAATTGACATTGTACCTGTAATCTTCATATGTCATCTCAAGGGGGGTCGGTGTCTTGCTCAAGGACACATTATCAAGGAGAGTATCCAGCTGTGATTGTTTGTGAGGGTTCTTCTGACCAGTAGAGCTGCTCCTCCACAAGTTTACCAGAAAATACCTCATAGATCTTAAACGACCCGCTGCATTGGGCGGATTGGAAATGATCTTAATAATGCATCTGGAGCAGGGCCTTTTCTTCAAGGGCACAGACCACAAGTAGGAATGATTTATACAAAGACAGCCAGATAAGGATGCACGCACAAACACACACTCCATCCGTAAATCCTCGGGCCTCGGGGACTGACAAACTGAAAACGGTATAAGAGAGCTCAGAGCAGTTTGTTAGGATTATACAAGATGAAGCTACTGCAAGATATCAATAGACTAGATTAGTTGTTGTCATCCCTGAAGGGAAAGTGGCCTATAGCAGCAGTGGCAGCAGGTAGTGAAGGGATAAATCAAAGAGGAATAGGAGATAAATAAGAGAAGGGCAAATGACTTTGTAAACATGCGCAAAAGACAATTTGTGCACTCAGCTATTAAGTAGAAATGTACGTGTGAGAATAAACATGCATAAACAGTCATATCAGTCATATCAGTAGCAGCAGAGCAGAACGGAGAGGAAATGAGAAATATCTGCATTATGAAACGGGGCTCTACAGAGGACAAACCACAGGCTCTAAGAGGTGTGAAGTTTTGCAAAACAAGCTAAAATAATATGGTTGAAAATCATAACTTTTCATAGTGTGGACAGATCATGCAACAAAGCACAAAGAAAAAACAGGAAATTAAATCAACTTTTAATTTAATTATAATAACTATTTAATAACTGATGTTTTCATTTTTTTAATCCGTTGGCTTTTTCAATTTGCAATGATATTAACAGAGAAAAACAGCAAATCCTCAAATTTTAGAAGCGAGAAATCACAAATGGTTTCTTTTCTCCTAGAGAAATGGTTTATCTATCAGACCCAAACCATGAATTATATCTTGCTCCAACTCGTTCTCATCCCTGTCAGTTGTTCCGTCACACCACTGGCGTCTCATCCTGATGCCCAAGGTACCTTTTAGTCCCTGCTGGAGATACTGCCAGAAAGCCTTTTTAACATGTGGTTAGCAATGTGAAACAGCCACAGCTTGACACTAAAACTTTTTGGTTAGAATTAGGTACTTAAACTACCTGTTTATGTTTAGGCACCAAAAGTACTTGGTTAGATATAGGTACCAAAAGTGGTTAGATTGAGGCAGCAAAACTACTTGCTGAGGTTTAGGTACAAAAATTGCTTGATTAAGTTTAGGCACCAAAGGTTAAGGTTAGTCACCAAAACAACTTGCTTTTGTTTAGTATATAAGAACATTTGAGTTCAAATAAGTAGTTACATTATGTATGTCATGTGACACAGACGTTTGGTTTTACATGGGAGAGAAACACCGACCCCCGGGTAAAAGTCCTGTGTTTGTTTGAGCCATCAAACCACCTCACCTTCTCCACACATGGACATTCTCATTCTTCATACTACGTAACTTGACAGGAATGGGTTTACATCGAAGGTGGTAATGCGTCAGTATTTAATGACCTGAGAATGAGAACGAGCTGTTTGTTTCTCTCACCACAGACCTCCATTGTTATCACTACATTGTGGAGAGTCATTTTGGTCTGGGGCTGAATGCCACAGACAAATCTAAGAGTGAACCCTACATTTAATGGTCAACCTTGACAGGACTTGCTTTTTGACCCCAGAGGGAGCGATGTACAGCATGTATAATATAATATGATTATAAACCTTACAATAACTCTGCTTCTTGCACTCACATACTTGTAAGGACCCTTACTGACATATGCATTTCTAAGCCTCTCACTTTAACCAACACAACTACGTGCCTTAACCTAAAGCTATGTTTGAAAAAAAAACAAAAAAAACAGACCAATGAAGAATCTTTGAAGAATTCTCATGTTCAAAAAATTGAATTGTCATTTTCCAGTAACTATCAAGCTGAACTCAGATTGGTCCTTAATATGATCAGTTTCTCAGTGGACAGGTACAACTCATTGATTACCACCTCTCAGTTTTTATACAAAGAGCACATTGAATTGTTCTGTGAACCAATGATTATCCAAGCTTCAACTGCCTGACAAATAATGTCTCTTTATTGTCGGAGTCAAAGCCAAAGATGTCTCAGTTTTTAAGCTAAAACATATACAATTTTAATGTACTTTTAATGTCTTTCTTTACTGGGTGAACATTATAAAACCAGTAGGACTGTAATGACAGTAGCATATGCACAGGATGTGCAAAAATATGCTCACAAAGTTACAGGAGGCATGAAGCTGTGTGCTAGATTCAATATAGTACTGAACCTACAAAATGGTTTAATATGTCTGTTATTAGATGAAGTAATGAAAAACACTGAGGATGTATGATGGTTATTTGTCCCAGCACTCTCTTTCTCTCACTTGTTTCTTTGCTCCACACTTTGACTTTAGGTGTGAATTGTTCGCTGTTGTTCTGTCTCTAATTAAACATGCTGCTGATGCTGTTCTGGATGATTTTCTATTGGAAAAGAAATTTGTGATCTCAATGGAGCTAACCTGGATAAATGAGGCTCAACTGAAATGAATAATAAATGCTTGAATATATTTTCATCAAGCTTCACTTTTCAGCATTATAATAAATATCCTAAGTAATTGTCATTGACTGCAGCTTTTTTGAAAAACTCAGGAAGCACAAAATACTCTTGTAAACAGATGCACCTGATGAACTGAGTAAAGTGTTGAAAGAATTCACGGATTGATGTAAAAACCTCATGGATCAATCGTTTTTCTTTTAACAAGCTAAAATCCCAAAAGGTCTTTATTTCCAGCCTCTCAAATGAAACCTTTTTTTTTGTACCTCGGTGTACAAGATAGCCAATAAATATGAACAAAATAAACCGATTAAAACAGCTGTCTTATGCCACAAAAGACTAAATGAAAATCAATGAAGGATGTATGAGTTTTCAAAGCTATCCAAACAAGTTGAGATAAATTAGAAGCAGAGGTTTTGCTCCATGATGCTGACCAGTGTGAGCATGATTTGGTGCACAAATACACTGTAGATTCTGCGAAAAGCAAGTCATAGTCACCTTTGGATGCTATGCAGGTCATAAACTTGGACTGCTGGCTGCTGCTGGTCAGGATGCCGTACTCTGTAGCCTCTCTGCAGGACAATTTACAGCAGGAATTCTGCGCCCCATGATCATCTGATCTGGCACAGTGACCGTCTGGAAAGACATATCAGGTGTAGTCTCTGCAAGTGCAAGGAGAGATAAATCATCACTGTTGGTGCAATGAAAAGTGTAGCTTGAAAAGGCCACTGGCACAGCTCTAGACTTGCACAGTTGTTGAGAACTGCTCATCTGATCAACTTCACACTTGACACTGCACTCCCTCAGGTTCTCAGAATTACACCTGCCAAGTGTGAAGTCGATCAGATGAGCAGTTCTTCAGATATGCAAAGGACAGTGATACAGGCATACAGACAGAGACTCATTTATTTATAGTTGGATGTTAACCTGACATGCCAGATGGTTTATTACACAGACCAATCCGGGAAGTCATCCTTAGAAACTGTTTGGAAAAGCCATAAAGCCAGTTGCCTCACAAGGCAAGTTAGACGATGCCCTTAAAGCGCCATCTATTGGCCAAATTACACCAAATTTGGCACTGTTACTTGAACGTCATATCAACACACATCCACCAAATGTGGTTGCAATAGCACAAAGTGTTCAAGAGATATGATATTTTTTTGGTAATGTCAGCACTTCCCACACAATTTGGTGTTGATTGCTCAGGTGTGATTTGTTTGTGTAAAAAAATGATCTGGGCAAAATTCAGAATGACAGACAAATCGATCTTGGTGTGGCTTTCAGTAATGACATGAAACACCCCTTTTATCCAATCAAAAAAATAAATAAAATAAAACCAAACTGATCAGAGAAATGAACTCAGCATGGTAGTTTGGCCCATGTGTCATTTGATAGCATGGAGAGGGTGGGGTTTATGACCTATACTTCCGCAAGCCACCAGGGGGAAATCGAGATGTTTTAGCTTAACTTTTGTGAAGCAGTCATGTTGTCCATCTTTATATACATGAGCCAGTGGTCTGGACCCACACAATCCAAAATTATTTGAGAGACTTACTGCTCAAAAGTTACAGGACAAAACATAAATTTGCACTTATAGCGCCACCATCTGGCAAAAAAAATTACCAAATACCAAATTCAACACTGCACTCCCCCTAGGTCCTCAGAAATACACCTGCCAAGTAGGGATGTCCCGATCCGATCACATGATCGGAAATCGGGGCCGATCACGCGATTTTCAAATGATCGGAATCGGGTGGAAATCATCGGATTTAACCTTACAGAACAACAAGCAAATTGTCAAATGGAATGACAATGGCTTAGTTTTAATTTTAATAAGTTCCATAACATCAATATTCATTGTTGCACAGATGGAAACAACACCGTAAAAATCACAATTTAAGGCAGGCGGGGAATTCAGACAACATAATAGTAGTGAGCTGGTAGTTAGTAGGCTAACGCAGGGCAAACTTGTCACCTCAGGACAGCGAAAATGTCTGCAGTTTGGAGGTATTTTAAACTGGACAGCGAAGGCAGTGCAAAAGCCACTTGTAATGTGTGCAAACTGGGCATTTCGCGTGGTGGAAAGGACAGAGCTACATTCAACACTATGAATATGATACGCCACCTGAAAAACAAACACCCTGTCCAATACTCTGAGTTCACTGTGGCAACTCAGACAAAGACACTGAGCCAGCCCACACTGAAAGAGATGTTGAAAAATACAGAGAAATTGCCTGCGGACAGCGAAAAGGCCAAAAAGATCACATCCAAGATAGCTGAATTTATCACGTTGGATGACCAGCCACTGTCTGTGGTTGCAAACGTCGGATTTCGCCGTCTCCTGAGCACCTGGAGCCATGGTATGAGTTGCCTTCTTGTCACTACTTTACCAACACAGTTCTGCCGGACATTCACAACAAGCTACGTGACCACCTGCCAGTCCTTTCATCAGAGGTGCTGCTTTTGGGTTTACCACAGACATATGGAGTTTGTCTGTTTGTCCGATGTCACTGCTGAGCTGTACTGCACAACTCCATTTTTAATTTACAACATGCGACCTTGCATGCACAACACTTTCGTAGATGTCATACGGCAGAGCGTGTGAAACAGGTGATCGAGGGGATGCTGAACAGTTCGGGAATAGAAAAGCAACGGGTCCATGTAATTTTGCATGACAATGTGTGAAATATGAAGAAGGCCATGGATGACATGGGAGTACCGAGTATGGGCTGTGTCGTGCACATGCTTAAACTTGTTGTGCACGAGGGTCTGCTCTCTCAGCGCAGCGTCACAGACACACTAGCTAACGCCAGGAAGATTATAGGCCATTTCAAACATTCTCCCTTGCTTATTCGCATCTGGAAGATATCCAGATTGATCTGATGATAGCAGTCAAGCGCCTGCAGCAGGATGTGCAGGTTCGATGGAACAGCAACCAGTGGACCCTGATGGAGAAGATAGCTGAAGTGTTAGCTCCCTTTGAAGAACTGACCAGGGATGTGAGCAAGGAGACTGCAACTGCAGTGGATGTAATCCCTGCTATTACAGGTTATTTTTGAGTTTTATTTTCTACATTTTTTTAATTAAAGAACGTACGTCTCAACAGCCCTCAGATGCGTCCTTCCTTGGGAGCAAACCACTGACCAGGGTGTCAGAACCATGAAAAGTACTCTCCTAGTGGCAGTGGAGACCCACTTTGCTGAGGTAGAAAAGGAGCCACTGTACAGCAGCGCCACTTCAGTGGATCCAAGATACAAAGACAGGCAAGTACAGTAAATGTACCATTTGAATGCTATGATAATCATTTTTATTTGATAATAAATCATGTAAGACACCATCAGTATAAATTATTCAAGCCAATGTCTATCTTATTCCTTAAATTTAGATTTAGCTCTGTTAATGGTTATCTGGTTTTTATTCAATTAAGTAGATGTAAGGCAGTTCCCTGACTTAACTGCTGTGCTATGTGGTATCTTGCCTTACATTTTTTTAATTTTGGGTAATTGTTACATTTATCTTTTTTTTTTTAGATCCTTCACAAAGTCAGACAACCTGAGGCTTGCTAAGGAATCCCTCATCCAGGAGATGATGAAGAACAGAGAACAGAGTCTCCAGTAAAGAGCCAGAGGCAGCAGAGCCTGTGAGCAAGGCACCTCGTCGAGAAGCAAGAAGCAGCCTGGGCAGCATCTTAGATGAGATCTTAGAAGAGTGTCAGTCAGAGGCCCAATCCGTGAGTGCCACATCAGCAGATGTCCAGGTGCAGACCTACCTCTCAGAGCAAACCATCCCTAGGAAAAGCAATCCACTAGACCCCTCACTGGCTGCTGTTGCAACCAAATTTCTCTGTGCCCCCTGCACCTCAGTGGACAGTGAGAGACTCTTTAGTGAAGTGTCAAACATCCTTGATGAGAAAAGGAATTGGTTCTCCCTTGACAAGGTAGAGATGCTGATTTTCCTCAAAAAAAACATCCACTTCATTTTGAAGCCGTAGAACGAGAGTAAGACTTGAGCTCAATATAGAGCACATTTAAGAGGTGATAACAAACCAGTGCCTTGCAATTTTATATTCATGTTGATGTTTTATACTTGAATGGTGTTATTCCAATAAGCTGGAAATCTTTTAGTTCATATTAAAGTTAAGCTGCTACAGCACTTTGAATTGACATTTCTGTTCATTTTAATACTAGACCAGTTAGTCTAATTCTGCACTAAGCCTAAATGGGATTTTATTTTCTGACTTGTGACTGAATGTGAAGCTACTTCTTAGAGTTAAGTGCTTTAGTTTTACTTCTACAATACTGCACAATGTGGAATTATTGAGATTTTATTTTACAGACATCTAGTTTGTTTATCTAAAAAATATATTTATTTAAATTGAATTTGTTTACATGGTTATTTTATGCTGCACCACTGATAAGCTACAAAGACATTTTATTTTGTTTACTTGGTTTGAACCAATGCTGCACTAACAAAACATGATAAAAGAGCCATATAAAAGGTATCATGTTGGATCCTGTCATTTAAATAAAAAAAACTTAAAGGACAACTTGGATGTGTTCTCTTTTTTTCTTCTTCTTATTTACGCATTGCTGAAGTATCTGTTTGGGACTCGGTATCAGCAGATACTCAAAATCAAATGACTCAGACTTGGGGGCAAAAAAATGTGACCGGGACATCCCTACTGCCAAGTGTTAAGTTGATTGGATGAATGGGTATGAAGTAAATTGAAGGACAAAAATACCTTCCTTTATAGTTACATACTAGTTTCACTTCTTCCTAAAATGGTTTTGTTATCGTTTCAACCCTCAGACAGCCCTCATTTTCTGGTAAATAACTGAAAAGGGATGTGTTTAACGTATCTGTCCATATTTATGTATTTTAATTCCCATCTCTGCACCTGTTCACGACTGCAGTGTGTAGCTCATCCTTGTTTCTATTTCCCACTGCCTCGGCACTCATCATGATGATGCATGGGTGAAGAACCTTGTATTTGCGTTACACCATTGAACAGATGGCCACGCTCCGCTTTAGGCGAGAAATGAAATAGATTGATTCCATACGGATCTGACACCTCTGGTGTGATGTACTCAAAGTGGAAAAAGACGCTTTCTCACCCTCTAATGCACTTGAACCTGCGTTTGACACCTTTTAATTCACACCAGCAGCCTGCACTACTGAAGGTCAGTGACGGGGGAAAAAAAAGGAAAAGAAACAAGATAGGGGTCAGAGATTAAATGAAATTGCAGTGATTGAGAGCGCTGAATTGCATTAACATTTATTTTTCTAAAGGATGAGTTTTGGCAAGCGTGTTCAGAACCCCAAATTACTCTGATGGAGCTGCTTAGAGTTCAACAGATGATGGAAAGAAAGCTGTACTCCTCCTGTGCTGCCATTTGTACCTTTTTTCCCAAATATCCGTACTGCTTCCCTTGTGAAACTAAAGGTGTAAAATAAAGTACAGAGCTTGACCTAGCAGATGGAGGAAGATATTTTACACCTCATTACATCATATAATATAAAGCGGAAAGCGAGGGGGAGGGGGAGGGGTGTTCATACAGTGAGTCATAAACATGTTGTACACTCACTGACTTTGCTGATGAAATCTGACCAGACAAGTTGAGTTTTAATTGGCCAGTTGCCACAACAGCAACAATATAAGCACTAAAGAATTCAAGGGTCAAGGTCAGGCTTCAGAATAAATCACACTCTGCAACTAACCCTTCTCTAAGCCCCACCTCCAAACAGCAACTGTCCAATCATAGATTGGCAACCATAAGTAGGGCGCCGCGGGCCTATCAAGCTTTGGATTTCTCTACATGTTGAAATGGTGTGCATGGGACTCTGAGAGGAGCGATACTCTGTGTTTCATGAATCTGGACTTTGGTGTCATTTTGTAGTCTAGCAGTAGTTTTGTAGTTTCTTGTAATCAAAGTGGGCCAAAGACAATGCATCTCACTCTGGCTAACTGTCTTAGGTCTAAGCTGGGTTAGTTTAGCTCTTATTCTGACTCTCTTCCTGGGGCAGTCATGATCTGGCTGGGTAACCCGTCTTAAGGTCCTCTACACCAATCGAGTCCCTGCACTTCCTATTCCCACATTAATGAATGTATGTCTGTCGTCTATCGTAGATATGCCTGACATATTTCACCATCTGACCAATGTTTGTTGAGATGTAAGCTAACTTTAGCCTAATCTGTTAGCATTAATGTTTTATCAAGTATACAGCTGTTAGGTAACTGTCCATATTTAATACAGTTTCACAGTTTTAAAACTCAGATCAGATGGAAACATTAAAACATAAGCTGGAGAAGGACTGAAGGAGTTAGCACTAACTTACATTATCCAACTACGCATTTGAAATCTGCTAGTGTGCGACATCATTTTAGCCAACAAAGTCCACAGTCATCAGCTAGAAATGAGAAGCTGCTTTGGCTAGCAGTTTAGGAATCAAAGACATCATGTTTCAACAGTTACTCCCAGTTTCGATGCCAAGTCTGCCACTGTTACCACTGCAAACTGCGTATGTAAAGAGTTTATTCAAGGACTTTTTCAACCTGTTGGGTTGATTTTTCTATGTAATGATGATTCATAATGGACACCAGTCAAAACTTGATAATCCTGTTGGCTATTTTCAGTTATATAGTCGTAGTAGCTGGATGAGTAAAGGTGAGAGCTGCTCGTGGTTGTCTTCCTTCATTCTTTTCTGTTAGTATTCCCCGTTTTTTCATTCAAGGGGACACCACCAGTGTTTTTTTTGTCCTGTGTAGAAGGGGCTTCAGTTAAGTCACATGTCTTGGCTGACATTACTGTCTTTCAAAGGGTGTAAAGGGCTCAGTTTTAAAGCTGGAAAACTAGCTAGCTGAAACTTGACCTAAGGCGTCCACTGGCACCAGCCTCATCATGCTGGCTTGATGGGAAGAGGGACAAATTTGTTAATGTGTTTCATTATAACTTAGTTAAATTTTGAAAAGAGGTCAAATCAGTGACGTGAGGTTTATTTTACAGTTTGACTAACAGCATCAGACTTGCCTGCTCCAACGTTTCCCCCGCGGTCATCATCGTCTCTCCTCACCGTCGTACCCTTCTCCTGCTCCCTCGAGTATGATGGACACTCTTTACAGATGAAAGCTGATGGGAATGGAGGTCATGTGGAGTGAAACGACGGTACGGCTGCCCTGAAGCATTGTGGTCATCAGTGGGTGAAGATACAGGCATGTCAAACGCTTGCAGCCAGAAATCTACGAGTGACATTTTGGATGCAGATGATCGTTCTGATGGGGGCCAGAGAAATCTGGAGCAAACCCGAGCTTATCTTCAAAATATCTGCTTGTATTTTAACAGAGGCAGGAGCTTGTGCTGTGTGCCATCTCTCAGTGGGGATCATTGAGGTCATGCTGGCACAGAGGGAGTGTTTTTACACTGTGAACAAGTGCGCTGTCACCTGCAACTCTGCTGACATCTGATAGTTCACTGTGGCTGTTTCTGCTGTTCCTCTCTGAAATATTTAAGGCTTATCAGCTTATTAAATGTTGCCCAAGATGTTTTTTTTTTATCTCTTTATAAAGAGGAAATTCACCACTTTTCATATGGGTGTCCTGTCAGTGTTGGTGGTAAATGCAGTCAGTTGAAGCAATAAATTGTGTACTACATTGATCGGGTTTCTTGGTGTGCAATTCCGCAGGTGGCATTGTGAAACAACTTTAAAAAACTGTTACAAATTCAAACACTTCCCTTAATTGCCACATTATCACAACTCTGACACTGCTGACAGTCTTCGGGAACAGTAAACACATAGGTGGGAAGTAACGAAGTACAAATACTTTATTTACTTACGTAGTTTCTAAGTATCTGTACTTTACGTAAGTATTCAACTTTTTACCTTTACTTTACATTTGAGCAGAAATATCCTTACTTTCAACTCTGTAGATTTTCAAAACGGGATTGTTACTTTAATCTTATTACTTAAAATATATCACAAAACAAACATGTCATAAGACAAAATAGATGTAATCATACAAAAAGACATAACAAGACAACGTAAAAAGAGGTAAATTAACAAGATGGAAAAGAGGGAACAAGATGAAAAATGACATAAGACAAAAAAGACAGAACAAGATGGCATAAGGACAGCACAAGACAAAACAGACATAACAAGACTAAAAATGAAGTAAAAGACCTAACAGCACAAAGAAGACACACCAAGACAAAAGAGACATAACAAGACATAAAAGACAAAAGAAAGACAATGAGACAAAAAATGTAATTAGGTGGAAATGACAAAACATGATAGATGTAACAAGACATATAAGACGTAAGAAAACACAAAATATGTAACGAGACAAAGAAGATGCAAGAAGACATAAAAGATGAAACAGGATATAAAAAAACATAAGACATAAAATACATATCAAGACGTAAAAGATGTAACAAGGCAAAAGACATAACAAGACAAAAAAGACATAACAAAACCTAATGGACTTGATAAGATGTAAAAGACATAGTAAGACAACAAAGAGGGAAACTCATCAGTTGAGAAACTGTGAAGTTCAGTTGACTTCACACAAAAAAATGTCCTTCAGAGGGCGACTTTTTACTTTTTATACTTTGAGTACATCTCAGTATTTTTTACTTAAGTAAAGAAACTGAAGCCGTACTTCATCTTTTACCTTTTTTTTTTTAAAATACAAGTATCTGTTCCTCTACTTGAGTGAAGAATGTGTACTTTTGCCTCCTCTGACAGTAAAATACAGCTGATAGCTGAGAGAACAAACAGGGACACAGAAAGTGAAACAAAGCTCCACATCACAGCTTGGCCCTGCTGCAGTTCCACACTGTGGTTTGGCATGAGTTGGTCTTGAGAAGAACAAAGTTTGCTGTGTCTCAGTATTATCTGAAAGGAAAGTAGACCTGACACTGAAGGTGCCCTTGACTACAGGCCTGGTTTCATCCAGAGTTTCTCACAGCCTCCATACTCTGTGTTTCTGGCCTTTGTTGCAGCAACATGGCTTCCAGGCTGACTCATTAACACAGTATTACTGTCTGTCTGCAGCACTGTCAGCCTGCCATGGCACACAGCAATCATCACTCATCCCTAATGAGAGCACAGCAGGGCCTCCAAGTTTCAAGCTGAAAAATGACTTGTGTTCATAGTAGCCAGCCAAAGACAATCAGACAAATCTATGTCATTGTATGTCTCCTCTGGATTTGTTTTTGTGTCAGCAGCACACAAATGTAACGCTTCACGGCCGTGTGGTCGTTACTCCCAAATGTTTGAGCACCTGAAGTTTTCACATCAATGCACATAATGGTGAAGTAACCTTGACAAATTTGAGCACACGCTCACTGTGATGAATAACTTCACTCAGGCATGTTTCAAGTGTGTGCAGGTTGGTTTTTGTTCCGTAGCAAGAAAACACATTCAAAACCTAAAATATAGGGGGGGGGGGGGTAAAAAGAGACAGTATTTACTTATGTTATCGTCTAGGCAAGGGAAAATGAGACGATGATGAAAATACAATTTACTCTTATTTGACTTTGGAAAAAAAGTAGTCCCATAGCTCAACTTATGTCAGGGGTAAGTTGATCAGAGTCAGTGGGTAAGTTGATGGGGGCATATGGGGGTAAACTGACCATCATTTAAATTTATTTTGCAGCTAGACTTATTTCTTTTCTTAAACAACAAAAAAAACAACCAAGTACGGTTTAAAGCAACATTATTTCAATGCAATTCATGCATATGTAAATATGGAGCCCTGTATTTGTTATGATTACTTTTGATCAGAAACTACTGAGTCGACAACTTTGCTAACACAGCCACTAACTAGATTGTTTGTTACACAGAACCATCCAGGAATCGTCATTAGAAACTGTTTGGAAAAGGGCAAGCACTTAAAAAAAAACACTTGGTAGGTAAATGAATGATGGGCTAACTTCAACCAATCAGATCAATGCTTCAGTGGATCCTTCTCACTATTAGCTTTGACTTGGAAAGGCTACAGACTTGACATGTTATGGTTGAGACACATCTGATAGCAGAATTATTTAATGAATTCATAAAAAAAACCAAAAAAAAACCCAGAAAGTTACCAGTGTTTGAGCAGTATTGCTAAGTGAGGTCCTTAGAGTATAGCTGACCCCTTTTATGCCTGATTAAATCAGGTTTTTGTAAAAATCTGACAAAGTTGACATGAATCTGGGACACAACTTTAAGGGGCAATGTTTTTCTTTTTTAAAAAATATATTTTGAAACAAAGACGATTATAATAGTACACTTTTATATCTGTTGTCAGTAGATATTGCTACTTTTAGATTTTGAAATTGTCTGAAGTTATGAATTCTTGGCTATTTTTCTGGCACAGAGCAAACCAAAACATTCCATAAATTACACATATTTCATATATACAAATTCTGGAGCAAAAAAAAAAAGAGGGTGTTGATATTAATATTTTTTTAAGTTTGTTTGGTAGGACATGCAGTTCTCAAGAATGGGTAATAAAGTTGTCAACATGTCCAGTGTGTTGACTGAAGAATAGATGGACTGCAGAGGGTCACCAACATTCTATATTAACTGACATTTACAGTCAATTTCCATTTTCCACCTCCAGAATGACTCAGAAAAACACAAACAGCACAAGCAGCCAAATACTCTGCATATTAAAGACTTTAGCATACTGCTTGGCAATGTAACACATTAACATGTTTATATACATACATATATATATATATATATACACACCTTTTAAACCCTAAGATGGAGAGAGATGTTTATAATTCAGGATGTCAGATGGTGTCGACACAGTGAACAGAATGAGTCACAGGCAGAATTATGTTTCCTATTCAAACGTCTAAAATATGATAAATAGAAACTTGGAATTTGAGTGTTATCTTTAACTGAATATTCTGATCAGAGTGTTTTGCTGTGTTTTTTTCAGCATGTGACACATTCATGAATACATGTTCATTTATTTTCAGTTCGTTATCTCCGTCACACTGATAATGCAAACATACATACATGAATTAAATAGCGCTTTTAATTTAATTTACACTAGTCTTTTAATTTTACCTGCTTACAGAGTTTTTCCATGCTTTTCTACCCTCATACCTGTTTCATTCTATAATATTTACTTGTTTAGTTGGTGCCAGTAATCCACATATGGATGTATGTTACATAACTAAGCTCTTTACTTACATTTCTCAAGGAAATAAGTTTTCAACTTTTTTAAGGTAAACTTAACTTGTTAGAATTTGAAATGCAAAGGTAGGCTGGAGGGGATCATGTGTTTGGTCATGTGTTATACTAGATACCGGTCTCATATTACCTTAGGGATCTATCTGTACCAGTAAGGAAAAAGCTGGCATGGCCATTTTCAAAGGGATCTCTTGACCTCTCACCTCAATATATCTGAATAAAAATGGCTTCTAGGAGTATCCCATTGCAGACATGGCCACTTTATGCTAACCCCATGCAATTCTGAGGCAAAACTATGTTGTGGTTTGCATAATTTTTGTCTAAATGTTATTTTTGCCTATTTAAAAAATAGTGTATTTGAATATTCCTGCATACTGTGGTCCCTAAACAGTATCAAAATTGCATGAAGTGGTTCTGACTAGAAATCTGAGGCTCTCTTCCCATAGCAACCATTTCATTGTAGTGAGACCATTTTTTTTTAGATCTTGGAACATGATAGTAGTTACTTGTTGGAATTAAATTCAGTCGCTGTGGCCAATCTAATCAGCTCTATGCTAAAACACAAACCTAGCCATGCAGGCTCTGATCGATGAATAGGCATCATCAAGTGGAGATTATTAAAAATTTTAGCCTTTGTGAGTTTGTCCAAAAATCTAGATTTATGTATCTATTACAATGGTTCTCAGTCTGGGGGTTGGGACCCACAAGGAGACCATAAGATAAATTCTGGGGGTCACAGAATGTGAGTCAGGAAGGAGTGCTCAGCTATGTCATTCCCTTTATGACATTCAACAGAAAGGACAAGGACTCAAAAATAAGCAAATACAGCTGGGGTCAAGAAAAATAACAGCTGTGTCACGAATGGTTAAAAGTATGAGTCAGCAAAATATGAAAATTACCAATAAAAAACAAAAAACATGTTCTAAACTGACATTAACACTAACAAAAATTAACATTTGCTTTTGCAGTTTCTGCAGAGAACCTTCTTATATTCCCATGGTTTTATCTAGAACACACTCAGGGTTCTTCCCAGAACCTTTTCATATTCCAAGGGTTTCATCTAGAATCCACCCAAGGGTTTCTACAGAGAACCTTTTTATATTCCAACGGTTTATTTTAGAACCTACTCAGGGGGTTCTACCAAGAACACCTGTATATTATGGTACAAAAATACCCATGATGAAGGAGGAGTTCCTCAAAGATTTCTACAATTCTTAAAGAACACTTTCTTGTAAAAAAAAAAAAAAAAAGGCTTACAAAGAACCCTTGAGAAACCCTATTGGAACCCTTATTTCCAAGAGTGCAGTCATGGTGACATTGCAGTAGGTGCTTCACCATCTGTTGCTTGGCAGAGATCTACACTCTACTCAGTGAGCTCTTCTGATTTTGAATTTTTACTTGACTCTTTAGATAACAGGAGTGTATTACAAGTCATTATCCAAACTTCAGCAGCTTGATGATTTTAATTTGTGCTGCCTCAGATCTTCTGTTCAGTTTTTGTTTGTAACTTTTCTAAAGACTCTTTTCCATTTCCATGAATTAATAACTTCTTCATTTTCGGTGTAATTAACTGATTGCCTTGAGACAAACTAAAATGTGTTTGCATTATTAATACTTTCTAACCATTCATGGGAAGAAAGTCCATTTTAAAGAACTGAATTACACTTCTGTGAGTGTAGAATGAGCTCTGTGTCCTCTAAATGTACAGCTACACCTATAAAGAGGCGGTTTCCACATACAAGCGACCTTTTAATAATTCCACCGGGGCGATAACCTCAGTCTGACGCAGGGTTCAGTTTGACCCCTTTCACTTCTAATCCTTCAAGTTTTACAGACTTACAGTACAACGTGACGACAATCTGCCCACTTTTTCCTGACGTTTTTCTGACCGCATTTGACTTCAGGTGGGCCGCTAAAAGCTGCAGGAACAAGCTCGAACACACACTTAAAGTTAAGTGTACGTGCGCGCACACCTTCCTCCCTACACTGGAGCACTTCTGGTGAATATTGGATGGAGTGATGGGGAGGCTTTCCGAGGAAGAGCTCTGAGGGTGCGGCGGATGGATGAAGCCAGGGGGAAAATGGGAAGTGACGGAGCCTCTCTCTTTGTCTTCTGCCCTCAAGTGCTAAAGTCGATTCAGTTCAGCTGAATTCAACTACCTGCAGTTCAGATCAGGTTCACATTGACAGACCTTCACATGGACTCCAGTATTAGCTGAATAACACAGACGGACAGAACGCCTCAGTCAGAAATGAAAATGTCACACACATTTTCTCAGTGCCATCACCTCGAGGTCATTGTTGGAAAGCAGATAATCAAATAAAGAAAACATTTTCAGACATTTCAGTCATGCACACACTTACATCTACTCATAAAACAGCAGTAGTGTTAACCAAGAGGTCTCCTGTGATCATTTTAAGGACCCTGTGTCTCAAGTCTCTACAGTAAAAACTAGAAGAGTCACTCGGCAGATCCAACACCAGGCAACAGACGGTGAAGCACCTACTGCAATGTCACCACAACTGTCAGATGCAACCAGCAGAGATTTGCAAAGATTCGGCAAACATTAACATAACCTCCACATGCATTGTACGTACACTGATCACTTGGGGCCCCTAGTGGCCAGTTTAGAAGAGTGAGAAGTCAAAACAGAACAGTCAAAATACAGAATTACTGCCTCACAGTTGTTTGTCTCCACCAACCAGTCAAGTTACAGTTTACATCCATGTCTGTCCACACTCATATGATGTATGTAGTGAAGACTTACAAGGAATTTACAAAGGAGTTTTGAATAACATCCAGGTAGAAACATGCTGTCTTCACTTAGAGACTATTTTTACAGAGGAGGACAGAAGACTGATAGAGAGCTGAACATTATGATGTCACAGTGAAGTTGACCTTTGACCTTTTGGATATGAAATGTCATCACCTCATCATTTTATTGTATTAGATATTTGTGTGTAATTTCATCATAATTATAATTAATATTTGAGTTAAAGCCAAGAATTTGTTTGGTGAGGTCACTGTGACCTTTGACCACCAAAATACAATCTTCATCCTTGAGTCCGAGTGGACGCTTGAGCCAAGTTTGAAGAAAGTCCTTCAAGTTGTTCTGGAGATACCATGTTCAAAAGACTGTGATGGGCTGAGGCATATGGTTTTTCAGGAATTGTGAATCTAATAGTTTTTTTTTGGCATCATGAATGCACACACAGAATGATTGAGATCTAAATATGAGTTACAGTTACATTTTTTGCTTGAAAGTGACAAAATAAAAAAAAAATATATCTCTCTTATTTTTGTGCAAAATATTTGTATATAAAAATAAAAATATAAAAGTTGTTTTCTTTCTTTTGACATATTCACACATCCATAGAATTAAAAGCTCTGGGGGTCTTAAAAGATTAGTGAACTTTATCAAAAAATAATACTTAAAGACACAAGCTTACCCTGTGCATAAAATGTCTGTTTAACTTTCGGGGCTAAATGATGCCACTGACTCAACTTGCCCCAACATCACTTCATTCACTGGCTTCTTTTTTAATTAAAGAAGAAATATTTAATTGTATTAAACTGTATTAAATCGTGAATTGATCCTAATATTTAATCAGAGATTAAGGAAACTAAACTGAAAATTTGGTTTCTTCATGTTCTCCTGTAAAATTTCCATTCTAGTGTGAAACACCTGTTTTTGGCTTGTGCGAATCTGCACGCTGCCAATTTCATGTTTATTCACTTTACACAAAGCTAAAACCAATGCTGAATGTTCACTAAATGAGTTATTAACTGTTTATGAGTCACAAAAAATCAGGCAGGCAGTGTGACCAGCAGCGTCTTCTGCTCTCTGTGTGCTTTAATCCAAGATGGATTGAGTATGGATGGCTAGATACAGGGGTGGATCATTTTACCCACTGACTTGACTTACCCTGCACTCCCCTACACCATGTACAAACAGTGGAAGAAATGAGGGAATCAGTAGGGGCTCATTTTTACCTCAGGGTTAGGGCATGTTAATCCAGCTCTGCGTGGTAATGAGATCTGCTTTTTTCACAAGGCGTCTTGTTTTACAGAAGGTCGGGCCAAGAATAAAAGAGGCTGCAGTGGAACTGAATGAGCTCTGAGATGATTTAGGGTGTAAATTCAGGAGGATCATCCGTCGCCTTAACTCACTAAGTCAGTTTATCACTTATCCTGTGAATTACATGTGATCCCAGGGTCAAAGTGTGAACGGCTCCTGACAGAGGTTTATCTTTCATGTTTGGGTTTCATTATTTAGGCTTCAGGTTGGATTTGAGCTTCTTCATTGTGGGAACATTCTGACCTTATGTGACCCCTCGTCGTATCTGTGCATGTTTCAGTCATTGTTCGTGATGTTTGAACTTCTTCCCCAGCTACGTCTGTCTGGACAATATTTGGAAAAGATGAATCTGAGCTCTTCACACTAACAGTTACGAGAGATGGTTTATTATGATGAGACGCTGTTGTGCCTTGTGTCTGCACTTGGCTGCAGTTTGTTTGGTGTTGTTGCTAGGAGACCCGGCTTACATAAGCAATAATACACAACAAGGTGTCCTGTTATAATAAAATGATGGATGAGGAGAAGAACAGCACAAGGCAAATTGAATTCACATTTTCTCCGCTGACTCAGTTTTTGTCTACATCAGGACACCTCGGAGTGTATAATCTCACTTATACCATGAACATCAGCCTGTGTTTTTATTATATTCATCTGTGTAGTCAGAGTAAATTATGGTTAGATCAGTTTCTTTTAAAGTTCTGCAAAAGTCTCACAGGATGAAGGCACTGTGAAGACCTGAACACAAGCTATATTCACATTCAATTAAAAGAAAACACATAATACAGATAGAACATTGTACAAAAAGTTCCTAAAAATATAAGAAAAACTCTGATGTAATCTTCACAGGAAATAATCTGCTCAAAATTCACCCAAATTACAAATTTTACACAAACTTCCTGCAGCCACTGAGCTCATGCACTGTTGTGCTTTAGTCTGCACAGACCTAACATATATTATGTATCCTTCCAATGCATTATTTTTTGGATAATGATAATTATACTTATGTATGTTATTTATCTATTTATTTTATCAATTTGTTTTATTTTATTAACATTTCTTCTGTGTCCAATGCAAACACTTATGACACACAAATTTGGGGCTCTATCTTCCGCCCAGCACAAAGTGTTGCACAGCACAGCTGTCACTGCTATTTTATGACAGACACACTTGTCATTTTGTAGCCCAGCACTCACATTGTGTAGGTAGCAAATACTTGCATGCATCTGTGCACCCATGGGTGTGTTGCTCTTAAAATAAGGTGTGGTCAGGTACATTGTTGGCGCATTGCTATCTTGATGTAGCAGAAAGTGGTTGTTCTAAAGTCAGTGGCACGGCAGTTAATTCATGGGTCATAATAATTTACAGACTGATTAAAAGTGGATGTTTGCCAGTGGTTGAAATAAGCTGGAGCTGTATGTGCATAAGAGAGAGACACTGCGTCATTTACACATGGCAGCCGTAACTTCGTTGATTGTTTACATCCGAGAGGAATGCTCAGGGTCTGACATGAATTAATGTCCTGTGTTAAACATCTGTAAGGTCTCAGTGAACTTGCTTGGAGTAAAACTGCATATAAATCCTGACTTCCATCAGAGATGTCTAATAAAACAACTTCCTCTGGAGAGTGTCCTCGAGCTTCTCTGTTTGTAAGCACAGATTTGAGTTTTTCTGCTTAATAGTTAACAATATTTGCCACAGTGTCATTACTGCACACAAGGAAACAACACTGAAAGCAGCCACTCTGATCATTAAGCCATTGCTTAAATTATGTCAGAGTGATTTCTTTATTATGCGTGTTGTCTTTAACAATTGGCTTTAATGATCAGAGAGGCTGCTTTTATTAATTAACTCACTGTAGAAATGTTTCCATGTGTGCTGTAATGTCACATCCGTCTGTACTTCGTCTTGCGCACATACACAGTTCAGGTGGTAGATTATGCTCTGGTTGGTTTAATTCATGTTACACCCAAAACACACCTATAATTAATGAAGAGATTAAAACAATTCCTTTGTGCCATACATAGTTAGTTGTAAACATTTGCAGGAGTAATTGAACAGTCAGGAGCAGCTACAGTGAGCTGTTAGATGAAGAGATGCCAGCTGCACTCCTAATCAACTTTACTGTGTCCTGCTATTGTGTTGAGAACTACAGAGCCCCTAAAGTGTCATGCAGAAAAAAAAAATATATTGTGCGCACGAGATAGTAAAACAAGCGCACGAGATATGAAAACGTGTGCACGAGATAGTAAATCGTGTGCTTAAGATACTAAAACGTGCGCTCGAGATATTAAAATGTGCGCTCGAGATACAATTATTTCCCAGCTTTGACTTGTCCATGCATACGGCTCTTGGTAGTGACCACTTCAGATGTTCACAGTAACACACGCGATACAATGGAGAGAAGAACTCAGCTAATTAACTTTTATTTTCACCTCGGAATGTCATATAATGACATTCTTGTTGCTCTTGCCAGGAAACATAGGATAATCATCAGCAGGAGTACTTTGCTGCGCATACTGAAGAACAAAAGGCTCAGCCGACGGAAGGACTATGCAGATTTAGGCCGTGTTATTGACTTCATCCAGGAACAATTACAGGGTCTGGGGAAGATGCATGTGTTACGGGTACCGGGCTGCGGCACCCATGAACAGTTATATGTGTGTGTTGTGTAATGCAAGGAACAGTGATGAGGCAGGGAGACGAGACTGGATCCTCTGTTGCTATGAGAGGAAACCAGCAGAGCAACGGTCCTGGCCACAGACCAGTGCAAACAACGGTCTCACACTGCCACCCACTGACACAAAGCCACCACTGCAGCTTTATTTTTATTATCTCGTGCGCACGTTTTAGTATCTCGTGATACTATATCACGATATAGTTTTTTTTTCTTCATGACACTTTAGGGGCTCCATAGAAAACTACTCATACCACATGAAATCAGAAAAACAGAAACAGATGAAATATGATTCAAATGAACAATCAAGGGTCTGAAACAAATTCACAAAACACACACACACACACACACACACACACACACACACACACACACACACACACACTTACTGTAATAAACCAATTTAATGTGGCTGTCAGCTCTTACAGATTTGAAAGACTGAATCAGGCACACACACACTGATACTTTATCAATAACCCAATTTAGTGTGGCCTGGTTATATGTCAGCTCTCAAGGATTTTAAATGTGTTCGTAATTGTTATCTCACACACACACACACACACACACACACACACACACACACACACACACACACACACACACACCAAAAGACGCATGTGGACACCCACAGATATTTCATCAATAAGCCATTTTAATGTGACTGGTTTGTCTGTTCTCAAACATTTGACAGACGGAATGATAATATGCACACACACTGCCAGCCATTCATAGCAGCCAAAATCCAGGTCTGGGTGGTGAAAGAGACACAACCATCTGGATTCACTGCTGTCCTACATTCAGCTCTTACCTCCCGTTTTACCATCTGAGAGCATAAATAATGCAGGACGGTAAAAGTTTGTTACTTGAATGGAGGAAATCTCCCTGTTTGAAATGAAGTGAAACTTTTTCTGACAACAATGACAGATGCATGAAAAAGAGACAAGTCACACATGGTAACTGTATGTGGAAGACACTTCAGGTAAAACCTCTCCTTCCCCTGAGCGTGATCTTATTTTCCAACATGGAAAAAATCTAAGTAGTGACACGTACTTCTGTGTGATTGATAGCACAATTTGTTTTTAGCGGAGAGGGATGGCTACTTGAGTGACAGCTGGTGAGTCTCCAGAGTCTCCACCCAAATGTTTGAGTCAAACCTCTGACATTGTTTTTGAAAAATGTCAAAAATAATTGGATTCTAATGGGATTGTCATGCACTTCTCCCTCCGTCTCTGCAGTCATGCAGCCCATTAGAGAGCACAGGCACAGCACTGCTGGAGGAGCCTGTTCAGTCCCACTTAGGACACCCACATGGACAGTGTGTTCAAACCTGACAGCGTTTTTTTCCCCTGTGCTCTGGATTTTGTTTGTCCAAGTGAGAACAATTTTGTCATTTGATCTGTGGCACCAAAGAACAACACTGAGGCACTTGAAAATCAGAGTCTCTGGCTGTGTCCCTCTTTTGGGGACGCCTCTATTAGTCCGTATTTCCATAAATCAAGCATGAATGGATTACTAAACAGGCCAACAGAGCGCAGGCGGAGGGATACAAGGTGTCAATGAGCCCCTGGGCCAGAGCGTCTGTTTGAAGTGACTCTTAACGTTTCTTTGCAAAATCCATTGTACGACTACTAAGAGTCATAAAATGACCACAGAGAGACACAGAACAGAGGCATACAATTACCACAAATTGACACAAAATAACTTCAAGGTGACACAAAAACAAGCACAGAGACACACAATGACTACAATGAGACACAAAACTAAAGCAAAAAGATGCAAAACTACTACAAAGACACAAAACTACCACAAGGAGAAACAAACTGACTACAGTGAGTTGGAAAACTACCGCAAAGACACACAAAACTACCACAAAGAGAAACAAACCAACTCCAAGGAGATGCAAAACTACCACACAGAGACACACAAAATCACTACAAGGAGACTAAAAACTACCACAATGAGAGACAAAACGACTACAAGGAGATGCAAAACTGTTCTCAAATGTCTTCTTTGTCTCATACAGGTGTTTAGGTTTGGAAATCAATTTGCTGATTTATATTTCTGATTTATGTTTATGTCTTTTCTGGATGGATCATGACCCAGTTACTCAAGTAGGGAACTACTTTTTTTCTACCATTTTCTAGCATCTTACACTGCCAACCATGGAATCGAACAAAGCATGCAACTACTCATGGATAATAGGTTACAGCTCAGCTGAGAAGGATGCCAGTAATGTTTGCACTGTGTGCATGAACATCTTAATATTTTGTTTCCCACTGTACAAAATGAATATATCCCGGATATGAGGGCTGCTATCTTGCAGCGGTGACGCCATTTGAAGTCTGCGCAGTCTGCTCAAGTTATCAGTTATGAACTTTGACAAGATTATTAATGATTTGTTATGACTCCCAAACAGACGCTTACTCATTCAGCAAAAATTCTGCATTAATGAACGCTAATTAATATGAAACAGACATACAAAGCAGTTATTCCAGCCTGGAATGGAAATTTCAAAGGGGGATACTGCAGCTGTAGTGTTCATGTCCCTCAATTTTTGTGGACAGGAAATAATTGGAAAGTCATCTTTTTACTGCTGACTTGTCCTAAATTCAGGAACTGTGTATAAAAAGGGCTGTGAGTCCCACACCGTTTAGCCAATATGGATGTGAAAAGCCTCAAGCTCCCTTAAAGCTACTTTTCATATTCCTATTCGATGTTTTTTCTGGCTCTCTTCTGTTACTGCTGAATGAATCCAGTTCCCCTCGCAGGGGGTTAACATCTCTTTCTGAAGATAAAAGGTATTTGCAGGACATTGAGGTTTTGGGGCAATTTGGTCCAGATGGGAGCTTTGGCTCTTTGTCTGGATCTTTTAATACATCCATGCTGGTGCTTGTGTGTGTTTAACCACCTGTGCATTGTGTGTGACGGTTGTTAAACCTGCTCATTCTTTGTTTTAATCACATTTGGTGCCAGATGGATGAAGTTTCGGCAGGTTGGATTCAGAGCTGTACAAATATTTTCTCTAAGACGCAGCTTGACTCAAACAGACAGCTGATTAATTGAAATAATTAATGTCTTAATGCTTGTGTTCTAAACAGAAAATATGCATGTCAACAGTCTGGTAAGGGATTATCTTTATACAGAAATGTTCTGCGAATTAATTTTCTTAGAGATTAACTGAAACCAATGGCTGCCTGGAAAAAACAGGAAATCAATCCAAAACTGAGGCTGTGCTTTTCAGCGCCAGTGTCACATAAAACAGTCTGCAGTTTAGGAGATAAAATCTGGAAAGCAAACCAGTATGGTATACACCAGTTTATACATGGATCAACAAAGTGGGTGACAGCAGTACAACAAATTATGCTGCATTTGAAAGCATGTTACAACATATAACTTCCAGTTCTTAGATGAAGAATGACTGAAAATATAAAATGCTCATATCTTTGAATGCTGTAGTCAACAGGCTTGGGGAGTAACAAATTATATGTAACAGGATCACATACTTAGGATACCAGAAAAATAACAGTAACCGTATTCCATTATAGAAAAAGTAATGTATATGATTGGATTACAAATATATTTAGAAACATGTGGATTATTGCCAGGATTACAATTGCAAAATACATTTAAAATAAGAAAGATATGCTGCCATGGTCAGTGCCACTAATGTTAGCTACACAGACCAAATGCAAATCTTAGTTCCACAAAAACTACACATTATCTCTAGATGAACTAGATCAGCCACAGTGAACTGATAGCTGATAGCCTACATGGGTGCTACTCAAGTTACACAGCATCACCCAAGCACATGAATTCCTGTAGTTTGACCATTTCTATTCCACATGTAGTATTTTGTTACCTTCAGGGTCTATCAAATAGTTTAGTGTTGCATACAGCAGAAACAGACACACCTTACTAACCCAACACACACACATACAGTTTCTGTTAACTGTCCCTCAATATTACAACATTTGTCTACTATCATCATTGCTGGGGGCCAATGTAGCAGTTTGTGCTGGTATTTTGACATGGTGTCAGTTAGTTTGGAGCCAAGTAAACGTTCAGTAAATAGGCTCTCACTCAAAAATAAAATACATGATGTCTGTATGTGTCCCACCCTCGACAGTAATGGGTTGAGAAGGTTTCTCTCTCTCCAACCAATGAGAATTTGCAAGATGACCAACATGTGCTGCAGTTTCAGTTGAAGGTCTCATGAAGCTAGTTTTCGTGTTTGAACTAGAGGCTGATGTTTTTCTTGGATTCTGGCAGGATGGGAGTCAGTTTCACAATTTGTCACGGGACCGGAAAGTCAGCAGGACTGGGCAGGAACAGGAACCATAATAACAATAGGTCAGTTTTTTATTTATGATTATGCAGTTCTAATATGAATAAACTGATTTTTCTTTATTTTGAACACGATAGTCATTTGGTCGTCTTTTTAAATTCTTTTTTTATTCTCTCCTGTCTGCTCCAGTCGATAGTTGCAGACACCTGACCAGTACCTGTCATGTGAGGACAGTGGATTGACAGGAATGGGACGGGACTGTAGTCACTCCTCTGGGATTGGGATGGGACAGGAGTATTTTTGTGGGAGTGGGATGGAACAGGAGTGAAAATCCACTCCTGTTGCTGAGGGGCAGTGACAGTTTGTCTGTACACGACAAGTTGGGATTTTTATTTTTATTTTTTAAAGTAGCTTTCTATTTCCGTAATCCAAACATTTGGATGGTGTTTGAACAGTTCTACATCAGAACCAGGCTGATGCCCTCTTCTTTTAATTTGTATTTGTCTTGCACGTCTGCAAAAACACTTCATGACAGACCTGTTTGCTGCGATGCTATAAATAAATCTGCTTTGCCTCAGACATTCTGCGTATCAGTTGCACCTTAAAACGCCTCTGTTGTGTCACTTCCTTCTCCTAAAGCTGTTGACATTATGAGGAACAGCCTCCTTCCCTTCACTCCACATGTTGTAATCTCAAACACAGCTCAGCTTTAGAAAAGATGTGACAAACTTCAAAGACTTGAAAGCACTGTCAGGTAAAGATAATTTAAGTTCTAGTCTACATTTGAGAGATAAACTTAAATTACCAGACTTGTGCCACTTGTGAATGCCACCTCAGTTAAAATAAGTTTGACTGAGCAGGACAACAAGGACTAAATCACATCATGTTAGTCGGAATTCTTAACAGTGATGATCATCACTATGGAATAGTTCCATATTTTGCTCAGTGTTTGGTGTGGGAGAGATGTGACGTCTTTTTCTTGGATTCTCTGTCTCTTTTTACAGCCACAGTGGTTCTCAATGCTCATGGTCACCATGGCAGCGTGGTATCTTAAGAGACAAAACAAAACATAAAACGCGTAACTTACTTGTAAAAAAAAAAAAAAGGAGGACTTTTCCGAGGAAAGAGCCACAAGACGTCAGAGCAGGAAATCAAACTTTAATCTTGACTTTATTAAACTGACACCCTGAACTAAATGTAGATATTGTAGGTTTGTAGACCACTAAAACACAAAGGTCTCCTCTGTCCTCTCTCTCAAGACCAGCCACATGTGGGTCACAGCCCCGTCCTTATTTGGGTCGCTAAATAAACAAAAGACTAGGGAAGAAATTCTGAAAAATATTTATAACGTGTGTATGCATCAAGATAACAAGGTGATGTGACAATGGCAGTAAAAACAGTCAGGAACTCTCATTTATGCACAAAATAACTCTTCCCAAGATTTATTGATAAGACCTATTGTGAATTGGCTTGCGATGGTTTGTCATTTTCAGAAAGTGGGTCCCCAGAAAGAACATTTGGGAAACACTGCAATAGACTATTTAGTCAATTTGTTAATCCCAAAGGGGTATCATGCATTTGGTTACATGTGACACACTTACTTTTGTCTGTCTTTTATATGTTAGGCTGTGGCAAGCCAAGTTTTATAGGAGAAATCTGAAATATTTTACTGTAATAAATCATAACATGACCATGATATGCCATCAGAGATCAAGGAAACATGTTGAGATGAAATACTTACAGCTGTTGTGTCCTACTTGAAATTTGTACTCAGTTCCATGACTTGTGTTTTTGTTTGCCTGTTTCACCTTAGAGTTCAAATCAATGCCGAATGTTCATTGAATGAGCTAGTGTCTGTTGTAAGAAATCATTAATAATCATTTAGTAGCAGTAGAAGTTTACGGTTACAGTGGAGGACTTGTTGTTGCTTGTTATTGTCAAATTACAATGTTGCACTTGCCTTGCGCTCCTGCAGTGTTCCTGCAGCCTGCTGGGGAGGAGCAGGCACTTCAACCATAGATGGTATATTAAATAGGACTTCAATCTATTTCATATACTGGCTCCAACTCGTTATTTGTACTGCAGTATTCATTTCTGGACGCACACAAAATAGAAATGTCAACAAACTGACATGAACACCTGACAGTGGCAGGTATGTCAGCCAACAAGTTGACTAAAAATTAGGTCTGGCCACATGGCTCACAATGTGTTCAGTCTAATTGAATTGGGTCGGGTCCCATTGTATAACTGCAGGCGTCAGGATCTGTGTGTCAACATGTCACAGGAGACCAATATCTCCATTAAGCAGCTCTGTAGGACTCCATGATACAGTCCCTTGTTTGTTTGCACATACCTCGAGACCTTGCTGTTGTGAGTGGGAACAATGATGACATCTTGGGGATTTCAAGTGGGCGCCCTCCTTCCTCAGCCTTTCACTGATGAGCCCCGCTGCACCTCCAGAGGGTTCGGCGGCAAGGCCTGGCGTCCCGGTCTCACCCCCACTTGACGTCATCTTGTTCTTGATGTAATTTCTGAGGCGAACTGTTGTCTCTCCTCTTAATCCACAGCCCTTGGCTCGCCCTTTCAGCGGAACCGAAGAGGGCTTTGATGGCTTGATGCCTGGCCTTGGATTTCCATGTCCTTAAGCAGCCTGGTAGTTGACATGCATACAGAGCCTCTGCAGCCAACTCACACTGCGTCGGCCTCAGCTTTCCAGACATGTTGTTCTGTACCGGAAGGCAACTTGAGGCAACTTTACATTGAGTCCTCAGATAATGTGCTGTGACTGCTTTCGACTGCAGCTGCTTGTTAATTATTTGAGCAGGACCACAAAGAACAAATATGACCAATTAATTTGCCAATTACTGTCAATGAAAAGTTCCAAAATGTCCTGAAAATGCGTGTTTTGTCTAACTAAAACTCTTTACTATTGTGCTCTAAATGTACAGAAGCCCGGCAGGTGAGGAAAAAACATTGTGATCCATTTCCAAGTCAAGTCAGATTTTGTTTACATCGCCATAGGCGCCTGATCAATGGAGGAAGTGGAGGAAATGCATCCCCCTTATTCAATTAGGGGGAGCAGAGTTATGGTGTAATTTATGGTCTAATTTGTTTTATGTGTTTCACAGATTTGTTTCCAATTATATGTTGAGTGTTATTCGTCTTTGTTTTGCCCTTTAAATTGTAAAACATCTTTCTTATCTAAGAAAAGTAATGACAGAGTTTCTGATGTGGATCCAGGAGGACGCTGAACTTCAGGTCTTGCCTCTTGGATCTGAGCCATTATGACCTCCTCTCCACCATGGAGACCTGGAAGAGGACAGTCCACAAAATCACATTAACTACAAAACTCCTGATATATAAAATGATAAAATATATGCTAAATATATGCAGAGGGATGTAGACCTGGAAGAGGGCAGGTCACACAGACAGAGGAGGCGTGGGGGTGGGGGTGGTGGTGGTGGTGGCGGCGGCGGCAGAGGATAGAGAGAGAGGGGAAGAGAAACAACTTGGAGGCTCATGGGAGCAGGATGAAAACAGAGGGGTAGAGACATGCAGCGGTTGTTAGAAAGTAACAGTTCTATTCTTGCTGGTCGGACAAATATGGACTATATTTATGAGAGTGAAGACTTTTTTCTCTCTGGTGTTTCTGTCTTAAGAACAGGTGGGAAAAAAGGTTTTGCCAGGATAATCTTTATTTTCTTTTTAGATGTAATATGCAACATTATCCTTGAAAAAAGCTTCATATTACACTGCTTGGCCAAAACAAAGTCACCACCTGGATTTAACTAATCAAACAGGTAAGATCCTTCCATTGGATAATTTCTGCAGTGATTAATATGTTTCAGCTGACAACAAGTTATTGAACTCTAACTGATGCAGTGAGCAGCTTCTCATTTCTTAAACAACCATGTCAGAAGACAAATCCTGTGGTCGTGGAAAAGATGTTACTCTGTTTCAGAAGAGTCAAATTATTGTCCTGCATCAAGCAAAGAAAACAACTAAGGAGACTGATGAAACTACTAAAACTGGGTTAAGAACTGTCCAACACATTATTAAAACCCGGAAGGATGGTGGTCAACCATCATCTTCAAGGAGGAAATGTGGTCGGAAAATAATCTTGAATGATCACTTAAACATTTGGTGAAATCAAATTGTAAAAATCAACAGTAGAACTCACAGCTATGTTTAATAATGAAAGTACAAGCATTTCTACAGCTTAAGCTTAAGTATACCATCATCCCATGTTCTAAACAGGACAAAAACAATTCAGCAGGGAATAAAATAAATTTGTAGCCTAAAGAAATCATGACAGTAATGTTACATAAAGTCCTAACACACTACTTAGAAAGATTATTGTGGCAAATCCTATACATATATATATAATTATTATTATTATCATAAATAATAATAATAATGGACGTCAGTTTTGAGTAGAGATCATACATGGGCAAACTGTACATTTACTGCCCCTAGACAACTTCACTGCTAAACTTTATTCCCTCTGCTCTGATCACAGCCACTGACACTCTTTCTTTCTTTTGTTCATCCACACATACTGCGTGCGCGCACACACACACGGCCATGTTCATGTGTTGATGGAAAAAAGATCAGGAATATTCACACATATCAAAGGAAAACTAAATATTACACAGAAAGCGTGGCTGCTGATGCTTTGAAATGCAGGGATAATACAGAGCCTATGTAAAAGACACTTCAGTGTAGCCAGCATGATGCTGATGTGACATCTGCAGCCTAGACAAGGGATAACAGCCTGGTTGACATGTTCCTTTGGACATAAAATTAAGTCCAATCCAAACCTGCAAATTTAACTGCAGAATTACCTGTGGATGACCGAGCACTGACACTGACCTCAGACCTCACAAGGGAAGGCTCATGTGTCATTTATACTTTTAATCTACAGCTAAAGCTCTGAGTAATGAACTAACTTGTTCAAAAGTTAGAGAATAAATGTTCTCTGGACTCCACACACACACATTTATGTTCCTGTGTGTAGATCGTGAACAGGAAGGCAGGGCTGTTCAGGCAGCACAAAGGGCCCAGCTGTGTGGGAAGTGATTGCTAAAATTGCATCATGGCAGCCTCTCCATCATTCACAGAACACATGACTGCTTTTCCTTTCTCTCTGCTCTCTGAGAGTTCCTGAGATGGAGGGCAAAAAAAAATAAAAGCTAGAGTTGTGGATGGATTTGTCCTTATTTGAATTCTAACCCTGGCTGCCATCTTTGCTCACTCTCATCCTCTTGTCTCATTTATTCTTTGTTCTATAAGCTTTCTGTCATCTTGCTCTACCTGATTTTTTTCCCCCCACCCCATCTTTCTTGTATTTTCTCCACATTTACCCTCCGTGGCTGTCATTTTCTCCCCCTCTCTGCGTTGTTGTATGGTGATTATGAGGTCTCCTTCTAATGATGCCTTTGGATTAAAGTCTTTTTGACGTGCATAAAGCAATAGTGTCTGCACTCTGCTGCACGGAGGGTTTCTGGCAGTGCTAATGTGAAACAGCGGCAGAAAAACGCAGACTGCAGCCATTTCAAAACCACATATTCATACCTTAATAATCGCAATTTAACCATCGGGCAGACCACATGCAAATAAGCCCCTGCTTTTTCCTCCCCGCGACTGTCTCAGTAATCAGGCCTGTACTTGAAGTTCCGGCTACAGTTCCATCAAAAGCTGCTTTCACAACTGTTTAAAGTTAAAGGTGCAGTGCGTGACAGTGGGAAGTTTCACCTTCCTCCTGCTCAGTTAGATCATTTCACGCTCCGACACTCCTGATGAGCAGTCTAATGAACTCTGTGCAATCATCTACCACACCTGATCTGATGAGACGTTTATAGTTTGGCTGAGCCTGTTCTTGTTCCCTGGTATTCTTGTCCAATGGCAGAGGCAGGAGGAAGTCACACATGCAAGTCACAAGTCTTAACTTTCAGGTCTCAAGAGAGTCCCAAGAATCTGCAGTGAGAATCAAGCAAGTCAAGTTGAGACATCGCTCAGGTTAAAGTTGGGGTGAGTCATTTTGGAGAAAGGCAGTTGATATTTATACACAAACAAACAAACACACCCCTCCCTTCAGTGCTCCTTCAGAAGCTCCGCCCTGAAATTCATGAAACGCACATTGCCAAGGAAACAACTAGGCAATATGGCGGAATCCAGCACGTCTGCAGCCTGAAAGTAAGTCACTGGGGTGGAGCTGAGGTACAGAGCCGAAAGACAGCTGCTGAGAGCTGAGGACAGATCGGAGCTTCTGGAGGAAGAAACACCACAGCCACACTGATTTTGCTCTGCCGACTCGACTATGCCAACTCCTTTACCAGCGGGTAGAGAGCTCAGACTTTGTTTCAAACTTTTGGGATTAAAAAGTGGATTTATCTTCACTCCTGCTTCCCAACCTGTCTGCAGCACCGACTCACAGAGGACCCATTTACCAGTGTGAAGCGAGCTCAGATTTTCTTTTTTAAACCTTTGGAATTAAAAAAGTGGATTTATCTTCACAATGGAAGAGTCACAGACCCATTTACCAGCAGGAGGAGAACTCAGAGTTGTTTCTTTTTTCTTTTCTTTTTTTTTTTTTAACTTTTGGGATTCAGAAGCAGATTCATCTTCATTCTTGTTTCTCAACCTGTCTGCCGCAGCTATCCATGGAGAAGCCAACCTCGCTCGACTGTTTACTGCATGTTATTAAGTCTTTCTGTCCATGTTGACTGCTGACTGGAGGAGAAATGTATTTTAAAATTACTTTGTGGAACTACAGAGGGAAGACAAACAGAACCAGCTTCTTGGCTTGGTTAGTGCTGTCAGAGGCTCACACAAACAGCTGGTGCCTGCTGGCTGGTGCTCGCTAGCTGTTAGCATGTTGCTGCATGTAGCTTATGGCTGCCTGTTTTTGGGGTGAATAAACATACTCACATGAGTAATGTGAATAACAGTGATACTCCCAAGCAACAGCCATGGGACAATTGCATATTAGCTTACACACACTAAAAGAGCTTAAAGAAGCTATTCATCCCATCCATGGTAGGAGCCGTTTATGTTTATGAACATCCCAACTTATGAGTTATCCCATGATGGAAAAGGTTCTGAGCAGCTATGTTCAATGTTGCATAAACTCATTCAAATGCAACCAAAGCATTTACAACTAAAACAGTTGCAGTTATAAAATACAGAAAAAATATCTGATTTATGGGTCATATATAAGCCTCGTGTCAAGTTAATTTAGATGATAAGTTAAATTAATTAGTCAGTTAATCTGAAAATAAAGAATTTCAAAGAAAGATGAGTTATGGGCCTTTGATTTTTTCATTTTATCTGCTAAATATTATGATTTTCTTCTTGGTAATAGAGCCCTGGGCTGTGGCTGTCTTGCCAAAGTGGCCTCCAGGCAAAGCAAGTTGAGTATCCTTGGTGTAAAGTGATTATAAATGTGTGTTCTGAGTTTGTCACGCCACAGAAACATGTCTTATTTACCACCCAGCCAAACTGAAATGATTACAAAAAATCAAAAAATAAATTAAATTAGGTCTCAAAAACATGAAAAAGCTTTGAAACACTGGGGACGTGTCCGCTCTCTTCTGCAGAAGCATATTGATCACATTCACAGCTGGAAGCTGACCAGTACAACCACAGTCTGATGTACTGGACACTGAGCAGCTCCACTGGAGTGGTTGTGTTAAGGGCCTTGCTCAAGGGCAGCTCAGTGGTGGTAGTGAGTGAGGGACAAGCGCTGTCTTTCACCTTTCCACACCCAGATTTATCCTGCCAGTAAAGGGATTGAACCAGTGACCTTTCTCTCAAGCTCGCTTCTCTGTTCTCATTTTTAATGTTTTTCAATTTCAAATGGCATACTATTTAAACTGGTGAAGCAATTCAATATTTTCCATCAGTACTGTACTAAATTTTACTCAGATTTTAAACACTAATAACTTTTGTTCCATTCCTTACTATGATGGTATGGTGTTGCTTTAAGGTAATGAACTCAAAATTTACCCTAAAACAATAATTTTTGCACACATTTCCTCAAATTATGTTAACTCAGCCCATTTTATGACAAAAAACTGTTTTATCAACTAGCACCATAATACATACCATAGAGGGTTAAGCTTATAACACATACAGAAAGTAGGCAGAACAGCTCTGAACTATATTTTCTGTCTGCTGAAGAACAGACGCTCTACTTCCAAAATGTCGACGTTATGAAGAGTCTTGACATATTCAGCTGATAATGTCTTTAATTAGAAATGCTTGTTCCCTTCTCTGTTCAGGATGCTATTATCATGTCTTTATATCACAAATAGTTGTTCGCTGCTATATTATTGTTCAGAAAATTATATATAAAACCCTAAAATAAAATCACAGGTGTCTGTGTCGCTTCATCATTCCTTTCTGCTTGTGTCTGCACTCACTCAGCATGTTTGGAGAGATCAGGGCTTGTTAAAGGATTGTCTTAAAATACAGCTCCATTATGCTTTAATCACACTGAATTTTTTATTGTCTGAAAAAGTGCTGACCCTTTTTGTCATGAGAAATCGTCAACAGAGCACATTGTTTCCATAAAAGAGGAAAGTCAATTATTCAATTATGACAACAGCCAATCCTCCGTGTTTGTAATTGGCATGAACATGTTGAATCTGAGACAAAGGTTGTGGACGTCACTCATATCTGACAAGCTGAAGTGAGGGGACTGATGGGGCAGAGGAGTCAAAAAAGAAAGTCAAAGAAAGATGAGTGAGAAAGAAAACGAAAAGGCTCAATTCTTGACCCCGGCTGGATTATCAAAGCGTGCTGCTTGAACCTCTTGCTTTTTGGAAAATGCTGTGCTCTACCGAATAAAAGCCTGTGGGTGCAGAGCCTTTGAAAACACACAAAAACGCACCCACAGATAATCTGCCCCCCCACCTCCTCGCTGCTGGGTGGAACAGTGTGGGTTAGTAACACTGTCACTGTTTGGACAAATGGCCCGAACATCTCTGACGTCAGCGACAGCAGATATGAAAAGGACATTTAGACTTATCTGTGTGTGTCTGAGCAACACCTCCCGTGGCTCCTACACTCATTTCACAGTTAGCAGCCCCCGCCCTGCACAGTTAGCGCTGAATAAATACACACTGTGGACATCTAGCTCACAGTTATCCAAGGCAAAGGAACTTAAATGTTGTTCATGTTAATTCATCATCCACCAGTATGGAGTGTCAGTTTAAAGACAAAACTCAGATTAGTTTAAATGAGGTTGTATCAGGTAGTTATCTATAGTCAGTATATTACCTACAGTAGATGGCAGAAGCAGAGAGGAGCAACTAACCTGACATGTCAGATGGTTTGTTACACAGAACCATCTGGGAATTGTTTGGAAATGGACAGGCACTTAAAAAAAACACTTGGCAGGTGATTGGATGAACCATCTATCATGTCTAATAAATGCATGATGCAGGACAGATGTAACGAGACGAAAAACAAGAAGACAAAAAGCAACATAAAAAATGTAACAAAGCAAAACAGACCTAACAAGACACAAAGTTTAACAAGACAAAGAACGATGTAAAAGATGCAACATGACAAAAAAAACAGCATAAAGGACAAAAAACATGTAAAAAGACAAAAAAAACAATGCAGATACAAAACAAGAAAAAAAAAACACAAGACGACAAAAATCAGCATAAAAGATGTAACAGGACGAGAAACAACGTAAAAGACATACCAAGCAAAGAAAGAGGACGAAAATCAACATAACAAGTTAACTAGACATAAAAACCATAAAAGACCTAACAAGACACAAAAGATGTAACAAGACATAAAAAGATGGAAGATGTAACAAGACCACAAATGATGTAAAAGCTGTAAGAAGACAAAAAACATTAAAGACATAAGAAAAAAAAGATGTAAGAAGAATAAAATGGACATAAAAGAGGCAGCAAGATGTAAATGGTTTAACAAAAAGTGAAAGACCTTACAAGACATGAAAGATGTAAGAAGGACGATGAAACAGGACAAAAACGACATAACAGATGAAAAACATGACAAAAAAGATCTAACAAGGCAAAAAACAAAAAAGACAATAAAAGGCACAAGATGTAACAAAAATGTCACTTTTTACTTTCATGCTTTGAAGACATTTCAGAGTCTGTACTTTTCCAGACTGAATCAGTACTTCTACTTTTACCTGTCTCTTTTTTTAAAACAAATATCTGAGCTTCCACTTGAGTACAGAGTGTGTGAACTTTTGGCCACCTCTCTATAACTGCCAAATCTGATTTCACTGAAAAAAAACTCTCAGTCAGCTCCAGCCCTAAAATACAGCGTACACTTTGCTTCTGACCCTGTCCATAGCAAGTACACTGTGTAACTTCCTACTCTGGTACTCCTGTTACTTCTCTGAACTGTGGGTGTGTCGACCGCCATCTCCAGTAATACACTGATCGTGGATTAGGAGCGACCTTGCTTCAAATAATCCAAACTGTCCCTTTAAAGCCAGTGTAAATGTGTAAATGTAGTAACTCACATTGTGTTCCTGGAAAGTAAAGGGAGCAACAGTTCACACAGGAATAAAGATAATTTGCCTAATGTGAAGCGATGCTGATTCTTTGACCAAAAATGTGTAAAAATTACAGCCCCCGCTAAAAGCAGCTGTAGAGCGACGAGGGAGGCTTGACACAAAATACTAACACTGTGAAAGAAACACATTAAAGCCGACAAAGACATGAACAGCTTGGTGAGTTGGACCAAAGTCAAGGATTTATTCTTAGAGAATTATTTTTGGTCCACGCTTAAAGTCATTTCTCAGAGTTCATGTGGAAACAGGAGTTTGGACAGAACAAATAGGTAAAGGTGGAAAATCCAGAGTCTGAATCAGATGATACAAACTTTAGTTTTACCAGTGACTGAGCTTTTTGTTTGCTTTTTTTTTTGCTGCCCATGGCAAGGTTATTATAGTTAGCTAAAACTTAACTAATTTTGAAAAAACATTTTAATTAACTGAAATAACAATATAAACTAGACTTTATTTAAAAGAAAGAAAACTGAAACAATATTGTGCACTTACAAAATGAACTAAAATAAAATAAAAATACAGGAAATATCTTTCATTGTAGTCTTTGTCAATTTGGTCCAATTTGTCAAAACAGTAAGAATAAGGAGGGATTGATGCATCTGTTGAGACTGGGTGTGAACTTCTTGGGTCGTTCCCCTGAAAAATACACCATATAATAATAAAATAAAAGAAAAAGAAAAACTATTGCTGAAACTAACAGAAACTAAGCCAAATTTATTTTTTTAAACTAAATTGAAATAAGCAAACCCTACCTGGAAACTGGAACTAAATTGAACTAGAAACAAAAACTAAAAAGTAAAGACAAATCCAGAAGAGTGATAACTCTGGTCTGTGGTGAGTCCTCAGAGCAGCAGTGTATCTCAGTGGGTCTGTACAGAGAAAGTCAACTACTGTTCAGTTTGCCATAAAATGTCAGGTCCCCAGTGGACGGTGAGATATTTTTAGTTCCTCTTTCCTGACCTTTCCTCTAATTCAGTCATCAAGTAAAAAATTTCAGCTTGAGTCCCTTTTACACTGGACAAAAAACCCCACCAACATCTGGCTTTTGTCTTCAACGAGAAAGGGTACAATTAGCATTCATTCCTGGGTCACATCACTCTGCAGTAGTCACAGGTAAATGACCCTTTGCCAAGGGACAGTGGTGTCTTTTTGTCTTTTGAAAACATAAAAGAGTATGCATGTGGGGAATGGACTAAACTTTTCTTCATCTGCCCTAACAGAAGCTGTGAATGTAGCATGTCCGGCTAATGAATGCTGCCATAAAGCTGCAGTAATGTTACCTCCAGCCAAATTTGTGTTAGTTACCACTGCATTAACAAAAGGGGTTGTGTTGGTATGTAAGGACGTGGCCTGGTGCATTATCAAAGGCACTCAACGACAATGCAATGTTCTCACTGTCTTAGTTCTAAACCGTATTAGCTTAGCTCTTATCTTGATCGCAGAGCTGCTGCTCTAATCAAGTCCATGTGGTTAATTTTCACACAATGAGTGTATTTCTGTCTGTCCTATACATATACCTGTTAAGTGTCACCATGTGAGCAATGTTTGCTGGGATGTACACTTGCTTTAGCTTCAGTTTGTTCACATTAATGTTATATCTTGTATGACCCAATGTGTTCTTTTGAAACGTTAAAAAGCTGGAGACAGACTTCACAGCCGACTTAAGGAGTTCAAACATTAGCAATAGCTTATATTAGCCAGCTACACTTATGAAGTCTGCTATGGAGAGTCATCAGTTTAACTAAATACATGGCTGTCAACTGAAAATCAGAAGCTGCTTTTGTTTACTTCTTTGTGGAATCAAAGTCCAAGTGTTTCAACAATTACTCCTAATTTTGATTTTAAATCTGTCACTGCTGTCACACTCAGGACTAAAATAATCCAACAAGACTTTTACTTTTTACTACATCTGGTAGAAAATTACAAAAAAAAACCTTTTTCGGCCACTCAGCCTTCATCATTGTGTGCCAACGGTACAACCGTGAACTGCATATGTGCAGTGTGAATATGGAAAACTTGACAGGCATAGTAACAGTAACTAAGGAGGGCGGGGCTTAGCTAAGGGTCAATTTACTGGCTCCAGCTGAGATTGGCAGAGATGGAAACAGGACTCCTTAGTGCAGGCATGTCCAAACTCTTCCACAAAGGACTGAGTGGATGCTAGTTTTCAATCCAACCAACCAACAGCAGACCCGACTCAACCAATCAGCTGTTTGAAGACTGATATCAGCCCGAGTGTTCTCCCTCCTCTCCTGGTATTTTTTAATCTAACGCTGTGAATTAGGAGTTTATTTCAACCAAACCAGAGTCTGTGATTGTTGGAACGGTGGAAAATAGTGAGTTTTATTTTGTTTCTGTTGAGTTGGAACAACGCTGATGATGATGATGTTAAAAATAAAAATTTTGCAGAGTCCGTTTTCCCAAAGGTAAAATGAGTCTGATGGCTTGGCTGAGAGTGATAAATCAGCTGTTTGTGGTTAAACAAAAAATCCTTTCTGAGCCTGTCAGTGGCAAAAACAAGCACTTTTATTGGACATTCTCTGACACTTCACAATTGCCCAGAGGAACTACACTGCAGCTGCCAGCTGCAATGTTCCCGCTCAATACCGGATCAATTTCAGATATTGTTGTCCAGATTTAAAAACGCATAAGTTAACCCTTCAATAATGTAAATAGCTGGGGCGACCTAGTGAAGCTTCTTCTTCTTCTTTGTGCTGAGCTCGCCCAGGGTCCACAGCCACAGGGCAGCCACCAGCCTGCTGGGTCTACTGGAGGAAATAATATTAACATGTGAAATAGACATTTTCTAAATCGTCTTGTCTTGGATGGCGAACTCTGTGATCATGTATTATTTAAAGGGATAGTTTCAGATTATAGGAAGTGGTGTTGTATGAGGTACTTATTGATTGTCAGTGTATTATCTAAGGTTGACAGACATGCACTACTGTACTGCTGCAGACTGGATCAGCAAAAAGTGTATGTAAGGCACTTAAAAAAAAGGCCTACCTAGAAAAAAAATCAATATCAATTTAAGTGTGCACTATATTTAGGAGACTTTCACTACTTTACCCTGCCATCAGACAGCTCTTTTCTCAACTGTAAAACCTCCATATTCTTATGCATAAGCATACCTGCCTGGGCTGCACTGCAGCATGCTGCAGATCAGCTGTTTGGGACAGAAAGCTGTGAGATCAGACTGAAATCAAACTTGCACACATGCATGTTTTCCCAGTCTGTTCAAACAAACAAATGTCCTGGTTGAACTGAATACAGACCTCAATACTCAGTGTGCAAGATAGTACAACTCTGTGTTTGCACTGGTAATTTTTCTGAAGAAAATTATGAATAAGCACCCCAAGTCTCCATCTGTGTCCTCTGCTTCATAATAGTTTCTTCTTTTCCTGGATTTGTTTCTTGTTGTAAACCACTGTAGCTCTAACCAAATTCTGTGTAAGAATATTGGAGTACTATGGTTGAGAAAATGCAGATAACCTGACACACCAGACGGTTTGTTACACAGAACCATCTGAGAAGTTGTTCTGGGATGTGTTTGGAAAGGGGCAGGCACTTTCAGGAAACACTTGGCAGGTGATTGGATGAACCATCTGTTTATCACATCTAACATAGGCTAACTTTAACCAATGAGATAAGTTGGGAGAAGAGTGAAAACATCTTTTCCATGGAGAAAAGCCTTCAGTGTCGTTCTCTGCTCTTCTTTCAATGAAGAAATACTCCAGTTCTGATATAACTGATGCTATCACAGTTAGCTATCTACGCTAACCTCCTCAGGAGCCGCCATTGTTTATTTGAGACAATTCCATGGATGCTTCTCACTGCTGCACCTAAAACCACACTTGTAGCTGCTAGCAGTCCCTCCTAAGATGCTGATTGGCTGCATCACTTTTGGTGCAGACACAGATGGGTAGCTTTAAGTCTGGCAAGAGCTTCTCTCATGAATCCAGCTGCCTCACAAGGTAAAAAGCAGAAAGGCCAAAACAATAATTGATTCCAACTCCAGAATCTTTCAATTTAAGATATTCTGCAAAATTACTGCCACTAACATGTTTAACATGGAACAATCATGTAGATTCTGTAATGAGGAAGACCAGCAATTTTCTGGACCAACATCCAAATCTGGCCACTTGACATTCACTTTAAATTTACACCTTAAAATTTTATAAAGGGAGTTCTGGACAAAGACCGTCTGCAACTGTACTAATTTTATTTATTTTTTCTTAAAAAAGCAGCTAGGCCTTTTATTTGGTGCCTTAAATAAGTTTTCCTGCTGATCCCATCTGCAGCAGTACAATGCAGAGAGTCAGGACTTCTGTCTACTAGCAGAACATCAGATCACCCTTCTTCAAATAACCTTAATTACCCCTTGAATAAGTCCACCAACACTCCTCTTTCTTGGTCTAGAGACTTTCTATGAACACATTTCAGTAGTTCTTTACTTGTGCCCACACAGCACAGCATCTCGGGAACAGTCCGCCTCCAACACGAGCCACCTGGGGGGCTCGCTGTCAATAAGCTTTAAAGCTCCTTTTTTCCCCCACCTCGACTCTGAAAGTGCAATCATCAAAACTGCTTCCTGAAGCCTGACTACCTGAATGTTGAGTTATGTCTGTCTGTGATTGATATACGGCCTAATCGCTGAAACGCTGTGTGAGTCATTAGTGTTGAGAACAGGCTTTCAGAGTGAAGGAGTCCTGCAGAGGCTCGCCTGCTTTACAGAAGCTAAAACTTTTAAACAATGTGGCTCATGAACCAAAAACTGTGTGCTGAAGGAAATTAAAGGTCAGGTAAATGATAGTGCACACACATTACAAGAGGAACTGCTAATTATTTTCATGATCAATTATTCTGATATTTAGGATATAAAGTAGTTGTGTAGTAGTGGTAGTCATGTCTTTAAAGGGATAGTTCACCTCAAACAAAAATATACACTGGATTTTCCGCCTGGCCTGTAGTGCTATTGATCCATCTGGATTTTTTTGGTGAGGTGCAGAGCTTTGAAGATATCAGCTACAGAGATGTCTGCCTTCTCTGTTGGCTCCTGTTCTTACATGAAACTGCTCACAACAAGGTGTGTGGATTGTCTTGAGTAAACGGGTCAGGATTTTTTGGAAAAGAGACACTGGGTTTGAATTTTTCAAATGTAATCTTTTGAGCACCACGAGCCGAGTGACATTTCGTCCCATTATATTGGAGAGAAGGCAGACGTCTTTACTGCTGATATCTCCAAAACTCTGAAACTCACACCAGAATGATCAAAACTGATAAACAGCACTAGAGGGCAGAGGAAAAGTATGTTTTTTGAGTGTGAATTTTCTTCAACCAGCTGTAAAAAAAAAAAAAAAAATCCAAAGAAAAACAGCAATTATCATATTTGAGAGGTAAATGTTTTATGACTGATATGACCTACAGAACGTAGGTATGAAAAAGGAGAATAAACATGTTGGTATGACAGTAAGTGTGTAATACGTTTTACAAACAGGGTGAAAACATAGAAAAGTGCACAATTTCAGAAAAGAAACTTCAGGAAAGAAACAGAAAAGTTTTGTCAGGCAGCTTGAACAAAATGTACAAAAGAAAAATTACTCAGCAGTCCTTTGTCAGAATACTGTGACCTATAGAGAGCTCAGCAGCCACTCGTCAGTCAGTCAGAGACAAAACACTGAAGCACAAGACTGCATGAAGATGTCTGAGTAACAAGTCCACAGCAGAACCACTGGTGATTATACCCCGCATTATCCAGCCTTAGTGTCACGTTTTGTTCCTTTTCTTAAATTTGTTCGAGGAGACAGATAAAGTGCAGTGGGAGTTTACTGAGTACATCTGACTAATCTGAACTTTTTCACATGTGGTGTGGAAAAAAAACAAAAGAAGTTGCTTAGAACAACGTGAGACATGTTCCACGCTCTGTTAGCAGCTTTGTTGAGATCACTTTTAGAAAATAAATCGGAAAGCTGGCAGTTCACTAGAAAAGATGTTTCCGTCCCTGCCTTTTATAAAACAGGATGACATTACAGAGGGTTGAAAAATGTCAGTGTTTCTTTTTTTCTAACTCGTACATTGTCAACTGTTGCAGCTTACTCGTAAAACAAAAATACACAAATAAGACAAAAAAAATACCAACCAAACTCCAGCACAGTCCAGGCATTTCAAGAAAAATTGCACTTCAAAGTAGAAAAAGTCTATAAAGTGTCCTGAAAAGATATACAAATGTAGAGTGCTTACTATTTCAAATGTATGCAGTGACTCGGGAGTTATTTGATCATAAATGTGAAAAAAAGAAAAAAAAAAAATCAAAAACAAAGCATCAGTCAAACGTAAAAAAAAAGTGAGAAAAAAGTTATCTTTATACTATCAAAAAAATAATAAACTTATATAACCAGGTCAGCATTTTGGGAAACATTTTGATTTTCTCTCTTGTAAATAGTTCAGGCCTTAAACAGCAGACATGTTTTTTTGTTGTTTGTATGTTAATCATATTTCTCAAACTTGTATCCAGCTGAAACAAGCTTTCACATCAACAACAGAATTAATCTTACATTGAAGCTTTAAATTTTTTAGACTGAGGACGGTTTTTCTGATGTTTTGCTCCCAACATGAACACATCTGTCCAATCAACCTGCACATTGTTGACGACATCACAGCCAAAACATCCAACATGGCGGGACGCTAGTTTCACAGAACTTTGTTTTATGTTATAGAATGGGGAATAAAATCTACAGAGAAAGATTTCAGAGACAACGTGTGGTGAGGAAGAATGAAGGTCGATGGTCAGCCTGCTTAAAACCTCTTTGTCTAAACCTCCAACCAGGCGACACCGCTCCTCTCAAAGAATATGAACCAAAAGTGCACCGTGCACAACTGGAACTGCAGCTCCTCTGCTTACTCAAACTTGGTGCCATTCTGAAATACATCCTGAACTGAGCAGTGAAACTCTCCATGCTCTCCTCTACTTTTCAATATTGGATGTTCCTGAGTGTGTCATTTTTTTATTCTTTTTCTTCAATTTGTAGAACCTTAATAATTTCTTCACAAAATCGTGTTGTGCTCAATGTGGGAAATAGTGTGGCAGGTTGAAGGTCGCCCCTAAAAATATTTGCAATTTTGTGCTATTTGCTCATGTTGCTGTGTGAAGGCCTTTAGAGGACTAGATTGATACAGCCTGTGCACTAAATCAGTCATTAATGGTGACAGTGTTAAAGTATTAATTTAACTGCTGACTCGCCCTGTAACTAGCTGTATATTAGTGACTTTATTCTACTCTAAAAAACAATTTAAGGGAATTAAATAGTGAGGATTTCATATTAAATAAGATTTCTTAGAAGGCACTTTTCTGTGTTTTGGGACTTTACAGCCACCATGACAGAAAAATGTTCTGTGCCTGTGAGCATCTAAATGCTCCCTTCATTTCTTAAGACAAAGTTAAACAAAAAAAAAAAAATAAGACATACAGTCCTACATAAAGATGTACAGTACTATATAAAGGCTGATTATTTAGCCATCCTGGTGCGCAGGCGTCTCTTAATGATCTGGTGGTCACTCTCTTTCTCCTCTGGCTCTCTGCTGATGATCTAAAACAAGAACAGAAAGAACACATTGTTAAAAAATGTGTATTTATGTTCTACTGTAGGGTTGTAATTATGCAGAATCTGTCGGCAAGGGACAAGATTTAGCTATCTGAAGTCCTCTGGTCCTTTCTCATCTGTTTATTGGCCATGTAGTATTGACCAATCACACTTGAGCGGGCTTTGGTGGCATGCAGAACTGAAAAGCAAATGAGGGGGAATGTATTGGCTATCATCTGATGATGATTTAGCTTATTTAAAACTTATCTGCATTCATATGCAGACATGTATTTATACAGAGGAAGCCTTGGCCTGGATATCTGTCACCTGGAAATCTCTCCTGGCTGCACCAAACGCCCCGAAACACTGGCCGCTACTCCCAGAGGCTAAATTACTGTCAGACGATAGCCGATGAGTTCTGAGACTGGAGGGTCAGACACCCAGTAGTCTGCAGTCTCTCAGTTCGTTTTGAATTTCCAAGGGTGTCATCGGTGGGTTATCAATTTTAAATTTAGTTTTAGTCTTAGTCGCTTGTTTGTAGTTAGTTAAAGAGAAATTTTGGTCTGTCGTTTTAGTCAAGGTTCAGTCAGTGGAACTCAGTTTTCATTTTAGTCATGAACTTCTCAGACAGGTTCATGATATTGTAATGGGTTCTGCTGAAGGACATTTCTGCTGGCTGTAAATATTCTACTGAGAAGTGACCACACTGAACAGTGTTTGGTCATCTAAGCTGAAAATTCTTTCATGTCATATAAATATGAATACATAAAGGTCCGTCTACACCAAGGACTTTAAGTATAAAAAATACAGCTCTAAAACCATTCAAACTCAAGTGGATGGAGGAATCAACATGACAGCTATAAAGCTGCAGTCTGGACTTCGTCATCCACTTGAGTATTTTTCATACTTATTACACAGTTATAGTCCTTAGCAGTAGAAATCTTTTTGATTCTTGATTTGATTCTTGATAGATTTTATAGAAAAGGGGGCTCAAGTTTCAGCCTCTTGCTCCAGTGTCCCTGAAATACAAGATGAAGCCTAAATAAAGTGGTCCTCAGGCTTTTTATTTAAAAAAGTTAACTTCATTAATTAATACATACAGTCTCCTGTGTGTATGAGAATATGAAGGGGAGGTGGAGAGCTCTGCTGTGTTATTGTCATTGTCTCTACAGTGGAGAGCAGCCTCTCTGCTGCTTCGTCAGCTCTGAGGAGAGATCTCGCGGTCCAACATGCAGAGTGGGTACAGAGTTTTGGAGATGAACAGACTGAGCAGACAGTGATTTTCTTCACCACAGAGCTGGTTTAAGTTGTTTAGTCCTGCAGTCAGCCACTCCCGTTTGTTTCAGCCGATCGCTACAGCCAGACTCTTTTCACATCTAACTTGGTGAATTAGGAATTTAGTTCAACCCAAACAGAACCTGAGATTGTTGGAACAGTGGAAAGACGAAAAGATGGTTTGAGTGATTTTTACTTTTTTCCCCCCAGTTGGGTTAATGAGCCACTTAAGCTCATCTTAGTTCAGTAAAAGAGAGAAACTTTGCATCTGATGCTTGCATCTGTCTGTTTAATAAGGAAAAAAAAGGTATGAGAATGTTTCATTTCTTGACACTTGGTGAGTTTGTTTCGTTAATTGGACATAATGAAAGTATGTGATGTAGCAAACTTGCCTCACACACACGTCATCAGCTGGAGAAACGAATATGCCAACATCTGCCGGTTGATGGGCTGATAGTAGCCGGCTTGAAAATTTCAACTAATCCCCAACTCTATGAGAATATTTCCTTTACTTTTAATTTTGAGGGGATTTGTATGCTTTTAATCTGAAAGGACAGCTGAAGTGAGGACAGGAAAGGGGGAGAAAGAGCAGGGGAATGACCTGCAGAACAGATCTACAAGCAGGAGTCAAACCCATGGCTGCTGAGGAGGACTCAGCCTTGATACATGACACTCTACCAACTGAGCTACCAGGGTGCCCTGAATATTTCCTTTCTTGACACTCGTTGATCAAAGTTTTCTGTACTCTGTTTTAGATATGTTGTGTGAACCAAAAAGAAAAAGTATTGCGTAGTCTTGATGATGACCGCACGTGTTGGTATAAAGATACTTACTGGGTGTGAGGGCATGTCCATCGGGGAGGAGATTTCAGGTCTGTAGAGTTTCTTTTTGTTCTTCTTGGCTCTCAGACTGAGGGATGAAGAGGAGGAAGAGGAGGCTGCTGAGTCTGCATCACCCCGACCGCTCACCAGACTCATCATCTTCTTGGCTGCTGAGACAATTTTAGACAAGAGGAACATGCTGACTGGAGAGATGGATTTTTTAATTGATTAACTTAAAGTTGGTGAACCATTTTATATCATTAAATGTGCTCCATGTATCAATTTGACTATGAATGAATCATCTCAACTGTAGATTTATAGCATTTGTATAATTAACTAGGGCTGTGCAATTAACCCAATATTAATCTGGATCACGACTTTGGCTTCCCACAATTAAACGGACATGACTGACTGAGATATTGACGTTTAAAATGTGCGCTACGCTCGCAGGAAACTAAATGCTGCAGATCAAATCAACAACAGACAGCCACCCTGCAGTCGCACTGCAAGGAGAAGTTAGCTTTCAATGCTTTCTGTCAGAAAGCCTTTCATAATTAAGTTTAAAGGAAAAAATCATGGGACCTCATTTATAAAACAGACTTAGGATCAATTTTGATTTTAAGTCTGACAGAAAACCAACTGTACAGAGTTATTTATGATATCATACTTTGGTTTTGTTTGTCAATCTACTGTTTAGTCCACCAGATAAGATGCGTCTGGCTTCAATCACCTCGACCACCACCGTGACCTCAAGTTTGCTTTCCTCTTTTGGTTCATGGCTTTTCCAAATTAAACCCTCATTTGTGCTGCATTATATGAAGACAAGTCACTGATTTAAGGCAGGTGCAGTAAAACTAAAGTTAATTTGAGATTTAAAGATCACAGGTGTGTATGGTACATATGGGCTTCTTAGAACTTGGTCAAACAAGATTTTATGCTCAGTATCATTTATTAATTGGAGGTAAGCACACTGCTGGTCTGAGGATTAACATCAAGTATAAATCCAAGAACATTTTGTAAATGAGTCCCATTTCAAAATTCAGGGCAAGTGATAAGCAAGAACAAATCATATGCAAAGAGTGTACACAACTTACTTGTTCAACTACCTGAAAAAACACCACAAACTGCAGTCAGATGAATGCATGAAGGCCAAGAAGAATAACATCACATAATCTAACATCTAATCTGTACAGTGCACCATCAACCAAAAAGTTAAAGTAGACCCTGTTGATCTAACTTTAGGTAGAAAGTGTTGGTGTAACTTTGCAGGGCTGAAATCATTTCTGTTGAAGCATGAGTAACTTGATTACTAAAAATCTTCCATGCAAAGAATTTGCAGTGAGGCTTTGTTTAATCCACGTGTGCAGCACAGTAGTGGTGCAGTGGAACACAGTCTGATTGCAGATTCTATTTAAATTTATTGCAGCTCCAGTTATACCTGCTTTCCCTCTGACACACAGCTACTGCTTCTGGCAGGAAACTGAGCAAGACAAAAGCTTGTAGTATTATTATACTGTATAGTGTATAATTATTGTATGTATTACAGTATACTATCATCAGGGTTTAACATTATAATCTTTTTCTTTTGCCCAGTCAGCCCTGAAGTCACGGTTATCAAATAACAAGAAAATAAAATTAATTGTCATGTTTAATCTCAGCCTCAACGTCTATACAAGGTCAGAAAATAGTGAAAAATGTCCATTCCAGTTTTTGTCTCAATTTGTCAGTTCAAACCAGACATTCAGTTTAATATGATAATAGATGAAGAAAAGTGGTAAATCTCCTTATCTGAGAGGCTGAAAACACACTATTTTCTGCCATTTTGCATGAAAAATTATTGGTTATTGAAATATTTTAATAATTGAATTCTTTTTTACCACGTGCCTTGTCAGACAATTAGGCAATCCTTACTATTGAGCCCTGATAATATAGTACAGTATTAGTAGTATACTGTATTATATAATGTTTTTTTTTTACTATTATAAAAAGGGAACTGGTTAGTTGTTCATTTTGAGTGATTTATTTTCTTTTTTGTTTAGTAAAGCAAAAGTATTCCTCATCCGATTACTTGGATTAACCGATGGAAAATAACTGGTCACAATAATAATCAGTAGATCACATGATTACTAAAATAATCCATTGCTGCCACCCTACAATTTTATTTAGATTTTGCTTCTAGAAGATGCACAATGAATAAGGACCAGTCTTATTTTGTTTACACAGTTTCTCTGCGAATTTAAACGCGAAAGTACAATGAAAATATTTTGTCCCTAAAATCAATGAATAATCACAACAATTGTGCTCAAGTAAACAAGTCATTGAGTAAACTGTGAGACTGATCCACAGACAACTTGCCAGCAGGATAAATTCATTGCTGTTTTAGGTCTTTTCAGGGAAATTGCTAACTCTAAAAATGTCAGTTTAGCCCTTTAATCAATGACACATTTTTCCTAAAGCTGTAGAGCCGACATCATCATGGCTGTAATTTACTGTTCAGGTTAAAAAAAAAGAAAAGGGAACAATCATAGAAGACTGCAGGGTACAGGAAAGAAAGGAGGATAGGAGGGAGAGAAAAATATGGGACAGGGAGGAGGGGAAAGGAAAAGATATGGGTGATAAAAGGGATGGAGGAGGGAAAGGACAGTGGAGGGAGAGAAGGAATGAGTGATGGAGAGAAAAAAATGGAAGAATGAGGTTGTTGACGGAAGTAAAATAACAAAGATAAAAGAGGCATGAAGGTGAGAGATGAAGGATGGAGGGGTGGGAGGAGGAACCAGAGAAGAGGAGGAGAGATGGAGGGAGGGAGAATCAGATGGCGGCAGACGACAGCACCCTTGCGTTGGAACCCCGGGGCGACAATTAATTGACCGAGCGAAACTGCAGGTCCCCAAGGATAAAAAACACAGAGATGGCTCCAGTTGAGTCCAATATGTTCACTGTCTTAACTTCCTCCTCTAAGCCATCATTAGTGTCCCAGACTCGCTGCCCTTGCCTGGTTGCTTTGTCAAACCTGCGTTATCCCCCACCAAATGACTCTGGCAGGACCTCAGAGGTTTGTCCTTGTGAGTCCTACGTTGTGTTTCTGCAAACAGGTTTTCAACTGTGAAATTTAAAAAATCCTGAAAAACCCATCTGGATCATGCAATTGCCTCCCAGACACTATCAGTGAATGACTGGACGTGAATGAACAAAATGCATCAAAATGCAGCAGGGAGGATATACTGTGTATATATGAAAGCCTTGGTGCGTTTATGAATGTGTGTGTGGGCTGGCTGGCCATGAAAACCAGAGCAAAGTAACCTTGGTGTTTTTGATCATGATTGGAATATTGAAGCCCGTTTTAAATACCACCAAACTGATTTTTAGTATCTCTCAAATATTGCATCAGTAAAGCAATTTCTGTAAAGGGCAGATTCTGACGGACTGATGCAGACTTTCATCATTAATAGGCTTGATTACCGCACTGCTCACAGTTGTGCCCCCCCCCCCCAAGACACCTTTAGATAAATCGCAGATTGTTTAAAATGCAGCAGCTCAAGTGCTCACAGAGATGAAAAGGGCAGCGTGCACCACACTTGTTTTAATGTCACTTTAATTGGTCACCTGTTGGTTTAAAAATACATTCCCAATCCCAAAAAAGTTGGGACCTTGCATAAAAAACTTGAATGAAAAAACAACTTAGCTAGTATTTACCATTATGAAAATTAAATTGTTTTGTTTCTATTTACATATTTAAGGAACTTAAACTGTTAATGGTCAATATATTATTCATTGTCAAGTAAAAAAGTTACCTTGGCAATGAAAAACACTATTCTTTAATGTTGTCAACCTTTAGGCTCTTTAGGCTCTGGTACCATTTTAAAAGTAGCGTTTTTGCACCACAACCCAAACAATGCCAAAACTCTCAGCCCTCCCTGGATGATAATAATAATAATAATAATAATTCATTATACTTATATAGTGCTTTTCAAAATACAAAAAAAGATGTATCATTTTGCTGCTTCATCATATTCAGCCTCGTCGCTCTCATAATTCCTTTAGACATGTAACCAGTCATCAACCACCATCTCCCACAGTGAGGAGTCACACACTGACACACTAACCTTTAGTGCCGAGCAGCGTAGGGGAGCTCTGCAGGAAGTCTCCGATCTTCTGCAGCGTTCCTTCCTTTCTGCTGCGAAGGCTGCTCTGGGAGTCATGGCGACCCGCCGGGGAAGAGACCTGATCAGAGATGACAGTGCACCATGGTTAGTCTGTCAGCGTGTACAGTGTAAATGTAGTCAGGAAAAAACTGGTTTATAGCACAAACACTCTGACATATACAATGTAACCTGTGTTTTCCCAGAAGTTACAGCAACAGCTGGAAGGAAACACCCCGTTACCTTGAATAAATTACAGATTTCTCTAGGTTTGAACAATGGGCCTCATGCATGATTGTTTTCTTACTTTTCTCTTACATCTGTTCTTTAATAAGGCTGTGTGGGATTAATGAAACGTGCACCGACTGCCAAGTCTGTTCTTATCCACGTAAGCATGGTGGTGAATCACATTTGATCCTAAATAAGATGCATGTGCCACAAAGTTTTTATAGTGTGGGGAAACATCCCATTAAATCCATAGAAGGGCAACAGACGTGTGTCTAAACCAAAAACCAACAAGCCACTGACATTTGACAGGTGACATTAAACTCAGAAAAAAGAATAACAGAAAGGAAAAGGAAATAAAATGCCACAGCAAAAAATGGATGGAAATGGATGAGTGCATTGGAGCATCACTGGAGAAGTTTTTCTGCCAGGGTGCAGCAGGTGCAGCGAGGCTGAGCGCTGCCTCACTCTGCTGGCCAGCGGGCCACCATGTTCAAGATTCTGCACGTCACATCTTATTTAGATGTTTATTGAATGGATTTTTACCTTTTGAGGAAGAGCGACAGATGTGGAAATGGTGCCTTCATACACACACGAGTACAATGGATTTATCTGGTCTGCTGAGCAGTGCTACATGTAAACTGAATCAACTGCAGTGTCAACTGAAGAACTTGAGGAAGCACAAAGCTCGTCTGTGTGTGTGTGGCCATTTAGGAGTAATCCAGCCTTAATACAGGTTGAACAGTGGACTGTGACATGTCAGACCTGTCATCAAACTCTCTCTAGAAAGCCAGGAAACACTGCAGTGAGGTGGATGAGATGGTTTTGTCTCTGATCTAAGGCTCCAGAATGGCACATGGGTTTTGAAGAATCAGTCTCACTGACCTACCGTAATTTCCGGACTATAAGCCGCGACTTTTGTCACACGCTTTCAACCCTGCGGCTTATGTAATGATGCGGCTAATTTATGCATTTTTTCTAACGGCCGCCAGGGGCGCTCGAGCAGAAAAGGTAAGAGTGAGACAGGTGGAATATATGTGTCGAGGAAGACGCAAGTTTAATGTAACTTCGCTGTGCTACCGTGTTGCTGCTATGTTACTGCCGCGTCTCAGTGACTTTTACCGGTATGTTTTTTTAACCAGCCCTTTTAGTGCTGTGTTACTACCGTATTGCTGCTGTGTTACTGCCGCGTCACAGGCACTGTTTGGAAAGAAAAGCTAAGGTATATTATTAAAACTTTGAAAACTCTTTCTGTGTACCGTCTTTCTTTGTAAATATCTCATGTTTCAATGTGGGCACATGCGGCTTATAGACAGGTGCGGCTTATGTATGTACAAAATGGTTTTTCCTTTAAAAATGTACTGGATGAGGCTTATAATCAGGTGCGCTGTATAGTCCAGAAATTACGGTAATCATCTTGCAAACATGTAAAATTAAGAAATGGATAAATATTTACATCACAGTTTTGTAAAGTAGGTTAAAACTGCTTTTTCTTCATGGCATTTCATGATAAAAAGAACAAGTTGGCTTTTGTGTGTACTGGCTCACAGTACGAGTCAAATGTTTGAGCACATTTCTTCATTTACTGTTTTTTCTTTATTTTTTATTTTTTTCTACATTGTAGATGGAGACAAAACTATGAAATATATTATGTAACAAGCAACAAATGTGATAAGCAGACTACACAACAATGTCATTAAAACTTTGATTGCAAGTACAGAAGACAGTGTACGAGAGCCTTTTTGCTTTTTATTGTGGACCCATGGTCTTCTCCTGCACAACAGTCGACCTGGAAGTATGCAAAAGTTTTTTGCTCTCTGATATTTTTAGATTTTTGCCACATTTTGCATTAATGACAGGTCTGCACACTTTTGCAATAATAAAAGAATTAAAAAAAAAAAACGCTGAATGAGAAGTGTTTTCAAACTTTTGACTGGTACATCTAGGGAACAGGAAGTACAACAGTATTGATGATATCTGTGTTTACGAACAATTCATGCATGAGGCCCATTGTTGGAAACATTTGGGATAATGTCAGTACAGTAACTCAGCAAAATATTTATTTACATAACATAAGTCTAGCATTTTTAGACATTTTAAAGGGATGGTTCACCCAAAATGTTCTTTATGTTTGAAAACTGGTCACTATTCACTTCCATTGTTTGGAGATTCTACAACACTTTATTTCTGTGAAACTCCAGCAGTGTTTTGTGGACTAAAAAAACTAAACCTGACCTTTAATCGACATGGGGGTGAGTAGAAAATGACTGAATTTTCATTTTTGAGTGATCTATCCCTTTAACCAACTTATTATCCAAACCACTGACCATTAAATGAAATCTAAGATGAATGAAATTTCTCTAAACTGTCCTTTATAAACATCTACCAGTTTTTAGACAACTACTTTTTGGCAGGGCTGAACAGTTAATTGCATTATTGTTGAAACTGCAATACAGCCAAGTGCAACATTCAAATCACAAAACCAAACTGCAATTTTTTGAAGAAGGAAAAATGTGCGATAAAATTTCAGTCAAAATAATTGCAATATGAATTACTTTATCATATCATGGAGCCCTACTTATTGGTTCAATTTTGGAGCAACCGTATATCTAATAGTGCCGAGTATCAGTACTCGATATTTTGCAATGAAAATCTCTATCATGAATCAGAATGACAGCCAAACAAAATACCTCATGCAAAATAAATGACCTCCTTATGCAAGAATATGTAAGAATATGACGACAGCAAGTTTGCAGTGACCTACTGCACAATCTATATTCTCCAAACACGGGTTTTGCTAAACTGAAGTGTTAAATTATTTATGTTAATACATGTATGATGCATCAGAGCACATGTTCATGGTTATGCATGTGTCTGCACGTCTGCTTGTGTTTGTCGTGTGTGTGTGCGCGCGTGCATTTCTGTCTGGTTATCACCTCCTCTTGGTGTGGGGTCAGCTTTGGCGTCAGCTTGGTCCTCGTGTTCCTTCTGTTCTCTGCCTCCACCTCGTCCTATCGACACACACACACACACACACACAGGGGAGGGGGACGCACAAAATGAAGACACACAAACAAGCAGAAACACACACAGAAGTGTTAAAACAGAGTGTACTGAGTCATCCGTACCAGAGGATTAGTAAGAGGCCGACGAGCAGAGAGGTTAGAAAGATGCAAGTAGCTAAAAACAACCACAAAACGTTTCATAATGACAGGACGCTGTGGACGAGATGGAGCCGTCATTAATGCAAGGTAGACGTCAGGAGAAAAACATTCAGACACTTTGTGCACCGGCCGCAGTCACAAGTCAATTCCACTTTTACCATTTTACCAGCCGGAATAATTTCCAAGGAGGGAAAACAAGCTCCAATTTAGGGTTATTTACCTGCCAGAGTGTCTGCAAGCGCTGACAAGCTCAAGTCCTACCAGTCAAAATATATTGTCCGGGTGCCTCAGAAACACCCAATTAATCCTCAGTTTTCCACTTTGAAAGAAGATTCTGATGTCAGTGACAAACACTGTTGTCAACCATGTGGAGAAAACCTTTCATTAAGAATGAACAAAGAAAACAAATATGAGTGTCCATGAGGTTTTCTTCAGTTCCTGCAAGGGACAATTTTGGAAGGAAGCTGCTGGCTTTCAGGAAGAAAGGAAATCTTTTTAGTTGGTTTAAAATATGTTATGTTTTTTTTCTTCCTTTTTATACCCCAGGCATGTCAGGGACAGCCAGCTCGCTTGCAGGTAGTTTTTTTTTCAAGTGAAGCTATGCTATTTGAGAGGTGATGAGTTAAATGACATGATGGTGATGGCATGAGGACATGGAGAATGACTGCATGAAATTTGTAAATTTGGGCCTTTCCATTTGTCACAAATATTTTCAAGTTTTCATAGGAGAAACCTTCAGCTCAGATAGTTCAAATGCTTCTTGCTCTGCTCTATTATTCCACCTATAACAGTGAGCATTAAAAAAACTGTATACTTCATTCACTTTGCAGCTATCAAAAAGTATAAAGAATGATTTGTTGAAAGGTTTGAGTTTTGTGTTTCAATGCAACACTTCACTGCAATGTATTGGTGAAGGACAATCTTTCTCTGACAAATGAAGCTTTTGATGGCACCCACTTTCACTTCAGTAAACCTCTAGTGTGGTTTCATTTAAGGCATAAACATTCTGCACCCTTATTATTATTCAACCTTCAGATTTCCTGGATGTTGCTGTGGGGCCTCAAACTGCATTAACTCAGTTTTCTTCTCTGCTTCACCCGGACTGACTATGTAAAGATGTAGCACAAAACTTTCCCCAATTTTTTTTTACACTACTATTCACGAAAAAAAAAAACAAAACAAAAAAAAACAGGCTTGCTAAACACAAGATTAAAATGAGTGTGGTTAAAACGTTGGCATCCTCCTTCTTTTTTAGGTTTCCAGTTAGTTTGTCTGGCTTTATACAGATTCCTGGATCAGATCACGAGTTTGACCAAACTAATTAATTGGCTTCTATAATATTGGTGGATCTGGTCTCTGATACCTCACTGTTTTTAATCGAGGGGAAATAACAGCCCAGGGGGTAACACTAATTAATCAGCCTTTTCACTCTCAAAACTATAGTTACTGTGTCTGCCATTAAGAATTCACTTTTCGTCTACCTCTAATCTGTTCATTTTAGTAGCTTGTCAAATTCAGAATCAAGAAATGCCATTCCTTTTTAGTGTTGATTGCCCATTTGACCCTTGTTGCACCTTTGGGCATACCCAGTGATATATATGACAGTCTCCCACCAAGAGTGTATTAGCCCCTTTTCTTTACACATGTGACTTAGTTTGACTCGGCTCGTCGGGGGTTTAAAATCTCCATTAAAACAGGGCTACCTGCTTGAAGGTGTGTCTTTAACTGTTGACACACTTGTCTTGAGTCGAGCAGCTGTAAAAAGGTGGATTAACACATTTCAGTTCACCTTATTTTGTTATTTAAAAGGGAAATCAGGAAATACTGGGTTTTCATTGACAGTAAGTTAACAAAACTTCTAGACAGCTGAAAGCAAACATGAAACACTAAAATAAATTAATAAAGAAAAGTACCAACGGGGGCGCAGCCAAGAAACTAAACTTCAAACCACAGACTTAGAAACTACATAAGTACTGAGAGCTGAACACACAGACTTTTAAAACTCTGGTCTCCAGCACACAAGTTGAGTCTTGTAAAACATGCCTGTTTGGAGGGAATAAGGGGTGTTGTCTAGACATTGCTGCAACCCGCTTGGAGACGGGTTGGGTGTACTTTGGCCATACTCTGGAGATGGTCCATCTTGGGTGCGACTTGGTGCATTACAACTGGTAATGGAAATGCACTGCAGCATGGTTGGATGTGGCACAGACAAAGGTGACAATGCACTAGCCCTGATTGTTAAAATGTTGGTAAGCTAGCGAGGGATCATGTCCATATTGCTACATTAGCAATTAGCCTACGTTAGGAATGGACAGCTTTCACCACGAGTGGCCAGTCAGCAGCACATATGTGATTCTATACAGGTCAAATATGTTCCACATGATAGCCATGTCATGCAGCAACACAGACAGTAACTTCGCAGCCACAGCAGTGCTGGTCACAGCCGCACACACTCAGACACATGCTTGCATGAAGGTGATGTTAGCAATAGATTGTAAAAACAGGATATAGAGAAGACAAACAGTCTACAAGGACTTTTCTAGCTCAGCTTCAGCTTTCATGCTAATGTTAGCCAGCAGCAGACTGCTGCTTACAGCCTGACACTTAAAATCTAACCTCCTGTCCTGACTGAAGAATAAACAACCTGTGCTGACACATCTCCCCAAACATTTGATCTTTTTCTTATCTGTTTCACTCAATGCAAAGCTTTAACACAACAACCTGGTGCACCATGTCTGTCTCCAGTTTGTTTACATCTGCTTTCACACAAGATCATATAAATGTGGTATAATGATATATGAGGTCTCACAAGATTGAGCCCAATCTGGTAACTTAATACAATCATATAATAAGGCCTGGCTGTAGCCTGGAGCACTTTTGGTCATTTCATAGTGACTTTTAATTTTAACATCCAATTTAGTTTTACATTAAAGAAACGTTAATGGAATCTGCCAGAATTGGAATTGGCAGGCCAGACCGTTAAAAAAAAAAAAAAAATCAGAATACACCAAGATAATTGTAATCGATGCATCTCTTGTCTACATGTTGCTTGATGAGCCCTGAATGAGGTCTTCCTTCTGCATCTTACCCAACAGTGGGAGTCAGCAGTGACCAAGACCACAACTGTCCATCTCAAACTGGGAGAGAAAAGCCTCAAAAATATGTAATAATTTTTACCAAAACAAATAAAGCCAACATGCTCAGAGATGTGATTGTCAGTATATTCTTGCATCAATTTCAGTCCAACAAATCCCTCGACATATTTAGGTACTCTAGCAAATGAAGCGATTCTGACTCATGACTAGTCCTTGGGGACGAGGCTGACCTGAGGAGGTGGCTCACGGGCCAGGCAGAGGAGTGGGCGTGGTGGGCGCCGTAAACATGCTCTACTTTAAAAAGCAGAGAAAAAAAGGTCAAAACGTGGAGTCATCAGTGACTCAGTGGATGTTTTAAAAATAATGTCAGGAAGCAGAGAAGAAGTAGCGATAGAAAATGTGAAGAAAGTGCATAATGGAGCTGGAGTGTGTGCATGTGTGACAGAGTGAGGAAGAAAGAGCTAGAAAGAAGTGCAAAGACACAGATGAGTAGTGATAAGTTACAGCGATAAACCGTAATTGGAGAGTGTGGAGAAAGTAAACAAGATGAAACGTGTGTGTGTGTGAGAGAGATGACATGATAGAGGGAGCGTGTGGGGAAAGTAAATGAGACATGAGATAATGTGAATCAAGACTGGGGACAAAGAAAGATGCAGAGAAGATAGTGAGATTTACAGCAAGCAGACTGTTTCTTGGTAGAATTTGAAGAATAACAAATTATAATTCACCAGTTGCCATTTTTGTTATGTCATATTTAAGTTTGAAGGTTTTTATAACAAGTTTGAATATCTGTTGTCATATTTTGTCCTCATAATCCTAAAAAAATGAAAAATTGTCAAACAAAATACTCATCTTCAGTACTTCATTAGTTTACATGAAGCACCTAGTGCCAAGAGAATGAAGTTCACCAACATATCATCTTAAGCAGAATTCTTCTTTAGATAAAAACATGTTCTGAAATTTGGAAATGATTACATCTATCATTTTAGATATCATCTATCTTTTTAGAATAGCCCACTGATAATATTGGTGTACCCTCATCTTTTTTTGGTAAATGGACACATGTAAAAGAAATCTGCACAGTATTTGAATGTATTAGGATATGAACCTGCTCCTCCATCAGACTCAGCATCACTGAGGCTCTGAAGCGTGGCTAAAGTCACTGTCGCAGTCATTCTCCCTCTTGCTTGTCATTTTGTTCTGATACATTTCAAAGCTTTCGTCTCTCCTTGGTTTTAGCTCTGTTTGCAAGAGCGTAAACACACAACTAGAAAAACAGTGGCTAGGCAGGAATGAAATGATTGTGTTTCTAATGTGCTCAGTATGACCATTATGGCCATTCCAGATAAAAACACTCAGAACTCTTTTATGATTAGTAATATTGGTAAAATAACAATGTTAGAGCAAAATATACACATATTTAGTAAAAGTCAGGGTCCTACAGTTACATAGGTTTTATTTCCACCATTTTTGAAGATGAACCCTCAAGTATTTGGCTCAAGTAGCTTGTGTAAAGCAAATATAACAGCTGCAGAAGTTAATCCTCCACACACGCACGCACGTTTGTTTTTCTTAGAGCAAATTGAAACAGCCACAGTCATTCTTTTGGAATAACTCCGCCAATGACTGATTCATCTAAATACACTCTCTGTGATTTGGAGGACAAGGATACAGGAGAACAGTGAGAACAGAAGAATGAAAAAAGGGGCTTTAAGTCGTACTGTAGAGTTAACACAGTACATCAGTGGAAATGGCAGATTGACTCCACCTTGCACAGCACTTCTGTTGACAGCGCCACAAAACTCTAATATCAAAATCATAAAAGCTAAAAATTCAGATAAAGATTTTCTGGGACAGCGGCAATGTCTCCCCTTTAAAAGAGAAGCCACACCATCGTCAATAAATCATTAGGAGCTCATCTGCTGAGCAGACAGACGTGGCTGGCTGGGAGAGACGAGGCTTCACGAGAGGCTGAGCGGAGGCCGACGGAGAGCTGGAGGAATGACTGAAAGAGGTTAAAGGACAGAGAGACAAGAAGAGAGGCAGAAAAATGAGAGAGCAAAACGGATGGAGACGGAAAAGAAAACAACTGTGTGCAGAGAGTAAGAGGAGCAGCAGTTTATTTGCTCGTGTGTGTTCGTGTTGTGCCAGTTTGCATGTTCCAGCCTGCCGACAGTCCATTATCTGTGAGAAAAATTGAATGGTGCTGGAGTCTGGATGGATGGATGATGAAATCGGCTGCTGCATCACTGCTGGGTCACTGCCTACAAATGTCACACCCATCAGATAAGATCCCACTTTACCATGCAACACCCTGCCTGGGTGTTACATGGATGAAATACGAACAGTCAGTTTAAGAGGGAGTCATCACACCTAAATTATTCCACTGATTTTGACAACATACTTATTTTGAACAAGACAATTGACAAGAAGATCGGAAGCATTTAATAAAGAAGGAAGCAGGACAAAGAACACTTCTTCTCATGTAATAATCAGTCACATTTAAAAAATACTCCTCACTAGGAATATAACTACCTAATTAATAAGAAACAGATAGATGCAGATTATATGAAACTTGAAAGATAAAGATAAACGCTGATATATCTGTGATAAACTATTATTTGCAGATTATATTGACCTGTCAGTGCATCAGGCTCAACTTGTTTAACTAGACTCAACACTAACACTGGCGTGGGACAAACTAACACTTATCTCCCCCATTTGATGACAGTAATTATGCAAAGATCAACAGTCTCATGAAGCAGAAGCCGGGGAGAATGTCTTGAATAATTTGAGCATAAAATCTGATAGTGTGAGCATTTCTAAGATAAGAGTTTTCATAGAAAAAACCTTCTGATAGATAGAGGGAGGAACATAATAATCATCAGATATTGAAAATGGTATTTTTTAAATAAGACAGGGATAAAATGAGGGTATGAATTCCACATGGCACAATTATCATCCAGAAAAGCTGTGAGAATTAAACTTTCCCTCAGAAAAAATTGCAAACTTCAAGCCTCTGGAAATTTGGCTTGAAATAGGAAAAAACGCATGCATGACATCAAAGCTGAGTATCTCATTAAGCATCCTCAAAAATCTGTGTGAAAATAAACTTTCATGACTATTAGAAAACCAAGTTCAAAAAGCAGCTGCAGGCGTGGCAGATCAGTTTGACCCACTCCCTCAGGAGTACCGACATGGCAGTTAAGCAATGTACTGCTGTGGACAGGTCAGTGACAAATCATAGTTTAGCAACCTAAAAATCATAAATAAATAAATAAATCAACATAAGTGATGCTATAAGTAGAATACTCGACACTTAACCTTACAGTCAGACAGCACTGGACATTTCTGCTGCCTCTATTGGTTAGTCTGTGTTATAAAGTGACGTTAGTGTCGTAACACTTTAGGTCTACAACAAATTCTGCTACTACCTACTACTTCCTGTGGACTCAGGCAGCAGTAGACCAGCAAAAAGACTTCAATAAGTAGATTAAGTGGGAGCAGAGAGGTTTTGTTGCACCTGTGTGACAACTGACTGGTCCATGAATTTAATTGCATAATTTTCCTGATAAATGTCAGAGCATAATCACACCCACTTCAAGCCTGATAATGAACATGAACAAAAACTTAAATGACAATATTTCACATTTGGATAACAACTAATTACTGATTCTTACTATTACATGCATGAGAGCTAGAGCTGGGCGAAAAGGCTTTTCCATGTACACAGTTTCTGTAAAATAACACACTATAAAATCTCAAATAATACAAATTGCAATGCTGTATATTGTACTCTGTACTTTACTGTACATTGTGCTCCCCAACAGGATATGAAGTAGCTAAATGAGTTCAACCTTAAATATCTACAGCAGTAAAATACAACATACACATTAATGCAGCTGTAAGATTAATCCTAAAACATCAGATATTATGACAAGAATCATTTCACTGCCCAATGTGCAATCCTACATTTTGCTATAATACTGACATACTATTACTTTAGTCATGTTTAAAATGCAAAACTTTTACTTGTAGTGGAGTATTTTCAATGTGGGGTATTAGTATTTTTGCTTCAGTAATAGATTTGAATTAGACTGTGTTACTGGCTGAGCCGTCCTCTTTACTGCCCGATAACAGTGGAAACAATGAAAACTGGAATAGGACTATATAGTCATCAGCTTTATTGCACATTAATTCATACTCGAATATAATCATTACATCGTCCAGCCCTAATAAGACCCTAAATTATATTATAGTAACAAGGCTATTGTGGATTTGGGTTTTCAGTGCCTTAAATATACAGTGTTCCACTTGGACAGCGCAGCCTCATCTATATTACATTTATCAAGTTGTAATTGGTAAGGACAATTTTTCTAAGTGCAGTTGTACAGGAAGAAGTAATTCCAGTCATGACTCCACACTGCTGGGAGCAGTGTGGGCATGTGGTCATACAAGCGACCCTGTAATAATAATTTTACACTTCGACCCTGAGTTATCTGCTCAAGTGTCCTTGAACATGGAAGTGAATCCCAACAAATTTCCAGGAGCACTGCCCTGTGGCTCAACCTCAGCTCTAACCTCCCTGTGGGAGGGAGGAACAGGCTACAGCTAGATTGTACTCCTCCAGAGACATCAAGAGTCTGTGACAACAACTGCAACAAAGCAGACCAAAGCTCTGCTTTCTACTTTTCCAAAATACCCTCTAGTCAGCATGGTGCAAACAGAAGCTTTTAGCAGAGGAAATCGACAGACTTGCACAGCAAGTCTGCTTTCACACACCAACAATCAAATAATGCAGAAATACAAGCGAGACTATTTGAAACTTGCAACTACTTGCACTGGGCTGCAAAACCTGCCATTCGATACCAAGACAACTAGACAAGACAATGTATCACCTACTTCACAACAACTCTCTGTGCTTCAGTTCTAACTGCCTGCTGTTCAGGGTTTTGTGTAGCTGGATATAATTTGTAGCATCAGAAAGACAACAAAGACACGGTTGATTCTAGAAGGAAACCCCAGACCTGCGAAAGATCTTGTGAGAGTGACCATTTAACCCAAACCATGATCTTTCCCTAACCCTAGCCTTGTGATGTCTGTCATTAAACCTACACAGATTAAAACAACAGTACTGTCATATTTCAATATATATATAGTTTGTAAAAGGTGCACTATGAAGAAACAAGACGTACACAAACAACTCTCACCAAACTTTCACAAATCAAGAAACAACTAAGAGACACAGCTGAGGGCAATCAGGCGAGTGAGTGCTGGTAGCAGACAGCCGGTCAATCAGAGACACAAAGTTATTTTCTGATTGTTTCACAGCCGTTACATTCTCAGCACAAATAAACACCCCCAGACCACTGCACAGCGCCTGATTCTACCTGCATGTGGCCGGTACTGTTCCACAAACAAATTGAGGAGGTGGTCCTCTCTTCCCTCTGTCCAAAACTCTGTCATTACCGACAATTAATTGACTTTGCCATGAGCGGATTGGCTGTTGAAACTGGCGCCTTGATGAGCTCAGTCGCAGGTGATGACATCAGCTAGCTTGAAACGAACCAGTGAACACCGCTGCAACGTCTCCCTGCAACGTCCTAAAACAGTGCTTGTCTTGCTGTGAATCTTTGGTCTGAACTGGGCCTGATCCAGCGATGACAAGGCATCACTTTTTAACCACATTTTGCAAAACCAGGGATGAAACTAACATTTATTTTCATTGTTGACTAATCTGTCAATTAGTTTCTTGATAAATCAATTAACTAATCCTCTCAAAATCTTGTCACTCAAAAAACAGATTGGACACATGTCTTTGTGCTCCAGTATTTTTGGACCTATTTTTCAAGCCTTTCTTATAATGATTACTTTCATTATTGATTAATTTGTAAATATTTTTATTGATCAATAAATTAGCTGCACAATCCATGAAATGTCAGAAAATGGAAAAAAAAAAAAAAAAAAAGGCGATCAGTGTTTCCCAAAGTCCAAGATGACATCCTCGGAAAGAAACAAGAAAATATTCACATTTAAGAAGCTACTGTTCAAACAGAGCTTGTGACTTTTCTTTCTTAAAAAATTACTCAAAACTATTAATTGACTATTAAAATAGTTGGTGATTAATTAAATAATCACTTAATAGCAGATTCTTTGATTAATTGTTGCAGCCCAATGCAACACACATCAAAGTTGCTGCTAAATGAAAGCTCAGAAAATTCTGCAACTACCAAATGAAAATTATTCTTCTCCCTTACAGAAAACAGGAACGAGTGACCTTTACAGATGTGTTAAAGCCACTGTTTCATATCACCATACATTCGTGTGCCATGTTTTCTTTCTTTTCTTTATGTACTAAAATTATGACAGAGGGTGTGCAAAATCTGGAAAGTTTCAAATTCTTCACATAGTGGTAAAACATAAGATTTTAATTCTGAATTAAGTAAGTACGTCATCAACACCTTGCCATCTTGCTCAAACACATATTTACACACGATTGAGTCCAAAGGTAACAGTGTCCTCCTCATCCTCTGCTGACCATGCAAGGCACAATAAATATAGGTATATCTCACTCTTCCAACATTTGTGTCATGTCCCATGGGATCCCACCCTTGCTGCAGCCCTGTACTACACCACAAGGTTATACCTCATTAGCATCATTAGCTTTTGAGGATGAATACTGGAGGGAATCTCTGACATTGCCATACAATGTGATGTGATGTGGGCCTCTTTAGGCATTAGTTACACTTTGCTCTGTAGCATGAAAAACGGGTAAATGAATGGAATGTGCCAACAAGCAACTCATGTAAACATCCTCATTGGTGTGATGCCTTGCTCTGGTTATTGGCTATAATCACATTATGTGCAAATAAATGAAGTCTCATTCTCCCTACTGTAAAGCTGAAGAAAGAGAACAAGACAGTTAAACCATCTGTTTTCATGCAGTTTCCTGCATCAGATCTTCACTGTTACTCATTTGCTCCTGTGTCTACTGTTGGCCAGGAGCCAATGAAGAAACTGCAGGTGAAAACACTGTTAAAGGACAACAACTCAGCGTTCTCTTGAGACAGAGAAGGTTTTCCCATTACTCCCTCCTAGATTTGTGAGGAAAGTTGCAGAGGTTCAGGCCAGCAGAGGCACTCTGTTAATGTTCACTTTTTCTGCTGCCACGCTGGAACTCGCTGTATACAATTATTCACCAAACGATGTAACGTGTTCATGATGAGTGAGCCATTTGGCAGCACGGCATTATCTGGCCCGGGAGTGGAAACTATACTAATGTGGTAAATGATGATGAAGACTGTGATGAGGAATGTTTGTGAGTTTGGAGTGATGAACACATGATGCTGTTAAGTAAAAGAAAAAAGGTACCTCTTTTGTCATTCGTCGTTTACTCCTCCTGAAAATATGAGACTTCAGAAAAGAAAAAAACTTGGTTAAAGATTGTGAAAAGCAGCAATAAATGTGTGTTTTGAGTTTGTCACAGTACAGAAATGTTTTATTAACCACCTAGACAAATTTGAATGATTAAAAACAAAATCATCAAGTATGTTAAATTAGGTTTCAAAATCATGAAAATATGATCAGTTTTCTCTGCTCTGAAACACCAGAGGCGTGTCCACTCTGCTGTCTCAGTGTCAAACACCACTACGCCTGAAAACAACCTGAAGCACTCTGGGTCTGGTGGCTCAAACATGTCTGGACATGTCCAATAAAGCTCTTGGATAGAGGATAGTGATAGGATGGTATTGTTTTTTTCTTCTGTGTCGGGTTGTTGGAACTGAAGTGAGCTGACGTGAACTGCTGGCCTGATTTGGACTGAGAGAGATGTTGAAGGTTAAGTTTGTAACTGACCGGGTGGTGTCGTTTGTGTGGGGGTTTATATAGTGTTGGGACCATGGCTTCAGCTCATCACCGAACCCTAACCCCAGTTTAACTGTCAAACTCCACAGTTCACGGTTGTATGGCCTAGCTCAGGTTAAATCCTGCATACAGGGAACTAATGCAATACAACATGACTATGCCATCATAGGGGGAAGAAATGGCACATGGGATATTGTACCAGTGGTATTTTCCAGTACAGATATCGGTACTAGAAGAACCTTACTTTTGTGTCTCTAGTGAATGAAGTTGACCAGATCACACAAGTTTTCCAAGAATTATGGCTGTCAGCTTGGTCATGTAGTTTATTTATCCAGAGCACTCTTTGCACAACATTGCTCAGAGAATTGGCACACAAAAAATATATAAAAATAGAATGAGTGCCTCATGGTCGCTTGCCTGCAAAAACCAGTCTTGTTGGATGTAGTTGTTTACATCCATGGCTCTCCAGACTAATGAAGACTTTGAAGGAATTTAATAAAAGGGTATTCAGTGTAATTTTTTTTGGCAAAATAGAAGATGACTGACTCCAGTGAATAATCTTCAGTGAGAAAAATGCTGTCTTCACTTAGAGGCTATTCATACAGAGAAGAACAGAGGACTGATAGAGAGCTGAACATTATGATGTCACAGTGAAGCTGAAATTTTGGATATAAAATGTCATCACTTCAGTTTATGCTATTTGATTTGTGTGAAATTTTGTCATAATTAGTATATTAATTCTTCAGTTATGACCAAAAATGTTTGTGAGTTCACAGTGATCATGACTTTTGACCATTAAAATCTGATTAGGTCATCTTTGAGTCCAAGTGGACATTTTTGCCAAGTTTGAAGAAATTCCATAAAGGTGTTCTCGAGACACTGCATTCACAAGAATGGTAGAGACAGACAGACGTGCATACAGGCGGACAAACAACCCAAAATCATAATGCATCCAGCCATGGATAACTACTCATATGTCCTGTCAGTGAGATTTTGAGTTTGTCATGACCTATTCAGAAACGAGATGAAAGCAGACATACTTTAATGTTTCATCTCATTTTAAAAGGAAGCATTAAAAGTTTATATAGTTCAGGTCCTGATGGGATTGGATATTAAGTGCAACTGGTGCCACCATGACTCTCAGTTGGTCCCACTACTCTGCTGAATCCATGTTAAATGTACAAATAAAAAAGCTCTCTGTGTGTCTGCAGATTCATATTACTTGTATAAATTTTGAGTTGCTCACAGAGCGTACATTTTCAAGTCAGAGAGAGAGGACATTAATATGCATGGGCCTACAGTATATGCTTAGATCAATGTTTGTCATTTTGTGAGTACATATGAGTATATGCATGTGTATACACATACACCCCGCTGCCTTCTGTGAGGAAGCAAGAAAACAGTTATTTAAGTGTCATAAGGAACATAACAGTTGAAGAAAACCTATAATCAAAATGGAAGCAGTGGAAGCACTGTTAAAATATTAAGTGTGGCTTGCAGGAGTAAAAAGGTCTGTGTCTTTTGAGGCTACAAGACTTTTTCAGTTATGCTCCATTAGTGCTAAAGGGATTTGTGCTGAAAAGGTAGCATTTTTTTTGTAGTATTAAGGTCATAATATTGTCCCCTTGGGGTGAACACAATGAAAGCAACACCTTACAACAGAGTGCTTTCATGACACATCATCTATCCTGAGGCTGGCCATTTTGGAAGCACTTAACATAAACAACGCATCCAAAGTTACAACTTGTCCTGATGATTTGCTGACTTCAAATGATATTCACGAGAAGAGTTCATATGAACACCCACCTCTTGTGGTATTCACAGCCTCGTAAGTGGACATTTTCAGTTCATGAGTAACAAACCATGCCATGCAGGCAGTAACTGTCACTCAAAATGCCAACAAATTTGACCAAACTGTTGCTGTTTGAGAGCTTGTGATAATAACAACTATTTTCTTTGTTAATAAATTCATTGAGCAGGGATGTTTTAATTGCTTATATGTTCATGACAGATCAGCATTTTGATCCAAAAAGTTGTACTAATAGACGATCCAACTCAAAATCCTTAGATATCTTGTTAAATGTTAAAAATGTAAAGATCACAAGCACATCATTGATGATGTGATACCGATTCTTCTCTCACAATCCACACACCATCTGACTGTAGGCTTCCAAACGTCTGTAACATTTAAAGTCGTCAGCTTAGTATGACCAAAAAAAGATATTTCATGCTGACTGTGGGGCCAGCTTACATGACTGGCCACCGCGACACGACATCTGCTTGCATTTCTCCAAAAGTGGGCTCTGCTGCAATTTTTCCACCACACACCACTGATTTTTTTTTCATCCCCTCCCCTGCTGATTTAGTATAACTGGACAGAATTGAAGAGACATACTTGAATCCACGTACTTCAGCTGAAGTGTGTTTTTGCTGTTCAAAAGCTCCACACTACCCTTATTAAAATTGAAGAGAGCTCTCAAACAAATGTGCTTTCCTAAATGAGAAGATCAAGAGTAAACTATCGTTTAAATGTAAAAGGACATTATTTGGAGCATTATTATGTATTTACCTTGCCCTCATGCATTATCTTGTGAGTTTTTTTTCCCCTAATTGATGTTAAATGGACTGCATTTTATGTAACGCTTTTCTGGTCAATCGACCATTCAAAGTGTCTTACAACTACGTGTCACATTCACCAGTTCACAAACATACAAACAGGGGCAACTTGGGGTTCTGTATCTTCCCTATGTTGTCAAACTTCTGGTTAGTGTACAAGCAGCTCATCTCCTGAGACATGACCGCCATGTTGCATGATGTCCAGCTCTCCATTCCACATGGTATCATATTCAAAGAACTTATACTCTGATCAAGAATCACCATTACAGCAGATAACAAAACCAAAAAAATCCCACATTCAACTGCTTAGTCCAAAGTACTGAAGAAGTACATTTGAGCTCCATTACAACACAAGTTATAGTCTACTCAATCACTTTGCCCTTTCTCCACATTTGTGTTGATCCATCACAACCAAGCAGAAACTCACATACCATAAATACCCACCCACTCTATCCAATTAATGAGGAGGTAAAGAGCGAATCTGAGTGAGATGAATGAGTTGTTTTCAGTTAAGGGACCTGAAAAAATGTAAATCTGCGATTCAGGTTGAAAGCTCTGAGGACCAAGCTGTTCTTCTGTTGGTCTCTATGTTCTGACTCTCACTCTCCCTGACCTCTGGGAGGCCCTTTAAGTGCTGTCCCATTAATCAGTGGTGAAGCCGCTCTCTGCCTGTGCTCCTGCTGACTCTCATCTGGATCAAGGATAGGCCAGGACTCTGATGGCAGACAGACCCGCAGTGAGAGAGATTGAGTGAAGGGATGTGGCAGGGATGTGCTCTTTGGGTCAATTTCAGATGATCTAAAGGGGACTCTGGCAAACATACTGAAGTCTCTTTCCCTGAATCAACACTGGGAATTTGTACAACAGGTATTGTATGTTGGGAAGTTTGAAAAGAACCTAATAAAATATGCACAAAAAAGTCTATGAGGAGATCATGGAAATTATTCTTTTGGTTTCAATCCATGCCATTTTGGTCATTTTTACATCATAGGGGTGGTGTAAGGGGTGAAGTTTGATCTTTCAACCATAAACAGTAACACAACATTAGTAATAATGTGTGGATCCTGATCCAGATTTGAAAAGTTCAACACAGCCCTGATACACCATCCACCTATCAAATTGTATTTGCTAACTTCAGAGCTGTAGCCAACTTTGTCATTCACATCGTATCTGGTGGTTCAATTTGCAGTCCAGCGGCACACTAAATCCTTATATCAGCCTACAAAAGTCTCATACTGGAGCTTCTCTCACATTTTAGTGTTTTTCTTTTGTCATCTGTGATGTGAACACATCAGCCAGAGAAAGTAAAAGTGTGCATCCTGCTCATAGTTCAGTTATAAAATCCCTTTCTGCTGAGCTGTTGACAATGCAACATCCAGTCTCCTTTTAGCTCTCTTTTGGTCTACACTAACTTCTGACAAAAGTGTCTGACTATTTAGCTACTAGATAATTCACTGGCTTTACCAGTGAGTCTGAAACTTTATCTGCCTTCCACCAGGCTTTTGATTCTATAATAATAAGAAAAATATCAATTTTAAAATATCCTGACACTACATGTGAATGTCACAAATGTTCTTTTTCCAATTCAAGCACAGTTAAATGAAGATTCTGTGACAAATAGTAATACTGTTATTTTAGAGTGAACACTGAACTACCCAGAGTAATTTTGGCAAATGTTCAGGTGGGATTCTTATTTTGTCAAAATCCTCCGCTACCACTGGTGATGCCAGTAAAACGTCCAAGTACACAACTTCCTTTTGTAAATGTTAACCCATAAGAATAGTCTCTTTGTCTTCCCTGGCTGTTTCAGTGTATATTAAGCCATTATTTCCACGCAGTTAATTCTCCAATGGGCCTTGGTGATGATGGCTGATTCAGAAAGCAACTGTTACAGGCAGTAAAACTGGACTGGAGTGGGAGAGGGACAGTAAGAGCTCGCTGTGAGCAATTACATGGTGTTTGAATGGGAACAATAAATTTCATTACTGTATCTGCAGTCTGTAAGGTTATTTATGGTGCAAGGAAAATAATCTGTACATCCTATTTTTATTTTTCTTAATGGTGAGGTAACTCGAACACATCACACCATGTGTCTGAGAGTTAATAATTATAGTATTATTATATTGTCTACTGACATAAAGACAAGTCGATGGGTTTCTGGTGGCACAGTAAGTATACAAATCTTCACTTCAAAGTGTCTGTGAGCGAGAACATGTAGGAGAGGAGATGTTGTGATAATGATGTGTACATTACGAACAGGCTGCGCAGTTCAGACCCTACTCAGATCTAAAGTCGCTCAGCGGCAACTGTCACCGCCGTGTCAGCTTTTTCTGCTTTTTTTACCCTCCTCCCATTACTTTTTATTCTCTCTGCTCCTATCCAGCCACCCTTCCCACAATCCCCCCCTCCTTTCATCTTGCTATCTAACTTCCCTCTGCTGCCCCTCCCACACCCAATCTTTGCTTCAACTCTGCTTGCCTGCCACTTTTATCTTTTATTCCCCTCTCTTTCTACCCTGCTTTTTTCCTCTTTTTCATCCAACCCTCCTCTCCACTCCACTCCACTGCTGTATTCCCTCCGCTGTCTTCCTCCACTTGTCCTTCCCCCCCGTCTTGTTTCATTTCACTTTCTTCCTCCCCGGCTGGCATTCCCCCCTCTAACCCTCAACCAATCTCTCTCAATTTATTCTTTCTGTGCTGCCTGCACCTCCTTCTGCACTCTTTTCCTCAATTTATTTTGGCCCATTTCTCTCTGGTTTAAAACTCACCTTCCGCATTTGTTTCCTCTACACCTTACTTCCTCCCTTTTTCTGTTTGTGGGTACAAACCATTACTTCAACCTCATTTTTTTGGCCCGCTACTGTATAGCCCCTTTTCCACTGGACAAAAACCCCACTAATACCTGCTGACATCTGTCCTTTTTTTCCCCCAATAGGACATTTTTCAATGGGAAAAGGGTACAATCGGCATTTGGTATTGGTGCAAATGACCCTGCAGTAGACATGGGTATTTATTGTCTCCAGCTCTGATCTGCAGTGATGCAAACAGGAGGCAATGGAGGCTTTTCTTTTGTGCTTTTTCCAAAAAACATGTGCTGCGTGGTTTGACTTAGTGCTGCAGCCCAGCACCTCAGAGTTCACACCCATTTTAAAGTGTGTTAAAAGTGATGAAGTGCTAATATTTAGTCAAGCAGTGGATTTATAAACATTTCACTTCCTATAATTCTTTATAATAAAAGTCCCACATTATTTATTTTATTGTCTAATTATTATTCTTATTATCCTTTATTATAAAACAGATGTGAAGTGGTCGCACAAGTGCTACAAGCACCATTTATTAATTAGCAGTAATGAATGAAAACAGATTATGATCTTTTTATTTATTTACTAATTTACTTCACGCCACCAAAACAAATAGTTCCACTACTTGACTGGACTGTTGCCAAGCAACACAAACATTTTCCTGCACATTAACATTAGCTTGCTTGCTATTTTATGTAGGTCCACATGTTACTGCAGTAGAGCTCCCCAGCTTAGTTGTCCGCATGGATCGACAAAACTGTATCAAGACTGTTTTCAACTCGGACTTCTTATAAGACTGAATATCCATATTTAAGTTTTGAGACTCGCCCTGTTACGGACTGAACAAGACCGAGTCCGTGTGAAAAGGTGGGTCTATGTCTGCTTCATTTGTGGCCTGAAAGCAAATGGACCAACCACAGGATTTTACGACAGCACGCATGTTATTTCAGCTGAGTTAAGAACCTAAACTACCAATAAATCCATCTACTGATCATGAAAACTATTCAAGGAGTGATCTTATATTTTATTTCTTTAAGCCATATAACTAGGTTATGTTTATGCAAATCATTTTGTAACAATACTTTTCCCTGATGAACAGATCAAAAAATTGCTTGTCTTGTATCATACTCTGTATTTTGTCAGATTAAAAGGCGTGTCACAGGAAACCAACAGTAACAAGCCCTGAATCATGTACAAGAGACCTCCTGTCTCTGTTAGTCACGTTTGTCTAGACATAATTAGTTAGTCAAAACTGTCCCAGTGATGTTGTGCTTTATATCAACAATCACTGACTGTCTCTCATCCAGTCAAATTAGGCACACATCTGAAAGTAAACTAAACTAAACTTCAAGCAACAGAAATTAATTTGGAAGCCACAGAAGTACTCAGAGCTGATAACTCTCTGCTCTCCTATACACTAGAGCTGAGTTGCAGCGCACATCAGGAAAAAAAACAAAATAAAACAAACAAATAAACAAAAACAGAAAGGCAAGCAGATCTACCAGCAATGGGAAAAGGGCAAATAGCCTATTTTTGGCGGGATTTAAAAAAACCACACATAAGCTCTAAATTTGTTGGAAAAATGCTGTCTGAAGGCAGACAGGGTCATTGATGTGTTGACACTGTCATGACCCTTTGCCTCTGAATGCTTCCAACACCTTGTATCATTTTTCTCATATGTTCAGATGGATGTAGACTCCATTCTCTCCTAACTGGGTCATTGCAGCAGCATGAAAAGAAATATTGGTTAGAGAACAAAGTGTCCAGAACGACAAAAAAAAAAAAAAAAAAAAAAGGGACAGACCATCTCTATGAAGTTGAAATGTTTTTTTTTTCCTCCACTGATTTGAAAAAAATGAGCATGAAATTCTAGGTTTTCCTTTAATTCCACTATTTGCAGATTCTTGAAACACAAAGGGTTTGTACGTGCTTGCTGTGCAGTTATGGACAACAAAAAATATTTTCATACCCACAGAGAATTTGTCTGGGTCTCCCTTCTTCTCATCTCAGTCTTTTTTTAAAGGGATGTGTTCATGTTCATAAATGTTGACTGAGGTGCCCCAGATCCCCAGAATAAAATCTGACGTAACATCACATCACTTTGGATGTGCTGTAGAACCGCTCCCCGGCACAAACACCTACATCTTTTTGTGAGCTTTTCATTACACCTCCTTCTCCTCTGTTTCTGTTCCAGTTCTCTCTCTTGAACCCAGCTCAGTCAGCAGAACGGCAGTCATTAGTGGAATTACTTTGGGGTTTCATCTCAGAGCTTTCACCCCTGTATAAGTACTCCCACTGCTGGTATCAAAAAAGAAAATGTCGTCATACCAGCAGGGTACAAGGAGACTGAGTCAAAAGAGCCTAGTTACACTGGGGGAGTACTTGTTACGTAGCCTAATATGTTCCAGCTAATGAGCTTTTGTCAGAGAATGTAGGCACATTGCTAACGCATCTTCACATAGTTTTCACCACTGCTTTTTTTTTTTAAATGTTGAGAAGGGACGATGTACATTATTAGGCGTCCTCTTTCCCACTGCTCTAAGCCTCGTGAGACCTGTCAAAATCCTGGGCAAAAATAACACAGACTACAGGTTTGGAACAATTAATTTAACTGCTATACTTTTGGTCATCTTTTGGCTTGCCTTGATGGAAAAGATGTTTTACTCTTCTCCCGATCGACTTTGACAAGAGTTTGATTCCATTGGTTGAAGTTAGCCCGTGTTATACGTCAATCACAGGCCAAGTGTTTTTTGAAAGTGCCTGCCCTTTTCCAAACAGTTTCTATGGAAAGCTTCGCAGATGGTTCTGTGTAACAAATCGTCTGGTGTGTCAGGTTACTTAAAGGGACAGTTAACCTCAACCTATTTGTCCTCTGGCATGTAGTGCTGTTGAGAGTGGGCTTTTGTTTTTGGGACAAAAGACAAAAAAGCTGATCAGTTTACAATGGAGGACTCATCGTCTGTCGACATATAATGTTGCGCTCGCCTTGCCCTTCAACAGGTTCAATTATACTCCCAAACAAACACGTACATGGACGGCTGCTGACATGGATGCATTCTAATACGTTTTCTGTCCCTTCAACCTGCACTCAACTTGCCTAAGATTTGAGTCTGGAGAGGAGAAGGTGGGGGAAACAACTCACTCTCATGTTTTGAATTTGCACTACAGCATCCTAGGGTGATACATATTTGACCTTTAAAGTAAGATATGAAATTAAAGTACTGTCTTAGCATTGGAAAGTCTGGAATCATCTCAGCTGTAGTATTTCAAAATATCATATAATACTCTGCCGTAGTGTTGTGAAGACTTCCTCCTCTACTTTTAAAACTGTTGATCAAAAACCCTTGAGTAAGGAACATGTTTTAAGTTGCTGCATCAAAAAGTTTCCTCATTCATTTTCTAAATAGCTTTCCTCTTGGCGCCATCTTAAAATGATCTTCATCTTTTATTCAGCGAGGTTCACTTTCTGTGGAATGAAGATGACTGCAGCGTCGAGATGCATCTGGGAAAACTGAGTCTCAAGAACATTTACATAAACTCAGTAATTACAATTTTGGTTACCTTCACTTACAAAAGGCATCATTAGCGGACTACAGCAATCAAAATCCCCACATTTCACTATTCTTGTTAGTTTATTTGAATGAAATGTAGGATTATTTAACTTTAAAATTAAGCAATTTAGGTATTAAAGCCATCACAGTTTACACACTGCTTTAGAGGGAAAGGTTAATTCTAAGAACAAAATAGATATGTCTCTTAACCCTTAATGCAATATAGATCTTGTTTAGGAACATTTCATTTCAGCCAATATAAAAATGTAACTGCGGTCTTGCTATGTTAAAATTGTTAAACAGCAAGAAGTCTGTTAGAATTAAAGATGCTCATACATGTCATAACATCATAGAGAAAGATATTTGTCTGCTAAATTGCTGCAAACCAGATTTCCTTCAAATGTGGAGTCAGCTTTGTCAGTTTCATTATTTACCATGGTAAAAGTCTACCTATAGTCTGCACAGCATTCATACCCTTGCCGTTGGCTACAAAAAGTTATTCAGGGAAGTTTGTTTTTGTCACTGAAGGTGTGAAAATCAGTGTCAAAATACTGCCAACAAGACCCTGAGCAAGGGTGTCACACTGATTTATATCTATCAACCTGCACTGAGATGGGATGCCACCATATCCACAACAAAACCCTGCAAAGAGGTGACCAAACTGATGTGCTGAAATAAATGCATTCCAATGTTATGTGTCATGTTACATTCATGTGTGTAAAAAAATTTTGATGACTAATTTGTTTGTTTGTGTTTCAGTTGCAGACTAATTTATATTTATTAGACATTTCCAAGAGGAGAACAAAATAAAAACCATCACTATATGAATCAAATGGTGGTTGATAAATAATTATTCAACACTGACAAAACTACTACAGGTAGCGTCAAAAATGGTGTTCATACATTTTTAGACTGCTGATGTGTTGTTGTTTGTGTTGAGTAAGGTTGGGCACAGAAATCTAGCTCCAACATGGCAATGGTTCCTATATGACAAATAACTACCGGACTGAATCACAACACAGATTAAGGTGCCTCATTTCGGTGCCACACACCTGAGCTGTCTATGGAAACAGTTGTACTCTAGTACAGATGTTTCAGACTCATCACCAAATGCACCTAGTTAACAGACATGATTTTGCCATTCCTAGGAAAAATATATTGTGCAGGGGACGAACTTGTAAGCAGAGAGAGGACCCCAGTGATGGGAGCATATATAACAAACAGTAGATGAGGTGTGTCATCATGATTTGCCATTTATATCTATGACAATGACACAACAGCTTTTGTAAAGTTAGAAAATAACATATTATTCAAAAGAGTTGCTGAAGTTTGAAGCTGGAATTTTTACAGGGGTACAGGACACATTTGACTTTTCCAAAATCAAAATCAAGCACTTATCAAGCGTTTTCAAGCATTTTCCAGCACCTTACAGCTGTGGTAAATGGCATATTTACACACATATACATGCTCAGAATGTTAAAGTCAGATGTTATTGTGCTTTGAATAACTAATAATAATAATAATGTTTTTATGACAGAATTCTACAGAAGTGAGATGAATTAAAGGAAAACACAACAAAGTCTCATGTTTCAAAATCTGACATCTGTCTGTAAGTAGACTTGGTGTCCTGTTAGACCTGCAACAATTAATCAATCCATCGGATATTAATTGATTATTAATTTAATGTCCAACTATTCTGATAATTCATTAATTGGTTTGAGTCATTTGTTAAGAAAAAATGTTCAAATTTCTCTGATATCAACTTCTTAAAGTTGAATATTTTCTGGTGTCTTACTTTGGGTTGTGGACAAAACAAGACTTTTGAGGATGTCATCCTGGGCTTTGATCAACATTTTCACCATTTTCTGACTCTTTATGGACCAAATAATCGATTAGTGGACAAAATGATCAACAAAATAATCAATAATGAAAATAACCATTACAGGAAAAACTTTGTTCCCCATGTTTGGACCCATTTTTCACCTGACAAGAATGCAACAGGATTAGTTTTTCTTTCTTTCTTTCTTTCTTTTTCTTCCAAACTCTCTGATTTCAACTTCTTAAGATTTGAATATTTTCTGGTTTCTTTACTGAATGGGTCTCTCTCTGACTCTCTGACAAACTATTCAGTCAAACTACTTACTTACTGTGAAAGTAATGCGGTTACAATTTCAAGCATTTTCAAACACTTTTCAAACCTTGAAAAAATTAACATTCAAGTATTTCAAGCACCTATAAGAACCCTATATAAAGAAGACACCACTACATGCATAAACCCTGAGTTAAAAAAGTTTAGTATTTCATATAAACAGGGAAGATGGATAACAACACAGCTATGTAGCAGCTGAGGTTTAAATTTCCAAGAATCTTTGTATCATATTGTCACAATACAGTGTTTCTGAGGATCAATATAGTATTACAAAACATAATATTGGGATAATCAAGTGTATTGATATCTTCTTACACCTCTACTGTTAAGCAAAACACAGTCTCCTTTGTCCTAATGATATTATCTTTATTTCTGGTTTGTCATGCACATAATTGCCTGTTTCAATGATTGCTTGCATTGCAGCTGCAATTAAAAGTAATTTTATCAGTAGTAAACTTAAAACTCTGAGCACATGCAAATATGAATAACTGGCATAAGGTATTTTCATGCCTAAGCACTCAGAACATATCAGCTCCTCCCAAGCAGACTGCCACTTGGGATTATGTGGAAACAAGGGAAATTCAGTGTTTACAGGATGAACAACGAGCAGCCAATGCTGTAAAATTGCAATAATGATGATATATAATATTACTGCGCAAGCGAGAACGCTTTAATGTAGCTATATTTGGCACCGTGGGGTGGAGAGATTTACTGATCTTTCACCATATCCACAATCTAGAGGACAACATGAAAGATGCAGCAGGAAAACACTGATCTGTCAACAAAATTCTTATTTTGGGCATTTTTCTAAATGCAGGAATGATGTATTTTCAGGATGTGTTTGCCAAAGAGAGAAAAAGAAAAACAGTGATTCCTGAGACGGAGGAGTCGTAGAAGCTACAACCGGCGTTAACCTTTACAGAGAGTCACAGTGGAACAGTGATGTGACAAGTGAACTATACCCGACCTTGTGTTCCTCTGAGTGGGATGCTTGTTCAATGTGCTCTCTGGGGGAAATGTGTATGTGTGAGTGTGATCACTTAAATGAGAGCGTGTGTGTTTCTCCTTGTAAGTGGTATTTATGATTAATGAGATTGTTTTCTCTCACCCATATGGATGATACATCCATGCAAATGTTTTTACTATTTATACTGCACTCTCTTTTTATACTGGATGCACTATATACACGGGAATAACTCCTGACAAGGGCTGCAGCTAACAATTATTTTCATTGATGATAATTCTGTGGATTGTGTGGATTGTAGTGTGTGTTCTAAAACACCGTGTGTGTGTGTGTGCATTTCCTTCTTTTTTGTACACATTTGTATACTGTATGTGTACATTCCAAAGGCTTTCTGTGGGAAATTGCATGTTTCTCTCTGAGCTGTATACATGCTCCGATTAGTGTCACATGCCTTTGGGAGCCAAATGAAACAGAGGCATTAGCCCACTTCCCTTGTATTAATCGAAACAAACAAATTAACATAAGTGCAGCTCCTCGGCTGCATTTAATCGAATTCCACTGAGACATGTCCTGAAAACAACCTTTACCTTGCCAACCCTCCCGAGCGGCTTCACTTGTCTATACGAATCTCAGGATTTGCTGCCGTTTCCATGGAGCCCCTTTGGTCTGTTCTGGGATTTACTTTCCAAGACTATGTGTGACTTGAGATTGGTTTCACAGAACAGCCGTAGTATCGACCAGTTGACAGGATGGAAACTCTGTAAACCGTTTCCAAATGGCACAGATGGGATTGGCTCATTGACCTTGTTACTTGTGCTACTCACACATTGCCTACACAAGATACAAACTGCCTTCATTGAGCTCCTGGCAATTGCATAACACTCTGGAGAGAACAATAGTAAAAAAGAAAAAAGAAATACTCAAGAGTGCTGAAATTGGAATCTCAATTCCGACACTTCTAATTTCGACCAGGATCATGTAGCTCCAATTTTACCTTTATAAGCTTAACCCCAAAATTAAAAATAAATATATTTCCCCTGGCCTGCAGTGCTATTTATCAATATAGATAGTTTTGGTGTGATCTGCAAACTTATTAAGACACTGGCCATAGAGATGACCGCCTTCTCTCCAGTATGAAAGGACTAAAAGGGACTTGGCTTGTGGTGCTCAAAGTACCAAACATATATTTTCTAAAAATCCCAAACTAGTGACTCCTTCGAAAAATCATGACCTGGTTCCTCAAGATAATTCACACACTTTGTTATAAGCAGCTTCATGTAGGAACTACTTTCTATCTAGTAGAAAAGAAAGTAGTTCCAGTAGATTTTACTGCAGAAAGAAAGTAGTTCCTACATGAAACTGCTCACAACAAGGTCTGTGGATTATTTTAAGTAACCGGGTCATGATTTTTGGAAAGATACACTGGTTTTAAATTTTTCAAATGTGTGTTTTGAGCACCACAAGCCAAGCGCCTTTTAATTCCATTATTTTGGAGAGAAGGCAGACATCTCTACAGCTCATATCTCCAAAACACTGCAACTCACACAGAGAAAAATTAGATGCATAAATAGCACTACAGGATAATGGAAAAAATATGTATTTTGGATGTTGCAGTAAAACATTCCTTTAATGGTGTTCTATTATATATAAAACATACAAACGGGACAACAGACGAAGGGAAAGGAGAAATCACAAGAAACTGGGGTCTCCTGCCAGATTCCAAACCGAAGATCTTGCAATTACGTGGTTCACACAAACCAACAAGCTCACTTTAACGCTGCAGTTGATGGTTATTTTCTTTGTTAATTAATATCTCTCTTAAAAAATAGGTTGTTAGGTCTATAAAATCTCACCAAATGGTGAAAAATATTCAGTGATCAGTGTTTCTGAAAGCCTAAGATGACATCCTGAAACACCTAACTTTGCCCACAACCCAAAGACATTCAGTTTACTGTCAGAGGAGTTTTACAAAACTATCTAAGAAGACTTTTTTTTCCTTTAAGAAAATACTCAAACCAATTTATCAGTTATGAAATTAATAGATATAATTTAATAACCGATTAATAATCAAATGATTGTTGCAGCTGTAGCCTACTGGATGCATTTTTACTACCTGGAGTTGGTATAACATGGTATTACTTTCAAATTTGCCATGTGCTGGTACAGAGGTACCAAATTTACTACTGCATTTACAACTGCTGTTGCTCCATTCTCCAGAGTAACTGGTGAGACAGTCCTGCTCTACACACACTGGATTGATAGTGGCTCAGGGAAAGGTATCACAGTGACATTTTCTCCTCAGAACACGTGTGAAAAATGAACTCTGAAAATAACTGAAAAAGCCGATCTCTGAGGCTTATGATGCACCATTGTTGTTGTTGTTTTCCAGCTTTCTAGAGAGCATTTATTTTTAGGGAACCTAGAGGGGAACATGGTGTAGAATTGTAGATTCATGCACAGGGACTTTTTCACATGCACTACGTTTTTGGGCACACATGGTAGAGAATGGAAACCACCACCCTGATGAATGTGTTAATTAATACTTATCAACTAGCTCAGTTTGAATAGGGAAAATGTTTCAACACCTGGTGAATGTGTGGACGAGTTGCTTTTGTGTGATTAGTTCTCACCTTCTCCATCTCTCCACTCTTCCTTTTGCGTGCTGAGCGAGTGATTTTGACGGTGACAGCGTTCTCCTCTCCCTGACGGCGCAGAGCCATCCGGTTTGGCTGCAGGGGGCTGAAAGAGATCTCCAGCTCGGGCCTGGGGAAGCGGCTCGTCCTGCCGTTCTCTGTGGAGATCTCAGAGGAGTCCAGCACCGACGGACAGCCAGCTGAGCCCTGCGGGACCACACATGATTTTAAGGTTGAGGGTCAGGATTATGGTCACTCAAAAGAGAAATGTGTCTATATCTGAGGGCACAGGCTGGCCTGTCGGCTCCTACAAGGGGCCGAGGTTAGTCGTCACATCAGTCGAAGTATCTACACCTGTGCCACTGTTGCTGAGCAACGCAGCATCCAAAAAGATTCAAGCTGTCAAATCTTGAGTGGTCACTCATCACTGGCAGCCTCTGAAATGTTTATACACATGGACTGTGTGTCCTATAAAACTAAGAAAATTGAGAACATATTACAGATTTCTCCTTTAAGTGTCATTTGGTCGATTATGTCAATTTTAATGGAAAGTTGACATAGTTTGAGATTGTAATTACAATTGGAAATTATCAAACTTAAAGAAACTTTTGATGGATTTGGCTCCTGGCACCCAAGGCTGAGTGAGCCAATTAGGCTGCTACCTCCACTGCTAAACAAGCTAACTAGCTATTGCTAACTATAGTTAACTGCAGATTGCGTCAGCCAACTCAACACAAAAAGATGGAATCTTGCTGTCTCAGAAGTCCCCCCTTGCCATAATATGCACCTATTTCAGAATGTATTGCCAAAAAATATACAAAAAAAAACAACAAAAAAACATTTTTATAATTTTCCGTATTTTTATAATGAAATTATGTTTTCTTCCTATAAAACAAAACATGACGTGTACTTATATAGGCTTGAACCAACCACCACACAACAATCAATCTTCAGCTTTTAGCTGAACAGAGCTAAGATTCATTAGCTAGCTAGCTAACTAGCGACACCCACTTTTCAACATTAAAATCAAATTCCTCACAACATTATACTCTGAAAAAGTGGTTTCATCTGACTTTAAGCACTCCTGGAATGACTCTAATCCAATCACAATATTGTGTTGTAGTAATTTTAGTTTTGTATTAAAATTGTTGTAAATTAAAACCTCTAATCTGTTCAAAATTACGACTGCAAACACAAAATGAGTTATGACTCGATTGATGAAGTACAAGACAGAACCCTCTTCATGTCATCTTACCTGACTGCTGACAGATGCTCTGTTATCCCTCCTTACTCCTGACTTTCGGGTGATGCTTTCACTCTGGGGTTTCCCAACCAATGTGGCAGGGCTCTCATTGCTATTAGTCTGTCACAGAAGGAATAAGAAATTGAAAATAACATAAATCATGATTACAAATATAATATCCAAACAATATCTATCAACCAGTATCACCAGCTTGTTATTGGCCTAACACAGGTATATCAGTCCTGTTTTTTTTTTAAATGATTCAGATTGTTTTTATTTTGTTTATGTGTTGCATATTGTGATTATTTTCCTTATTAGAATTATTAAAAATATCAGTTAAAGTTAAATGTTTCAGTTCCCTAATGTAATTTTAGCTGATGAAGTTTATTATTTAACTTCAAAAGGTCCTGCTTCCATTACACACATTTTGTCACAAGTGTTAACCAATTTTGAGGGATCGTTCTAAGGTGCATTTTCAAGCCTTTCCAGTCCCAAACTCTGGTAAATAAAATATTTATATGCGTATATGTAAACTCAAAGTGATTATTTTAAGTTACAAGTTTCAAAATGTATAAACTAGTGTTGTACAAGTTCACAGATTAAAATGAACTAGTTCACATTCATTTCTTCTGGGTTTTTCTAAAAACAATTTAATCTAATTTTAAATAGAAGCTGGAGTCTTGAACGCCCCATAATAGATGAGAACTGCAGGGAGATAAGGAAGACGAGACAGAAGAGACGAGCAAATAAAAGGTGGATCTATCAGTCTGTTTCTCACCGTAACACAATCTCCAGTCTTCAGCGTAGTTCATACACTTCACACTGCATGATCAACTGAAGTTTTTAATACCATGACAACATATTCGCACATTCTGTCTCCTTCTGTCGTGATTGCACTTTTTTTTTCAGCTGACAATGTGATTGCCGTTACCTCTCTTAGGACTGAACCTTGCTCACATTAATAATAGTAAAGTGATCCATTCAGGTCACTGTTAACAAAAACTATATGAGCAAGTTCAGTGAAGGCTGCTCTTTCAGCACAACACTGTCACTCAAACTATCACTGGACTAATAACTTCAATTTCAATAAAACATTTACTGCTTTACTACCACCTAATGGTGGCCCTTAGTGTAGTGTTATCCTAAACGAACATTCCTTATATCAGGTTTTTTACTCCCTAATGTCGGTATCTGGCCCAAAATTTCAGCCTTATATTACATAAGCTTTGTGCCGTGAGTTCTGTTTGTTGAACACAGCATCTGTACTTTCCAACATACAGAAAATTACAGTGTGTCCATCAGCTGTAAATGCAGGACTTGAGCAGAACTGGCAAACCAAGCACATTTGGTACCTACACCGGAATGCTATTTAAAAATCACACACAGGGGCAGCATTATGCAGATGTTACTTGGTTCAGAGTAAAAAAGCAAAGTGGGCCTAATTACAGGTCTTCCCTATGGCTGCATTGAAGGATCTATTGAGGAAGTTATACAGATAGAGAACACTGTCACATGCATTTTAAAGTGCCTTCCCTGCTTCTGTGGCTGAGGGTCTCTCACATGCAGTGACAGATGAACAATCCTTGCTCTACCTTGTGGTTAAGATATACTCGAGTTCAGAATAAGAAATTCAGAAAAATCTGAGTCAAACTAACAGTTTGTGGTTGACTGTCTACATTTGATTCACTTTGAAGATGGAGAGCACCTGAGGACAAACTATGAATAAATAAAGAACAAAGGTGATAGCCCAGCGGGCAGAGACATTTTCCATGTCACTGACATGCAACTTTGTGTTTGGAGTCTAATCCATGAATTCTGTTCCTCTATTTCATTATATCCACATTCACAGTCACATTCTCGCTATGTAAATAAATCTGGCAAATTATTCCTGATAAAAGCTTTAAAAAGAAAATGAAAACAGAGAATTTGAGCTAAAACACTATGCAAACAAGCAAAAACAAACATCCATTCCCCCTCCACCCCCAGGCTTTTATCTCTATCCTGTGTGCTCTGACCTGTTTACTCCTGACCTGAGCACAAATGAAAAACAAACAGCAGTAATAAAAGATTTAAATATAAAATAGAGCAAAATTGTGCTGCTACCTGCCATCCTGCAAACCACAGGCATCTTTGACTTCAAGTACAAAACAAGAACTACAAAGTTGTCATAGGCAACTTCTTCATATAATTCTAAAAATATCACTTTCAGAATTGGGGATGTAGCGATCCAAAAACAATACAGGAACTCCTAGATGTCTCTGTAGAACTCTTACTAATTAATATTGATGCATGATGCTGGATTTTTGCCGGTACTTAAACTCACTTTGGCCAGTTGCCAGTACCAATATGTGCACATTTTTTTCACCTAATTACAAAGAACACTGACTCTCTCGTGTAAGGAACTTTCAGACACAGTTTGACATTGCTGGTTTACAGCAGGGTGAACACTCTGTGTTACAGTCATACATGTCCCTCCTAAACAATGGCAGGCAGGAACTCATTAACACGTCAGCAAGGGGGACATGAAAAAGCAACTTAAACACTACACATGTAAATGTGTGATTAAGTTATAGCTCAAGTGCTGTAAATGATAATGATAATATATCATGTAGCATATGTAGTAGTGGAATTATACCTACTGAAATATGTAATATACAGAGAAACCTGCACAAGTAAACAAGAAACACAACCCAAAAATGCAATGTGTACAGTAACCACTAGGGTTGCAAATTGCAAACAATATTGTTAATTGATCATCAATGACATTAATGATCAATAAAATTTAGCAAAAGATTTAGCTTATACCAAACAATTCCAAATGGATTTTTTTCCTCCTTCAACCAAAATTTTATTTCCACATCAAAACAGAATCAGAGCAGATGAAACAAAGAAGTAAAGGCACATAATTTACATATTAAATACATATATTTGAATATCAGATACCATGATGAGCGCACTCATATGAATAATTGCCTATATTTCAGATCTTTATTTGATACTGGATCAATTCAATTTTATTTCATTGATCATATTCTTCATGACCACATAATTGATCACTGATCAATTGTTTACATCATCTTTTAAATCCCTTTCTAAAACTCAATTTTAAAAGACTTACTTGTATGTGATGTGATCTTTTAAACTAATTTTATTTGTTTATTTATACTGACATTGATGTCCTCTTATTGTCCATCTTTATTTTTTTCTATTGACTAGATGACATGATATGATGAAATATGATTCTTTTCCCTTCACTTTTATATATTCCCTCTGACATGTTTTTATTTTTATTTATTCTTATTTACAGGTTTTGCTGTTGTGTCTTATTTTTTAATATGTTTTAGTGGCTCACCAAATCCACCCATACCTTCACTCTCAACATCGACGGCTCCTCAGTTTCAAACTCCCCTCACATCCGCAATCTTGGCGTCATTCTCGATCAAACCCCTTTCCTTCAACCAGCACATTAAACAAATCACCAAAACAGCCTTCTTTCGCCTCAAGAAAATTGCCCGTCTCTGTCCACCCCTCTCCTCCAGAGCTGCAGAAATCCTCATCCACACCTTCATCACCTCCCATCTGCACTACTGCAACAGTCTCCTCTATGGCTCACCATTAAAAACTATCAATAAGCTCCAGTACATCCAGAACTCTGCTACTCGACTACTCACTCACACCCGTGACCACAACACCCCCGTCCTCCACAAACTCCACTGGCTCCCCATCCCCCAGAGAATTCATTTCAAAATCCTCCTCATCACATACAAAACCCTAAATAACCTGACCCCAACCTAGTTGTCTGAACTCCATCAAGACAACACAGCACTCCGCTCTGCTGATGCTAACCTCCTGCAAACCCCAGTATTTACTTCGGTTTTAGCTGTTGCCTCTGTTTGGCTTCATTGTTTTGGCTTTATGTTGCCACATTACATTTAGAAACAACTGATGACAATAAAAGAGGTTTTTAAAGTCACTGTAAGAACTGTAATGACTTTATTGAGTACTTGTATCAGTATTGACAAGTACTGAATGTAAGTACTTGTAATCTGTCTGAAATAAAGTGGTTTGGGTGCATGTGTATTTCACACTGACCTGGGTGAGCGTGTCCTCCTGTTTGGCTGTTGAGGCCTTGAGCTCATCCTTCAGACGTTGGATCTCTGCTTCCCTCTCAGACAGAGCAGCCTGCAGCTCTGCCACACTGACGCCACCACCATCATCGCTCTGCAACAGGAAGTTCAGGGACATGGATCATTTCTGTCCCCACACCCTAGCATTTCATGCTTTTCAGAAAAAAATGTTTAAACAATTAATGCAACAGAAAATTTGATTAAAACATTAGTAAAACAAACTTTCCAAGTAACCGGATAGTGAGGAATCACAAGAGTCTGTTCATAGACAGGAAGAAGCTAAATTAAAGTTTTAATTAAAGTATTTCAAGGCTCTAGGAAGACTATAGGGTTATGATACCAGTTTACCAGCCTAAAATGCTATCAGAGTGTATATCATTTTTCCCCCCAGGATGGTGAAGTCATGTTCTATGACATTCAGTCTCTGTATTTTCATGCTAAGGGTTCCTACATGTTAGATTCAAGCACGTTTCAAGAATTTTCAAGGGGTATTTTTAAGCTTTTCTGGTACATTCCAGCTGTGGTAAATGACATATTTATTTACACATACTCAAAATAATTATTTCACTTCTTAATCACAGTTGGATGTTACTGTGCAATGGAAGGGTGACAAACTGAAGGAAAACACAACAAAGGTTCATATTTCAAAGTGTGTAACCTATCTGTAAGTAGACTTGGCATCCCATACAACCTGACTCTGAAAATTCAACTATTTTATTTTATCTAAAAGGCCAACTATTCAGTCAGGTACAGACTTATTATGAAAGAAATGCACTTCCACCTTCAAGCAGGTTCAAGCACTCTAACCAAAACCCACATACTTTTCAAACCTTGAAAACATGACATTGAACTGAGTGCTTTCAAGGATTTCTAGCACACGTAAGAATCCTGCACAAGGGTTTAACCTGGGTCACGCCACACAACGATGACAGCAACCATATCACATCTTGCAGGACTTAGTAGAGTACAGCTGTTAAAAAATAATAAGAACTTTTTGAACACTCTGGTATCTGACTGGTACTTGATATCGGCCGATGTGCAAAGTTCAGGTACTGGAATTTGCAATGGTAACAGAAAATCTTTGTAATATTGCACTGTGTTGCTTCCGATGTACCACGACTGTGGTCCCTAACCCTCATCTCACCCTGAAAACATGAAATGTATTAGTTTTGACAAACAACAGGACGACCCTGGAGCAAAATGTGGTGTTGGCATAGAGTGACGCATGGCTGAAATGAAACAAGAAATGTCCTGAAATGCATGAACAAAATGACAAGTCTGTTGTAGCTGCTTATCAAACTTTAAAAGGTTTCAAGAAGTGTTTAAGCATTGAACATTAACCCTTGTCAGATGTGGACATGGGATTGGGCTCAAGTCTAGAAGGTAATGTCTGATGATGAACAGAGCTACAAATCTAATGCAATACAACAATCCTGCAGTAAGTTCCAATTTGTGAAGCTTATAATGTTCACTTTTGTTCAACATACACTTAAATAAAAAATTGCCTCAACTGTACAAAAACCTACACAAACAAGTCTGATAATGTGACATTCGGTGCCAACTGTCTACCACTCTGCACCGAGTCGATCTCTGAGGATGTTTATGGTACACTTCATTGTATTTTATGTGGTAAGGTTGGGTGGTCTTCTCTCCAAGAGAGATTCGATACTCACTGGAATGTTTTTATCTGTAAAAGCCTTCACTGGAAAACTACCATGTTGCCTCTCAGAATGAATTCAAGACTCAGGTGGGATTTATCACACCTGCTCTACTGACTGGCTCAGTGATCCATGAGTTTGGTCTGAAGTTGGAAAGATTTCTTTAAATTTCAGCTCACCTGAGGCCTGCAGCAAAATACAGAACATCCCCAAAATCGATCCACTTGATTTGATCTTTAACCTCCTAACCTCTGCTTATAGTTGTTTTACATAACTGTATTTTATTTTAGATTTTAATTATTTATCCACATTTGACATTTTATTGGTATTTTCATTTCGTTTTCCTCTCGGTTTCATAATTAACTAATAATATAAAATAATACTGAAACTTTTTACAGTCAAACAATATGAGCATTCAGTCCTTTTGGTACCCAGATCTAGAAAAAAAAATACATGTTCATAAAGGGAAACCATCAAAAATGGTACTGAATTAAATACTCCATTGGTATTGCTCTCACTTTAAGAGTAGTTTGTAATTTTTTTTAAATGATACCCAGCCCTAGACCCTTAAGAATGAAATGAAATAGTATTCAGTGTAATAAAATGCCCCTTTTAATCACTAGTTTCAAACAGGAATCTTTGTGCATGGATCATTTAAAGTCCATCTCCAGTCACGTTTGAAACGACGTAAAATACTCTGCAAGAAGTGATAAATTGTGCCTGTGTTTTTTTAATTAGTTCAAATACCTTGTAAAAATGTCTGGGATACAGCTCTACACCTTGTCATCATTTAGTATTCAAGGATGAATATGCAAACAGTCCCCGCCCTCTTCACACCCACTCTAACCCCCACCCCTACATTTAAGAAGCTGAACTTGGCTTCTCCTGTTCTGCTAGCCAATCAAGGCAACTAGGTTCATCCAGTTTCTCCTGACAGCTGGGTATCGCTGCTAATGATATGTACAGTGCCACCACCCTCAATTAACCAGGATTGGTTCCTTAGGTTTATGACATCATAGACCCAGTCTGACTGAATCTGTTTTTTTGAGGCTGTCCTTGCTCACTGCAGTTTCAAAGTGAGAAATACTCAGACATGGTGTTTGCTGCTTATTTCGCTGCTGATATGTTGTGTAACACATGAAAACTACTACAGGGACATGTTAACAAGCTTAAAATGTGATTTTCACTTTCAATTTAGTTTGATTTTTTTAAGAGCATGACAGCAGCCTATCTGAAATCTTATTTGTTGATAATAAAAAAGAATTGAAGGCTTGCAATGATCCTTGTGTGATAAGCCCTGCAGTCTGGATATTTCTCTGCTGCTCTGGGTTTTGTCACACTTATAAAGTATCCTTTTTATCATTTGTGGCTTTTCAGATAGAGGTGTCTGCATAAAATTAGCTCCAATTCTGTCCCAAATTCTGCGTAATATAAATTTATAAATCAATAGAGCCATATCAGACACTGAGCCTGACATCAGTTTGATTTGGTGAATGGTTACAGTCTGCCCCTCACACTGTCTGCAGTTAGGAAGCTAGGAAGCCACATAAAAGCTTGCTGAGGACAATTTGTGACAGAGCAAAAGTGTAGAATCTGAAATGTAGCATGTGGAGCAGAGATATGGCTCCTCGTTAACAGAGCTGATTCACCAGAGAGGGAAGGCGAGCCAGATCTTGATAAGCTGCTCCAAAGTGTGACAACGCTGAAAGAGTCTCTGCACCAACTTAGTGCACGTCTCTGCTGTGCAACTTTACAGAAACCAATTAGTAAAGAGAGTAATGGCAAGGAATTCTTATTCATCTTTATCTGTTGAATTTTGTTAAAACAGGGTTCCAGCACTGCCTTCCCTAGCTTTCAGTTTCACTTATGTTGCAGGTTCAGAGATGTTTTTTTCAGCCTCTTTCCCTGCACACCGTCAGGGTTCTGCTCTCTCAATAAATCCTACCTAAAAGGTGAACCATTAGTGAATGAAATGGGGCAGAAAGCTGTTGTTGCGGCCCGCACTACAGGTTCAAACTTTCAGTCAAAGCTTCACCTCTGGCTAAACCCCGATCAATAACGTCACAGCAGGTGTTTTGCCTTGACAGATGATGGGTACCGATCGCTCTGACATCACCGACTAGAGTGTCTGCAGAGGTTAAACAAACTGGGACGTTTCACAGAAAGGAGAACGGCTACTTTTTTTTGTTTTTTGTTACTGATGGTGGAATAATCCACTTAACATGAGAACAGCCCAGGTGGCCATTTTGACCATTTTCCAATTTAAATGTGCAATGACATGGTTGAATTAAAAAATACAGTGATGCTGGTGCTCAACTTCTCCTGTGTGTCTGTTTTTCATTTAAAGTGTGTTATAAAAATTACACAACAGGCAAAGAAAATGTGATCATTCTTACCTATTTCGGCCACAGGCGGTCATATTGACCACACGTAAAGTGCCACTGATAAATTGTTATTTTTTGCCCAGTTGAAGATGTATCTCGCTTAGCAACCATCATTGTCTCTGTCAATAAAACTTGATGGTCAAACATGTGGTCTCAATTTCCAATTTCCTAGCATTAAAATACAAATAACTAATTAACTCAAGTCTCAACTGAAAATGAAGTAGGGGACACCAGGGACAGTTGTAACACTTTTTGTCTCAGCATCTACAACACACTAAATTTTACTGTTAAAGCTCTCAAATGTTGAAACAAAGTACCCTTACTTATTACTTACTTACATTCAGAATCTTATATAATACATTTAACTGTTTCTCTAAGTAATTCTAGACTCATCTAAAACAGAGAAGTACTGCTGTGAACATCTGCAATCATTACAGTTTACTACATGTGATGACACATACTGATAAATATGAAAATAAATTTGACAAAATTTACATTTTGGTTTTATTTCAGTTTTAAACAAGATAAACTAACAGAATAAATGCATTACTTTCTCAGTCTGGTATTCATCATGAGAGATAAGAGAGTTTGTGGCCGTTCTACTAATTATGGAATTCTGCCACTTCTAGTGTTAAAGCTTTAGGATTTTATGTGTAAGAGGGCAGCTATCTGACTGAGGGATTAGAGACACTAATACTACAAACATCAACAGTCATTTTCTGAAATAGTTCCTTGTGCTGTGAAGCACCTTCTGTAACCTTCCTCTTCCACCTCGTGTCCATCTCCTCTTTAAGTCAAACACATCAAACACTTTAAACATCTTGTGGTTAGTCTCTTTGATGTAAAAAAGCAGCCGGTTCTGACAGGTTCCATCTTCGGTGTGTGGTCCCTGTACTGTGTGTGTGTGTGTGTTATCACCTTTATGTCAGACTGACCTCTTGTGGCGGCTGTGTGTTACTCTGGCGGAGCTGCTGGATGAGTTTGTCTTTCTCTGCTTGGCTGGAAAGGAGCTTCTGTAGCTGCACCTCCAGAGCTGCCACCAGCGTGTCTCTCTCTTTCCTCCACTTGTCCATGGTCTGCTCCTTCTCAGCCAGCTGGGACGACAAGGACTCCTGACAAGAGGAACATGTGCATGCAGAATATTTGGTTGAATGAAACTGTAAAAGAATATTAGAGCCCTATACTGCACAACTGAGGCTGTAATGATCACTAAAATACCATAAAACAAATCTGCTGGGTAAATTAAAAATGAGAACTTTGCTATCTTAGACAATTACCACAAGTGGGGCAAAAAACATCATGTTACCCATATCAAACAGGCTTCTCCTGTGTATAGTGGCCATTTTGGACATCAGTTACTGTTCAGCATGTTTGCATAACATCCTCTTCTTACCAGTTGGCTCTGCTGGCGATTGTAGCGTTCTCTGTCTTCCACAAACTTCCTCATTTCATGGTTTCTCTTGTCTTCCGCCTCTTTAGCTTGGCCGATCAGGGATAGCTTCTCCTCCAGCCACTTTTTGCGCTCAGCCTGGTGTTTCTCTGTACACAGCTGTACAACAAAAGGGTTGTTTTTATTAAAAAAAAAGAAAGAAAAATGTTAATGTATATGGAATTAGTTTGACCTGAAATGCTTAAAAATGTAGCCTGGGAACGAGACAAATGTATAAGCTAATGTTTCATTTCTGGCAGGTACATCTGGCCACCCTCCCGTTTATAGATTTCCACTCCGCCTGGATCTCTTCAGGCCAATCGTCACACAACCGTTTACTTTATATGGAGCAGGTTTAATAGGATGACTGACAGAGCAGCCTCACTGGTACAGACATGAAAAGTGACACCAGACATTTCAAGCACAACATACCAGGCTCATGAAACTTAGATCACATTGTTAAAGGAGATATATTATGCTCATTTTAGGGTTCATATTTTTATTTGAGTGCTGTAATAGAATAGATTTACAAGCTTTAATGTTTATATAACACATTATTCTTCTTATATTGGCCATTTGTGCAACTAATTTATTCACCCTCTGTCTGAAACACTTCCTCCTTGAGAAAATTAGGGACCAGACCACCATTTTTTCCTGCTTGAAAACGTACTAGCACTGTCCCAACTTGCATGTGTCGCTCAGCGCAGAGGCATTTTGGTCTGATAGTACCACTTGCAAATCGAAAATGAACTGAGATATTCCAGACTAATTTGCATTTGTGAATTAGTGTGGTGACACCAGGTTATCATAAATGTTCATATCAATAAAGTGCTGAGAAGTCACAACTTTAAAGCTCTGCTGCAAGCAAACAATTACTTCTACAATACTAATCAGAACTTAATTCAAAATCAAGCAACACATTTTTTTGAGTACTGGGATTCAAAATGTCACAAAAAAGGAGGCAAAAAGGAAATCACAAAACAATCAGATCTATCAAAAGTTTAAAGGGGTTTAAATAAATCATCTGTTAATTATTGGATTTTTACAAGCAGACACACCAGTGCCCGTTTCTCTTTGTTCTTTACAAATTTTGAACATGTAATTCTCTGAAATTAAAAAATGAATTGAGAACACACATTTCTCGTTCTACTATCCAACACAACATTTAAAAAGAGCATCCTTTTATTACCCTCAAGCTTTCCTGAGCCTGTGCAGCTTCCTCTTTGGCCGCCTTGAGGTCATCTGATGGGCTGTCGGCTTGATGGTGCATGTCGTTACCACGGCCCTGCTGCAGCAACATCCCTTTCAATGTCTCCACCTCTGAAATGATTAAAACCAGAAAAATGAATACTTATTGAAGATGAAATGAGTACTTTTAGAACAACATCATATAACCTGTGAGTAGAACTTTCTCTTCTCTGATCAAGTCTCCAGGACAGTGTTTTAAATATAGATCAAAGATGGATTTATTGTGTTTGCTCAAGCGACTACATGTCCTTTTATACTGTAAAACCCTCGGCTTTGGAACGACCTGCTGCCTGAAGAGATAAGGCTCCCAGAATCAGTGACATCTTTTAACTCACTTCTTACAACCCATTTTCATAGATCTGCTTCCATGCTATGTCATCTTTTTAATCTGTTATTTTTATTTCTTTTTATTCATATTGCCATTTTGCAATGTTTTTTTAATCCTTCTATTCTTTTGTTTCTAAGTATTTAGAAAAAAAATGTTTTTATTGTTTGGATTTTGTTAATCATTCTATCTTTTTTCTTCTATTTTTTTGGCCTTCTGCTCTGTTATACTTTGACCTCAATTTCCACTTAATTTTGTTCTGTTTTTGTTTGGCCTCAGTGCTTCGGCTTTCTGTTGTTAAAGGTATCCTGCTCTTGCTTTGTTTGTCAACGCACTTTATAAACTCTGTTCATATCAGCACTGTTTATTTCCCCCTTGTATTTTTTACTGCTTTAGAAAATAATCACAATAAAATAAGGAACTGAAGTGATCTTTTGGTATTTTATTAGAGCTTCTTTCATGTACGGATCTTGTGCTGGACCATTCTTCACACTCTGCATCCCTTGTGTTTTTGTCCTCATAGCGACAAACACTGACTTATTAACCTGACTCTGGTACCTGATAAAAATGTCTTGTGGCTGTAAGAAACTACAATTTTTCCCCAGCCTCAGTGTCCAGTCAGATTCATTTACTGTCTTTTATGAACATTCTTGTTTCTCTGCAGTTTGCAAGGATAAGAGGATTAAACTAAGCTGTCCGTGGGCAAAAACCCCCTTTCTAACTCAAAACAATGAAATCCACAATCGTCTGTGTTTGCTTTTCATGTTTTGTCTTTGATTCTTGTGGGTCCTTTGTCTTACCGCTGGAGAGCTCCTGGATGAGGTTAAGTTTCTCCTCCAAGACGTGCTCCATCTGGTCCTGTGTCTCCTCCTGCTCCATCAGAGCCAGACGCATGTCCTCCATCACACGGTCCTTGGCTTCAAGATCTATAAATCAACACACCCAGCCGACCACACAAAACAGTACAGGGTTACATGCAGAGTACCATCCTAGCACAATCTACACAGCAATAAATGTACCGTAATATAGAGCAGCAATGATAAATCGATTATCTATTAAATGAATTGCTACATATTTTCTGTTTTCTTTACTCCTTCATATGATATATATCAGCAATCACTGGTTGCTGGGCTGACGGTGGCCAGCTGGAAAATTTTATCATATCACCCACAGACTCAGTGGAAGTGGATCTGCGCCCTCTGTAGATATAAAGGGTTCATTCTAAGCTACTAAAACAACTATTTTCTACTTATGAATATTTTATTCAATCTCTGCTATATTCTGCCAATAGATCCCTGCAAATATTAGACACTGGTCCTTTAAACAACATTTTTAGTTGGTAAATATTAATTCAAGTTCTCAAATATCCTGCTTTTCTGCATGACGTGTTTGCAGATTAAGTAACATGTTTTCTATCTGTTGGTCAGACACAACAAGCAATTGGAAGATTGTGGGAAGATGGAGTGATTTTTCACTATTTTTTGGACCAAAAGATCATTAATGACAATGATTATTAGTTGCGGCTCTGCTGATTTCAAAGGCGAATCTCCATCCACAAACTGCTAATGAATCAGACACAAATATGATTTACCTTTACAGGTCTTCTGGTAGAGCTGGAGTGTCTGCTCTGACTTGGTGTCAGATGGTTGTTCCTAGAGGAAAGGAGAGGGAGGAGGAGATGACGTGATGATGAGAGCATGAAGATGGCACATCTATAGAGCAGTATGGAGGCAGTCAAAGGGAAATCTGTTGGATTGCTTACAGACACACAAGAGAGAGCTGCTCTTCCAGGGCAAACTGAGCTAAAGCCTTCAGAGATTTGGTTTGGTAAATGGAGGAAGCAAAGACAGATTATCTCACCACTTTGAGCTGCTGGATGGTTCTGTCTCTGTTGGCGAGGTCGGACTGAAGCTGCTTCTTGGCTTTCTCCATGTCAGACAGCTTCTGCCTCAAAAGCTTCTCCTCCTCTCTCATGGTCGAGATCTTCAGGAGAGAAAAGTCATGAACGAACGTTAAAACATTCGGATAAATGTAATTCAAGATGTCTGCTCTTCATATCAGTGTCCAATCAGTGTCTAGTGATGTGGCAATTTTTGTTCAAGTTTCAATTAATTTAACTTTCTTCAACTAACCAGCGAACACTAGTGTCTTCTGGGCCTTGTACTATTTCCAATCAGGCATGAAACAGTGCTCAAAAACAAGATAAACAAAATACCACAGCAGGCTAGGAAATCTAGTGACCCACTTGCCTAAGCAGGAAAGTGGTACAAAAAGAATTAAACATCTTTTTATCTGAAGCTCATGATGAAAGCAGCTAAGAAGTGAGCCTTCTTTCTTATTTCTGTTAAGAGTTGCACATACGCAGTACTGATCATTAGAGGATGTGGGCGAACCTTCAACTGTGAGGGCAAGGAAGATAAAAACAGGGTCGTTTTTTTAAGTATCTGAAAAACATCGCTTGAGAGTCATAACAAGAGCTGACAGCAGCCGACAGGATTTTGAGGCCAGTACTGATAGATATTTCAGAGTTTGAAAGTCCTGTAAAGATATATTGGTCCATAGTCATTTTCTTTTGGATAACCACATGAGACAAGGAATCATGACATTTTACAGTTGAAAAATAAAATTGTCAGTGCTCTTTACATGTATGAAACAATGACACTTTTTAAAATGACATCAAACCTAGTTTGGCATTTTGCTTCTGCAATTACTCATTACTTATCATCTTATTACTTATTATCAACCAATATCAGCTTGTTGTCGATATTGGTTGATATATTGGTCAATGGGCTGTAAAACACCAAAAGTGTCTGCAAAACAATTCCAAACTGTAACAGAAATGTGGTGGTTTCAGAGCAGACTCGTCCCAGTGGACATGGAAACTGTAACAGGTACAACAGTACACAGTATAGTGTACAGCAGAGATGCACCCGAATCTAGATACATTATTTAGGAAGGCACAAATAATGTGATGGAAACAGATATTTCTTCTGGTCAAACTAAGTGGTTCATAATTATTAGTAAAAAAGTGAGCTCCATGATTACTTTGGCATAATTAATAAAAGGTGTCATTTATTATCACTAATTTAATGCACCAAGATTATTCTTTCCAATGCAGAACAGATACAAATCTTTATTAATCTTCCTATCTATACAGCATTGTCAGATATTTCAATATTCACCAGTTAAACAGGTGGTGGTGGTGGGCTTCAGTTCATACATTTTAGTTTAGCTAAAAATAAGAGCAAGAGATAGATGAAGAGCACAGTATGGACATGTGGAAATTCATTTCCTAATTACATGCCAACATTAAATCACTTTGATGATTTGTAGGCACAGTGGCATTGCCAGGGAATCTTAGTTTAGAAAATGACTTCTGGTATAAACCACGCCCACTTCTGGTCCTCTAACCAAATACAGACACAGATTATTTTGTTGGCTGAAGAGACAAATAATGACTTCTCTGTGCACCTCTAGTATACAGTATGTCCACAGTTTGATTCAGTTGTATATGTGCAGCTGTATATTTTGCACAAGATTAAATCCTACTAATACAGCAACATTTAGACCCTGTCTACACTGAGGTTCCCTGTCAGAAAAATTTAAAGGTCTTAATTGCACAGTTACTATCTGGTACGGCTGGTGGGGTCTGAATCCATGACTAAACCAAGGATTCTGGCTTGGATTGTACTTTTCAGCTATAGGCATTCAAGATGAGCTCAGAATTTTTTACATATCTTCTTTGACAACCAAATTAATTACTTTTTAAAAATAAATTACTGCTGACAGTTTGAATGTCACAGGAGACAATTCAATGTTCAGTGTCATCTGACGACAGCAACACATCGACTGCGTGAGTGGTTTGTGCTTCTGGATAAAGACCATTTCACTCTAGAATCTGAGCATTTTGAAATGTGCTGCTTTTGGAAAATGCCAGCTTATTTTGCCAGAAAGGCCAAAACTTTTATCTTTAACTACCGTAGTCTAGACACTACGTCAGAAACCATGCTGCAGGAAACGCCAAAAGATACACGTCTTTGCTGCAGTGTGACAACATAAAACTCAACTGCTTACTGACAGAAGTGAAAGCAACCTGTTGTCATTTCTGCTTTTAAAGAGGACTGTGTTCACGTTTTCAAGATTATTATGTGTGTACCTCCTTCTGGACCTGCTGGATCTGCTTCTTGTAGTCGGCTAGCTTCTCTCTGAGGTCTGAAGTGTCGTCCTCTTTCCTCTGAAGATCGAGGCTGAGGCTCTTGGCTTTCTCCGACTCTTGTTTGGCATTTTCCTTTAGTCTGGGAGAGTGAGACAATATAACAATCAACTGCAACCAGTGCTCTAAAAAGACAGGATAGTACATTGTGGTCCACTTATGAATAAATATCAAGGGAATGCTTCTCAGGTGCACCATGACTGACTTTAAGAGAGAGACAAAAGAGGACAGAACGCAAAATGACAACTTAAAAGTGGCAGCAACATATATTTTAACAGAACAAGACTTCTTTATGACTGCTGAGACATTTCTTTGGTTCATGAGTTTTGGTTTCAGAGGGGGATAAAGAATACTCTGACAGACAACATCTCATTTTAAAATTGTTTCTGAGTTTTTTGTCTTATCAAAAGACTTGTCCTCAGTTCGTCTATACTGGAAAGACACTGAATTTTGAAGATGGTCAAAAGATACAGCTAAAAAGGTAGAGTATGCGTCCCATGTGCTGAGGGTGGGAGTCCTCAGCAGCAGTAGCCATGGACTCATCTCCCGCCTGCAGCCCTTTGCTATATGTCACCCAGCCCCCCCTTTCCTGTCCTCACTTCGGCTGATCTACCAAATTAAAGTCATAAAAAAGATGCTGCTGGGAGACCTGTGAAAGTGGCAAATTAACATCTTAATTTAGCTAATGTTAGCAAAAAACAACCTAGCTAACATTTGATGTAGATTAATTACGAGAAAGCTGGCCAAGGTTCCGCCAGGCACCAAGCTTGCTCAGCTGTTATTGGAGCACAGAGCAAAAGGGGGCAGGATTTAGGCAGGGTCAGAGAACCGACAGCCTCAGTACATGGGGCGTATGCTCAACCACATGAGCCTCCAGGGAGCACCAGGTAATTTCTGGGAAAATTACCGGGGCAAAAGCTAAGCAATGTACTGTAATGAAAAGGTTCAACAGAAAACATTTTATCCACCTCAAGTAAGTGTGCTATATTGTTGCTGCTTTACCTTACAGACAGGGCACCACTGTTCGAAGCTACAAGATCACTTTGACAAAAACAGCCATTTTACTTAACACAACACGGGAGTAGCTGATCTACCATTGCTTCAATTTGTTAGTTAGTTTGTGTTATTTTGTGACTTGATTGAATCTGACCTAACAGCATAAACAAATTAATCAAATTACAGATTTCACCCACAGAGTCTGGCTATTTTAGAGAGAGCGCAATATCTGGCTTAACAATGGTTTCCTTGCTAAAATACATTTGGCTGCTCTCCCTGTCCACAGTAGTACATTGCTTAGCTTCTGTGCTGGTTCTCCTCTCTGCTTCTCCAACTTGAGGGTGAGCCAACTGGCATCTACTGTAGTTAATACACTGACTATTAATATATACTTCATACATCTACACATTCAATAATACAAGCTTCTGTTATCGCTTGCATTGCTGATGCTGAATCCTAAAGTGCTTTGGCTTATATCATTAAAGGGGATGTATTTATCAAGTATGTGACTGGGCCATGACTTCAGGCCCACCCAAAACATCCTGAACACAGAAATGGTGAAATAAAGGTTGAAAGTTGTACTTTTCAAGTTTTCAGCAATTTTTGTTTAACATGTATAATGTGCATTTTCTTTACACTGACTATATAAAGGAACGACTGCGTACCTGATAATCTCCTCTGCTTTCTTCTCCAGCTCAGCATCCTTCTGAGCGATGGCTTCATGTGCCACAGCCAGCAGCTCCCTGCGCCTTTCCGCCTCCCTGCGCCGGGCCTCCTGCACTGCCTGGCTCTCTTCCTCTTCCCGCCGCTCCTGCGCCTCCTGCAGGCTCTTCTGCAGGGATTTTATCTGCACCTCCTTTTCCACCAGCTTTTTCTGCAGCTCTGCCTCTCTGCTTGCAGATGCTTTCTCCAACTCTGCTCTCTTCTCCTCCACCTGTCTGTCCTCTTCTTTCAACATTCTCTGCTTCTCTGAAGAGGCTCGCTGAGCTTCAGCGGTACAGGGAGACCCGTTTGTTTCTTCCATGTTGGAAACCTTTGCCCTCAGGGATGCGACCTCAGTCTGGAGATCAGAGTTCAGCCTCTTGAGATCTTCTTCAGCAGCAGAGCTAGAGGAACCTTTAAGCTTAGCGTCTTCGATTTGGGCCTTGAGCACCTCAGCAGTTTGCTCCTGCTCTCTGAGCCTTTGCTTGAGATCATCTAAAAGTTTGCTGGAGGTTGCTTTTTCTTCACTCATTTTGTGTTTTAATTCCTCCAACTGCTGTTGAGATGTCACTTCTTGTTCACGCAGCCTCTCATTAAGCTCCTCCACCCGCTGATCTGAGGCCTGTTTTTGCTCCTCATGTTTCCTCCTCAGCTGTTCTGCTTCTTTTTTGGAAGCACGTTCTTGGCATTCCAGCTTGGATCTTAGCTCATCCAGTGGTTGTTGCGATAGCTCCTCTTGCTCCTGAAGCTTCTCTCTCAGCTGTTCTGCTTGTAGTTTTGAAGCCACTTCCTGTTGGTTCAGCTTCTCAGTCAACTGCACCAGCTGTTGCTCGGAGATCAGCTGTTTGTGTGCCAGCTGGCCTTTAGCCTGGGCTAGTTCCTGCTCCAGCTCCAGCATTCGTCTGTGTTGGGTCTCATTTTTCTCCTTTTCTTCAGCCAGATTCTCCCTAAGCTCTGACACTTCCTGTCTCAGCTGATCAGTGAGGCCACCACATGATGCTGCTGGGGTCTGAATGTCCTGTTTCAGGCTTTGAACTTCCTGTGTCAGGGTGTGGATCTGGGAGGTTTTCTCCTGGATCTCCTTGGAGTGTTCATCCAGATGTGCCCGAGCAGTTTGGAGTTGGACAAGTGCTTGTTCACCTCTCTCTGTCTCAGTGGTCACCTGTGGAAATTAAACAAATATTGTTTTCTTTTAGTCTTGTAGCATTAAGGCCATATATGAAAAACAAATGACCACTTTATTCCACAACATATTCAGCAACTGAGATGACTAAACTCAAAAGCTCATGTCAGGTCCTGAACGGCCAGCAACTCAAATACAAGTTCTCTCTCTATACTTTTTCTCAAAAAATCTACTTTACAGTGACCAATAACTTATATGGATCAAAACGTTTGGGGACAGAATTATTCCTGCACAAAAGCTTTAAAACTATTGCTTTAAAACTATTGCTTATAACAATCAAGTAATCCACTTACAGCGTTCACACACTTTGCCCTTAACAAATATTGCACTTAATGAAATGTGAAAATTGTAGAAAAGCCATATTGCAATTTTGATAAAATTTCAATTAATTGTGCAGCCCTATTTTTGCCTAAAAAAGTGCTGAACCAATGATTCAATTATTCAGCTCAGCTCAGTTGGTAGAGTGTTCGCCCCATGTACTGAGGCTGTTGGTCCTCTGCAGCGGTCGTTGGTTCCATTCCTGCCTGTGACCCATTTGCTGCATATCATTCCCCCTCTCTCTACCCCCTTTCCTGTCATATCTTCAGTTCTCCCTATCCAAATGAAGGTAAAAACCCCAAAAATAATCCAAAAAATAATAAAAAATAGTGTGCAATCATATTTGCCCCCACAAACTAATGGTTAATTGAGTAATCAATGCAACTACATTTTCAGCTGTACCTCCGCGTTGTTGGGTGCTGATTCCCTGTTTAATTTGACCAAAAGCTTATAATCAGACTGGGGCCCACCTGGCGCTCTATGGCTTCTAGTTTGGCAGTCAGCTCTCTGACTTCTTGTCGAAGAGCATCAGCCTCCAGTTTCTCCCTTTCTTTCTCCTCGACCAGCCTGCTGATGTCCTGTCTCTCCACCTCCAGAGTAGACTGAGGCACTTCTTTGGCACTCCTCTCTTCACCAAGAGCAGCAAGTATCTCCGCTCTGCCATGCTTCTCTTCCTCGAGGGCTGTGATGGCATCCTCCTTGGCTCTCCTCTCGGCTTCGAGGGCTGCCGTGGCTTTCTCATGGCCTTCTCTCTCGTCTTTGAGGGACGCCAGCACCTCCTCTTTGCTTCTCTGCAGCTCCTTGAGTGTGGCAACAGCCTCCTCTCTTGCTCTCCTCTCCTCCTCTAAGGATGCCAGAGCCTCCTCTTTTCCCAAAGTCTGATACTCCAAAGCAGCAAGGGCATCTTCTCTGCCTCTCTTCTCCTTCTCAAGGGCAGCCAACACCTCCTGGATGAAAGGAGTATTGATTATTTAATCAAGTAATGATTATTACTGGGGCTGTGTTAATTTTGACAAGAATTTTTAATTCTGTGTTGTTTGCCGGAAATGTTTGTGAGTTTTAAAGTCACATTTTAGGTGACTGTCTTTGTTTGATTTAGTCACCTGATCTTAAGCAGACACGTCTAAAACTGGTATCTCCAAAACTCAGCAACTCGCACAATAAAACAAAAATCTAGATAGAACTGTCCATTTAACTGTTCCTAGAGATGTAACAATATAATGAATATGACAATAAAAAATACCAAACTGTGATTATATCTACCATCATATTACATAGTTGATTTCCATTTTATTTAACGGACTGCTACACTGCTTTTATGCAGTTGTACATACATAACATACACTACATTAAGTATATGTGTAGACAATTCATGCAATTTGTTTTTGCACAAGCTTAGGTCATGCTGGCTATATTCATTTTATTGCATTAAAGAAAGCAGAAGCACTTCTAAGTTAAAATGAGAAACAAATTTTATACAAATAAAAATGATGTACACATCAGTTATGTCACTGAAGAAAGGACTTTTATCAAATTGTCATTTTTCTTTGGTTTTTAACAGAGATAAATATCATATGATGGACTTAAATTGCAGTATTATCATACCTTGAGCTTTTAGTATTGTTAAATCCCTGTTACAGTAAGAATTATAACCAATGATTCCCTGCTGAATGTTAAAAAAATTTCAAAATATATATCTTTTTGTTTTCCTCGCTGTACCACAAAACAGAGGTACCTACTGAACCATGAATTATGTGTACCAAAACACAAATCATACATATCCTACACTGCTTCCAATGCTATCAGTGTTAAGATTTCATACGTCCTGGGAAGCAACTGGTGCCCTTTATTTAATGTCATTTAGAGAAAAAAAGGCTGGTGAAAAACACTTTTCTAGTTTCTTTTAATTCCCTTGTTCTGGTGAAACTATCAATCAGCTGATTGATTCTTGGTGAGTGGCTGAATGAGTGAAATTCTGCAAATGTACAGAGTTGGAAAGTCTAACCTTAGAGAGGCTGATTCTGAATAAAAGTAGCACATGGTGCTTTACCTACTTAAGCCAAGCAATGTTCTAGTGCCAGGATAAACATGAAACATTTATATTGAGTTTACCATTATGTTACATTATCTCCCTCTTAATAAAATTACATTAGTTAAATATTTTACACGTTTATGCTTTACAGGTGACCTAGATATGAGAAAGCCCTAGACATTCGTGCTTGGTCCTATAACAACCATCAGGCTGATACTATGTAGGCCAGAGTCAGCCTGGAGGTTAGAAAGAAGAACCGTATGAATAGGTCATTGCTTTAACTCCATGAACCTATAAAAAGGGTGTACAAAAATGAAATAGGAACATTTTATCCTCTTGTTGCCAAGGTACCACCGAACACCTCCAAGTGATTTAGCGAAGATGCTCATTTATCAATATCAGCAGTCTGTGGCAGCATGAATTAACAGAGCTGCAAAACCATGAGGAGGGGATTTTTTTTTTTAGATTAATACATTTTACTTCAGATAAAACAAACCGCAACCCTAATATTGTAACTCTAGGAGATAATAAGAATTGTGGTCAGTTTGCCCTTCACTGATAAGTAGTTCTACTGAGACTATCACTTCTTCTCTTTCTTGGCCTTCAGCCTCATTATATGCTCCTCACCTGCAGCCGTGTCCTCTCAATCAGCGAGGAGTGACCCTGTGAGCCCGGCTCTGCCTCCCTCTGCAGGTCTCCCACTTGTTTCTCCAGCCGGGAAACCTCTGATGACTTCTGGAGCCTCATGTTCTCCACATCCTCTACTCGGCCGGCTACACCTGAGAAAAGAAGAAGAAGAAGAAAAAAAAAAAGAACAAATACAACAGGATGTGAAAAGTGGCCCAGAAGTGACACACTGGCAGCCAACTGTCAAGTTTGGAACAAATCACAGAAAGATGCTGCTATTTTACACTTACCACAAAGAGTTACCTTACTCTACCAGTATGAAAGCTACTCAATCACTGACATTTGTATTACAAAACAACATTTCTGCATAAAATCTCTTGTTAGTGTCGGTGATGAGGAGCCTTAGAGCCTGTTTACACAAAGTTAGAGACATTAAGATCCAGTCATTACAGTCTAGAGACCACATTCAGAGGTGCTCCAGGCCACATGTGACCAAATTCTTTCAGCAATGTGTCCTGGTCCAAATTGAAGGACTGACTAGTCACTTGATGTCCTGTAAGGAAAGTATTTGGTTCACTGTAATGCAAATTATGTGTTTGGACTCTGAGGTGCTCAGCAGGTGTTGGTGAGCACACAGTTTCAATTTATTTGACCACTGAACTACAACATCCCCAGACTCTGCCGTGTGCGTTCTTGTAAATTCAACATTAAATGCAAAACATGAAGTTGTTTCTTTGATTGTACAAAGTGTATCAGTTTGTTGGAGCATCACTGTAATGGTTGCCACTTCCTCTAGCTCTGAGCACTCCTGAAGAGTTTTACCTGCCAACATTTAGCAGTTATCACACTATTTCAACTAATTTCATCAATTACACTAAATGAATGAAAGAAGATTTCATTTTATTGATGTAAACATGTTAAATTTCACAAATACAGTTAACAGTAACAAATATAGGCTACTTCTGTGTCACCTGTGGAGAAAGTCCTTAGACTTCCCTAAAAATAAAACACAATTTTGTGAGTTGATTATGGAGAAGCTTTAGAAACTTTGTGAAACACTGTTGCTGACAAATTCTTTAGGCCTTTTTGTAAATATGGGAAATGTTCTAAATAAAGTTACTTCTTTCTTTGTGGAACAAAAAAAAAAAAAATGGTGTCCCAGTGTGTTGGCTACTACTGTCGGGACACATTTGGTCTTTGCAAATGGAAATGATGTCGCTTTGTGTTTATTTGCATATGGAGAAGGAGGTGAGATCCAATCACAAATGGTCACTGTAGACACACGTGGAGATGCATCATAATACCAGAGGTGAATCAGAGAAGTTGGAGCTGTCTACTTATGATCAGATTACCCAGGATACATGTTAGTGTGTAAAGTGTTGTGTAAATAGCCTCTCATGCCTTATTTCATTTGGCTGCCTCATTAAGATTTTATGTGTGACTTTGATGGTTTGTGGACAATTCACGTCTATTAGTTAGTTCACCAAATGACAAAATAACCAATTTCTCCTTATACCAATATGGGCACCCAACCTTGGAAATTGTTCTGGTTTTAAAATGATTTTTAAACAATGGAAACACTCTCTGTAACTCTGGATAACCCACAGGCTGCACTGTGAACAGCTGTCTTTGTTACTCTTTTATACTGAGTAAATATGAAATGAAGGCCATAAACTTGTGCTGCTGGATGTTTGGAATATTTACATTCATGTGTGCATCAGTCAGCTACACAGTACAAATTGTAACTGAAAGGAGAACAGTTTGTAGTCTCCTTTTCCATCTGAACATCTGTCATCCTGACAGATTAAAACATTGGTGGATTCATATGTATATTTACCATTGTGTTTGTGAGCCGTTCGCTCCTGGACTTTCAGCTGATTCTCATTCAGTTCCAACATCTTCCTCTCCGCCTCCTCTGCAGCGTCTCTTCTGTCTCTCCAGGCTCCTGCCCGGCCTGAACCCACACACTCATGAGCAGCCTCAGCTGCTTTCTTTATGCCTGCCAGTTCACAGGAGTGGGAATCCAGAGAGATGTCCTGCTGGAGGAAGGAAACACCAGAGGAAGATTAGTGAGCACATGGCCACAATGACAACATCAAGGTTTGAGGCAGTTCAGCCACACCTGTGACAGATAATTAAACTGCGCCTGCTTAAGTGGCTACATACAAATGATCTCAACTAATTAATATACATGTCAAAGAGATCAAATAACTTGTCCCTCCTCATATGAAATGATAGAAACCTTGGAATTCCCTTTGCTCTTAAAGTGATTAAAGTCTTTCCAGCTGGAATCATCATTATTTCAATGGCAAGCTGTAGGCGGAAGCAGGTCAAAGACAGGTTAAACTCAATAATTCAGGTAGCTTTGTTAGTGAGAACTGAGTGTGTGAAGAATGAACTGTGAGCGCAGTGCATGAATATTGTCACTAAGATGCAATGAGATGCATAAAAAAATACAGCCTCTGCATTTTTCCTTTTTCATTCAAATTTTAATTGTAAAGTCTTTGTTCTCAAAAATCTGCCATAAAACATAGTTCCGGTTCTTCAGTCTAATTGGCTGAGCCTGAAAAGCGAAGATTCGAATCGCCAGACTGAGACATTACAATGCATTGCAATAACAGGATAAAACAGATAGAAGCTCACAAAAATGCACAGGGAAAACATTTCAATTAGGAATTATAAATAAAGGCAATCATAAATCTATCCATCCATTTTCTTCTGCTTATCCAAGGTTGGGCTGCAGCGGCAGCGGGCTAAGAAGGGTATTATATTAACGGACACACTTATTAAAACAAATCGCTGCTACTGACGAGAGAAGGTGAAACAAGTGTTTGGTAAACAAGTGTCAGGTCTTGTTTTTTTAGATTGCCTCATTGTACACAGAGCAATCAGGGCTGTACGTTAACTTTTACAGCACAGGGCACAAAAACTGTAGCACAAAACATCTGTTAGGATGTCTAAAAAAAACACTACAAATAGTGTTTTTCATCACTTAAGCAGATATGTATCTAGGAAAGGACATTAATGTTGCAGACCTGGCTCACAAATTTAATAAATATTGTCTGTTTCCCATTATGATTAATTGCAAGGACATGATGCCTCTTGCTATACAAAACACCTATATTATACTTCTAATGAACAGTATAATGTATCTTGGTAAATGATTCATAAAATATTGTTGATAATGAGCTTATATTGATCACCAAATAAATCTGTAATCTGAAATCTGTAAAGCATTGTTGTTATTAATGATTCACACAAACATGGGAAGCAGTGTAACCACCAAAAATTAGAATCCAAAATATTCTTGTTGTTTGAATAAAACAGATTCATAAACTATTAGAATTTTGATTTGTTCAGCATGAGGTTTAATCAAGTCAGCAAAAAATAACATGCATTTTGGATTTTTTTTTTTTCCCCAATGTCATTTTCACAACAGCAGTCGAGGCCCGCGTGGATGAGGCTTGTTGTAACTGACAGCCCACATAGCAGAGTGAACAGATGCAGGAGGTTAATCAATCACGGATGGCGGTGTGTGAAAAAAACAACATTAAAATGCCAAAACGGGCACTTGGGCGGCTGTCAGCACGCCTGAGCGGCCTGCCCACAAAGAGTCTATATGTGGGAAACGTATATCGATTCAGCCCAGAACACAATTAAGTGGCTCTCACTCTCACACTCATACACACAAGATCACAGATCTTCTCATAGCTGACTGTACAGCCCTGGCAATGCAAGAACATGATAGACTGCAAATGTTATAAACCGAACAAAACACCACAAATCACAATTCTAACTGTGATAGAAGCAGAGAAGAGTGACAGAAAGAAAGCGCAGGGGATTCGCTGGCAGACACTTCACCAGAGCGCACTGTGGAGCACAGAGGGCAAGTAACGCTTGCTTGTTTGCTTGTGCTTGTTTTGTTTGTTTGTTTTTTTCACTGACAGGCTCATATTGTTAATCCAATGTCCTGGCAACACAGCGCTTCTTTTCTTACTATCCAATAAAGAAGAGAAAGTGTGTTACCATGACTTGTGTATCTGGACTGGGTCCAGCGGTGCCCATTTTGTCAATGAGGTTCTTGAAGATCTCCAGCCTTCTTTCTGCTCGCTCCTCCAAGATCTCTCTCTCTCTCGCCAGGCGCTCACTGAACCAGAAACACACACACACACACACACACACACATTTGTATGACTTAAAAAGACCCAAAACATCCCTCTGCATATATACAGTATATAAACAAACAAACTGTCTCACTTGTAGTCATTCTGCATCTCAGAGAAGAGCTCTGAGTACTCTCTGCTGACTTCCTCTCTGACTCGAGCCTCCATCAGCAGGCTGTCCGCTCGCTCCTTCTTCAGCTGTACCTGCAGCTGCTTCAACAGCGCCACCTGCCTCTGAGGAATGATACGAAATCAATCAGCACAAAAGAGTTTTAAAATGGAAATGGTTTCATTTTTTAACAGGACTACTGAATACACTCAGTCCATCTCCTGTTTATTTATTAAAAACAAGGTTAAAGGTTCCATTTACATATGAAGAGGCAAGGAAAAAAAAATGGCTCGAGCAAACGCTTAAACGAGGAGAAAATTAAAATCTGAAATTCAACAGTGTATGTGAGAAAAAAGATGAAGACAACAAATAAAATGGATTTATTTAAGCTGTTTTTAAATACCACTAAACTTTCTTTCTAATCTAACAGAGAATAAATTGTATAAATTAAGTTAAGTAAAAACAGTCCCCAGAGTAAGTAAGAGTAAGTAAGAGTAAGATCAAGTATTTTAAATTTTATAAGTGCTTTATAAAAATATACTTCACACCAGTGTTTCCCAAACCTATTTTATGGGGGCCCACTTTTTTAAAAACAAATCGTCTTGATCTAATTCACAAAAGGCCTTATCAATAAATCTTGGGAAGAGTTCATTTGACCATAAATGAGTGTTCCAGGCCATTTTTACTGACATTTCAACATCACCTTATATTATCTCAACACTTGCAAATGTTAATTACTTTAAATATAAGAAATAAATGCATTTCGGCTGACTTAACAGGCTAACTCACTACTTTGTTTCTTCTCATCAAGAAAACAAATCTTTACAAAAAAAAATGTTAGGACAACTAAAACTTTCAAGGCAAAATTCAAGACACAAAAACTTAAGTTTCGAAAAAGACTAGAAACAGTTTTGCAAAGCTATTACCTTCAGGATAGTTGGGAAAATTTAATATCCTTCTTAAAATACATTTCAATCTTTGAGGTTCAAAAATTCTTAACAGTGAGCTGTGGACCTGATTTGTCATTATTTGGGTGCTTGGAAATTCAATAGTTTCTTCCTCTCATCCGTGAAACAATGTACACATTTTAAATGCTTTATTAAAGGTGTACATCTGATTAAAATCTTACATTTGTAGAACTTATTCCATTAATTGGTGCCCCAAATGAAATCTCCTGTGTCCCACCTGTGGGTCATGACCCAGTCTTTGTGAATGGCTGCTTTACTCTGTAACGATACATTCAACTCACAATTCGATATGATTTCCAAAACTGGCTTCACAATATGATTTTTTCATGTTTTGTTTTTTTTCAAATATGACTGAAAAAATATTCCTGTAATCATTTCTCAGACAAAAAACACGTCAAGTGTACACAAATGTAGCTGCAAAACACAAACTATGCAATGTGTGTATATTTAAAATTATACATATATTTAAATATATCCAAACTGCAACATACATTTCTCATATCTCTAGCAAATTAAAGAGAATCCCTTTAAATTTCTTTTTTACCTCTGAAGTAAAGTAAACTGCAAAAAAACTAAGTTCTCTTCTTAAAAGTGCAACTGAAATGATTTTATCTTAAATAACAAAAAAATAAATAAATAAAAATTGGATTTTTAAAACAAATCCCACATCAGTATAACTAAATGAATCATATAAATAAATGAAATCTCTTCAAATAAACAAACTAGGGCTTGGATGTGTTCCTAGTTTGAAAATCTGCTTGTCAGCGTGGACTGTCCTTTAAAACAGTTTCTTTGCTCAGGCGGTGTTGACTTCAGCTTCTTACTATGTTTCCAGGTGACATGCTGCATCATGTTGATCTTCTCACCCTCTTCATTTTTGAACACAGGGGGCCCCTATCTTACACTGATCTAAAGCACAACTGGAAAGCGCAAGATGCAATGGATTTGCCGTCTTGCCCCAGGGGTGCAGGGGTATCCTGCCCTGCTCTGCCTCTTGCACCACCAGAGCACAGCAGGATACACTTGTCAGATGTGCCCAAGTGCCCTCATTAATTCTCCAGCCAGTTTAGGCCAAACATGCAATAAGCAGACCAGAAAGTCAGCTCTCATCACCTTTAAGAGGCAGTTGCACCAGGAGCACAGAACATGACTCTGTATTTTGAACTATATTTTCAAAATTAATGTATGTTACTGTTCAATCCAGGGATATTAGGTGATATATTATCAGGTAGATACAAAGAGTTACAGCTAACATAGGAGGTTCGCAGCACACAGTGACCAATTTTTGAAAATTTTCAAAAGATTCAAGTTTATCTAATGGGGTGGGGGAAATATTCTCAGATGCATCATGATGCTCATGTGGAAGATTCTGATTTGATTCATAAAAGTCAAAAATCCATTTTCTAAATGCCAATTAAATAATAATTTTGTGAGACAAAGGTGAAGTGTATAGTGAATATCATTTACTGTCGCCATGAGACGTTAAGATGCTCACGGAGTGGAGCAGCGATCAGCTGTAACAAATGAAAGCAGCTGAGCGACATTTAACAACTACAGCCAACTCTGTGGTGTAGAAAATAACTCTCTACTCAGTCTGTTTCACCACAGAAACGCTGTATCTGCTCTGCATGTTGGACAGTGAGGTCTTTCCTCCGAGCTGACGGTGTAGCAGAGAGGTTACTCTAGACTGCTGGCCACATAACGTGAATAAAAACACATCTATGCTGGTTATAATACCAACTTATTTGCTTTAATGATATGTTAACCAATTAGTGGCAGATTCTTTGCTAGAAGTGTGAAATGAAAACGAGAGGGACTGACCTGGTGTGTCCTTTTACCAATGAGAATTTTATCATGTTCATCACTGGCCTCTTCAATGCCGGTCTGATCCATTGTGTCCCCCATCAGACTCTTTTCTTCCTCATATTCATTGTCCTCATCCTCCTAGACACAAGATTTTAATAATGACACAATGAAGATTTACTTAGTCATAAAGTATAAAATACTGTATAAACTATAATAAGGAAACCATAAGCATGAACTGCCCCCCATCCCACCTGTACATCCTCCAGGCTACTATCCCAGCCAATCAGGGAGCTCCTCCTACTGTGCCGAAGAGCCTTGCCCTCAGTATTGTTGATGATGAAGGATGCCTCACTCTGGGGTATGATAGGAGGGGGTCTGGTGGACAGGATCACAACCTGGAAACAGAAAAGAGGCAAATTAAGAATATAACCATGAATTCTGCAGTGTCATGATTGCTGGTTTTGGTCCACTCCTGAACCTGTTGTGGATATGACAAAACGATGGACGACTTTGAAGGGACAGTTGGGATTTTTGAGGTGTGGCTGGATGAGGTACTTATCCATAGTCAGTGTATCACCTACAGTAGATGGCAGCAGAAGTATTGGTGTAGGAAGCTAAGCAATGTACTGCTGTGGACGGAGTCAGCAGCAAAATGTATTTTAGCCCCCTGAATTGTTAATTAATATCAATTCAAACGTTCATTATATTTAGAATATTTTCATCTTGCCATCATTCAGCCTTTTCTGACAGGAAATTTAAGTTAAATTGCTTAATATATCGCTATCTCCCTGATTTTCTCCCTGGACACCTACTTTTATCTAATAAAAGCTGAGCCCTCCTGCCTGCACACAAGAACATAAACCAAAAGAATGATTCATTTCAAAGCTTCACTGTCAAAAATAACATCAATTATAATCATTTCAATTGTTAGAAACATTATCTTTTGTGTGTGTCTTTTCTAGTATGAGCTTAACATTTTCTTCTTTTGACAACCCAACAGCACAGCACACACACACTGATCCTTACAAAAAGAACAATAATGATTCATTATCACAGATCTGACAGGTCACAGAGGTGTGACCTGTCAGACAAAAGAATCTATACTTTTACATAGTTTTTGTTGTTTGTTGATTGTTCGGATTCATCAATGTTACGCAATAACATAAACAAACTAAACAATCGAGGGAGTTGTAGATCAGCAACTCCTGTGTTCTGGAAGGTGAGAGGAAGAGAGAGTGATATTTGGCTTATATAAAGTCTTGTTTGAAAAGGATGTCTGGCATCAAGGTAAAAGTGAAAACATTCCGACTACAGTGCTGCACTCTTAAACTGATAATGATTTTATTAGGTGACTAAAATACGGTTTGCTGCTGACCATGTCAGCAGTACCTTGCATAGCTTCCTACAAATATAGATTTATGGACATATGTACAGCATTCAGTCTTACTGTAGAGACTACCAGAAAAAAGTTAATGCAATGTTCTAGCTGTGAGTGTGTTGTCAAAAAAGAGGAAACATGGCAAGATAACAAAACACAATAAAAGAGAAAATCAAAGGGTGTATGGACCTTCTGTGCCACCGCAGAGAACTTGAGGACGTTGAGAGTCTCGTCGTACACGGAGGCACACTGGTTGATGTTGACGATCATACAGGCTTTCCCTCGACCACAGAAAAAGCCCTGCAGGAAGTGGGTCAGCTTGCTTTCCCTGAAGGGAACATGCTGGAGCAGCCTGAGGGAGGGAAACAGACAAACAAACAGCTCAGCTGTCATTGATGTGTGTGCATTCTCAACTGTTTGTCGCAAGCTACATTCTTCAAGTTGAATTGACGCGCAACTTGGGAAGAATTTCCTTTGATTTGATTTAAAGCTGCCGTCATTCATTTTGGGCCACTAAGGGGGAGAAAAACAACTAAATAAGCAGAAAGACATGCAGCCACCACATGGCAGAAGCTTAAGAAGTTGTATTAGCAAACAGTTTCCTATTTACACATCCAGTGGGAGGCTTTATGATCCTTCTGAAGGATCCTTTCACTTCACGAATCTTTCTAGTAAAAAGCAAAGAAGTTGTGGTAGATTGTACTTAAGAAATTTGAGCACCACAAGTCAGATACCATTTCTAACAATAATAATAATAATGATATAATAATATTTTCCCACTATGTAAGAGAGACAGCAGACATTTTTTTTATTATTTGTGGTTGAATTGTTCCTATAAAGGCATAGTTAAAGGAATTTGAAGTAGGGCTGTATGAGGTACTGATCCAGAGTCAGTGAATTACCTACATTAGATGGCAGTAAACACAGGCCTAATTTAGAGAAGCAGCAGGAGTAGCAGAGTAGGCAGCTAAGAAAGGTGCTGCTGTGGACAGAGTCAGCAGCAAAACGTATTTCAGACATGCTTACACCTTTTTTTGAGCTGGCCAAAATACATTTTGCTGCTGACCCTGTCCACAGCAGTACATTTCTGAGCTTCCTACGCAGTCACTCCAGCTGCTTCGCCATCTACTCTAAGTAATAGACTGACTATGAGTAAGTACCTTATACAACAACACATCAAATAATCTCAACTATCCCTTCAGGTCTTTTGATAGAACGTTTTTTTGCAGACAAAGAATGATGGACCAGTAATGAGCTCACTTGGCCTGCTGATTGTGTCTCAGCGCGTTGATGCATTTTCCCAGGATGAGCAGTGAGGTGTTGATGTTTCCTGCTTCTTTCAGACGCTCTCCTTTATTCTGAGTCTTGGCGCATCGCTCCGAGCCAGCCAGGTCACACAGACTCAACCTGACAACAAACACATTTATCCGCATTTAGGACAAGATAACTTTTACACAAAAAGCCGATGCTGTACATTCATGGTCAACACTTCACTAAACTTATGAAGGATTTTATTTTGCATATGTGCACCTTTTCAGTGCTGCCTTCTTTCACAGCTGTACAGTTACACACCAAAAACCATGTGCATGTATGCCAGTTAAATCTAAAGTTTCACTCACTCGCTGACTGTGTGGACCCTCGGAGTCCCAACATCCTCAATCCTCAATATGCGAATGGAGAAAATACTGTGACTGCAGAAACAGAAAGAAAATCCAACATATATCTCAGCAACTTTGTATTAAGATGGAATAAACACACTCTTAACACTCTATGGTACACAATATGATGCCAGTTGGTAGAAAGAAAGAAAGAAAGAAAGAATAAAATCAACATAATTTGAAGAAATTTTAAAGAAATAATTTTTAGGGTTCACTTTAGAGTGTGTTAGAAAGAAAGTTATTGTTGCAAATTTGAATGAAATGTATTACTTTCTTGCAACCATTTGTTGTGTTGTTGCCATCTTTGGCTCACTGCTTATTAGTTTAAAAAAAAAAAAAAAAAAAAAACTACAATCAATATCAATGCAGTTTACATCCTATCTTTTATTGGTTGGACAGTATATAGCCCTGAATACACACTACCAAAAGTGTTATAGTGGTAATCCATAACAGTAATGTGGCTAAACAATATGGAGGGGAAAAGTCACACTGTGATCATTTTGGCTGAAATTGCGATAGTAATACAGTTAGTAGGAACAATCATTTTTGTGTCACAATTTTCATTGGAAAAAAAATAAACAAAAATTATTCAAATCATGATGATGTGACATAGGTCTGTACCGAACAGACATGTTTTCTTCAGTCCTCTACCTGAAGAACGAGATTTGTCAGCCAGAGCATCTCTGCAGAACTACAGTATTTCATTATAATGCTGTTTTGTCACACTTTTTTCCTTTATGAAAGAATTGTAGGCCTCTACATTTGGATATTGCACTTGGCCATTTTGCGAATAATTGTGCAGTCCTAGTACAGTGATACTTCAAGGCAGGGCTGCACAATTAATTGAAATTGCGTTTCAATTTATCAAATCGCAATAAGTCCAATCATGCAATTATTTGATAAAGAAAAAATGTGTGGCAAAACAGCATATAATGAAGTACTGTAGTGCTGTAGAGATGCCCTGACCTACAAATCTTATTCCCCAGATGTAAGAAAACATCTGTATCAAACAAACAACAGGTTGTAATTATTATTAACAATAATAATTCAGTATTAATATTATTATTATTAGATTAGAATTCGCAATATCCATTTCTCCAGCAGTCCTACTTCAGGCAACATTTATCATTTTAAGTTTTCTTTTAATTATCAAATAAAATACTTAAAACAATTTACAATTACATTTTTATTATCTATGACTGTGGATTAATTTTTCCAGATGGTAAAATGACAGAAAAAGATATTTTCAGACCATTTTTGTATCAACAGATGATGGAGCTGAACCATGTGAAGAAGGCTGCAAAAAAGAGATTCTACATGACCACCAGAGAGTCATGTGAGAAATTAAAACACTGCTATTAGTTTCCTCATATCTCCGTCTCTTTTTTGAAGTATCGCATCATGATTGGGTTAAGACAGAAATTACCAGAAGGAAAACGGGTCAGCTTAGATTTATGGCGAGTTGTGTTTATTTTTATTAGCAGTATGACTGCTGAGGAAGTGCAGAGAAAAGGGATAAAAAAAGAACTGAGTTTAAAGTGTGTAAAGAGCAGAAAAGATAGATGGGGTTTAAAAATAGACAAAGAGAGACAACTGAAAGGGTAGAAACATCCTATATTCACAATATCCGTCTTGTACAAACAGAATCCCTCTTAAATCACATCTACAAGTTATTTAATTTTTTTGCATTCCCTAATTTTGTTAAATTTTAATCTTTATTCTCAAGTAAGATTGAAATACACAAGTGGTTTAGACCTGCTGGATAAGTGATGAACAGATAGAGAGCCTTTCTCAATGAGGGAGAACCACATTTGATCTAAGGATTGGCTGTTGTCCTCACCTCCTGCTGGAGAGCTGGTTGAGCCGGGTGGAGCAGAAGCTCTGGTTCTTCTTGCCCAGCTTCATCACCTTGTAAGCCTCTTCTGCACTATCTACCTGAACCCAACGCAGATCTAAACACAAATGACACAAAAACACAATATTCATAGAAATTAACTGGAAAGGGTCTTTTTTCTCTTAACACTTTTCTTAATGTCACAACAGCATGAGTTGAGGAGGAATTCCTGAAAAATCACATTGCCTCAGCGCACCATCCACTTTTTAGCGATGCCAATCTGATTCCAAGCATTGTGGCTTTTGACATTCACATGTGCTGTAGACAGTGCTGAGAACAAGCTGCCATGAGAAGCGCCAGGACTCTCCTAAAACTTCTCCCTGCCACTAAAATTTCACCCAGGGGCGATGTCCTGCATCCTGCATTACACAGAGGGTTGTGTGCCTGATGCGCAGTCTTGCCAGATTGCTTCGGGTTGTCTCACCACTCTCTACATAAACTAGCAAAACTGTGATCTAAAAAAATTGTTTGTTTTTTTTTAAAACTAATTTTTGCCTTAATCCCAAAATTAAACCTGTATGAGACCTCACATCTGACTGAGTGAGTTCAAACAGAGACGATTTTTTTATCTTTTCGCTCATCGTTTTACAAAGATACACTTATTCTGGCTCCTTGTACTGCTGCACAGCATTGAAACATTAGACTTCACTGACTTTCAAGTGACGTTCACCTGACTGTAGAAGAATTCTCTAATTGACCTTTGGAACGTTATGCTGGAATATGTATATAAATCAAGGATGTAGTGGTAAAAGCAGAGGTATGTTGCCCCTCACTGATTGAGGACTCTAAGCCTTTTTTCAAAGAGGTGGATAAACTGAAAATATATTGATAAAATGGACTAAACAACAAAAATACACAAAAATACACAAAAATATACAAAGATGTGGGGTCTAAATTCTGAAATCAGTGTTGAATTTTACCCAAAAGGACTTACAAGCATCAAATAAATTATCTTATATTATGCTAGTGCTGCAGTGATAAATCAGACAGGCAATATATCATCCACACACCCACAACCCCTTCTGAGAGAAAACTCAGTTTCATATAACGGCAGTGATAAGACAACGCCAAAAGATGCCGTGTACCAGATTGGAAAACAAATAAATTCTGATACATCTATTTTGTTCTATTTTATCTTTATTCTATAAGTATTCTGTCATTCACTCCCCTTTCTATCCGTACTATTTGAGCTGCTGTAACATGCAAATTTCCCCAGTGTGGGATCAATAAAGTTCTTCTTATCTTATCTTATAAACATACATATTCATAAGGTTCTCTGGCTTTCCATCCTTCCTTGAAAGGCCAGGACCCCAAAAACAGAGCAGTAAGACTGTCTGAGCCTCCAGACAACAGTAATTGTTCCTACTGATGGAGAGCTAACATTAGCTTGAGTGTGAGTCTGCTAGAGTTCAGTCATAATGTTACAGTACAGAAGCATCAGACTGTTGTCTCTGACTTAATCTCAGCCTCACTTAGGTGAACAGTTGTCTATTAACAAGTTTTGTTATGTGCAGGTAACACTCAGACTATCAACATTTAGTAGCTCAGGATTAGCAGTGTCTGGCCACTGTTTTGGCACACTGATCAAATTGGAAGGGGGAAGGCTGAAGGAGCATGACGGCATGACGGCTGACTGATAAACATTAATTTAAAAAAAAAAAAAAAAAAACACAAACGCCCAGGCTTAGGCATGTCTATAAAACAAAGGACATTAATTCATACAAACTTGTCAAAAGACCCAAAATATTGCATAGTGACATAACTTAGCTAGTCACCTAACACTATATATGTCCCACAAAAAACTCACACATGACTTCCTGGGAATGAGACTCAGTAATCAACTATCCCGATGGCGCGTTTACCAACAGCAATTGACAAATCCTGTGGTGCAAAGTTTGATAGCCAATAAACAGAATGTGTAGACACCGCAGATTTAGCTACCTTTACTGACGATTTGCCACTGTCAAAATATTTGCTTAAAACCAGTGCATCATTTTAATATTACAACTTCAGACTTCTGTCAGGTATAGAAGCATGTGCCCCCAACATCTCAAACCTTTGACGAAGGCGTTGCCCTTGACATCCTGTGACAGGCGCAGTGCAGTCCTCCTCAAGGCCCCGCTGGGTACCGCCTCCAGAAGGTCATGAATGTTTTCATTGTAGATCTCACAGAAAGAAACCCAAATAGAGAACTTGGTGTGCACTTCCACCTCCAGGCTGATTTTGTCCTCTGCTGCAACAGTCGTCCCCAGCGTGGTGCCTGCAACAGAGACAGCATTAAGAATCCCAGCAAAACACACACACACACACACACACACACACACACACACACACACACACACACACACACACACACACACACACACACACACACACACACACACACACACACACACACACACACACACACAAAGAACAGAAGAACAGCAGCAGTTGTGTACTTGTGAGACACAGGATGAGAATTTTAAAAATGCATTCCTGCCTTCGGGTTTAACAGATATGAACAAGGGCTAACAGTGCTGTCAGTTAGAATTACTACTGCATTATCACAGTTCACATGTGGTTTCAGTCTCAGAATTGCAGCTGCATTACAGCTAACTAACAGACTAACAGAAAAACAACCAGGAACTAATTAAGAGATAATAAATAAAAAGAGTAAATCTTGCCTTCAAGGAGAGTCCTATTGGTCGAGTTCAACAGGCTGGTATTGCTCCTCTCACTCTAAAAGGCAAAGAGTAAAGATGTTAAAAATGCAAAGACACAAATTCTTTAATAGGTTGATTACATTAAGTGTACTTAGACAGTACTGACTGTTGCACAAAAGTGCCTAGACATACAAGACAAACATTTGTAAAGCAGTACAAAATAGGGCACCTCTGAACAGGCAGGTCCTCCTGAGCTACATTTTCAAAGGCATTAAGAGTTTATGTCTGGTGACTGGGCTGGGGTGCGCTGGGGTGGCTGGGTGCTCCAAGGGTACACTGAATGCTTTCAACATGATCATAAGGGTCAACAAAGAAAGTCCAAATTTCATTGACAGCCCATGTTAATTTTTACAATAGATTTCTCTCCACTAGAGGTGAAAGGAAAAGTTGAGTACTGCATTATTATGGTTTGGGAAACTGTATTGATTGTCAAAACACTGTTTTGTTATATTGTGTTATATGCAATGATTTGTGGCAGTGGTTCATTTGTGCTGTTTAAACTCCTGACTGCTAGACAGTAGTGTTTTTATCCAACTTCCCTGATCGGATTCTATAAAAAGTTAATGGAACTTGCAGTCAAATGTTATGCATATGGTGGTGTGTTCTTTATACTATGACAGTTTTAAAATATAACAATATATTGAAATATATTGAATCCTAACCAAAAAACCATGACACGCATCGTATCACCAGATCCAATACAATACTAATGCTACTCTCCATACAAAAATGTCTCTTTTCAATAGTTATGTAATCTGTGAATATCACTTAGCCACCAACTTAGTCACTTCATTTTCTTCTCGTTTCACGCCCCTCCTGGCCGATAGTGCTTCTGTGGCCAACAAATATTGCATGTTGTCTGCCCCCTGTGGCCACAAAGTTTTATCCCCACGCTGCAAGCCTTGGCCAACACAACACTGCAGTCCCACAAACTTCCTTTGGGCCTTTCAGGTGCCTATCCAGCTGTATCAGTTTACATTGGTGACAGATTATATTAGTCGATACATATCGGCTACTAATATCTGATTAGACAGATTATGTCAAAGCATTTAATTTGAATTCTTTGGGAAATGTTCTATAAAAACTAAAGCATATTTAAGAAACCCGTTGATGAAGTTAACTAGAAAAACTAACTGAACATTTGAAGAGTCAGAACTGTTCTTTGTTTTTTTTCTAATTGTGATGTCAGATTTGGTTCAGTCAGAGCTGTGAAATATTAAATCATTCATCTTTGCTCACTACATCTGAGCCTTTCTTAATTACAGGTGTGCAGAAACTACAGGTTATATGAACTTCTTTCTGAAATGCAATAAGTTAAATTATGGGTTTTCTTCTTGGTATTGGCCATGAGAAGCTGGTAATTATCGATTATTGGCAACAGCTGAAAAAATTCCACATCATGCATGGTTGAGAGCAACCTCTCCAGGTACTCTGCTTGTGTGTCATGCTGCTGCCCCTTTCTGAGTGAAAACCACACATGTTCCAAGTTACAGCATCACTAAGACTCTTTTCAGATTTAGTTCAATCCACAGGAACAACTGACTCAAGTCTATCACTCAGTAACATCAAATCAAATCAAATAAATAAAACAACTTGTGATTAAGTCTTTGTGACACAAATACTGAATGGCTGCTTCTACAGAGCTTATGTTAACCCAAAGGAAGGTGTGGGACAAGGACGTGAGATATGGCTGCTCTCATCCATCCTGAGCTACAATATATTTTTCTTTCTTTCTTTTTTTTAAACTGACATCTGCACACAGTGTTGGTATAGAAAAAGTCAACTTTCAGGCAGGACAAGATCTTGATGGAGATCTTTTCTTTTTCACAGCTTCAGTAGTTTAGATACAATTGAATGTTTGTATTGTATTGTTTTAAACAATGTGGTATTGAAAAGTACTGAAGTATCAATACTTTGATAACCTTTGTCTCAACCTCTGTGCCCGCCTCTGGCAGACAGGTTACCTCTTTAAGTTGTCTGAAGAGGTTTCTCTTGAACAATGCTTCCTCAGCCTGCTGCTTCGTGGTGAGCCTTGTGAACTCTCTGCAGCGGTGAGGCTTGATGCTCATCCCAGTGAAAACCTGTTCATCAATGCTGCTGAAAATGACATCAAGAGACCTGGGCAGGATACCAGCATCAGCATCTGGACCTGAGGTGACAAGAGCATATTGCTGCAAGTTTAGGTAATTCACCATCATCATCATCATTTAAATACAAGAAATATGTCTGAAATACAAAAGAGGCATTTCCTCCTCATGGTATTGCCATCTAAGCCATGAAAATGCAGGGGCAGACAGCAGCTGGTAGGGGCTCAGGAACAGCAACACCCTGATCACATTCACACAGTTAAACTCATTCATTTATTCATTCATTCAATCAACCTATATTTAAACTCAGAAATACATTGAGGTAGAGACCTCATTTACAATGTAGCCGAGTAAAACAATAGAAAATAAAGAAAGCCGAAGAGAACTTACATAAGAGTGGTAACCAGAATTAAAAAAAAAACCACAATAAAACTGCAATTAAAAATGTTTAAAAAAAAACAAATAAAATAAAAAATTACTAATTAATAAAAGCATCAATAATGAATAAAATGGTTAAAATGTAAAACACATTAATCAGGTAAAACACGAACACCTAGAGGTAAAATGTAAAACAGTTAAAGATTTAAATTGCCCTATGGATAAAAATGATGAAAGCTTTAAATGGTTCTGCATGTTGTTCCACCTTGCAGGTGCACAATATGAGAAACTGGATTTTCCAAGTTCGGTAAAAACAACTGGCACCTGCAGTGTAATCCAATCACTGGACCGAGTCCAATAAGAACCCACATTAAAAGAAAGCATGGAACTGATATAAGAAGGTAAAATACCAATAAGAGCTTTATAAATAAATAAAACCCAGCGTCTTTCACGTCTTACAGCAAGAGATGGCCACCCAACCTTAGACAGAGCCCAGGGGTTTAAGAGTCGCAGCAGAGGCATGCATGTACAGAATATCACCCTAGTCCCTATTTTAATTCGTAAAGAATTCACCATCTTAGAAATATGATGTTCAAAGGTTAATTTATCATCTAACCAAATACAAAGGTTCATATACACAGTGACCCTTTCAATATACCATAGCTGGTAGAAATGATGAGGTTGTATGGATACTATTTTTTGATCTGGTGAACAACATAAATTTATTTGGCCAGCATTGAGAACCAGTTTATGATTAATGAGTGCAACTTGTAGATCAGGACAGCAGTGTTGGAGGGATTTTATGGCTGAGTGTGCATCATTGGCAATACAGTACAAAACAGTGTCATCTGCATAAAGATGGATATTACACCCAGAGACAACTGAGGTAATATCATTGATGTAAATCGAAAACAGAACAGTCCCCAGAATTCAGCCTTGCGGGACATCTTTTGCTATTTGGATAAATTCAAATTTAACATTTCAAACGGAAACACACTGCTGCCTGTCACTGAGGTAACTCTGAAACCATTTAAGAGCCAATTGGACATTTAGAGGGAGCTTGGAGTAAGACCACTGATAAGCATCACAAGTAGCCAGCCGAGGTAGAGGAGTTGGAAAGCATTGCTGAGGAGAGGGATGTTGTGCTCAGCCTGCTGTCATCACATCCAGACCCCCGAAGATATAGGTGGAGGGCCAACTATCAAAATGCTGTTTTCATTTTTAAATTTATTTATACATTTATTTATTTAACACACAACATGTCATCAATCACAAACTACATATTTGATTATTGTCATCTACCAATATTGAACTTCACTATTGTGACAGACTTTTCAGCTGTATCACTTGGTCTAACAAACACCTCAAAAGGAGTGGGTTTAGGTCACAGCAATGGAAAAAAGAAGCAAGGCTCCAGGACAAACAGTTCATGCGTTACGGAGAAAGGTGTGGGAAAAGTATAGGCTAACCATCACCAATGAAAAAGGAGCTCTGCTGAGTCCAATGATGATTCCAATAAAGTGCCTAAAATAAACAGTTAGAGTTATGAAGGGGTGTGGATAAAGTATAGGCTAACCATTAGGGGTGCGACGGATCGCAGTTGACCCGTGTTCCGTACGGATCGCCCTCTACGGTTCGGCACGCATGTGATCCGCGGACTACATCAGACTGCATCTCTGTGAAGAGCGACTGATTTAAAAGCCGTCACATCACCTTGAGCGAAATCCAGACCGTAACTTTTTTCACTGATGTAACTATGCTATCACCAAAGAAACAGATCATAAAACTGTGATGTTTATTGAAACTTTGATGTCAATTTCTACACAGCTCCTCTCTGCTCACCGCTGCAGCTCTGTCTCACCCCGTCTGTGACACAGTGTGTCTGCTGATTGATCATGACTTCTAACCAATTAGATGTGCTGCTGTAGGTGGGACATTGAGCCAGACCACAGAGCGTAGTTGTGTATTATACTGTACAGTGTATAATGATCTAATATATGTATAGTATATACATAGTACAGCACTGTATAAGTTTGAAGTTTAATATTATTACCATTATCATTACTATTATCATTATTATTACATTACATAACTATGGTGATAATTACAGACAGACAAAGGTCAAACACAAGTACATTTTTAAAATAATTTAACCCTAATCCCACCACTTTTTTCTTTTTTGCTGATCTGAAAAATGATCCGATCCGTGACTCAAAACCGTGATACAATCCAAACCATGAGTTTTTTGATCCTTTGCACCCCTACTAACCATCACCAATGAAAATGGATGTCTCAATGATGTCTCCCACAAATGTTCAGGACTTATGAGAGATACAGATATAGCCATATTGTACAGTTAAACGGGAACTTGCTGCTGAGACCAGCGATGCCTGGCACAGCTCATAAATCTGATCATGCTGCATAAATCTATTTAGCAGTTATGGCTGATGAAGATGGCTAAAATACATTTTGTTCCTGACTCTGTCCACAGCAGTACATTGCTTAGCTTCCCTGCTGGTCCTCCTCTCAGCTTCTCTAAACTGGGGGCGTGTCCACTGCCATCTATTGCAGTTACCATGGATAAGTGCCTCATACAGCCACATTTCTAATAACCAAAACTATCCTTTTAAATGTAAAAGAGTGAAACGGACCTAAGAATGTGAAGGTCTTCCCAGCGTTGGTGACTCCATAAGTGAAAACTAGAGAGTTTCCCCCTTCAAGAACATCTTTCACCAAATCCTTCACTGTGCCTTGAAAGAGCTCCCTCTGTGTCGTCTCAGGGCCATACACCTATTAAAGGGAGGGAAAAAAGCTTATCAATAATAGATACATACTCAAAATAATGACAACACATTCAATAAGAGAACATCAGGTCTCAGAAAAGATGATGAAGCTTTCTGTGGTCAGAGGAAGTGAACTTTTTTGGCTTTCTTATCTGCTGGGAAACACCAACCTGAGAGAACTGGAAGCGCTGTCCAGTCTGTGGAAGGGGCCTGTCGGTGCTGAGCCTCGCTGAGAGAGACAAACTGGGAGGCTTCAACAGAACTGTGTCAGGGGGCTCAAGGGTAACACAGTTCTGTTATTGAAAAAGGAGGGAGACAGAAAAGAAAAAACATTTATCTGTCTTTCAGAATTATTCTGTTTTTGGTTAAATCTATTTCAAATATCTGCAAGAAAATCCACAAAACTATCAGAGGAATTTGAAATTTTGGACTGTAAAGCAAAGTCAGCTGTCAAGTCAGCATGTTTTCAGTAACTACCATAAATAGAGTTTTGACAATCATAAAATCAAGCAGCTACCATGCACACTGGAAATCGTTTCTGATCAAGTTCCTGCATATGAAGTATTTGATTTTTCTTCATTTTTACCTGTGACTCTCCATTACATCTCTCTGCTGAGGTGAAGGGTCGGATGCGGAGATAGACCTGAAGGTGTTCTCTCTCCTCAGTGCTGGAATGCTGCACAACACATCAGGGTTTCATCAAAAACAGCAAGGGGAAAGTAAAAGACTACATTTTTTAGCATTAGGTTTACTGAGATTTTTTAATACTGTGTAATAGGGGTGGGGGAAATTTCCGATTCTTAGATGCATCGCGATTCGGACGTGGACGAATCTGAATCGATTCACAAACGTCCAAATTTCGATTATTTAAATCTGTTAATTAAAGTGATACAGAAGCTTCTAAATAATGTGGAACTAAGAAGCGCGGTACGCGTCATCGCCGGGACACTTTGGGACGCGCACCTGGAGCGACACGTGCACAGCGGAAAACAAACATGGCCGACCGGCAGCCACCTCGCCATGAGGTCCGAACAGCTCCTTCTAATTTAAAAGCAGCCGCGTGGAAACACTTCGGCTTCTACAACGTCGACGGCGGAAGCGAACTGGACAAGAGCCACGTTATATGTAAGCTGTGTCGAGCTAAAATAAAATACTTTGGCAACACAACAAACATGAGAAGCCGTAACTCGATTCCACCCGACGGAGGAGTCGGGGAGACGGCAGGCTGCTGTTGCTGCGGCTACTAGTGGCTACTGTTGGTACTTTCCAGTTTGCACATATTTCCAATAGTTTAATAAAATATAATCGAAATGAATTCTTATTACAAATGCGCTGTTTTTAAAAATTGCAAGTGACGAATGCTTATTCAGTGAGACAAAAAGAAATGTGTTTGTGAAAAAGTGCATCAATATACATAAAGATGCATCAATAATCGTTTTATAATCGAATCGTAGCCCCTGAATCGTAATCGTAATCGAATCGGCAGGTGCCCAAAGATTCCCACCCCTACTGTGTAATATATGATGTTTTGTGTAGCAAGATGTTTCGTGTCTCTGCAATTTACTACTATGGACAAAAAAAGACATTTGTCAGATTTGCATGCTCAGTATACAGCATCAATGGGCCTCATTTACCAAACAGTCTTAAGAAGAAATTTCTTCTTAAAACTCATTTAAGCTGTTTTAAGATTGTGGCATTCACCAGTGTTTTCTTGTGTGAGGTACAGTACACTTACATGCATTTGAGTGCTGATTTGCCTATATTTTTAAAATTAATATTTGAATAATTAATTACGATATTTTACAAAGCATTATAGACTTTTAAAATAAGTAACTTGTCTTTACAGTGTGATTACTTATGGCTTACAAATGATCTCAAGAGAGGAACACATCACATAAAAATAAAAGACAGTGTCAGTGCACATCTTTATTTTGTTTGAATGTGTATTAATTTCTGGGTTTGTCCAGGATGGCAATGGCATTCATCATTATATGAACACAGAAAATATTCTGCCATCTGAGGACACATTCATGAATCTGACTTCTTAGGATCTTTCTTAAAAATACATTTGAGAAAAAAACTTACAAAGATATTAGTGAATGAGGCTCAGTGTCCTTTGCCAGTCACATGTCTGTTTAAGTGATGAATTGTGCTACTTGTGGTGGCTTTCAGAGATGTAACAGATGATTTGTACTCATGCCTGTACTACAAGACTTTCAGCCGCTGTACCAACAGCGTTATGAGCAAAAAAAGTTAACATAGAGCCCTGCATAGTCAACTGTAGGGTAATAGCATTATCATTATTGTGGGCAAAAGCACTGGCAGTGTCACTGTGAACTGCCCCGTCATTACCGGGTTTACCTGTAAGTCTGGTAAGGTGATGAATTCTGATGAGAGATTGCTCTTCATATCATCAACATCCACCTGTTCCTGTTTGTCAGCCTTGTCACTCAGGCATGATTCCATCATCCTGCAACACACAAGGACAATGTTTACCCAAACAGTCTAGCTAATGGCAGCATGTTGAGCTAGCTTCAGCTTCCTTTGGACAGTAAGTATTACATCACATCTTTCAATAAACTTCAATAGCATTAGCACTTTTGTACAATGTTGCAAGATTTGGCAGTTTTCCACCCACTTGGGCTGCTTTGGGGTTAAAATGGGCCTGTGCGGGTGGACAGGATTTGGGCCAGTTTACCATAGGCTGAGTTTTTATTAGCACCTTATGACTCAATTCTATTCCAGTTCACAGGGTGTGATTATGAAATGATGATCAATGCATTCTGATGCATCAAAATGTTAAGCTTCTAAGCTATGGGGTGCCAAACAGATTGTATCCATCTGCAGTTGCTCACTCAGCCAACCTCACCAAAATTAAAGAAGTAGTAGGAGTTTATAATGTAAACACAATACACATTTACATTTGTTATGTTTCACCACCCAAATGGTTCAGTCATAAAATACATAGATATATGTGATCATGTCGTCAAGAATTGGATTTTTCATTGCCAATTATTAACCTGATTTATAACCTTTCAATGGAGAATTACAATGCATTTATCAATCAATTGTTTCTCCCACCCCTAGTTCTTAAATGCATTATAACGTACATTATATTAAAAATATGGATGAAAGCAGCCATGCATCGCGTGTCAAACACAGTAAAAGCAGTGAGTCAATATGTGTGTCTGTAGCAAACACTTCATCACAGGTTAATTAATGATGTTACTGAGTAAATGACAAGTGTGTCGATTATGCTCGTAGATTGAAGAGAATCAGAAAAGATTCTCAGTGATGGGGTATATAAAGTTTTTAATGTGAAAAAATGCAACCCTAACACAAAAAAAGTGCTTTTAGAATGGAATTTGGTTCAGCAAATTACCACATTATCTACCAAAACAGCAATGAAAAGTGTCTGATGATGTCTGAAACACATTACCTGAAAATTAAATAAGGATCAGCAAAAACATAGTTGTTCACCTGACTGGCCATCAAATTTGGGCTCCTGGCAGAACAAGATCTCAGAATTTGTATTGAGTGCCTTTTTGCTTGCAACATTACATCATTACTTGAATACTGTGATTCTCTACCATTCCTTGTGTGTGTGTGTGTGTGTGTGTGTGTGTGTGTGTGTGTGTGTGTGTGTGTGTGTGTGAGAGTGTGAGAGTGTGTGTGTGGAGGGTACACTTGAAGTTGGAATACTGTCAAAGATTGTTGCAATTTTGAAGTTAAATAAAACATTTTGTTATCTAAGCTGTCCTTTTATTTTTTGTTTTTAAGGCAGGGGTCGGAAATGGTCAAAAAAATAAATAAACTTTTAGTTGCATTGTAGCCTCCTTGCACATTTGTGAACGCTTGAAATGCTATTTTATCGTTATTATTGTTATATCATATTGGAAAAATTGTAATGAAGTGCAATACTACTCCCATAGACCAATACTGCTGCTACAGTTTATGACTGAATAAAATTATGTGGTCTGTTTGTATCTATTTAAGCGGATTTTGAGCAATTACTGGGCAGTGAAACATCAAACCAGTCTGGCAACACCGACTTTCTATTGCACTGAACACATTTGGTGACACAATTGGTCAGGGGCTTTACCGTGAATTCAGCATATAGTTAAGTTATTAATCAAGCAGCTCTTGAATCAGCTTTGTTAACTTGAGTGCAGTGATTCAACTGAAAATGTTCTGGTATTATCTTCAGGTAAACGTTAACGTGTCAAAAGAAAGCGTAGTAAGATGATGTGGGAGTTATTACTGAGCTCTAGTCAAATGTGCCCTTTTCAGTCAATATATAAGATCATTTAGCGTTTTTTTTTTTGTTTGTTTGTTTGTTTCTTTCTTTTTAACATGCTAGCGTTAACTAAACTACACGTTTCGTGGTTAAGCTAGGTGACAAGCTAGCCTGTTAGCAGGAAACTTTCAGCTGATTATCAGACCCACCTGTCAACTGACACTTGTAACATTGTAAAACATGCCCGTTTACTTTCATGAAAATAGCTCAATTACGACAGTCCAGCTGGAGTGTTACTCAACAAAAACACTTACCTGGCTGTTATATTTGGGACATTAGCGAGCTACTGGGACAGAAGAATCTCTTGCGTGCTACCGCTAACTAACGTCGAGCTAACTAAACACAACAACACAGCCGCGGTCTTGAGTTTGAAACGGACCAATCAGATTCAAGCAGACGCTGCACATGCGTCCTTACCGTGCTGCGTCCACTACTTCCTCTTGTGGTTGGAAATCTGGATGTCTCATGCAAAAGTCCAATGGCAGCGGTGCGTTCAATGTCCAGCATGAGTGTGATACAAAGCTATTATGATGAGATCAGTTCGCAAGAAATGTCCGGGTCAGCTTTACCGTTTTTGGCCAGTAGAATATGCCTTAATATGACTTAAACTGCCAAAACCAAAAATGACTAAATAATTTGATTAATTATGTTATGTGCTAATAAATGTACCAAAAATACATTTTGGCAATAATTTATTTGTAAAATGTGAAATGTAAAGTGTGAAATCTGTTTTAAATTTTGTTCCTCTATATATTGACTTTCCTATGTAATGTCCTGGGTTTTTAAAAATGTATTTATTTTTTAAGTTATTTATCTATAGTATTTCCTTTTGCAAGACTTACTTCTACAGATAAAAATCTAATCTGCCCTCTTTGCTTCTATAAAAGTATCTGTCCAGTCAGGTAAAATAAATGCCTCAGTGTCCCCAGGTAAGGTAATATCCTCTGCAATCAGTGGTTCTCAGCCTTTGTGAGTCAGCTGAGAATAATCAGTTACAAATCCATGTTGAAGAAAGTCATCCATGCAATTGTCATTTTGCTCAAACCCTTTGATTGTCACAAACATACTAAATAAAATTTATTCTAAGCAAATTGTATCACTACCATAGGAGATAAAATGTCAAAACCATTCCCCAGTCTAAAATACAGTCCTCATTTCCCATCATGCTTGCTGGTCTGAGTAATTTGTTAAGGTAGCTATTTTATGTTACAAAATGCAATTGTTACTTTTTGTTTATGTTTATGTCTGTTGAGGTTTATGTCGGTAATTTTCATTCTTTTGCTGGTTTATTGTTTTAACCATCGGTGAAGCAGCTGTTATGTTTCTTGACCCCAGCTGTATGTTGCATGTTTTTGTGCTTGTCCTTTAATTATTTATAATGTCATAAGGGAATTGACATAGCTGAGAGCTGCCTCCCGGCTCACATTCCATGCTGCTTGCCACAATATCATTTTTCTCTATTTTCAACAATCATTTGGTGACCCCGGAAATGATCTCACATCCCCTTTGGGGTCCCAACCCCCAGGTTGAGAACCACTGCTTTGAATTTTTAATTAACACCTTAAACAGTGAGTATAGGTTGTGTGTACTATAGCTCTGTATATGATGGAGTTGTGGGTTGGTTGTTGGAATTAATTTTTTGAAGAATAATGAAAAGGAATGTTTAAAGTGCCACACTGTCCACAAAGTTACAATACAGCTTGTAGAAGATGTTAATCATTCTTATACCAGATCAAATTTCAACATGAATATCAAATGATAATATAAAAAAGCAGTAACCCTGTAAATAGTTAAATATGACTCACAAAGTACCACATCATTGATCTGGATAAATAGTAGTCTTAGGTGTCCATCTAGTGGCAAAAACATAGACATACAGTATTGAAAAAATACCTTGACTTCAAGGGTGTAAGCAGAGATACAGTAGGGTAACAATGAGCCTTAAAACTCATATTGTTTGAAACGTTTGGACACCAGTTATATCTCATTTATTAGAAATAACATTAGTGTATAATTAGTCATTTTTGATATGAAATGAAACATCTCAGCAGACTCACTGACAAAACTTCATGAAGCTGCAATAAAACAGTTTATCATATTCTAAGCTGTACATTAAACATTTATAATAAATTTCAGCACAACTTCTTTTCATTTTCTGAAAGAAATCCTGACAGGTCTAATAAATACACCAGGATATGGCCCTGGGATAAAAATAATTTTCTACAAAAACATCAAGTCAAGTATGCAGAGAAATGCAATGTGAATCAGTGAAGCCTTGAACTGGACCAAGACAAAGGGACATGCATGAAACTGTAGCATATTATAAACTTGCGAATAGTGATTCCATGACAAATGGTCAGGATAAGGGAGCAGGGTAATATTTCAATTTGATAAATTTTGGGGCGGGAAGAGAATACAATTCTCATGTTTTTAACATTGTATCAGGAATTTGTACTATTAGAGCTCCAGCATTTAAAAAATATAATTACTGTTCAGACATGGACTGTGAGAGAATTAGATCCTGTCAGGGACATCTTACACATTACACATTGCAAATTGTTAATAATGTAAATATTCAACAATACTAAGCTTTTCATAAACCTTATGTCTTCCTTATTCCCAGTGGTGGACAGTAACAAAGTACATTTACTTGAGTACTGTACTTAAGTACAGTATCTGTACTTTACTTGAGTATTTGTATTTTTGGAAACTTATGACTTTCACTCCACTACATTTCAAAGACAAATATTGTACTTTTGACTCCACTACATTTCTAGGGAAGTTGTTGTTACCCATTACTTTTAAGCAGAGCTTTGAAATCAGCTGTTGTTGTTTTTTCTTTTCTAAGATGCAATTAGCCACACAGTGTGTTCCTCACAGAAGGAAACCAATCACAGTACCTGCTCTCAACTGGGATTGATGTAAAAGTGGAAATCAGTCATCCAGGCGCTCTGTAACAAGAACAAGCAAGCTCTCCCTCTTTCATTCAAACAAAACTCTGTAATGGTGATGGTGGGGAAAGACAAAATTAAATCTCAAGATGTTATAATTAGAAAAAGAGAAGCCATTCCAGGTAGGTTTTTAATGTTGGATTGTTTATATCGGGGTGAAAAATACCACATGATTAATGTATATACTGCTCCTGGAGAACATTTGGAGAACTCCTTACAGTTGGCTTCAGTCTAATTTTATGTGGTGATTTTAATACAGTTACATCCGGAAATGACAACAGCTGTCCCTTTTGTTTTTGATTGTATTTCTATGCTGAAGACTTTGTGTAGCAGAATGGTTCTACAAACAAGTCAGTGCATCATTAGATGGTTTCAGAGTTACAAGCTTCTGTAAATGCATCATGAAAACAATACAGCAATGTACTGATATTAGAAAATGTACTTTGCACTAACCATGTAAAATGTACTAGCACACACATTGGAATTTATTGCTTCAACTGACTACATTCACCATCAATGCTTACTAGACATCCAAATGAAAAGTTCTGAATTTTCCCTTTAACTATATCAAATCAACTGAGCACCAACATGCAGTCCTGGGACTGGTTCTGGCTTCTTTACTCCTCTCTGATGGCAAACTGAATATCTTTGAGTACTGGACGAGACAAAACATTTGAGGATGCCATTTTCTGAACCAATCAACCAATAAAATAATTGACAGATTAATCAATATAAAAATAACCGTAATTGCAGCCCTAATCGTGTCCCTCAAACTTACTGAAAATCAGTTCTTACATAACACAAAAACATATGAATGTGAACTTCATAAGCTTGGGGTAGCCTCAGTGATGATCTTCAGTGAGGCTGGTGTGAGATGCAGGGAAGGTGAAAACATTTCTCATTAAATGACCATCAATAATGTTAAAGGAGAAATTAGTGCTACATTTGCTGTAACAAATCATTAGACATCAGTGAAACATCTTGAAATACTCACTTCTCTGACAACTCCCTCTGAAATTTCTATTCCAAACTAATACCTTTTTTTTTTTTTTTTACACCAGTTTCATGTAAATTAGAGTTCAAATCAATAATGAATATTCACCAAATGATTAAGTGTTTATGGGATGTAAGAAATCATTCATAAATTTGTAGAGTGTGTATTTATGGTGCAGTGAGCTTTTGTTTTCAGGACAAGGGCTTCATTTTACATCGTCAAACAACTGAGAGTTATAATCAGCTGATCAGCTTACAGTAGTATGGGGAGGAGCCATAGGTCGTACGTTACATTTTTTTTCAACCTATTTATTGTACAGTCTGTGGCTCCAACTCAGTATTTGGACAGCTGTAATTTTATGTTGCAGAACACAGGAGTTGCTGTTCTAACGTTGCTGTAAACTGTTAGTTTGTTTGTGCTACTGTGTGATTTCAGTGAATCCGAACTAACCCTTTAAAACACCAAAGTCACACAAGAACAGCAGTGACAAACCAGCAGCTCCTGTCTTCTGCAACGTAAAAATGAATGTTTTTTGCTGGAAGAGTCTGCTGGCTTTGGAGAGACCAATATCTGGATCACATAACAGCAGTTTCTAATTAGAAAAGTCTGTCCTGACTCTTCAGATTTCCTGCAGATGGCAGTACACTTGTTACATGCAATTAGTTCTAATCTGACAAAGCAGACACTGCCTCTCATATTGGCTGGTTAAACTTATATGTCCCCCAGTAATGTTAATCCCTGCTACAGTCTTACATCTAGGACAGGACTCTGAAACCAGCAGGCTTTTTGTTGGAGATGTTTCATCCTGTCCTTTAATTTTCATTAAAGACTTTAGTCCAAGTTTATATCCTTTGATTGCTAAGGGCATCTCTCCCATTTCTGCTAACAGAGAAGATACTGGAGTCGCTCAAAATGCTCCACTACATATTCTAAGGTCTTTAGCTTGTACTATGTCAGTTTTTTAATCATCCATAAACCATACATCATTGTTTCTTTATCATTTAATCACCACTAAGATACTTTTAGAAAATATGCTGCTCTCATAACAGCAGAATTATACGGTTGGAATAACTTGGTGCGACATAAAGATTAAAAAGGTAAAACAAATTTTTAAACTAAATGAATATGCAGTAAACTCTTTTAATAATTCCTCTCTGCCCGCCATGACTGTTCCTCTGATGTGATTTCCATATTCATACCTGTCTATTTTTTCTCTCTTCCTCAGAAGAGCAGTTATAGATTATTATCAACCTGCTGCATGTTGTCACACACCATATTTACTGCACAGACTGTTTGGATGCAGAGGACGACACATCAGACGTTGGTGTAGGAAACTCATCCAGGTGGAGTCTTGCAGCTTTCACAGGTAAATTTTTGTCTAATTACCCTGTTTTTATTACATGATTAAAAAGGAAAATGAACATTAAAACTGTAACAAGCAGACAACTTTTGGATTAAACCATTTTTTAAAGTATGAAATTAATAAATAACAAAGTAGTATTATGGTTTAGACCAGGGGTAGGCAATTATCTTTCATGGGGGCCCACATGAGAAACTGATCGGGCTGCCATGGTGTAGACACAAATGATATAAGGTCCTAATAATGGAAAATCTCTAATAATGGAATGATCAGGAGGACACTACATAGGGCACTTCTTCTGTTGGTCACCCTTTCTGAATTGCCATGTGATGAATTGTGGACTGATATTTTGTTGGCGATGTCCAAAACTTGATGTGTTACAGAGTACCAAGCAGGCTGCATACAGGTTGCAACAACAGTAGCAGTAAAGTAGAAGAAGCAATACCAATGAACACAGCACTGACCCCATTTAGAATAAAGGTCTGATAACGCTTTAATGGCAAGCAAAATGCTTTTGACTGTTTGTGGTAGATTTGTAATTTGCAATATTTCCATGATGGGCCACATGAAACCTTTCAGTCTGGTGTAGACATTTAGATAAATAGATATACTGTATATAGATATATAGAGAGATGTGTGCAGTTCTCCAGGAAATGATGACAGCTGAGATATGCAAAAGAGTTTTGTGTGTGGTGACAAAGTGCTTATTCATGAAAAGTCTCCAGCAGGAGTTGTGGAACCGAAGACAGTTTACAGTCACAACACAATAACTTCAAGTTGTAGTTCGTTTTTAGCATTTATTGACAGGAGACAGTAGAGACAGACAGGATATGAGGACACACAGAGAGATGGATGACATGCAGCAAAGATCTCTGCAACATTTTCATGCTAAAATGTTGGGTTATAACAAAATTCTGTCAAATTGTGTTTGGCCAGCATCATGGCTCCTCAGGGTATGAGCTTACCTTTTTTTCAGCCCTGTGCGTCCTTTTATCCCACAATACAGTGAGACAAAATATAAGGTATGAATTACAACACATATGGTTTATATACACTTCTGACAGCAAACTGTGTGGTTAATTTAGTTTGTTCTTCCATATATAGAGGCAAGTAAACTCAAAACAAATGGTTCTCATATTTTCTCTAGTTACAGAGCAAGTTAGATATATATGCATTTGCAGTTTCCCGCCTCAGACATTTAGTTACAGTGTAACTATAGGAAAACCACAGGGTACACGGATCTTTATCTAAAGCACTGTTAGTTCTTTCCCCATTACCTTTAGTTACAGGGTAATGCAGTAACTTGTGGGCTATAATCTAAATATTCCCAAAACTTGTTCTCTGTCCATAACTTGACCTCTCAAACAACAGGTTTCACTCAGAATGGAAGACTTCTACATTTGCACCAACTCACAGGAAAAAATCAGCAATATCACCTTCAACCACCATAATGACAGCAGCATCTCTGGCTCTGAATATAACAAAAAAGCTGAATTCATCATGAATGTGGCAACATGTACAATCATTGGTGTTGGTATTCCTTTGACCCTCGTGGCCATCTATGCTCTTTATTCTCAGGTATGTTCGTTATGACAGATTTATTTTTTTACCATCTGTGTCATGTGTCTGCCATGCAGTCTGTTGATATCTGTCTATAAAGGATCTTGATCTGGCTGATAACATGTATGCTTATATTGCACAAAAACTGAAAGCTGCTCCTGAACCATGTGGAGTACATACATGATCTCTCTTGAAAGGTTAGCACTCAGAGTCACTGTAAGTGCCACTGGCATTGAGTATTACAATTTTTAAAAGATGAAATAAGATTTTTTTTTTCTTTCTGAGGGTATGTCCAGGCTTTTTGACTGTTGACTGTAGCTGCTGAAGTATAAACAATGTATGGCTGGTAAGTTTTTTTGGGGGGATTTTTGCATTTATTTATAAAATAGCTCAAGATGACACGCAGCAAAAGGGCTGCAGATGGAAGCCGAGCCGGCGGCCGCTGCAGAGGACTGATAGCCTCAGTACATGGGGTGCACACTCCACTAACTGAGCTATAGGGGCGCACCATTTTGTGCATTTTGAGAGTATATATGGTATATTGCATGAGGATATGTTTACAGAGTCATCATACAGTTCTAAAGTGCACAGTAGATGGATACCACTTAAAGGTGCAGCAGAGCTAAGTGTGCTGACACCTGACTGCGCAGACTGGCACTGGGGATGTGGAATGTCAACTGATGGGGAAGGAGCTGGTGAGGGAGGTGAAGCGATACCAACAAGATGTAGTTGGGCTCACCTCTACACGCAGCGCTGGCTTTGGAACCAAGCTCCTGGAGAGGGCCTGAACTCTCTCTTTGTCTGGAGCTTTCCAGGGTGCAGAGTAGCCAGCCTTCTTGGAGTCTCTGGGTGGTGTTCTGGAAGGGATGCCATTTTGGAACTCTCCTGGGGGACCTCAATGCCCTCGTGGGTCATGATGGAGGAACCTGGAGGGGGGTGTTTGGTGAGAATGGCCTACCTGATTTTAACCAGAGTGGTGTCTTGTCATTGCACTGCTGTGCTAGTTGTGGATTGGCCATAACAAACAACAGAACTTCTGGTTGAGGCTCCTGCGCCCCGGGCAAGGCATAGGACATGGAATCTAAAGGAACATGGTCAAAGCTCCCATTGCAGTCACTTTTCATTTAGTGTCATCATCAATTAACACATTTTGGTTTGCTGACATGCTACATTTTTATTAGCTCTGATATTTCTGACACCTCAAAGAAGAATTTGATGAAAAATGCATAAATGTCTCAACTGTTTGTTTACTTTTATCAATGTTTTCCTGCAGGTACAAAATGATCATGTTGGTCCGATCTACGTCATCAACCTTCTCATCTCTGACCTAATTCAGTTCTGCTGCATGATTGTTTGGGTGGTACCAACTGTGGAGCAGAAGATATTTGTTATCTTCAGTTATATTTACTACGCTGGTCTGGTGGTCAGTGTTTGCTTCATGATGTGTGTTGCTGTGGAAAGGTAGCTATCTACTTCTGTGTCTCACCATTATATTACTATATAATTCTGAAGCTCCTCAAAGACTATGTGTCCATCTTGTATTACAGGTATTTAGTCATCGCCTGCCCACTGTGGTACCGCTGCCATTGCCAAAACATCAAGAGATCTGTGGGGGTCTGTGTCCTGGTCTGGGTCCTTGATCTTGTCGTTGTCCTCATTTTCTATTTCTGGGTTTCATATAAAGTCAGATTCATTTTCTTTAGCATCTTCCTCCTCCTTCCATTCCCACTGTTCATATTCTTCTTAAGTGGGACCCTCAAAACTTTGTCCACTTCGATCTCAGTCCCCTCTGATGAAAAACGACAAATTGTAGCAGTTTTGGTTCTGGTGCTGCTTATTTACACACTGCTTTTCCTGCCCAACATTATTTCAAACCTGGCAGATGGAGTCAGCTCTAACTACACCCTTGAAAAACTGTCTTTCATGTTTCTTAGGTTGAGTCCTCTTGCAGACTTGACTCTGTATTTTTTCATGAGGAAAGGGGCCATGGACAAGCTTTTGTCCTCTGTGTGTTGTTGCAGTATGGAATACCCCAACACAAATCAACTAAGCCAGGCCGTGAACAGTGGTTTGACACAGACTGCAGATATGTGAGAAAACAACCCTGAGCTCCGCCTCCAAAATTGGGAAATGCTGAAATTGTACAACCAAATTATAGCTAAACAAAAAGTAAATTATATTAACTATTGGACATCTACCACAAACACTCAAGACAAACTAAACAGACAGTACATGGTGGCAAACTAACTGACCATGGTGACTGATCAGAAACTGACAGACAATATGTACAGACTCAGTGATCACAGCCTGGCTGTAGACACAGGCGCAACACAGGCAGAGCTGGCTGCATAGAGAAGACAGGCTGTGTCAACTGTGTCCACAGAGACAACATATAGTACATGTCACAGCAAGGGACAAACACAACAACACATGATAAATGTTGTTAATTTTCCTCATAGCTCACATTGTTTCACACCATTGTTTTTTATGATTTTGTGATTGTATAATACTAAGCTTCTTGATTGATTGATTGATTGATTTGAATTGATTAATTTATTCTAAAGAAAAAGAAATCATTTCAATGCACAGTAGACCTATGGCACACACACACACACACACACACACACACACACACACACACACACTAGATTGGCATAGCCAATTATCAATTATCAATCCTTCATGAATACACACACTCAAATACATGTTTCTTGACTTTTTTTCATTCTATTATTAATTGTGTCATTCACAATGTTTCGTCAATATTGTTTATATGACATTCAAGCTTGTTGAACTGAATTGAGAAATGTAGACAAATAGAAAGCATAGAGAATATTATGGATATTATTATTATTATTATTATTATTATTATTATTATTATTATTATTATTATGGTTTTATGAACTGAGCTCATTATAGCACCACACCATCATGTTCCTAACTGCCCAAACTCTCTGAAAACATCTGATGTGCGTATGATGTACGCTTGTTGTTTTTAAATGGCTGAATGTGCACAAAAAGCATTATGAGGCCTCTGACCGACCTCCGACTTGTTTTGATTTTGGAGTACCTGCTTGGAGAGAGCAAAAAACAATTTAAAAAAAAAAGGCATTTAGGTTGCAGTCGCACCTAAAACTAGTTTTTAAAAAAATGTGATATGGACTTGCAGCAGAGTGAGATGGAGTGACCATCATTAATAATTGAGAGGGAGGGAGAGAGAGAGGGAGTGTTGATGTGATATAAACTTTTTTGCTCATGAATCCTGATGTTACTGTACAGTTCTGTGGCTTTTACACTGCAGACTGGAGACTCTGTTAACAGTTAATTAACAGTTAAACAAACACACAGATCTGTGTTATATAAACTCATCTCACTAAATTAAAGTCAGATGACGTGTCCAGGCACCGTCTCTCCTCTTCATCTCCTCTGTGTGTGTTGGTGATCAGTTTGCTGTCTGCTGTCATGTAAGACGTCTCAAACTGTTGTAAATAGCTATTAATAACTAAGTTATCCTGGCTGGATAATACAATATCCATTGGACACCATTTAGTCATTTTAGAAAGGTGAGGATTTTCCTTTCTTCTACAGGACAATGTTTTATCAAAGAAATGAATTATTAATAATAACACTAAACAAATGAAGAGGTGCATATAAATAGCTGCAGTGCACCAGAGGAGCATTTATTGACACGAGCATCAGTTATCACTTTCAGCGTGTTTGGGTCTGTAATATTTATTATTTTGACTGTTGTTTATATGTTTAACACAGGGAGAGCATCATAAGTCTTTACTTTCCTTTTTTAGTCTTATACACATTTTAATTCATTGTTTTGTTTTGTTTTTTGCCTTTATAACTAATGTTTGTATTTTGTTAGCATTTTAAAATAATGTATATCTATCTGTTTTATAATATGAGTTTTATTGTTGATGCTTTAGTGGTAGGCATGCAAAAGGTTGGTTAGGTTGTGATTCAGATAAAATCTTATATCACAGTCAGTGTAATTTTATTTGAAACATTTCCCAAAATTCCGATGACAAATGTGTTTCTAGACAAAAATGTAACTGTCTGCATTTGATTAACTCACTGAACGAATAAATGATGAAGCTCAACCCTGCTGTTACCAGGGAGGAGTTTTCATGACATGATGTGTCATTGACACAGACCTGAGCTTCATCATTTTAGCTGCAGTTCTGGTGGCTGGCCAATAGAGGGCGCTAGTCTAGGGCAACGTCCAACCACTCCTCTAGACCTTCACTGAATAACAATCATTCGTAACTTTGAAATATATATGGTGTAGTTTTTTTATGAGCAAGATAAATATTGTATAGTAAGCGAGTAAAATGTACAATCTGCCAAAAAAAAAAGAAAGTTAGTTCCATTCAGCTAAAGGGTCAGGCCCATTAGCCAGCAGCTGTTTTCATGTGCTAACTACACCCCCCACCCTACTACAAGTGCCAAGAAGCAAGGCTCAAATGGGGGGATTTCTGTGAGCATATATACATGTGCATTATGTCTGTTGTTCTGATCGACCAGTGACAGTTATTTATAAAGGTGTCTGCATGTTGTCAGGAAATGGTGACAGCTGAGATATGCAAAGAGTTTTGTGTGTTGTGAAAATGTAGTTATTATTAGAATTCCCTTGAAACACAGGCAGACACCAGTAGCTTTCTCGCCACTGGTTCATTTGGTTCCTTTGTTCCCAAATCCACCATGAAAACTCATTGGCTGCATGCTGCTGCAAAAAGGGAACTACAGGTGACATCTATCTACCTGCAGAAAACTGTTCAACTGGTGACTTACTGGTGCTGTCGCCCAATAGCCACATCCACGCACGAGCAGCCAACAAGAGTCAAGCAACTTCAAAATAAAAGCACTGGTACTTTGCAAATTAAAATGGTAATTACAGGAGAAATGCAACTTACATTAGGTCTTGTGAATATATGTTCCTTTAATATTTCTTTTTTACAGGTTTTATACATTGATACATTGATTACAGTTTTTAGACAGTTATGAGTGTGCTATTCAATATCTACAATGTTGCATTAAGAATAATCATGCTAAGTAGGACAAAGTGTAGTCACGTACACCGAGCAGAACGACAGGATGTAAACACAAAATATACTGCTTTAACAGGTAAAAATAGGAACTGTGTTAAAACCACATGAGAAAAATATGTCTATCATTTAGGGGTCAGACGTAGGTGAGAGGATATCAGACAGGAGCTGTTTGTGCATATGTTTCCAACTTGACTTCCTCGAAACAGGGCGCCAACACAGCTGAGCGAGGCGCGTGCACCCTGTTGCTGAGAGGAAGTAACCAATCAACACACTCCACCAGCGGGCCAACAGCCATTTGGAAGAGAGATCTACCTACATTCTCTAGTTTGACTCTGTATAGTATAAAACAACTGGGTCAGGATAGAATAGGCAGTCAGACTTCGTGAACTGACAAATACTCTGTTGCTGTCAGGGAATAGAAGATCTCGACCCAGAGCTCTGTATACTGAACTTTGATTGCTGGAATAAATACTGATCGAAACCGGATATCTTCTCCTATTGCTTCATTAACCAACACGCAGAACTCGCTCACACATATGATGATTTTAATGGACTAGAATGAGCACGAGTTCAACAGTCTTAACATTATGTTTCATAGAAAAAGTAAACAAATTATGCAAATATTATAAACTATACAAGTGTAAATGCACATGTGCTTTCAGCGGGCGGTCATTGTTGTGGGATGAGTGTCGTCAGTGTTCCTGTGTCACCTGGTTGGGGCTTGTTTCATGGTGGTGGCCTGCTCACTGTACGTTATCCCTTACTTAAAGCGATAGTTCACCCAAAAACGAGAATTAATTCAATATCTACTCACCCCTGTGCTGATGTGAGGATGGGTGAAGATCTCCAGTTCACAAAACACTCCTGGAGTTTCAGCGGGAAACAGCGTTGCAGCCAAATCCAGAACAAATGAAGTGAATGGTGACCAGTTTTAAAATGTAAAAAAAAAGAACACGCAAGAAAAAAGAAAAGAAAATGTCTCCATACTGCTTGTGTGGTGTAATCCAAGTGTCTGTAAGCCACAACATTAAAATTTGACCCCAAAAGACGCCATTTACACCATGTTTTTAGCCTAAATGTCAACTGTAGCCTCTTAGACCGGAGTGACGGTCCTCTAATCTCCTAATTTATCTGTTCTATGTGTTGTATTTCTGTCATGCAGCAGGTAGCTGGAGGCAGAGTTCATCACAGTAGTGATGCTGCTCTCTTCCTCAGTCCAGGTGGAGCTCTTCTCTCCTGCACGTCTTTGTCTGATTCATACAGTTCAACATGACCTCCTAACACCACACATTCTCTTTTGTCATGGAGGTCATAATATGGAGAAAGTACAGTATTTCTCTCTGAGATGTAGTAGAGGAAATCAAGTAGCATACAATGGAAATACTCAAGTACAAGCACCTCAACACTGGACTCAAGTACTTGAGTAAATGTACTGAGTTCATTTCCAACACTGTCGATCCTCTACAACCTCAACAAACAACACCAAAAATATCCAGTCTGCTCCGTCCATTATTGTTTTATAATCCAAGAGGCAAACAGATATTAATCACAACTGAGATGCTGAGCTGAGATGAAAAATGCTGCTCTCATGACAGCAAAATAAGAAGCTTGAAAAAATTTGGTGCAACATAAAGATGAAACCAGTAAAACAAATGCTTTAACTAGATTAATATACAGAAGATAGGCTTTGAGTGTTCTTATTCTTTCCTGCTGATCATGACTGTTCCTCTGATGTCATTTCCATATTCATACATGTCTATATTTTTTCTCTTCCTTAGAAGAGCAGTTACAGATTGTTATCAACCTGTTGCATGTTGTCACACACCATATTTACTGCACAGACCGTTTGGATGCAGAGGACGACACATCAGACGTTGGTGTAGGAAACTCATCCAGGTAGAATCTTGAAGCTTTTAGAGGTAAATTTTGGCAGATTACTTTTCTTATATGTAGAGATGATTAAAAACAATAAAAGAAGTGCAAACTTTCATGAAAATGAATATTCAACTGTAACAAGCAGACAGCTTTGGACTGTGGGTGTACAGAATACACAAAAAACAAAACAAAAAACAAACAAACAAAAAAAAAGGATTTGTGTACCAAAAGCTGTCAGACAAAATCTGTTGGATTCTTGCCAGATAGGATGCAAATTCCACCCACTGCTGGGGCTAAAAAAGTGACACTCATTGACCTCAAGGCAAAAAGAAACAAGTTTATGTTTTTGCAATTATCTTGAAAACATTTGAGCGTAGACTCAAAATTCTTTCACCATTTTAATCAGTCAGCTCATCTGCATCTTTTATCAAAAGTCTTCTGCTTTAAAAATGTCAACTTTTATGGTTTCTGTCTTGATTTTCACAAACTTGTCTTAGACTGTTGAACCAATCATCCTAAAAATGAGTCAGCATCATCTACAGACTTTGATGATGTAAAGTTATCAGAGGAATATTGATTTTTCAATCCTTTTGGAATTAATGAGCCAATCTGGTTTTTGTCAAAATAGCAGATTTTCAGAAATTTGCAAGAACTCAAGACATGCATTGAGAAATCAACGTGAAAATGTTGATATCAGGACCGTTCACTAAGCTAATGTATTCAAGTGCATTGTGTTTTACTTGTACTGAGCGCCACAGATTTGAAAAGTGTATGAAAATATGAAAAATCAATTAACATCTGTGTCTCTTTTATATCTCTCTTTTATTTTAAATGTTACCAAACTGTTCAAATTGTGTTCAGATCAGTGAAACTGCAGTGATATTTAATGTCTTCCTGTAATTTGTTGTGTGCACAACATTTTTCATTACATCTCATTTTTTTCTTAAATATTTCACAAAAATATTTGAGGAAAGAGAAGCAGGTCGATGTGTGATTTTTTTCAGAGTTGCGGCCCTAACAGTTAAATTTGTGTGAAGTTTTAAAGTTTTGTCACGTCCCTCTCTGATTTTCTGCTTGTGAGCTTCTTCCTGGCTCAGCAGTCAGTGGGCGGAGTCAGAGAGGACGCCAGGAAAGTGTATTTTTTTGTTGTTTTTGTGTGAACTTCAGTGATGTCACTGAACAATGTTTGTTAGATATTAAGAACTTGTTCTCTGTCTATAACCTGATCTCTCAAACAGGTTTCCCTCTGAAGAATGGAAGATTTCTACATGAACATCACCTCACAGGACAACAGCTATGATGACAACATCACTGAGTATAACAAAAATATTAAATTCATCATGGATGTGGCGACATCCATATACATTTGTATCAGCCTTCCTCTGACCCTTGTAGCCATCTACACTCTTTACTCTCAGGTATGTAGATTATGACTGAGATTTATATCATGTGTCTGTTGTACAGTCTGACTGTCTGTTTGTAAAGGATGTTGATCTGACATCATAATTAAAGTTTACATGCAGTTGATTGGACACTAAACACATGTAGTTTAAATGTGTGGCTTCAAGAACATTCCAGAAACATTTCAAATTATGTCGACATTCATGGTTGATGTTTTTCATTTTTAGTGAAATGTCTCGACAGCTGCTGGATGGTTTGACATAAATAATGATACAGACATTCATGGTGTCCAGAGGTTGAATCATAATAACTTCTGTGATCCTGTGACTTTTCATTTAGCGCCATCATCAGGTCAATATGTTGCTTCATCAGCCTCAGATGGACTTTGAGTTTACTGCAAATTAGCAGATTTTAGTAACATGGTAAACATAATCTGCTAAATATTTCTGACATCACAAAGGAAAGTTTGATGAAAAATGCATAAATGTCTCTGACTACAACTGCTGGGTGGATCAAGAAGACATATGTGGGAGGAGGTGGAGTTCTGTGATCCTGTGACTTTTCATTTAGCGCCATCATCAGGTCAATATGTTGCTTCATCAGCTTCCGATGTATTTTACGTTGCTAATTCTCAAATTTTAGCATGCTAACATGCTAAGCTAAGATGGCAAATGTGGTAAACATGGAGTTCAGAACATGTTTACAACTCTTTGTTTACTTTTATCAATGTTTTCCTGCAGATACGAAAAGATCATGTTGCTCCGATCTACGTCATCAACCTTCTCATCTCTGACCTCATTCAGGTCTGCTGCATGATTGTTCGGGTGGCAACGACTGAGGGTCAGAAGATATTTCAAATCTTCCGTTATATTTACCTCTCTGCTCTGATGGTCAGTGTTGGCTTCATGGTGTGCATCGCCCTGGAAAGGTAACTATCTGTCTGTCCAGTATGTGTGAAGCTACTTCTGTGTCTCACCATTATGTTACTATATAATTCTGAAGCTCTTCAAAGACTATGTGTCCATCTTGTATTACAGGTATTTGGTCATCGCCCACCCACTGTGGTACCGCTTCAGACGAACCATCAAGATGTCTGTGGGGGTCTGTGTCCTGGTCTGGGTCCTCCCTTCCGTCGTTGTCCTCATTTTTAATTTCTGGTTTCCATATCAGGTCATGAAAATCATCTTCAGCCTCTTCCTCCTCCTTCCCCTCCCACTGTTCATATTCTTCCTGGTTGGGACCCTCAAAGCCCTGTCTGCTTCCATCTCTGTCCCCTCTGATGAAAAACGACGGATTGTGGGAGTTTTGGTTCTGGTGCTGCTGATTTACACACTGCTGTTCCTACCTAACATTATTTTGTGCTATGATGATACACTTTACAAACTGTCTTTCATATTTCTTAAGGTGAGTCCTCTTGCAGACTTGACTCTGTATGTTTTCATGAGGAAAGGGTCCATAGACAAGTTTTTGTCCTCTGTGTGTTGTTGCAGAATGGACAGTGATGATACCAACAGTCCATCAGTATGAATGATGACAACATTTACACAGTCAGCTTCATGTAGGCAGAGAAAGAGAGAGAGAGAGAGAGAGAGAGAGAGAGAGAGAGAGAGAGGAAGGAGAAGAGGAGAACATAGAGGAGATGAACCTCAGGACCAGCTGGCTGAGGAGACTCCTCTCCAACAGCACAAGGCCTGAGGACAGACCTCAGACAATCTGGCCCAACCAAATTATAGCTAAACAAAAAGAAAATTACATTAACTATTGGACATCTACCATAAAAACTCATGGTGGAAAACTAATTGACCACAGTGACTGATCAGAAAGTGACAAAGATAATAAATATGTACAGACCAGCTCAAAGTTCACACAGAGCAGGGGAGACCACACAGGTCATTAGGGCTAAAGTAAAAATGAAATTATAAAACTAATATTTAAATATATGTAAACAATCTGGTGAAAGATGTAAATCAATAGTGTCAGTGGTGTAGTGAGTGCTTAGGTACGGTGAATGTGTGATGCAGCTGAGCTGGACTGACATCCAGCCCTTTATACAGACTGTCAGGCTCAATCAGGAAGAGTTGACTCAGGTGCAGCTCGTCCTCCAGCCACACCTCTGCCAGTCTGCCTGCCTCCTGCAGAGGAGCAGAGAGAAAGCAACAGAAACCACAAGAACAACCACCAAAGCTTGAGAGGTCATCATCCTCCCCTCATAAGAGTCAATGAAACGAGTTAAAGAAAGAATGAAAGAAGAAAATGAGATAGACCATGCACAATTAAGTAAATAACAAAGTAGTATTACTGTTTCAGGAATGGAGTAGATATATATTTATACAAATAAGGGGTAATTCTTCTTCTTCTTCAGACAGGACATGAGGACATGCTCTTTAATTACCATGTTATTTACGTAACAGCACCATTTATTCATGTATTTCTAGTCTTTTTTCCCCTTTGTTTGGTTGCTTGTATACTCCTGTTTACATGTGTCTGTTATTTACATTGTGCTAAGTGCTGCTAAACAAATAAATAACTGCTCACAAAAGTAGATTTTTAAAGTTAATAAAAGTGCAGGTTTTATTTTCACTGTGTGTTTCATGTACTTACTTACTCTGTGGTAGAAGATCTATATAGAGAGGAGATGTTGTGTTCCCTCATTTATAGCTGTGCTACTTTACACCACTAGGCAGCGCTGTTTTAAAGCAGACTGAATGGACGCACCTGCCGAGACAAAGAGATTTAGTTTTTGCCGCCTGTTTCAGTAAACAGCTGTTACTAAAGACTATGACATTCTTTAATTCTTGAGTCCACGCTGCAGGTGTCAGGCATGAAGAATAATAGAATAGAAACAGCTTCTCTCAGATGGTCTCGTTTGCTCATGTAGGTCATATAGAGCATCATTATTAAACTGAGATGGTTTCATAACCTGTTAAAAACACACTGGCTTTAATGTGAAAAGTGAGGAGAAACTACAGCAGTCAAATAAATGCTGTGGGACACGACGGTTCTCTGATCCGTCTGATTATGTGGTTGGAAAAATTTGGTGCAACCAAGAATGAAGGTAAAACAAACCCTTAAACTAGATTCATATACAGTGGTGTGAAAAAGTGTTTGCCCCCTTCCTGATTTCTTATTTTTTTGCATGTTTGTCACACTTGAATGTCTCACATCATCAAACAAATTTAAATATTAGTCAAAGACAACACAAGTAAACACATAATGCAGTTTTTAAGTTTTTAAATCCAAACCTACATGGCCCTGTGTGAAAAAGTGATTGCCCCCCCTGTTAAAAAATAACCTAACTATGGTTTATCATACCTGAGTTCAATTTCTCTAGCCACACCCAGGCCTGATTACTGCCACACCTGTTCTCAATCAAGAAATCACTTAAATAGGACCTGCCTGACAAAGTGAAGTAGACCAAAAGATCCTCAAAAGCTAGACATCATGCCGAGAGAAAGAAATTCAGGAACAAATGAGAAAGAAAGTAATTGAGATCTATCAGTCTGGAAAAGGTTATAAAGCCATTTCTAAAACTTCGGGACTCCAGCGGTGAACCTTCCCAGAAGTGGCCGGCCGACCAAAATTACCCCAAGAACGCAGTGACGACTCATCCAAGAGGTCACAAAAGACCCCACAACAACATCCAAAGAACTGCAGGCCTCACTTGCTTCAGTTAAGGTCAGTGTTCATGACTCCACCATAAGAAAGAGACTGGGCAAAAATGGCCTGCATGGCAGAGTTCCAAGACGAAAACCACTGCTGAGCAAAAAGAACATTAAGGCTCGTCTCAATTTTGCCAGAAAACATCTTGATGATCCCCAAGACTTGTGGGAAAATACTCTGTGGTCTGACAAGACAAAAGTTGAACTTTTTGGAAGGTGTGTGTCCCATTACATCTGGTGTAAAAATAACACCGCATTTCAGAAAAAGAACATCATACCAACAGTAAAATATGGTGGTGGTAGTGTGATGGTCTGGGGCTATTTTGCTGCTTCAGGATCTGGAAGATTTGCTGTGATAAATGGAACCATGAATTCTGCTGTCTCCCAAAAAATCCTGAAGGACAATGTCCGGCCATCTGTTCGTGACCTCGAGCTGAAACGAACTTGGGTTCTGCAGCAGGACAATGATCCAAAACACACCAGCAAGTCCACCTCTGAATGGCTGAAGAAAAACCAAATGAAGACTTGGGAGTGGCCTAGTCAAAGTCCTGACCTGAACCCTATTAAGATGTTGTGGCATGACCTTAAAAAGGCGGTTCATGCTCAAAAACCCTCCAATGTGGCTGAATTACAACAATTCTGCAAAGATGAGTGGACCAAAATTCCTCCACAGCGCTGTAAGAGACTCATTGCAAGTTATCGTAAACGCTTGATTGCAGTTGTTGCTGCTAAAGGTGGCCCAACCAATTATTAGGTTTAGGGGGCAATCACTTTTTCACACAGGGCCATGTAGGTTTGGAGTTTTTTTCTCCCTTAATAATAAAAACTTTCATTTAAAAACTGCATTTTGTGTTTACTTGTGTTGTCTTGGACTAATATTTAAATTTGTTTGATGATGTGAAACATTTAAGTGTGACAAACATGCAAAAAAAATAAGAAATCAGGAATCAACACTTTTTCACACCACTGTATAGTATATAGGCTTTCAGTGTTCTCAATTATTCCTGCTTGTCGTGACTGTTGATCTAATGTCATTTCCTTATTCCTGTATTTTTTTATCTTACTTCCTCAGAAGAGCAGTTATAGATTATTATCAACCTGCTGTATGTTGTCACACACCATATTTACTGCACAGACTGTTTGGATGCAGAGGACGACACATCAGACGTTGGTGTAGGAAACTCATCCAGGTGGAATCTTGAAGCTTTTACAGGTAAATTTTTTCATGTTGTTTTTTATTATATGTAGAAATGATTAAACACAATAAAAGAACTGCAAACTTTCATGAAAATGAATATTTGAATTGTAACAAGCAGACAGTTTGGACTGTAGGTGTACAGAATACTGCTGTGAAGCCAAAATGATATCATTTGGATTTTTCTTACTCTCTTCCTTTAAATTGTAAAAATTACAAGTTTAGAATTGAATGGCAAAGCAACAAAAAAAACCAAAAAAGATTTTAGAAAATATAGAAAAAGTATTTAGAATAAGATACAGCATTCACATTGAAGTAGGAAATCAATAACAACATGTTAGTAGACAGTAAGTTATTTATCGAGATGTTTGCATGATGACAGCTGAGATATAGAAAAGAGTTTTGTGTGTTGTGACAAAGTGATCATTGATGAAAAGTGAAGGAGTCACTTAAAGATCCAGTTAATGAATTAATAACTTTCAGTTGTAGTTAGCTGCAGAGGACGACACATCAGACGTTGGTGTAGGAAACTCATCCAGGTCTTGAAGCTTTGACAGCTAAATTTTGCCAAATTACAATTAACAAATACAATGACCACAAAGATCATTTTTGATTTTCATATTACATTTGTGGGAAGTTATTACAATTTTAAAAGCTGAAGATTTTCACCTTCCCACAAACATAACAAATCCCTGATAATGTAATAGTTATTACATTTGCATATTATAATTTCATATTATGTTTGTAGTATGCTAAAGCTATTATGTTTGAGGGATTATTACATTAAAAGCTGAAGATTTGTATTACGTTTGTGGTTTATTACATTTGTGGGCTGTTATTATGTTGTGAAGATGCTACAGGTTGTTTTTGTGTGAACTTCAGTGATGTCACTGAACAATGTTTGGTAGATATTAAAAACTTCCTCAGAGCTTCCTCTGTCTGGGGCGGCCCTATAGCTCAGTTGGTAGAGCATCTGCCCTATGTACTGAGGCTGTTAGTCCTCTGCAGCGGCTGCTGGTTTGACTCCTGCCTGCGACCCTTTGCTGCGCGTCATCCTCCCTCTCTTCACCCTGTTTCCTGTCTGCTCTTCAGCTGTCCTATCCAATAAAGGCAAAACAGCCCAAAAACATATCTTTAAAAAAAACTTGTTCTCTGTCTATAACCTGATCTCTCAAACAGGTTTCACTCTGAAGAATGGAAGATTTCTACATGAACATCACCTCACAGAACAACAGCTATGATTATAGTAACATCACCTCTGACAATGAGGACAACACAAAAGCTCAGTTCATCATGGATGTGCTGACATGTGTCATCATTGGTGTCGGCCTCTCTTCAACCCTTGTGGCCATCCGTGCTCTTTATTCTCAGGTATGTACATAATGACTGAGATTTATTCATTCTCTGTCTGTTTTATGTGTCTGTAAAGGATTTTCATCTGACATCACAATTAAAATTTATACGCATTTGATTGGAGCCTAAACACATGTAGTTTACGTTACATTATTTTTTAGTGAAATGTCTCGACAGCTGCTGGATGGTTTGACATAAATAATGATACAGACATTCATGGTGTCCAGAGGTTGAATCATAATAACTTCTGTGATCCTGTGACTTTTCATTTAGCGCCATCATCAGGTCAATATGTTGCTTCATCAGCCTCCAATGGACTTTACATTGCTAATTGGCAGATTTTAGCATGCTAACATGCTAAGCTAAGATGACAAATATGGTAAACATGGAGTTTAGAACATGTTTACAGCTGCTTGTTTACTTTTACCAACGTTTTCCTGCAGGTACAAAATAATCATGTTGCTCCGATCTACGTCATCAACCTTCTCATCTCTGACATCATTCAGTTCTGCTACATGATTGTTCGAGTGATACCAGCTGTGGATCAGAAGATAATTCAACTCTCCATTGCCATTTACTTCTCTGTGTTGACAGTTAGTATTTGCTTCATGGTGTGCATCGCCCTGGAAAGGTAGCTATCTGTCTGTCCAGTATGTGTGAAGCTACTTCTGTGTCTCACCATTATATTACTATATAATTCTGAAGCTCCTCAAAGACTATGTGTCCATCTTGTATTACAGGTATTTGGTTGTCGCCTGCCCACTGTGGTACCACTTCAGACGATCCATCAAGAGCTCTGTGGTGGTCTGTGTCCTGGTCTGGGTCCTTGCTCCTGCCGCTGTCCTCACTTTCATCTTCTCTGTTCGTTCTCAGGTCAGATATATCATCTTCAGTGTCATCCTCCTCCTTCCATTTCCACTGTTCATATTCTGCCTGGGTGGGACCCTCAAAGTCCTGTCTACCACCCGTGTCCCCTCTGATGAAAAACGACGGATTGTGGCAGTTTTGGTTCTGGTGCTGCTGATTTACACACTGCTGTTCCTGCCCAGTGTTGTTTTGTTCCTGGTATCACCAAACAAATATACCGATAACTTTACCCTCTTCAGCGTGTCTTCAATGTTGGCTAAGTTTAGTCCTCTTGCAGACTTGATTCTGTATGTTTTCATGAAGAAAGGGACCATAGACAAGCTTTTGTCCTCTGTGTGTTGTTGCAGAATGGACAGTGATGATACCAACAGTGAATCAGTATGAATGATGACAACATTTACGGCTTAAACACACCATAGCTGGAAAACACACCCTCTTCGCACACCCCACACTGGCAGACACACACCTGCTCCTGGTGGTGTGTTCTAGCCTTTACAGTCAGCTTCATGTAGGTAGATGAAGAGCGAGAGAGAGAAAGGAGAAAGAACAGAAGGAGAAATGTAGACAAGTAGAAAGGATAGAGAATCAAATATTTAATGAACTAAGCTCATTATAACCTAAATCTTTAATTTATCCATTCGTATATTTAGCACAGGGAGAACATCTTGACATGTCTTTAGGACTTTCATTGTTAGTTTAGTCTCCTATACATTTTAAATTATTAGTTTGTTTTTCTGAGAACTAATGTAGGCTCTATGGCCAAAAGTGGGTTTGTTTTGCATTCTTATCATTTATCTAAACTAACTAAAGTAAATGGCAAATATTTACCTTTTTTCATATAAGTTTACTTTTGGTGTTTTAGTGGTAGACATGCTAAATTGTAGGATTTGATTCTGAGCAGCTGTTTGCTTGGTCATATGAATAAAATCTTATGTGACAGTGTATGTAATTTTGTGTGAATTGTACATTTACTGGAAATTAAAAATCCCTTTCAAAACAAAATGTGAATGTCTGCCTTTGACTAACTGCCTGAATTAAATCTTGAGAAATAAAGGTTCAACATGTCTGCTGCTTGATAAATATCTATTGTCTGATAGAAACATAAAGTCCAACCCTGCTGTTAACATGCAGGCATTTTCATGACATAACTAGAAGAGGTCACTCACAGAGTGCATATCCCCACCAGCCAACAGACAGTGAAGCACCTACTGCAATGCCACCACAACTGCCAGATACAGCCAACGGAGATTTGGAAAGTTTAGCTAAAATTAACATCACCCCCACATACATTGTCCTGAGCTGAAACAAGACTTCAGGCTGAAGCAATTGATCATTAGCGGCCCCTAGTGGCCAGTTAAGAAGAGTGAGAAGTTAAAACAGAGCAGTCCAAAAAACAAAACAAAAATAATGACTACTGACCTGTAACTTTTAAAGAATTTAATAATGGATTAAGTGTTTGTTTTTTCGAAATGGAAGTTCTCACTGTAAATGTATGTTTCCAGTGAGAACTTCCAGGTAGAAACATGCTGTCTTCACTTAGAGACTATCTTTACAGAGGAGGACAGTGTAATGGGTGGGGTTTTGGACCCAAATGCAGCAAACTAAGAAAGTAAGAAAGGATAGCTGGTAACGATTGTTGGCTTGATGGAAAATGGTATGAACAGGCAAGTAATTGGACAGAACATTTCTTTGGCAGTTGATGGTACCAGGAGGATCAGGCAAGAGACGTAGTCAAGGAGGCAATGTGTCCAAAACCATGTGAGCACAGAGCCCAAGCAAACAAACCAGTGGGGAGCAGACAAAAGGTGAGTCAAGGCCAGACAGAGAGTCAGGGATCCAGTGGAGAGGTGAGTAGAAACACTCCACTGAAACACAAAGACAGGTAAAATAGGGACACTCACACTGCAACGCTGTGGGAGGGAAACACTGAACAACCATGACGACGGGCAGACAGGAACCAGGAACACTGTGGCAGATCTCGTGGTCACGGACAGAAGGCTGTGTAGATTTTACGGGGTACAGATGAGGCAGGTGAGTCAGAGACAGGCAGGGTTGGCAACAGGGAAACAGTGCTGGAGAGTCTGGCAGTGAGTGACTGAGCAGGGAAAGCTTATATACTGGCCTGATTACTGAGGAGCAGTGGTGGACAAAGTACTGAACCCCAGTACTTGAGTCAAAGTACAGATACTCCTGGTCAAATATTACTCAACTACAAGTGAAAGTTGCTCAGTCAAAACTTTACTCAAGTTAAAGTATTAGAGTACTTGCTTTTAAAAATACTTAAGTATTCACAAGTACATGTTTTTAAAAATACGTAAGTATTCAAAAGTACAAATTACAAAGTACATTTTCTAATATCATTACATGCTGTATTGTTTTCATGATGCATTTACAGAAGCTTGTACCTCTCTGAATCCACCTCATGAAGCACTGACCTGCTTGTAGAACCACTCTGCTACACAAAGCCTATAGAAACACCTATAAAAACTTCAGCATAGAAATGCAATCAAAAATTTAAATAACTGAGATTTCTTTCTGTCTTCAGAGGCAGTATGTACATGAATTATGCTGTATTTTTCACCCTTATAAAAACAATCCAACTTTAAAAGCTACCTGGAATAATGAATAATTATAATAACATCTTGAGATTTAATTTTGTCTTTCTCCTGCCGTCACCATTACTGCTTTTTGTTTGAATGAAAGAGGGAGAGTTTGCTTGTTCTTGTTACAGAGCGCCTGGACGTATTTCTGCTTTTACATCAGTCCCATTTGAGAGGAGCTACTGTGATTGGTTTCCTTCTGTGGGAAACACAGCATGTGACCAATTGCATTTTAGAAAAGAAAAAACACCAACAGCTGACTTCAACAATGTGCTTAGTCAAAAAGTAACAACAACCTTCCTAGAAATGTAGTGGAGTCAAAAGTACAATATTTGTCTTTGAAATGTAGTGGAGTGGAAGTCAGAAGTTTCCAAAAAAACAAATACTCAAGTAAAGTACTCAAGTAAATGTACTTCACTACTGTCCACCACTGCTGAGGAGTTGCAGTTTGTGCACAGGTGAGCAGAGCTGATCTGATGAGGTGGGAGTGGCTGGCAGGCAGAGTGGAACAGAAGTGGGGTGAATGGAAAAGTACTGAGAGAGCTGTGGAAGTGAGCAATGGAAACTGGGCATGCAGAAGTGTGACAGACAGAGGGCAGATAGAGAGCTGAACATTATGATGTCACAGTAAATTTGACCTTTGACATTTTGGATATGAAATGTCATCATCTCACCATATTATCCTATTAGATATTTGTGTGTAATTTTGTCATCATTAGCATATAACTTCTAGAGTTATGGGTGAAAAATGTGTTCAGTGAGGTCACTGTGACACAGTGAATGTGTAGTAAACTGTATTAAGTCTTTACAAAGATCTTAAGAATGAAATGTTTGAAATGTTTCATCTCAACAGAAGTTAGAACTAGGGACAGCCAAGGACTCATTCTTCCCTCTTGCTCCTGTGCCGACAAGCTCACATGGACTGGAAATAAAGAACCACTGCAACGTTTCCTCTGTCCTCTTCAACAACATTTCTGTTGGTCTATTCAGGTGATGTCTTTGTCCTGTGCAATTTGGGGTTGATGTTTGGATTATGGTCTCACCTTGTTTTAGGAGGATTAGCTATATCCCTGAAGAGAAAGTGTCAGAAGAGTGAGCATGAGTGACAGGAACTAGAGAAAATGAGGGAGTGTGAGCAACAGCAAAAGGAAAAAGAGCAGGAGCATGAGAAAATGAAGCTTGCTTTTAGATTGCAGACATCAGGACAGCAAGAAATGTTTGATGTAAATAAGTGTTTGTCTTTGGTCTATTCTTTGAGATGTTTAAGAAGATTGCTGTGCAGCATGACTGGCCTAGAGAGGACTGGGTAACCTGCATGAAGGGTTCCCCAACAGGGAAGGCCCAGGAAGTGTATGGTAAGGTAGTTTGACAGGCAGTGCTGAAAGCATATGACTTAGTCCCAGAGACATACAGACAAAGGTTCTGGACAGAGAGAGTACAACTGGGACAGACTTATTTGCATTTTGCACAACAGCAACAAGTTTTGAGAAGTGGTTGACCCGTAATTTACACCAGGCATGGCTGTGCCGCTGTTTTGCTCCATCATGCACACAACTTCAATTTACACCAGCAGCATGTCAGAAGCGTTTCAGCAGTGGAGTGTTTTGCCCATCTGATTATATTTACTTGCTCTGATTTTACTAAGTCCTCTTTCCTTGCTCTTTGTGCTTCTACCATGGATAAGCAGGCTACATAGTTAAATTGTTTATTTTCTGTCTGTCTTTATGATCTCGAGTCTGCACGGGGTCTTTTATTTTGAAAATCAACCGGATTCTCCCGTTTTACGTGCCTGACTTCTTACTCATTCTACTTGCTCTGTGCCAATTGATGCGCCATCTGTCAAAAATAGACTCACTGTGTATTCTCCGCGGAGCAGAGCACCGAGCCGCTTCTGGGACGCTGCTGAGATGCGCCGCAGCACTTCTGGTGTAAATTACAGCATTGACTAGAATGGCAGCGTATGTCTCCGAGTGCCGCGGCACAGCCCCGCCTGGTGTAAATTAGGGGCAAGAGCTTGCAAATGTATGATTTTAAGGAACTGACTGAATTAATTGTTTTGGAGCACTTTAAGCACAGCCTGCCAAAGTGAATGACACTTATGTTAAAACTGTGGTTGAGGCTGCTGAGGCAGCTGATAGCTGTGTCCTCATTTATGAAGACTCATGGAGGGACAAATCCTAAGGGACAAAGTGTACATGAATCAGCTAAATAACATAAATTAAATATTGTGCTTCTTTCAGAGGGGGGAACAATTTTAGAAGAAACACTAAACTGTCATGGTTTGAGGTTTTTGTTGCCACCTCCAGTCCTGGTTGGGCTGCAGCTACCTCCAGTCCTGGCTGAGTTGTCTCTGCCGCAGCCTCCTCCTGCTCCAACTGGACCACAATCACCTCCTGCCCATCCTGAGCTGCAGCTGCCTACAGTCTCCCCGACTGACCTGATGGATGCTCTGTCGCCTCAGCGCTCGCCCCCTGCAGGGCCTATTTTTATCTTCACCATTGTCATCAGCCTCCAGAGGGGTCTCGCCAGAGGAGTCCTGCCTTTGCCTGATACTGGAGGAGTCCTGTCCTCATCACCAGCATCTGGAGAGTTTTTGTCTACACCTTTGGCCTCCTGTAGAAATCCACCTTCGTCTTCACCACTGTTGCCAGCCTCCAGAGGGATCCCGGCTTTGTTTTTGTTGCCTTATGTCTGCTGGAGGGGTCCCATCCTCCTTGCTGGCATCTAGAGAGGTCTCATGTTCACAGTCTCTTGCTCAACAACCCAAGGGATCACATTTTCATGTCTGGCTTACTGCTCCTCTGCTAGAGGGTCCTGTGTTAATCTACACCAATGCCGCTGACCAACATAGGGGTCCTGCCATCATCTTCACCAGTGCCACCATTCGCCAAAGGGGTCCTGCCTTCATTTTCACGTTCACTTTACTAAATGAGTTCAGGCAGAGTCAAAACCAGAAAATCAGACAAATCAGCAAACAAAAAAGCAAAAAATGTTGGATAGCTTGGCAGGAACACAAGACAATCCAGCAGAGAGCAGTGGGAAATGGACTGGTATATATACTGGTGGGAAAATGAGCCACAGTTGTGGAGATGGGCAGGAAAACCAGGTGCAGGAAATGAGCAAATGCATGAGCTGAGAGGGAGGTGTGATATGAAATGACAGGAGAGTTAGTGATGAGACATAAAAACAAAACCAGATGAAAACAAACTAAAAGTTGGGATTCCTGACAGTCTGTTTTTAAAATGTAAGGTGTAGAAAATATAGATATTTGCAAAAGTAAAAAGTTGTCAGAAAATCAAGTAAAGTACACATACCTGAAAAATGTATTTAAGTACAGTAACAAAGCATTTGTACTTCGGTACTTCCCACCTTGCAGTGTGAGGGATGATTGTCTCCTGAACTTGATCAATTCTCATTTAAATCTGTGATGTGTTCAGGGCTTTTCTTTGCAGGATCTCAGAGTCTGTTTTTAGGATCCCAAGAGAGCAGAGCAAGAGAGCAGAGCATATCTGGAGGGTGACCAGGTGGCAAGGATGAAGAATGAAACACCTCTGGAAGTCAGCGTGGGAGACTTTGGAACCCTTCTGGAGGTTGGTGACGAAGGCAGCGGTGATCAGGAGGCTGCTAACGAAGCGAAGATGACAGGACCCCTGTGGCAACTGACGGCAAAGACAAAGGTGGTGGCAGCCCTCTGGTGGCCACAGCACTGGTGAAAATGAAGGCAGGACCCCTTTGGCGAATGGTGGCACTGAACGACCTCAGGGACAATAAAAGGTCGTAACAACAAAAAAGACATAAAAGATGCAACTTCATAAAAGACATACCACCAACTGCTATAAACATGTTAGTATTAAAGTGGAAGCCCCCCCACAAACTCCTGAGTTCTGTGTGGATCCTATCATTATTAGACATCATCTCTATGGAACTCTCTATAGCTTGAGCCAGTGGTGCAAAGAGAAAAACAACTGACACCTTGTCCAACCCTCTGAAGAAAGTTGAGTCAGGCTACATAAACCAGATGGTGAAATGAAGCTCAGCATAAGTTCAATCAGGAAGACCTTCTTCATGCTTCATGCCTTCACAATCTTCTGTGACGGCCCACCCATGTGTCTTGTTTTGTTCACCCAGAGACTGGGTGGGTCGTCAGTGAGACTGGTTGCACCTGAGAGTTGGGAGGAGCCAGAGGGCATAAAAGGGCTGCTCTCCCTAGACTCTTTCTCTCTCTGGCTGGGCTGCTGCCACCATTCCTCATGGCTGTCTTGCCATATTAGTTTGGGTTTGAATCCTTATTTTCAGCACTCATACATACACCCATTTCCACCCCCACATGCACTACACTACTGATTACATCTCATCTCTTTCTCCACATTATTTATTTGGGTTTTTCAATAAAATATCCAGATCATTGATCTTTTTGTGTGTGGACTCCCTCCTTTTGTTGCAACTTTGAGCCAAGCTGTAACACTTCTCTCTCTCTCTCTCTCTCTCTCTCTCTCTCTCTCTCTCTCTCTCTCTCTCTCTCTCTCTCTCTCGCTCTCTCCCCCCCCCCCGTTCTCCCTCTTAATCAGCTGATTGTGGGTATTAATCCAATCAGATTTTGCCAGAATTGCTCATGTTTTACTTCCTGTATCCTGCTTCTGGTTGTTGTTCTCCAAGCCGATGTCTGAGCACAATCTCGACCGTCTGGAGGGTCGCAGCTCCAGTATTCTCCCTTCCCTCTTATCTGATGATGTGTAGGTGTGTTCACTTGTCTCACAGCAGTTCTCCTCCAGATGAGGCTAATGATCATGGCATTTTTGAGCAGCAGGTCTCCCCTTGTCCCAGCTCTGTGAGCTGGCTGAACAAGTGTGCTGCAATCCCTCAGAGTATTCGTCCCCCAGGCAAGATTCAGCTGTTCCAGCTTCCTCCCCCACCACACCTGTTTGCAGCCAGTAAAGAATCAAGAAATCAGCTCCTCAGCCAAAGAAATGGAAGACCACTGCTGTGTCTCAATCTCCCACTCCTACCCATGTGACGTAGACAACTCCTTGCTGTCCACCCTGCAGTCTCTGGTCAACTATGTATACCATCGACGCACACCTCCAAGCGCTGGAGAACGCTTTAGACCAGGGGTGTCAAACGTACGGCCCGCGGGCCAAAACCGGCCCACCAGAGGGTCCAGTCCGGCCCACGGGATGACTTTGTAAAATGTGAAAATTACAGAGAAGACATTTATGTTAGGGTTGAAACCATTCCTACAGTAATTCGAGTAATTTGATTACTAAAATCTGTTTAAATCTGTACAACTGTACAGCACACTGTGTTTCACATGTGGGGGTTATTAAAGACCAGAGTATTGATGAGTGCCGACATTTAAATTCTGATGTCATTTATTATCACACGGCTGCAGCATCTCCTCTCTGGGTCAGTGCAGCTCCTCCATACACACACGTACAGTACAGACACTGTATCTGATCTGTTGACTTTCTTCATCAGCAGGATGTTTTATAAAGACAAAAAGACAAAACCTAACTCGCATTCTGGGTTTTTCCCCACATATTAATCCACCTGCGATTAAGTTTTCACAGCAGCAGAGAAGCTGCGTGTGGAGGAGACTGTTGTTAATGACGGAGTTTATTACAACAGAAACTAACGTGATGGTTAATGACATCGACACCAACCAGATGCACTTATAAAATTAAACAACTGTATAAGGAGGCCTGTAAGTAAAACAGGAGAGTCTGTGTTTGTCTGTGAGAAACTTTCAGATCTTCTCCCAGCAGAGTGAACAGGTGAGGGAGGAGAGGAGGACAGACTGATCACTAATCAATCACTGATACTGTCGTCCTCTTGGACTGATTAAAAAATAAAAATGCTAAAATTGACAACCCAAACCTGGGTGTCCACACAAATAAAGTCTGTCTGAAACACTGCAGAGTGTAACATTGTGCTGTTTACAGACAGTCTGCTGTCATTTGTTTGACAGAGAGACAGAGAGGGTCGTGTCTAGAAGGGAACCCTAGACCCGTGAAAGATCGTGCGAGTTTGATTATTTTAGTAGAAATAACGAACACAAATCTCGCGAGAGTTGTGCAAATAAACAGTTACCTTCTAGACACGACAAGGTGCGCAGCTCCAAAAACAGAAAAGTGGTGTCAATGTTTTTAAGGTGGCGGGCCGCCATAAATAAAACACTATTCACTGATCCACAGAGAGTCACTGAAACACTGATCACTGACCTGCTGTGATGGAAAAAATACTCACATTCTTTATTTTAAGTAAAAACACTAATACCACAAAAATACCTAATTACAATTTGAAAATCTTGCATGTTATTGTTTCCTTTTTTTGAAAAATCAACATTTTTATTGCTGTTGTTGTACTTTAATGGTATTCTTATTGTTATTTTTTGATGACTAAATACAGATCTGCAAACTCATAAGAGGAGAAACGGTGTCATGTTGGTAAACCAGTCCTCTGTCCTCTGTCCTCTGTCCTCTGGGAGCGTCTGTCCTGCTCCAGAAGAAAAATGTTGTGATTTTAACATGTTAACAAAACATTCTGGTGACTGTTTCAGTTAAAAGAGTTAGTTCCATCTTCTGTTTGTGGTTTCTGCAGACATTACTACCTTTACTTTTACCTTTGTACTTAGAAAAAAAAGTAAAAAGTAAAGTAAAAACAGTAAGAGTAAATCTACAGTAAAAGTAAAGTTACTTTACTGAGTATTTTTGCTTTAGCAATTTACTATTCTTCTTAAATAAAGCAAAAGTAATGTAATAGAAAAACAGAACGTGCAGAACACGCAATATTTCTTATCTGATTACTCGATTAATCGGCAGAATAATCGATAGATTATGCTTTAATTTTACTGGTCCGGCCCACTTGAGATGAAATTGTGCTGTATGTGGCCCCTGAACCAAAATGAGTTTGACACCCCTGATTTAGTGCAACACAAACATGAAAAAAGATAAAACAAAGCTTTAAACTGGATTAATATACACTATATAGAATAAAACTGTTGCTCTGTCATTTCCATATTCATGTCTGAATACTTCCTCTCTCTGCCATGTAAGAGCAGGTACAGATTATAATCAACCTGCTGCATGTTGTCACACACCATATTTACTGCACAGACTGTTTGGATGCAGAGGACGACACATCAGACGTTGGTGTAGGAAACTCATCCAGGTGGAATCTTGAAGCTTTCACAGGTAAATTTTGATCATATCACTTTTTTCTTATATGTAGAGATGATGAAAAAAACAATAAAAACTGCAAAGTTTCATGAAAATGAATATTCAACTGTAACAAGCAGACAGTTTGGACTGTAGGTGTACAGAATACTGCTGTGAAACCAAAATGTTTGATATCATTTGGATTTTTTTTAACTCTCCTTCTTTAAAGTGTAAGAATTACAAGTTTGTGATTGAGTGTCACCAGCACAATATCTGATCATGTTTAAGTGTTAGACATCATTAAATGATTCACTCTCATGGACTTCAATGCAGTACTTTGTAAACTGTCTGCAGAACTATGTTAATGTTTAGATTCAGCTGATGTCAGGCAGGTATCATGACATTCACAGACTTAAAGGAAATGTTGGAATATCTAGTTTTAGTAAATATCTCAAAAACATCTTGGCAAAGACTCAACATTTGTCATTATTATTATTTTTTTTATGTCTGTTGTTGTGATCCAACAATAAGAGTTATTTATCGAGATGTTTGCATGATGATAGCTGACAGATACAAAAGAGTTTTGTGTGTTGTGACAAAATGATCATTGATGAAAAGTCTCCAGCAGGAGTTGTGGAACATAAGACAGGTTACAGTCACTTCATGATCCAGTTACTTAATTAATAACTTTAATTTGTAGTTAGCTGCAGAGGATGATACATCAGGCGTTGGTGTAGAGACCTCATCCAGGTGGAATCTTTTAGCTTTCAGAGCTGAATTTTGTCAAATTACCTTTTTTATTACAAGATTAAAAAAGATAAAAGAACTGTCATGAAAGTGAATATTCCAACTGTAATGAGCAGACAGCTTTGGACTGTATGTGTACAGAAACCAAAATGTTTTATACATTTGTTTTTTAACTCTCTGCCTTTAAATCACAAGAATATTGAGTTTGTGATTTTGTAACAAAAGCAAAATAAATGAAAGCCTCAAGCAGCATTGGATAGGCCCTCACACCCTGGTGCCAGTGGGGATGTGCGGTGAGCGTGGCACTGTGGCTGTATGCTTCCTGGTGAACGAGAATCTGAATTTTTTTGCATTTCTGACACTACAGGAAGGAGTTCGATGTCACTTCCTGCCTACACTAGGTGGTTCTACCCACCAAGAATACCCACCAATTGTATGTAATGTTCCAGCACATCAAGTGTAGACCACAGTGTGAAAATTGCATGTAAATCAAATGATGATTGTCACAGGAGGCTTACTGCCTTTTGCCAGTGGGTGGTGCTGTGATTATGACTCCTGATTGGCATGTAGATGTCTTCAGGCTGGGACTCTTATCAAACATGAAATTTGGGGTCGATTGGACAATGTACACTGAAGTTACAGCAACTTCCTGTGTTATGGCAGAAGTTTGCCGTGCCGTTTGTTGTCAGTAGGTGGCTCTATAACTATACTTGAATGTTGTAATATAGCTTTGTGCAGGGCAAGACTGTTGTTATGCAAAAAAAAAAACAAAAAAACATTAACATGGCCCACTCTGTCCAAACCTGTGATATCTTCCAGTAAGCTGATGCAAATTCATTGGCAGGTGTATAAGTAAATTAAAGCTGCAAGCAACACTGGCAGACCCTCACACCAAAACACCCACTGTAGATGTGTTCAGGCTGGGAAGCTGGGTGCAGATCAGGCCATTTACACCAAAGGTATAGCAGGAGGTCTAGATGGCACACACACAATTTTGAAGTTGTTGATATGAATTCTGTAGGAGTCTGTTCAAATTCAAATTGTCTGACTTCCTGTTGGGTTTAGGCGATGGGTCCAAGAGACCTTTTTGTGTGTCTGTGCATAATTCATGAATGTCACGATTTTCGTACATGAAACTTAAATGGGACGCAAAGGCTGTGTCGTGACAAAAAGTCTCAGAAATTAGACCAGTGTGGTCTGGACTTAAAGCCACAACACTTTATTTAACTTGCTGGAAAAATCAATCATCAAACATATTTAAGTCCAAACCAACATCTAAAAAAGAATCACTGCAGGAGAGACAAGTTCTGCTATACAAAATTTATTGATCTCTGATTTAAGAAAAATCAACAAGCTCTTGAGAGTTTCTTCCGTCTTTTGACATTTCAGTTCACATCCAAACATACCTGTGTATCATTTTCTTCTGTCCCTTAGCCTTCTCATAGTCTACAGTACAGCAAAAATCCACTTCCCTTAAGTTTGTGTGGTTTAATTAACTCTTTTTTTAAAAGTAATATAAATCAGGTGTCTCATAAAGTTGTTCCCCCAAGCAGTTGGCTTCCTGTGTGCCACCTGATCCTGTATTTGCTTTTGCTGAATGTGTCCAGTTGAAAATACCCCAATGAAAAGTACCAACATCACCAAAGATGCAAACATGCAAACAGGATAACTAGAAAATTTCTCACTACAGCTGCTTTGTTGAAATTTTGTAGGGGGTGCTATCGAGTTAATTTGAAACATTAGCCTGAAGATGTGTTCAGGCCTGGACTGTAAGAGTTAAAGCAAATTTCTGTGTAATGGCGAAAAATCAAAGTTTGCCATGCTGTCATGGCGACACGATACACTATGATCACAATACATAACAATCCTCACAATACAGCTTTACCATGGCTTTAGAAGTATTGATTGGAATTTTTCTTGGTGTGAGCTCAAACAACCATACAAGGACATATCAACAAAATAAAACCAATATACAGTACAATCCAAATAATACCCAAAAAATTGCACTTCAAGATAAATATACAGCATAAAATAAAAGCTTTATCAAATGTACCAGTGCGAGTAAATAAAGGTAGATGTATTCTACTCTAGTAAATATAACCCAATTGTCTGGTCAATAAAAGCCCACTAGGGGACACAGTTAAATAGAGTTTATGAACAGATCTGAAGGTGAGGAGTTAAGGGCCATCACTGCCTGAGGATGTGTGCTATTAGGGAATCGAGTGGTACTGCTTTTAATATGGCCCCTGAAGAAAGGGGACTAAAGGGTGGATTGGCAGGGTGAGAAGGGTGTCTTATAATTTTCAGACCCAGCATAAACATGTGGGTGTTAAAAATATTGCAGATGCTTGGCAAATCTTGGCCAGTGATTTTTGATGCCATTTTAACCACTTTGTTAAGTTCTACCATACCACACTGTGATAGAGAATGTGAGGACACTATTACAGCTCTGTAAAAGTCAAGCATCCCAGCCTTTGATGCACTAAACCTCCTGAGCTGACGCAGAAAGAACAATGGTTGATGGGCTTTTTGCACAATATGACTAATATTTACAGTCCATTTAAGAGAAGAAGAAATGGTGGTCCCCGGGTATTGAAGTTCTGTAACATCTCCACAACCTGATCGTTGATAACCAAAGGCTAAAGCTCACAATCCTTGCTTTTGTGGATATTCACAGTCATCTCCTTGGTTTTGTTCAGACAAAATTTTTTACCATGACTAACTGCCAGGTTTCATGTGCCATAACACTTAGCCCCTCAAAAATGCGAATAACGACGAAAAGAAAAAAAACAATCCAAGCAAATCTAAAAGAGTCCTTGCAACATTCAGTGGTCGGGCCCTAATTAACAAATAACAATGACCACAAAGATCATTTTTGATTTTCATATTTCATTTGTGGGAAGTTATTACAGTTTTAAAAGCTGAAGATTTTCACCTTCCCACAAACATAACAAATCCTTGAAAATGTAATAGTTATTACATTTGCAGGAACATTCATATTATGTTTGTAGTATGCAAAAGCTATTATGTCTGAGGGATTATTACATTAAAAGCTGAAGATTTGTATTATGTTTGTGGTTTATTACATTTGTGGGCTGTTATTATGTTGTGAAGATGCTACAGGTTGTTTTTGTGTGAACTTCAGTGATGTCACTGAACAATGTTTGGTAGATATTAAAAACTTGTTCTCTGTCTATAACCTGATCTCTCAAACAGGTTTCACTCTGAAGAATGAAAGATTTCTACATGAACATCACCTCACAGAACAACAGCTATGATTACAGCAACATCACCTCCAACCACAGTAACATCACTGAGTATTATAAATCTTTTCGGTTCATCACAGATGTGGTGACATGCATATTCTGTTGCATCGGCCTTCCTTTGACCCTCGTGGCCATCTATGCACTTTTTTCTCAGGTATGTAGATTATGACTGAGATTTATATCATGTGTCTGTTGTACAGTCTGACTGTCTGTTTGTAAAGGATGTTGATCTGACATCATAATTAAAGTTTACATGCAGTTGATTGGACACTAAACACATAGTTTAAATGTGTGGCTTCAAGAACATTCCAGAAACATTTCAAATCATGTCGACATTCATGGTTGATGTTTTTCATTTTTAGTGAAATGTCTCGACAGCTGCTGGATGGTTTGACATAAATAATGATACAGACATTCATGGTGTCCAGAGGTTGAATCATAATAACTTCTGTGATCCTGTGACTTTTCATTTAGCGCCATCATCAGGTCAATATGTTGCTTCATCAGCCTCAGATGGACTTTGAGTTTAGTTAGTTTACTTTTACCGATGTTTTCCTGCAGGTACGAAATGATCAAGTTGCTCCGATCTACGTCATCAACCTTCTCATCTCCGACCTCATTCAGTTCTGCTGTATGATCGTTGAGGTGATACACACTGCAGATTTGAAGATAATTCAAATCTCCATTTATATTCACCAATGTGCTCTGATGGTCAGTGTTGTCTTCATGGTGTGCATCGCCCTGGAAAGGTAGCTATCTGTCTGTCCAGTATGTGTGAAGCTACTTCTTTGTCTCACCATTATATTACTATATAATTCTGAAGCTCCTCAAAGACTATGGGCCCTATTTTACGTTAATCTAAAGCACAAGTGGAAAGCGCAATGGATTTAATTTATTCAAGGTGTGTCCAAAAGGTTTCGTTTTGTCTTGGTGATATTGCAGCTCAGAACACTGATAAGAAAATTCATCATTTATCACGGACGATCTTAAATCAGTTACACTCATTTTACGTTGGTTTGGTCAAAAACTTCAGTGATGTCCACGTCTCTGTCATCAGGAGATAGTATCAGACTGACAGCGTCATATTTCAATCTGCTGTATTAAGTTTTATTTTTTGACATTCAGTTTTCATGTTAGAGACAAACGCGGCATTAAGATCGCATTTAGTCGATCAGTAATTTTCTGTCAGCATTCTTCTTCTTCTGCTTCATTTGCAGCAGTGTCACAGCAGCACAAAGTTGTTATAATTAGGAGCTGTGGAAAATATATTACGGCAAAAAGCAACACTTGCTGCAAATAAAGCAGGAGAAGAAGAATGCTGACAGAAAATGACTGATTTTTATTTATGCACAACTATGGACTAACATGCACACATTTTTAATACATGCATGATTTTTTATGTGTGCACGCATGAATCTTTTGACAGTAACCTTACCCCATAGTTTTGCCTTGATGTTTAGACCTCCCACCCACAGTGGCACAGACCTGGTGCAAGTGCATTTGCTGTCTTACACACATGGCAAAAATTGCACTTGCACTGGTGTAAGATAGCAAAACCACTTGCGCTGACAGAGCAATGGCTTTGCACCAGGTCTAAGATACGGCCCTATGTGTCCATCTTGTATTACAGGTATTTGGTCATCGCCCACCCACTGTGGTACCGCTTCAGACGAACCATCAAGATCTCTGTGGGGGTCTGCGTCCTGGTCTGGGTCCTTGCTCCTGCCGCTGTCATCATTCTCTATTTCGGTGTTCATTCTCAGCTCACAGATATCATCTTCGGCCTCATCATCTTCCTTCCTCTCCCACTGTTCATATTCTTCCTGGTTGGGACCCTCAAAGCCCTGTCTGCTTCCATCTCGGTCCCCTCTGATGAAAAACGACGGATTGTGGGAGTTTTGGTTCTGGTGCTGCTGATTTACACACTGCAGTTCCTGCCAAGCATCATTTTGTACTATAATGATACCCTTCACTACCTGTCTTACATCTTTGTTAAGTTTAGTCCTCTTGCAGACTTGACTCTGTATATTTTCATGAGGAAAGGGACCATAGACAAGTGTTTGTCCTCTGTGTGTTGTTGCAGAATGGACAGTGATGATACCAACAGTTCATCAGTATGAATGATGACAACATTTACACAGTCAGCTTCATGTAGGCAGAGAAAGAGAGAGAGACAGAGAGAGAGAGAGAGAGAGAGAGACAGAGAGAGAGAGAGAGAGAGAGAGAGAGAGAGAGAAAGGAGAGAAAACAGAAGGAGAAATGTAGACAAATAGAAAGGATAGAGAATCAGATATTATTATTTGATGAACTGAGCTCATTATAACCTAAACTGTGTTTTGACTGTTGTTTGTATGTTTCATACAGGGTAGCATCTCAAAAGTCTTTGAGACTTTTATTCTTTTTTAGTTTTTCATACACATTTTAATTCATTGATTTGCGTTTGCTTATTTGTAACTAATGCAGGCCCTGTGGCCAAACCTGGATTTCTTTTGCATTCTCATCATTTATAAAACTAAAGTAAATGCTGTTTGTTTCTCTTCTATTTTAGTTTTGTGGTGAACGTGATTCAGGGCAGATATAGTTTGGTCCGTAATTTGGGTAAAATCCTACATAACTGCATTTGTAATCTTATATGAAATTGTATATTGTCTGGAAATTCAGCTATCCTCTGATGGTTGATAAATGTCCAACCCTGCTGTTAGCAGGGAGGCAATTTCACAAAATAATAATGTCTGTTCGATGAGAGCCTAAAATTATTTTTAGGTAATTTTAGCTGATGTTCTGGCAGGGGCAGCTATTTGGGGTGCAAATTCTTTGACCTCTTTGTGGTGTCTTCCATACATTAGAAGATTCTCTCAGAAGAAATGTCAGCCTTTTTGCACAGACTGGGGATCTTGTGGACATTTTCCACTGGTGCTTTTGGCCGTTCCACTGGTGCTTTGGCCTCAGTACTTTTGTACCTTTGAACAGAATCTTTATGTTTTTAAATGTAGTTTTTCTCTTCTGTCGCTATTTGTATTTTCAGGTATCTGCATTATTTTACTGTTTCATATTCGCTTTCAGCTGTGTTGGAGTTGTGTTGAGTTACTGCTGATGAAACCCTGGTATGAAAACTTTTTTTGTGCTGCTTCATAATAAAAACCTTTAAATAATGAAACAACACGGGAGTTTTATCATGAAGAATTTAAGGAAACAGTGTGTTTATCCCAGAGATGTACATGAACAGTTTGTTCACTGCTTTAAAGCTTCTCAACTTGAGCCTGAGCTCATCTTCAGGTAAAAGACACACTTTCAAGTGCATAGCCCTGTTGTAATGGAAATGCAAACACGGGCCGAGTTGCAGTGAGTTGAGCCAGGCCAGCTCTGTGTGTAGAAAAGGGCCATTACAGGGTCACTATTTACAAGAATACTAGTTTGGTCTTGTCTCCATTCTTGCATTTTTTGGCAAGATGTCTGTACATTTATTTTACAATATAAGGATTCTGAATTCTCCCCCTCCCATGATAACAGATTGTTTGGCTTTAAAAAACAAATCCTCGATAAAATCAAAACTATATCATCAAGTTGATCTCAAATGTGAAATCTTGTATCCACAAATCAAAATTTAGTTTTTTGTTGCAGCTCCAAGTGTTTTATCTTTGTTGTTAGGTTTATTACTTTGTCCAGCTTTTCCTCTCTTTGTTGTGCACAACAAACTGATCGATCAATTAAAGACTAAAAATCGTGAATTTCATTCACTAGAGGCCATGATAATAAATTGGCAACTGTGTGTGCACTGTGCATGATAGGATATCCTGCTTTATTGTAAAATAAAGTAACTGAAAATCCCCATTTTAAATAAATGTGTGTGTAATTTGATTACATTATGTATGATTATGATTAGATTACGTAATCCTGCTACATGTTATTTGTTACTCCCCAAGATTGTTAATATTGATTATTAATACTGCAGCATCAATATGTAAGCAGCATTTGCGACGGCTCCCAACCTTGGGGACATAAAATCATTACTTTGCTCATTAAAGGTGCAATGCATGACATGTACCCCCTAGAGGTCGCTGTAGAGTACTGACATCTCAGACCAAAACAAATGTACACTTTAAAAAAACCCCAAAAAGTGTCATCTGAACTGGCACTGCTCACAAAACTAGCAAGATTCTGACACTACAATGACTATGTCTCACTTAAAATGTTTTCAGAAGCATATTTTAGTGACTATTTAGCAGAGATGGCGTAGTGGTAAAATTCTGCCTGACCTGTTCACTTCCTGAGCTCTCCAGGTTCATAGACAAAGATGGAAAGAACCTGTCTGTGTGTGTCTAGACATGATAAGAGCTCACAGGAACTGATCTGCCTGGCAGAAGGAAGATTATTAAACAGTAACTGGTAAAATAGGCATACAGGAAGGCAAACCTCATGAGAGAGGAGGTGTATGTAATTCTGTCTGTTGGTTAAATTAAATTAAACAGGGTGTATGTACGGGTTTTTAAAAAACAAATGACCAAATGATTCAAATGTATATGTGGCGGAAAGTACCCAACAGTACGAGTGAGGAAAACACCTAGAAGTGACAGTGATGATACCAACAGTTCATCAGTATGAATGATGACAACATTTACACAGTCAGCTTCATGTAGGCAGAGAAAGAGAGAGAGAGAGAGAGAGAGAGAGAGAGAGAGAGAGCAACAGAAACCACAAGAACAACCACCAAAGCTTGAGGGGTCATCATCCTCCCCTCATAAGAGCAGAGCTCCACCAAAATATTATTAAACTGTACAATATTAAATATTAGCATTTACAAACTATCAAAAGTGTGTGTTACTCCCTCGGCAACCTTGGTATCTAAAGAAGAAATTCAAGAGAGAGCAGGATAGAAAAGGAGAGACTGTAAAAAACACCAATAATGTACAGTTAGTCACTACTGGAGCCAGAAGGACATTTTCTGTTGTATATGCCGAAAATATCTGAAAAGATAAAAATATGCAAAGATGTTACAGTATTTTGAATGCAATAAAATGAGTTAAAGAAAGAATGAAAGAAGTAAATGAGATAGACCATGCACAGTTAAGTAACAAACTAGTATTACTGTAACGAATTACAAATACTCCTGTTACTGTAATTAAGTAGTTTTTTTCAGTACTTGTACTTTTGGTAGTATTTTTTTCAAATGTGTAATTTTACTCATACTTAAGTACAATTTACACCATGTAATCTACTTCGCTACTTTTAAAATCATAAGTCGCTACTGAGTATGTCCACAATTTGTATTAATATTCAAACTTTTCATTTGCATTTTTGTAGCCAATAAGGCTATCCGATCACTACTGGGCCAATTAAAACCCATGACGTAAGGAAAGGAAAACTGTGTTGCATCAGACACAGGTGTCTGGAGTTAACATACCTGAACAGCGGAGGAGTAGAGACTAATTTATGGACTGAAGATTCTGAGACAAAGAAGCCAAAATGGAGACAGAGGACAACACTTAACAGTGAAAATGACGAAGAAAAGACGGAGGATGAGTGCACGTGGTTGTACCTGGAGGAATTTTTTCATGTACACTTATGTGTCATAGTAGTCATTTCATTGCAATAAGATCATTTTCTGAAATCTGATTTAACTTTATATGGTGAGCTGTTTTTGATAGAAAAAATGTGCACACAGTACTGAGCTGCATCTCAAATTAATCTTCAAGTTCCCAGCTCAGTTGATCTATAGCACTAGAGCCTAATTGATTTATCAGTTGATCAATGTCACTGGCCTGATATTGGCCTATCACAGATATATGGATCTTAATTGGTACTGGCTTATATGTTGTCCAATATGATCCTTTTTTTAACGAAACATAATGTGGATTGTTTTTGTTAGATCTATAGGCAGCATTTTTTGTATATTTGATCCTTTGTCATTATTTTATCCTTTCTCACTCATCAGGGCCCTGCAAAATTGTCTGCAAAAGTGTTTTGGACCAATGATGGAGGATCCAGATTTGGCTGCGGCTGCAGTCCAGTTGCCCAAGTTCAAGACTTCCTGGACTGACAGAGCAGATGTAATAGAGGCTGGTAAGGTCAGATTTTGGCAAAAATTCATGTGATCCCATTTCTGTGTATTGTTATTTTTGACATCTCAGTCATGACACACCTAAAAGGTTGCCAGTTATTGATGGTCTGTCCATAATGCTAAATAATCTTTTTTGTGAGTTAGCTGATTTAAGTTTGTGCGCTCAGGAATGTTCACTGAAATTTAAAAAACAAAATTGTTATCTACTTGCAATTACAGCCTTGACATACATTATACAACACCTCGAAACGACAGATCATGAGAGTGAGGTTCAAACGCATTTTAGTTATTCTTTTAACAGACAAAATTCTTGCTTTTTGTCTACATTTTATTGTACAAAATTCCCTTAGTGTAATTTTTACACAGGTAAATCGAATCAAATATCTGCTAATGACAATGCAATAAAATATCCAATGGTTAAAAAATAACTAATACTCTGATTATTATTATTATTGTGTCTGTTGTTGTGATCCAACAATAAGAGTTATTTATGGAGATGTTTACATGATGACAGCTGAGATATACTAAAGAATTTTGTGTGTTGTGACTGATCATGACTGTTCCTCTGAAGTCATTACCATATTCACACATGTCTATATTTTTTCTCTTCCTCAGAAGAGCAGGTATAGATTATAATCAACCTGCTGCATGTTGTCACACACCATATTTACTGCACAGACTGTTTGGATGCAGAGGACGACACATCAGACGTTGGTGTAGGAAACTCATCCAGGTGGAATCTTGAAGCTTTTAGAGGTAAAGTTTTTTCAGATTAATTTTTTAAATTACATGATTTTAAAAGGATAAAAGAACTGTCATGAAAATTAATATTCAAACTGTAACAAGCAGACAGTGTTGGACGGTAAATGTACAGAATACTGCTGTGAAAAATATGTTTTTAACGCTCATAATTACTAGAATTACAAGTTTGTGATTGTGTAATGAACAAACAAATAAACAAAAACAATTCAAAAAATATCTGAAAAAACTGTAAAAATGGTACAGTAGTTAGAATGTAATAAAATGAGGTAAAGAAGAAGCGTGCACAATTGCATATGAAATCAATAAATAACACAGTAGTACTACTACATGTTGTGTTGTGACAAAGTGATCATTGATGAAAAGTCTCTAGCAGGAGTTGTGGAACATAAGACAGGTTACAGTCACTTCATGATGTTTTAGTGAAATGACAACATGAATCATTGTTTCTCACTCACTTCTAAACACAACACAATAACTTCAAGTTGTAGTTTTTAGTCTTTATTGACAGGAGACAGTAGAGACAGACAGGACATGAGGACACACAGAGAGATGGATGACATGCAGCAAAGATCTCTGCAACACTGTCATGCTAAACTGTGTTTTTTTTTTCTCCAAAGTTCTGTCAGAATAAACATCAACAATGAAGAGTGCACAATCTGTAGACAAAAGATCAAATATGCAGATGTTTCATCAAGTGGATTAATAAGTCATGTAAACGTCCTCATCTAAAATCAGAGGGCAGAGGGACGTTCAACAAGTGGTGGACCATCGAGGACAGGAGACAGACAAAATGTCCTAAACAATCTACATGAAGATTAAAGATGACATTAAATGACTGACACAAGTGAAGCATGTTCTGTAGCTGCAGTAATGAACTCACATCAACACATACAAATATCTGTATACATCACCAGATTATTGTGACACTCAGCTAAGCTCTAAATTTACATACAGGTGAACTTCAGTCACGAAGCCAACAGTCAGTGTGGGTCAAAATGCCATAATAGGCTGTTTTATTACAAAGGGTCATAAACATCAATTAAAACTGTTAAAAAGTAGCAGTGGTAGTATACTATAAGTGGACAAAACAAAAAAATAAATAATTAAATACCAAAATTAGAAAATAATAATAAAACCCTGTTTACCCCAACAGAAACACACCCAAACTAATACCAGTGCCACAGCAAACCTTAAAAGGATAACACCACAAATGAACAGGTGAACCCCCACTGCACCAGCTGCTCCTGTGACCAAAGGCCGACACCAGCTGCAGCACTAAAACAAAAAGCAAGACTGTAGGTTAGCCATATACTCAAACTACTAAACTCAATAAACTAAATCCAAATAATATAGGTTGGAAACGGCAACCAGCATGTTCCCTTGCCACTGGCACTATTCTGGGACTGTTAGGACCCAAGGAAGCATGTGCACCGGAGTGATCTCAGTAGCATGAGTGAAGCTTACATCTGTGCTTCATGGGCCTTTTAACAACTCAGGTGCTCTCCTCCTGATTGGTCAATTGTACCTGACCTGAGTATCCCCCTGCTACATTATTAACAAGTAATGTCACAAATATTAAGGAATAACAATAAAAACTGAAAAGACCATTTTGTCATATGATTGAAAAGATGCTACAAGGTTGTTTTTATGTGAACTTCAGTGATGTCACTGAACAATGTTTGGAAGATATTAAAAACTTGTTCTCTGTCTATAACCTGATCTCTCAAACAGGTTTCACTCTGAAGAATGGAAGATTTCTACATGAACATCACCTCACAGGACAACAGCTATGATGACAACATCACTGAGTATAACAAAAATATTAAATTCATCATAGATGTGGCGACATCCATATACATTTGTATCAGCCTTCCTCTGACCCTCGTAGCCATCTACACTCTTTACTCTCAGGTATGTAGATTATGACTGAGATTTATATCATGTGTCTGTTGTACAGTCTGACTGTCTGTTTGTAAAGGATGTTGATCTGACATCATAATTAAAGTTTACATGCAGTTGATTGGACACTAAACACATGTAGTTTAAATGTGTGGCTTCAAGAACATTCCAGAAACATTTCAAATCATGTCGACATTCATGGTTGATGTTTTTCATTTTTAGTGAAATGTCTCGACAGCTGCTGGATGGTTTGACATAAATAATGATACAGACATTCATGGTGTCCAGAGGTTGAATCATAATAACTTCTGTGATCCTGTGACTTTTCATTTAGCGCCATCATCAGGTCAATATGTTGCTTCATCAGCCTCAGATGGACTTTGAGTTTAGTTAGTTTACTTTTACCGATGTTTTCCTGCAGGTACGAAATGATCAAGTTGCTCCGATCTACGTCATCAACCTTCTCATCTCCGACCTCATTCAGTTCTGCTGTATGATTGTTGAGGTGATACACACTGCAGATTTGAAGATAATTCAAATCTCCATTTATATTCACCACTGTGCTCTGATGGTCAGTGTTGTCTTCATGGTGTGCATCGCCCTGGAAAGGTAGCTATCTGTCTGTCCAGTATGTGTGAAGCTACTTCTGTGTCTCACCATTATATTACTATATAATTCTGAAGCTCCTCAAAGACTATGTGTCCATCTTGTATTACAGGTATTTGGTCATCGTCCACCCACTGTGGTACCGCTTCAGACGAACCATCAAGACCTCTGTGGTGGTCTGTGTCCTGGTCTGGGTCCTTGCTCCTGCCGCTGTCCTCATTCTCTATTTCTGTGTTCATTCTCAGGTCAGATATATCATCTTCAGTGTCATCCTCCTCCTTCCATTTCCACTGTTGATATTCTTCCTGGGTGGGACCCTCAAAGCCCTGTCTACCACCCGTGTCCCCTCTGATGAAAAACGACGGATTGTGGCAGTTTTGGTTCTGGTGCTGCTGATTTACACACTGCTGTTCCTGCCCAGTGTTGTTTTGTTCCTGGTATCACCAAACAAATATACCGATAACTTTACCCTCTTCAGCGTGTCTTCAATGTTGGCTAAGTTTAGTCCTCTTGCAGACTTGATTCTGTATGTTTTCATGAAGAAAGGGACCATAGACAAGCTTTTGTCCTCTGTGTGTTGTTGCAGAATGGACAGTGATGATACCAACAGTGAATCAGTATGAATGATGACAACATTTACGGCTTAAACACACCATAGCTGGAAAACACACCCTCTTCGCACACCCCACACTGGCAGACACACACCTGCTCCTGGTGGTGTGTTCTAGCCTTTACAGTCAGCTTCATGTAGGTAGATGAAGAGCGAGAGAGAGAAAGGAGAAAGAACAGAAGGAGAAATGTATACAGGTAGAAAGGATAGAGAAGCAAATATTTAATGAACTAAGCTCATTATAACCTAAATCTTTAATTTATCCATTTGTATATTTAGCACAGGGAGAACATCTTGACATGTCTTTAGGACTTTCACAGTTATTTTAGTCTCATATATTTTAAATTATTGGTTTGTTTTTCTGAGAACTAATGTAGGCTCTATGGCCAAAAGTGGGTTTGTTTTGCATTCTTATCATTTATCTAAACTAACTAAAGCAAATGGCAAATGTTTACCTTTTTTTCATATAAGTTTACTTTTGGTGTTTTAGTGGTAGACATGCTAAATTGTAGGATTTGATTCTGAGCAGCTGTTTGCTTGGTCATATGAATAAAATCTTATGTGACAGTGTATGTAATTTTGTGTGAATTGTACATTTACTGGAAATTAAAAATCCCTTTCAAAACAAAATGTGAATGTCTGCCTTTGACTAACTGACTGAATTAAAACTTGAGAAATAAAGGTTCAACATGTCTGCTGCTTGATAAATATCTATTGTCTGATAGAAACATAAAGTCCAACCCTGCTGTTAACATGCGGGCGTTTTCATGACATAACTAGAAGAGGTCACTCACAGAGTGCAGATCCCCACCAGCCAACAGACAGTGAAGCACCTACTGCAATGCCACCACAACTGCCAGATACAGCCAACGGAGATTTGGAAAGTTTAGCTAAAATTAACATCACATCCACATACATTGTCCTGAGCTGAAACAAGACTTCAGGCTGAAGCAATTGATCATTAGCGGCCCCTAGTGGCCAGTTAAGAAGAGTGAGAAGTTAAAACAGAGCAGTCCAAAAAACAAAACAAAAATAATGACTACTGACCTGTAACTTTTAAAGAATTTAATAATGGATTAAGTGTTTGTTTTTTCAAAATGGAAGTTCTCACTGTAAATGTATGTTTCCAGTGAGAACTTCCAGGTAGAAACATGCTGTCTTCACTTAGAGACTATCTTTACAGAGGAGGACAGTGTAATGGGTGGGGTTTTGGACCCAAATGCAGCAAACTAAGAAAGTAAGAAAGGATAGCTGGTAACGATTGTTGGCTTGATGGAAAATGGTATGAACAGGCAAGTAATTGGACAGAACATTTCTTTGGCAGGTGATGGTACCAGGAGGATCAGGCAAGAGACGTAGTCAAGGAGGCAATGTGTCCAAAACCATGTGAGCACAGAGCCCAAGCAAACAATCCAGTGGGGAGCAGACAAAAGGTGAGTCAAGGCCAGACAGAGAGTCAGGGATCCAGTGGAGAGGTGAGTAGAAACACTCCACTGAAACACAAAGACAGGTAAAATAGGGACACTCACACTGCAACGCTGTGGGAGGGAAACACTGAACAACCATGACGACGGGCAGACAGGAACCAGGAACACTGTGGCAGATCTCGTGGTCACGGACAGAAGGCTGTGTAGATTTTACGGGGTACAGATGAGGCAGGTGAGTCAGAGACAGGCAGGGTTGGCAACAGGGAAACAGTGCTGGAGAGTCTGGCAGTGAGTGACTGAGCAGGGAAAGCTTATATACTGGCCTGATTACTGAGGAGCAGTGGTGGACAAAGTACTGAACCCCAGTACTTGAGTCAAAGTACAGATACTCCTGGTCAAATATTACTCAACTACAAGTGAAAGTTGCTCAGTCAAAACTTTACTCAAGTTAAAGTATTAGAGTACTTGCTTTTAAAAATACTTAAGTATTCACAAGTACATGTTTTTAAAAATACTTAAGTATTCAAAAGTACAAATTACAAAGTACATTTTCTAATATCATTACATGCTGTATTGTTTTCATGATGCATTTACAGAAGCTTGTACCTCTCTGAATCCACCTCATGAAGCACTGACCTGCTTGTAGAACCACTCTGCTACACAAAGCCTATAGAAACACCTATAAAAACTTCAGCATAGAAATGCAATCAAAAATTTAAATAACTGAGATTTCTTTCTGTCTTCAGAGGCAGTATGTACATGAATTATGCTGTATTTTTCACCCTTATAAAAACAATCCAACTTTAAAAGCTACCTGGAATAATGAATAATTATAATAACATCTTGAGATTTAATTTTGTCTTTCTCCTGCCGTCACCATTACTGCTTTTTGTTTGAATGAAAGAGGGAGAGTTTGCTTGTTCTTGTTACAGAGCGCCTGGACGTATTTCTGCTTTTACATCAGTCCCATTTGAGAGGAGCTACTGTGATTGGTTTCCTTCTGTGGGAAACACAGCATGTGACCAATTGCATTTTAGAAAAGAAAAAACACCAACAGCTGACTTCAACAATGTGCTTAGTCAAAAAGTAACAACAACCTTCCTAGAAATGTAGTGGAGTCAAAAGTACAATATTTGTCTTTGAAATGTAGTGGAGTGAAAGTCAGAAGTTTCCAAAAAAACAAATACTCAAGTAAAGTACAGATACTCAAAAAATGTACTCAAGTACAGTACTCAAGTAAATGTACTTCACTACTGTCCACCACTGCTGAGGAGTTGCAGCTTGTGCACAGGTGAGCAGAGCTGATCTGATGAGGTGGGAGTGGCTGGCAGGCAGAGTGGAACAGAAGTGGGGTGAATGGAAAAGTACTGAGAGAGCTGTGGAAGTGAGCAATGGAAACTGGGCATGCAGAAGTGTGACAGACAGAGGGCAGATAGAGAGCTGAACATTATGATGTCACAGTAAATTTGACCTTTGACATTTTGGATATGAAATGTCATCATCTCACCATATTATCCTATTAGATATTTGTGTGTAATTTTGTCATCATTAGCATATAACTTCTAGAGTTATGGGTGAAAAATGTGTTCAGTGAGGTCACTGTGACACAGTGAATGTGTAGTAAACTGTATTAAGTCTTTACAAAGATCTTAAGAATGAAATGTTTGAAATGTTTCGTCTCAACAGAAGTTAGAACTAGGGACAGCCAAGGACTCATTCTTCCCTCTTGCTCCTGTGCCGACAAGCTCACATGGACTGGAAATGAAGAACCACTGCAACGTTTCCTCTGTCCTCTTCAACAACATTTCTGTTGGTCTATTCAGGTGATGTCTTTGTCCTGTGCAATTTGGGGTTGATGTTTGGATTATGGTCTCACCTTGTTTTAGGAGGATTAGCTATAGCCCTGAAGAGAAAGTGTCAGAAGAGTGAGCATGAGTGACAGGAACTAGAGAAAATGAGGGAGTGTGAGCAACAGCAAAAGGAAAAAGAGCAGGAGCATGAGAAAATGAAGCTTGCTTTTAGATTGCAGACATCAGGACAGCAAGAAATGTTTGATGTAAATAAGTGTTTGTCTTTGGTCTATTCTTTGAGATGTTTAAGAAGATTGCTGTGCAGCATGACTGGCCTAGAGAGGACTGGGTAACCTGCATGAAGGGTTCCCCAACAGGGAAGGCCCAGGAAGTGTATGGTAAGGTGGTTTGACAGGCAGTGCTGAAAGCATATGACTTAGTCCCAGAGACATACAGACAAAGGTTCTGGACAGAGAGAGTACAGCTGGGACAGACTTATTTGCATTTTGCACAACAGCAACAAGTAGCTTTTGAGAAGTGGCTGACCCGTAATTTACACCAGGCATGGCTGCGCTGCTGTTTTGCTTCGTCATGCACATGACTTCAATTTACACCAGCAGCATGTCAGAAGCGTTTCAGCAGTGGAGTGTTTTGCCCATCTGCTTACTTTACTTGCTCTGATTTTACTAAGTCTTCTTTCCTTGCTCTTGTGCTTCTACCATGGATAAGCAGGCTACGTAGTTAAATTGTTTATTTTCTATCTGTCTTTATGATCTCGAGTCTGCATGGGTCTTTTATTTTGAAAATCAACCGGATTCTCCCGTTTTCCGTGCCTGACTTCTTACTCGTTTGACCTGCTCTGTGCCAATTGATGCGCCATCTGTCAAAAATAGACTCACTGTGTATTCTCTGCTGAGCAGAGCACCGAGCTGCTTCTGGGACGCTGCTGAGACGTGCCGCGGCGCTTCCGGTGTAAATTACAGCATTGACTGGAATGGCAGCGTATGTCTCCGAGTGCCGCGGCACAGCCCCGCCTGGTGTAAATTAGGGGCGAGAGCTTGCAAATGTATGATTTTAAGGAACTGACTGAATTAATTGTTTTGGAGCACTTTAAGCACAGCCTGCCAAAGTGAATGACACTTATGTTAAAACTGTGGTTGAGGCTGCTGAGGCAGCTGATAGCTGTGTCCTCATTTATGAAGACTCATGGAGGGACAAATGAATCAGCTAAATAACATAAATTAAATATTGTGCTTCTTTCAGAGGGGGGGAACAATGTTAGAAGAAACACTAAACTGTCATCGTTTGAGGTTTTTGTTGCCACCTCCAGTCCTGGTTGGGCTGCAGCTACCTCCAGTCCTGGCTGAGTTGTCTCTGCCGCAGCCTCCTCCTGCTCCAACTGGACCACAATCACCTCCTGCCCATCCTGAGCTGCAGCTGCCTACAGTCTCCCTGACTGACCTGATGGATGCTCTGTCGCCTCAGCGCTCGCCCCCTGCAGGGCCTATTTTTATCTTCACCATTGTCATCAGCCTCCAGAGGGGTCTCGCCAGAGGAGTCCTGCCTTTGCCTGATAATGGAGGAGTTCTGTCCTCGTCACCAGCATCTGGAGAGTTTTTGTCTACACCTTTGGCCTCCTGTAGAAATCCACCTTCATCTTCACCACTGTTGCCAGCCTCCAGAGGGATCCCGGCTTTGTTTTTGTTGTCTTATGTCTGCTGGAGGGGTCCCATCAGGTGTGCTGTAGACTGGTTGGATCAAAAACCTGCAGCCACTCGGCCCTTTATGGAACAGTTTGGACATGCCTGATCTACACCAATGCCGCTGACCAACATAGGGGTCCTGCCATCATCTTCACCAGTGCCACCGTTCGCCAAAGGGGTCCCACCTTCAACTTCACCAGTGCTGTGGCCACCAGAGGGCTGCCACCACCTTTGTCTTTGCCGTCAGTTGCCACAGGGGTCCTGTCATCTTCGCTTCGTTAGCAGCCTCCTGATCACCGCTGCCTTCGTAACCAACCTCCAGAAGGGTTCCAAAGTCTCCCACGCTGACTTCCAGAGGTGTTTCATTCTTCATCCTTGCCACCTGGTCACCCTCCAGATATGCTCTGCTCTCTTGGGTTGACCCCAGGCCATCCGACTGAGGTTTCTAACTCTGCCTCTACCCTGCCTCCTGGATGTCACCCTGAGGTCTCCAGCTCTGCCTCTACTCTGCCCCCAGGTCATCCACCTGAGATTATCTGCTCAGCCTGTGTCCTGCCCCGAGGCCACCCTCTGGGGCAGTTCACCCAGGATTTATGACTCTTTTTGGCACTCCCAACAAGTTCAGATTTCACAATCTACGACTTCTATCCGCATTAGAAGCATAAGCACATCATCAGTAGCCTCCTTTGTGATATTACTTGCCACCTTACTGTAAATTGTGTGGATGTAGAGGAGAAAACAATAAACTTTGTTGAAAAAAACTCATTGTTGTGCTGTAGCTTTCAAAGGTAAGGTTTGTGTTGTATTACTTCTCTATTTATATGCATAATGTAATACATGGAAGCCACACACAGAACAAAGGAATGCAAATGACTATGCAAACTTTGACACGCTGACACCTCAGGGCTGTAGGTTTACAGTACTGCAGTCCAGCCAGTTGCCTGTTTAATCCACCACACACACCTTGTTTGTTGTTTAATTTAAAGTTAAACTTAATGTACCTGACTGTGTAGCAAAATAATAGGAGAGTATAAATACTAAATATAAAACTTAATAGCTAAGACATGCAAAAAGACACTGGGTGGGTGTAGGGTGATCAACATGCCTTAATTATACGATTTAAGGATTAACTTTCCCAAGGCCATTCACATCGCCTCTGGATCCTAAAAACAGACTCTGAGATCCTGCAAAGAAAAGCCCTGAACACATCACAGATTTAAATGAGAATTGATCAAGTTCAGGAGACAATCATCCCTCACACTGCAAGGTGGGAAGTACCGAAGTACAAATGCTTTGTTATTGTACTTAAATACATTTTTCCAGGTATGTGCACTTTACTTGATTTTCTGACAACTTTTTACTTTTGCAAATATCTATTTTCTACAACTTCAGATCATGCATTTGCTCATTTCCTGCACCTGGTTTTCCCTGCCCATCTCCACACATGTGGCTCATTTTCCCATCAGTATATATACCAGTCCATTTCCCACTGCTCTCTGCTGGATTGTCTTGTGTTCCTGCCAAGCTATCCAACATTTTTCACTTTTTTGTTTGCTGATTTGTCTGATTTTCTGGTTTTGACTCTGCCTGAACTCATGTAATAAAGTGAACTATGTTGCCTTTGTCGTGCATTTGGGTTTTAACCTGTACTGGTTGTTCTCACAGACTCATTATTCCACTTTTAAAGCATTTGAAGAGATTTATTGATTATTTTTATTTTGCATCATCCCAACATCAAGACTGTTTTCAACTTGAATGGAACAGTAACACATAGAAAAGATGATTCCTTGGTGCATCCATCGATGCCACACACGACAAACACAACAAAACGAAAACTACATGAACGACCTCAGGGAAAATAAAAGGTCGTAACAACAAAAAAGACATAAAAGATGCAACTTCATAAAAGACATACCACCAACTGCTATAAACATGTTAGTATTAAAGTGGAAGCCCCCCCACAAACTCCTGAGTTCTGTGTGGATCCTATCATTATTAGACATCATCTCTATGGAACTCTCTATAGCTTGAGCCAGTGGTGCAAAGAGAAAAACAACTGACACCTTGTCCAACCCTCTGAAGAAAGTTGAGTCAGGCTACATGAACCAGATGGTGAAATGAAGCTCAGCATAAGTTCAATCAGGAAGACCTTCTTCATGCTTCATGCCTTCACAATCTTCTGTGACGGCCCACCCATGTGTCTTGTTTTGTTCACCCAGAGACTGGGTGGGTCGTCAGTGAGACTGGTTGCACCTGAGAGTTGGGAGGAGCCAGAGGGCATAAAAGGGCTGCTCTCCCTAGACTCTTTCTCTCTCTGGCTGGGCTGCTGCCACCATTCCTCATGGCTGTCTTGCCATATTAGTTTGGGTTTGAATCCTTATTTTCAGCACTCATACATACACCAATTTCCACCCACACATGCACTACACTACTGATTACATCTCATCTCTTTCTCCACATTATTTATTTGGGTTTTTCAATAAAATATCCAGATCATTGATCTTTTTGTGTGTGGACTCCCTCCTTTTGTTGCAACTTTGAGCCAAGCTGTAACACTTCTTTCTCTTCCTCTCTCTCTCTCTCTCTCTCTCTCTCTCTCTCCCCCTGTTCTCCCTCTTAATCAGCTGATTGTGGGTATTAATCCAATCAGATTTTGCCAGAATTGCTCATGTTTTACTTCCTGTATCCTGCTTCTGGTTGTTGTTCTCCAAGCCGATGTCTGAGCACAATCTCGACCGTCTGGAGGGTCGCAGCTCCAGTATTCTCCCTTCCCTCTTATCTGATGATGTGTAGGTGTGTTCATTTGTCTCACAGCAGTTCTCCTCCAGATGAGGCTAATGATCATGGCATTTCTGAGCAGCAGGTCTCCCCTTGTCCCAGCTCTGTGAGCTGGCTGAACAAGTGTGCTGCAATCCCTCAGAGTATTCCTCCCCCACCACACCTGTTTGCAGCCACTAAAGAACCAAGAAATCAGCTCCTCAGCCAAAGAAAGGGAAGACCACTGCTGTGTCTCAATCTCCCGCTCCTACCCATGTGACGTAGACAACTCCTTGCTGTCCACCCTGCAGTCTCTGGTCAACTATGCATACCATCGACGCACACCTCCAAGCGCTGGAGAACGCTTTAGACCAGGGGTGTCAAACGTACGGCCCGCGGGCCAAAACCGGCCCACCAGAGGGTCCAGTCCGGCCCACGGGATGACTTTGTAAAATGTGAAAATTACAGAGAAGACATTTATGTTAGGGTTGAAACCATTCCTAGAGTAATTCGAGTAATTTGATTACTAAAATCTGTTTAAATCTGTACAACTGTACAGCACACTGTGTTTCACATGTGGGGGTTATTAAAGACCAGAGTATTGATGAGTGCCGACATTTAAATTCTGATGTCATTTATTATCACATGGCTGCAGCATCTCTCCTCTCTGCGTCAGTGCAGCTCCTCCATACACACACATACAGTACAGACACACAGAGGAGGTCAGTGTGATTCTCTTACTCTGTCTGTATCTGATCTGTTGACTTTCTTCATCAGCAGGATGTTTTATAAAGACAAAAAGACAAAACCTAACTCGCATTCTGGGTTTTTCCCCCCATATTAATCCACCTGCGATTAAGTTTTCACAGCAGCAGAGAAGCTGCGTGTGGAGGAGACTGTTGTTAATGACGGAGTTTATTACAACAGAAACTAACGTGATGGTTAATGACATCGACACCAACCAGATGCACTTATAAAATTAAACAACTGTATAAAGAGGCCTGTAAGTAAAACAGGAGAGTCTGTGTTTGTCTGTGAGAAACTTTCAGACCTTCTCACAGCAGAGTGAACAGGTGAGGGAGGAGAGGAGGGCAGACTGATCACTAATCAATCACTGATACTGTCGTCCTCTTGGACTGATTAAAAAATAAAAATGCTAAAATTGACAACCCAAACCTGGGTGTCCACACAAATAAAGTCTTTGTCTGAAACACTGCAGAGTGTAACATTGTGCTGTTTACAGACAGTCTGCTGTCATTTGTTTGACAGAGAGACAGAGAGGGTCGTGTCTAGAAGGGAACCCTAGACCCGTGAAAGATCGTGCGAGTTTGATTATTTTAGTAGAAATAACGAACACAAATCTCGCGAGAGTTGTGCAAATAAACAGTTACCTTCTAGACACGACAAGGTGCGCAGCTCCAAAAACAGAAAAGTGGTGTCAATGTTTTTAAGGTGGCGGGCCGCCATAAATAAAACACTATTCACTGATCCACAGAGAGTCACTGAAACACTGATCACTGACCTGCTGTGATGGAAAAATACTCACATTCTTTATTTTAAGTAAAAACACTAATACCACAAAAATACCTAATTACAATTTGAAAATCTTGCATGTTATTGTTTCCTTTTTTTGAAAAATCAACATTTTTATTGCTGTTGTTGTACTTTAATGGTATTCTTATTGTTATTTTTTATTACTAAATACAGACCTGCAAACTCATAAGAGGAGAAACGGTGTCATGTTGGTAAACCAGTCCTCTGTCCTCTGTCCTCTGTCCTCTGTCCTCTGTCCTCTGGGAGCGTCGTTCCTGCTCCAGAAGAAAAATGTTGTGATTTTAACATGTTAACAAAACATTCTGGTGACTGTTTCAGTTAAAAGAGTTAGTTCCGTCTTCTGTTTGTGGTTTCTGCAGACATTACTACCTTTACTTTTACCTTTGTACTTACAAAAAAAAGTAAAAAGTAAAGTAAAAACAGTAAGAGTAAATCTACAGTAAAAGTAAAGTTACTTTACTGAGTATTTTTACTTTAGCAATTTACTGTTCTTCTTAAATAAAACAAAAGTAATGTAATAGAAAAACAGAACGTGCAGAACACGCAATATTTCTTATCTGATTACTCGATTAATCGGCAGAATAATTGATAGATTATGCTTTAATTTTACTGGTCCGGCCCACTTGAGATCAAATTGGGCTGTATGTGGCCCCTGAACCAAAATGAGTTTGACACCCCTGATTTAGTGCAACACAAACATGAAAAAAGATAAAACAAAGCTTTAAACTGGATTAATATACACTATATAGAATAAAACTGTTGCTCTGTCATTTCCATATTCATGTCTGAATACTTCCTCTCTCTGCCATGTAAGAGCAGGTACAGATTATAATCAACCTGCTGCATGTTGTCACACACCATATTTACTGCACAGACTGTTTGGATGCAGAGGACGACACATCAGACGTTGGTGTAGGAAACTCATCCAGGTGGAATCTTGAAGCTTTTACAGGTAAATTTTGATCATATCACTTTTTTCTTATATGTAGAGATGATGAAAAAAACAATAAAAACTGCAAAGTTTCATGAAAATGAATATTCAACTGTAACAAGCAGACAGTTTGGACTGTAGGTGTACAGAATACTGCTGTGAAACCAACATGTTTGATATCATTTTGATTTTTTTTTAACTCTCCTTCTTTAAAGTGTAAGAATTACAAGTTTGTGATTGAGTGTCACCAGCACAATATCTGATCATGTTTAAGTGTTAGACATCATTAAATGATTCAGTCTCATGGACTTCAATGCAGAACTTTGTAAACTGTCTGCAGAACTATGTTAATGTTTAGATTCAGCTGATGTCAGGCAGGTATCATGACATTCACAGACTTAAAGGAAATGTTGGAACATCTAGTTTTAGTAAATATCTCAAAAACATCTTGGCAAAGACTCAACATTTGTCATTATTATTATTTTTTTTATGTCTGTTGTTGTGATCCAACAATAAGAGTTATTTATCGAGATGTTTGCATGATGATAGCTGAGATATACAAAAGAGTTTTGTGTGTTGTGACAAAGTGATCATTGATGAAAAGTCTCCAGCAGGAGTTGTGGAACATAAGACAGGTTACAGTCACTTCATGATCCAGTTACTTAATTAATAACTTTAATTTGTAGTTAGCTGCAGAGGATGATACATCAGAAAATTACCTTTTTTATTACAAGATTAAAAAAGATAAAAGAACTGTCATGAAAGTGAATATTCCAACTGTAATGAGCAGACAGCTTTGGACTGTATGTGTACAGAAACCAAAATGTTTTATACATTTGTTGTTTAACTTTCTGCCTTTAAATCACAAGAATATTGAGTTTGTGATTTTGTAACAAAAGCAAAATAAATGAAAGCCTCAAGCAGCATTGGATAGGCCCTCACACCCTGGTGCCAGTGGGGATGTGTGGTGAGCGTGGCACTGTGGCTGTATGCTTCCTGGTGAACGAGGATCTGAATTTTTTTGCATTTCTGACACTACAGGAAGGAGTTTGATGTCACTTCCTGCCTACACTAGGTGGTTCTACCCACCAAGAATACCCACCAATTGTATGTAATGTTCCAGCACATCAAGTGTAGACCACAGTGTGAAAATTGCATGTAAATCAAATGATGATTGTCACAAGAGAAGAAGAAATGGTGGTTCCCGGGTATTAAAGTTCTGTAACATCTCCACAACCTGATCGTTGATAACCAAAGGCTAAAGCTCACAATCCTTGCTTTTGTGGAAATTCACAGTCATCTCCTTGGTTTTGTTCAGACAAAATTTTTTACCATGACTAACTGCCAGGTTTCATGTGCCATAACACTTAGCCCCTCAAAAATGCGAATAACGACGAAAAGAAAAAAAAACAATCCAAGCAAATCTAAAAGAGTCCTTGCAACATTCAGTGGTCGGGCCCTAATTAACAAATAACAATGACCACAAAGATCATTTTTGATTTTCATATTTCATTTGTGGGACGTTATTACAGTTTTAAAAGCTCAAGATTTTCACCTTCCCACAAACATAACAAATCCTTGAAAATGTAATAGTTATTACATTTGCAGGAACATTCATATTATGTTTGTAGTATGCAAAAGCTATTATGTCTGAGGGATTATTACATTAAAAGCTGAAGATTTGTATTATGTTTGTGGTTTATTACATTTGTGGGCTGTTGTTATGTTGTAAAGATGCTACAGGTTGTTTTTGTGTGAACTTCAGTGATGTCACTGAACAATGTTTGGTAGATATTAAAAACTTGTTCTCTGTCTATAACCTGATCTCTCAAACAGGTTTCACTCTGAAGAATGGAAGATTTCTACATGAACATCACCTCACAGAACAACAGCTATGATTACAGCAACATCACCTCCAACCACAGTAACATCACTGAGTATTACAAATCTTTTCGGTTCATCACAGATGTGGTGACATGCATATTCTGTTGCATCGGCCTTCCTTTGACCCTCGTGGCCATCTATGCACTTTTTTCTCAGGTATGTAGATTATGACTGAGATTTATATCATGTGTCTGTTGTACAGTCTGACTGTCTGTTTGTAAAGGATGTTGATCTGACATCATAATTAAAGTTTACATGCAGTTGATTGGATACTAAACACATGTAGTTTAAATGTGTGGCTTCAAGAACATTCCAGAAACATTTCAAATCATGTCGACATTCATGGTTGATGTTTTTCATTTTTAGTGAAATGTCTCGACAGCTGCTGGATGGTTTGACATAAATAATGATACAGACATTCATGGTGTCCAGAGGTTGAATCATAATAACTTCTGTGATCCTGTGACTTTTCATTTAGCGCCATCATCAGGTCAATATGTTGCTTCATCAGCCTCAGATGGACTTTGAGTTTAGTTAGTTTACTTTTACCGATGTTTTCCTGCAGGTACGAAATGATCAAGTTGCTCCGATCTACGTCATCAACCTTCTCATCTCCGACCTCATTCAGTTCTGCTGTATGATTGTTGAGGTGATACACACTGCAGATTTGAAGATAATTCAAATCTCCATTTATATTCACCACTGTGCTCTGATGGTCAGTGTTGTCTTCATGGTGTGCATCGCCCTGGAAAGGTAGCTATCTGTCTGTCCAGTATGTGTGAAGCTACTTCTGTGTCTCACCATTATATTACTATATAATTCTGAAGCTCCTCAAAGACTATGGGCCCTATTTTACGTTGATCTAAAGCACAAGTGGAAAGCGCAATGGATTTAATTTATTCAAGGTGTGTCCAAAAGGTGTTATAGATCATAACTGATTAATCCTTGTTTTTCTGGATCATAACAAACACGCAGACACAAACACTCCAGCTGCTCCAGCTGTCATGCTGACTCATCTGATAAAGACGATCTGACAGCTGTGATCCTGTCCCATGAGCACTTTGCAAGTCTGTAAAGATTTATTAGGCTTTATAATTATATATTTTTTTCCTTATTAGTGAGTTTAACTTTAAGACACACGCATGCACGACTGTTTAACATTAATGAAGAATGTTCTGTGATTGTGGAGACGTGTGCGCCCCAGCATTCACGAGACACGTAAATGCTTTTAACTTAACTAATCCACACTCCTGTGTGAGGAAGAGAATGACCATAAATGACGGTGTTTTGTGATTGTGAAGACGTGTGTGAGTTTCGGCCAAGCCTGCCAGGTGCTGTCTTGTGCTGAAAGACCACACACCTTGCTCTTTGACCAGGTTTTAGTTGGTATAAGCACAAGTGTTTTTTACTCTAATGCGGCGAGCACAAGATAGCAAACGTGCTGGACTATGCCTTCGTTTTGTATGGGGTAAGGTTACTGTCAAAAGACTTGTGCATGCACACATTAAAAATCATGCACATATTAAAAATGTGTGCATGTTAGTCTATAGTTGTGCATAAATAAAAATTTTGTAAACTCTTGTTTAAGTCAAATCATGCATAGATTATGTAGTGTATATTTTCTCTGTGAGAATACAACTCATAAAGTTACAACTTTACTAAATTACAAATAAGGATTGCAGTTTTTCTTCATTATAGATATGAATGAGAACTGTGAAATTACTGTCAAAACTATGTCACAAGGTCACAGGCATTATGTATCAGTGAAAGATAACATCAATTCTACAAACTGTGTGCGTCACACTGTCATGTTAACCGCCGTTTGGTGATGCAGAGTCATTTTTCCCGTTTGTTCCAGGTCCACTCTAAATTGACATGGTATATAATCCACACACTAAAATAATGATGAAGCAACTACAGACACTTTGAATACTTTTTACCAGTGTTCGTTTTGTCTTGGTGATATTGCAGCTCAGAACACTGATAAGAAAATTCATCATTTATCACGGACGATCTTAAATCAGTTACACTCATTTTATGTTGGTTTGGTCAAAAACTTCAGTGATGTCCACGTCTCTGTCATCAGGAGATAGTATCAGACTGACAGCGTCATATTTCAATCTGCTGTATTAAGTTTTATTTTTTGACATTCAGTTTTCATGTTAGAGACAAACGCGGCATTAAGATCGCATTTAGTCGATCAGTAATTTTCTGTCAGCATTCTTCTTCTTCTGCTTCATTTGCAGCAGTGTCACAGCAGCACAAAGTTGTTATAATTAGGAGCTGTGGAAAATAGATTACGGCAAAAAGCAACACTTGCTGCAAATAAAGCAGGAGAAGAAGAATGCTGACAGAAAATGACTGATTTTTATTTATGCACAACTATGGACTAACATGCACACATTTTTAATACATGCATGATTTTTTATGTGTGCACGCATGAATCTTTTGACAGTAACCTTACCCCGTAGTTTTGCCTTGATGTTTAGACCTCCCACCCACAGTGGCACAGACCTGGTGCAAGTGCATTTGCTGTCTTACACACATGGCAAAAATTGCACTTGCACTGGTGTAAGATAGCAAAACCACTTGCGCTGACAGAGCAATGGCTTTGCACCAGGTCTAAGATACGGCCCTATGTGTCCATCTTGTATTACAGGTATTTGGTCATCGCCCACCCACTGTGGTACCGCTTCAGACGAACCATCAAGATCTCTGTGGGGGTCTGCGTCCTGGTCTGGGTCCTTGCTCCTGCCGCTGTCATCATTCTCTATTTCGGTGTTCATTCTCAGCTCACAGATATCATCTTCGGCCTCATCATCTTCCTTCCCCTCCCACTGTTCATATTCTTCCTGGTTGGGACCCTCAAAGCCCTGTCTGCTTCCATCTCTGTCCCCTCTGATGAAAAACGACGGATTGTGGGAGTTTTGGTTCTGGTGCTGCTGATTTACACACTGCAGTTCCTGCCAAGCATCATTTTGTACTATAATGATACCCTTCACTACCTGTCTTACATCTTTGTTAAGTTTAGTCCTCTTGCAGACTTGACTTTGTATATTTTCATGAGGAAAGGGATCATAGACAAGTGTTTGTCCTCTGTGTGTTGTTGCAGAATGGACAGTGATGATACCAACAGTTCATCAGTATGAATGATGACAACATTTACACAGTCAGCTTCATGTAGGCAGAGAGAGAGAGAGAGAGAGAGAGAGAGAGAGAGAGAGAGAGAAAGGAGAGAAAACCGAAGAAGAAATGTAGACAAATAGAAAGGATAGAGGATCAGATATTATTATTTGATGAACTGAGATCATTATAACACAGAACTAGGAAGATTCTGTCTCTACAATGACTATGTCTCACTTAAAACATTTTCAGAAGCATACTTTAGTGAGTGTTTAGCAGAGATGGGAAGTAAGTCATTTGAAATCATTACACATTTCCTCATTCAAATATACTCATATAGCCCTAATATATTTTCTAGATCTGCTTTTTGATTTATTTGCATGTATACTTAGTTTGTTTTGATTGCAGTGTTTAACAAAGTATTTTGTCTCAGTCACATTAGTTACTATAGCTTCATTCCACCTTTCCATATAAATCCTTGATGCACTGAGATTCTGTTGATTTATGTCATGCAATTTGCTCTTGACTTATGTTTCAGCTAAAAAAATAATTTTATTTGTTCTCTCAGTTTTTGTCTGCTTGCTGTTTTGGGTCAGCAGAGCTCCTCAGTAGAAATTAGTGAGATTTTCCTTTAAAGCACACCTGTGACAGGAACATCACTGAACATTGAAGAAGACGTGAAACTAGTGTTTGAGACCATGAACTCACCAGGAAACTGTTTGAGTTTAATGAATTTTTGAAGCCAGCAGTCGCCCTCTGCTGGCCATCAGAAAGAATGCAGGTTTCAGGAACAGATCACTGAGTGATGCTCAGACCATGCTTTCACTGACATGTCACATAACGGGGCAAAAATACAAAAGAAATGTCTTCATGTGTGGGGAAGTCATTTAGCCATTCTGTGTGTGTGTGTGTGTGTGTGTGTGTGTGTGTGTGTGTGTGTGCGTGTGCGTGTGCGTGTAGTGGGGGCTTGAGGATGAGAAGTTGATGGTGACTTTATTGAAAAAGTATCTGAAAGCAAACTTTAGGTGAAAATTTTCCATTTCTTTATGTTAAAATAACATGTTTATAATTTTCTAAAATACATTTTACTGTTTCTCAATCTGAGAAATTCTAAATTAACCTAAAATTTGAATGAGATCACTGATGGTTATTATCCTACAGAAAATTACTGCTGTGAATGTATGCAATCATTAACCAATGGCATGCATATTGAAAAATATATAAATACATTTCACAACAATTTTACATTTCATTTTAGAAAAAACAGAAAAAAATGCATTCATCTCTCTGCTATTTATCATGAGAGATCATAGGGAAAAATAATCTGCTAGAGGAAGTCAAAGGTCAGAATGACCACTTCTGTCCATTCTAGTTGTTATGGAATTCTGGTTCTTGTAGTTTTAAGTCACTTTGCACACCTGTGACATCACATAACATTTAAGTAGCTGAAACTAGTGATTAAGACCATAAACTCAATAAAGTGTTTCCTGAAGAAATGAATCAACTGAGAAGCAGGCTCATTTCCTGTTTCTGATAGCAGCAGCATTGCCCCCTGCTGGTCATCAGAAAGAATGCAGCTTTAAGGCTCCCCTGCATTGGAGCACCCTGACACAAGAATTTCTTTGGGATGAATAAAGTTCTATCTTATCTTATCTTATCTTGTTTTGTCTTGTCTTGTCTTGTCTTATAGTCAAAACATAAAAGTTATTGGTGGACAGCCTCAAAGTGTTTCAGGCTGCAAATTTACCAACAGGATCCAGAATTTCAAAACTTTTCATCTAGATCAGAATGATCCAGGTAGGTCTAGATCTAAAATGTGGTAAGTAAATGTAAATGTGGTAAGTAATGTAAATGTCATGATCCAATCAATTTAAGACCTGTCAGGATTCTATTTAAGATGTTTTAAGGTCTAAAACTCATATTATTGGATTGTTGACTTCAAGACTTTTTAAGGAGCTGCAGAAACCCTGTTAATTGTTCAGACTGTCACAGCCTGTGTCAGACAGCACAGCAAAAACAAGACGACAAGAACGAAGCAGAAAAGGCAAAAGGCTCAGAAAGCAAGCAAATCCAAAGGAACAGGCAAAATACAAAGTCCAAGGAAACGAGCAGAATCCAAAGTTACTGGCAGTGTTGCCAACTCTTCAGTAAGGAAAGTAGCTATTGGCTGTCCTGAAAGTCGCCAGAAGTCACAAAATGATGTCATCGCCTAATTTGCATAACCAGCAATTTGCATGTAACTGTAATGGACACTGTAGGAAAGAGGAACAACACTGTGGGAAAGACAAAAGTGAATAAAAAACACCTTAAATAAGTTTAGAACTACAAATGAACGTTTTTCTGTTATATTTTGGATTTTTTAATTTTGCCATTGAAATAGGCCATCACTTCTCAAAATAACTTGACATGACTTAAATGCTTTGTCTAGACCCACATTACATGAATCAATGTTGTCCTGCATTGTTAAATGTTAGAATATCAAATTTAATCAAAAGACTGTTATGTGGGGTAGAATTGCGAGCTCTACGTCCAACCCTCCTCTTTTATCTGGGCTTGGGACCAGCAAAGTGACCCAAAACAGATACTTTGGCAGAGTTACTTTGACCTTTTTTTTTTTTTTTTTTTTTTTTTGTAATATTTTAATTAATTAATAATAAAATAATCATCATAGTAGGAGTTGTTGGATCTCTGAAAATAATATTATGAAGAAACCATATAGAACCACTGAAATTAAACTTTTGTTGAAATTTGGCACTGAATAAAATTGGCAACACCTCAGATTGTATCTCATTGGTTTAATCCATACACAAAACAAATTTTGATCTTCAGCCCACATAGATTCATTTGCAAATCTGATGATCATGTGTGTGGAGCCACACCTCTCTTCCTCCTGAAATCGTTTTCCAGCTGCTCACAAGCTCTAATGAATCTGCACGATGGGTTTTAAAATATACTTTAACCCAGATAGCACACATAAACTGAATAAAGTTGCATTGGTGAGACATCTTATGGAGAATATTTGCTAATTGGTAAAATGAGACATCGGCATTTGGTCAAAAATACCCTCCAGACAATGTTTGGAAGATGAATCAAAGCTGCACAGCAAATATCTCACTATCTATGATCCAAATTAACATGTATTTACTTATAATGTGATAGGAATACGGCAGTATGACAATAAAAAACAAAATGCATGACCATCAAAAAGACGCACACGGACAGCACAGTCTGGAATGCTGGCAGACTTATGAACCTGCAAGGGGGAGAAAAAAAAGACAAAACACATGAGCCCAGGTTGTTCAGTTAACTTATACTATATCCATACTTACAAATTTAATCAAAAGACTGTTATGTGGGGTAGAATTGCGAGCTCTACGTCCAACCCTCCTCTTTTATCTGGGCTTGGGACCAGCAAAGTGACCCAAAACAGACACTTTGGCAGAGTTACTTTGACCTTTTTTTTTTTTTTTTTTTTTTTTGTAATATTTTAATTAATTAATAATAAAATAATCATCATAGTAGGAGTTGTTGGATCTCTGAAAATAATATTATGAAGAAACCATATAGAACCACTGAAATTAAACTTTTGTTGAAATTTGGCACTGAATAAAATTGGCAACACCTCAGATTGTATCTCATTGGTTTAATCCATACACAAAACAAATTTTGATCTTCAGCCCACATAGATTCATTTGCAAATATAATGATCATGTGTTGCTCTACTGGAAACTCTTGGAGCCACACCTCTCTTCCTCCTGAAATCGTTTTCCAGCTGCTCAAAAGCTCTAATGAACCTGCACGGCGGGTGTAAACCTTTAGTCCATCTGTGAATACAGGCTTCACCTTCAGTTTGACCTTCAGAGATTTGGGGATTCTTTTTGGGCCACCACACACAGGCATGTGTAAGCCCTCGGGATAAACAGTTGACTCAGTTGGCCTCTCAGATCTGAGCACAGGAGGTCACAAACAAGGCTGTGACAAGTCGCTTACTTTCACAGCACAGGTGGGTTCAGTTCAAGACCTGCTGTGGCTGCAGCAAAGAGGTTTGAGTGGAGGAGCCATGAAGCGTGTAGTTATTGTGTTTTTTTTTTGTTTTTTTTTTCAATTATTTTAATTTAAGTTATTTCTGTGATTCCTTTTGACTGCTTAATGAGATTACAACCTGATCATCATCAAATCAAAAACCATTTAACTTTTGTTAAGGTTCAAAGATTAGGGGTCTGTTGGCAGAATATATCAGAAATGGAATATAATATACATAAGATTACATTCATTAGTGTATAATCTCCTGAAAATAAGAATTGTTGTATCTTCATAACCTTGAAATGAGTCCGCCCTCTTCCATGAAGGCCGCCATGTTGTACCGCCATGTTTCTGCAGCTGTCATGACATAGTGATGTTTAAGTTTGTTTTTTTTGTTTTGTTTTGTTTTTTTTTAAAGATTATTTTTTGGCTTTTTTGCCTTTATTGTGATAGGACAGCTGAAGATATGACAGGAAGTGGGGCAGAGAGAGAGGGGATGACTCACAGTAAATGGGCTGCAGGCAGCAATCAAACCTGACAGACCTCAATACATGATGCACACACTCTACCAACTGAGCTATAGAGACGCCCAGTCATGTTTAAATTCTTTTATCCATTGTTTCTTATCACTTTAAGCTGCATATTACATATAATAACACATTTACAAACACTGAATACTAAGCAACCAAGATATGACCCAGGTCAAAAGACAAGGACATAACAGACACAAGTCATCTTGCTTTTATTTGCATTTTTCAATTTATTTTTCAAGTGTCAGGCAAAGGTAAAAAAAATGTTTGCAAAATGTTACTAAAGAACAGACTGGCTGTAGTGTATGGCAAGGCGTTTTAACATTAATAGCTAGGCTGGACAGTGGGTGAGAGGCGGGGTTCACTCTGAACAAGTCGCCAGTTCATCGCAGGGCTGACACACAGAGACAGACACACACTCACACTCACATTCACACCTACGGGTAATTTAGAGTCACCAATTAACCTAAAATGCATGTCTTTGGACTGTGGGAGGAAGCCGGAGCACCCGGAGAGAACCCACGCAGACACGGGGAGAACATGTGAACATGCACACCACCGTGCTGCCCGTAATTCAGTTTCGATTAGTCAAAACTGAATTACATATACCTTTTGTTGTCAACTGTCCTTTGACTGGTCAGAATGAGAATATAGTCAAAATGAAGTTGTTGATGATATAATGTTAATTCCGGATAGTGAAGCTGAGCCATTAAATGTTAAAACGGTTTGCCATATGTGGAATTGTTACTGGGGAAGACAATTTTTCAATTTAGGAGATTCTCTGTCATCAGAGATTATGGAAACATTCAGTACATACAAATAATGGAAAAAATCTTGATCATGATCTGCAAGTCACAAATGTGGTGCTGGTGGTGGACAAGTCAGGATTTCCAGAAAGGAAACCAATGTCTTGCCCTGCTCTTTCTGCACACATCTGCATCGAGTTCATCAGCCACAAGTCTGATTTTAGAAGCGCACTCTTCTGGAGTGTCATTAATGGACAGGCTTTCTCTCTGGACGACCTGGTCTTGATGAACATTTTTCATCTCCTCGGCTACTTTTTGAAGAGCTTCATGCTTTTGTTTCATGTCTCCTTGTCTATCATGCAGCTTCTTAAGGTCCTTGATTTCTTGTGTCAGGGCCATATTTTGCTTTCTCATAAATATGCCTTCATGGTTTTTGACATCATATTTATGTTTGAGGTCTTTCAGAGTGTTTCTGAGCTCCTGAGCCTGCTGCTGAAGAGCCTCAGTCTTTTGTTTACTGGCTTCTTGTCCATCACACAGCTTCTTGGTCAGGTCCTTGACTACGTTTTCCAGGTCCTTGTTTTGTTGTTTCATAGACAGAATTTCTTTAACCTTGACATCATAGTTATGTTGGAGGTCTTGCACAATGGATGTGAGCTCCACAACCTGCTGTTGAAGAGCCTCATTCTGTAGTTTACTGGCCTCTTGATCATCACACAACTTATTGGTAAGGTCTTTGTTTTGTTGTTCCAGGGCCTTGTTTTGTTCTTTCATAGACATAATTTCTTGTTTCGTGACATTATTGTAGAGTCTGAGTTCTTCCGCAATGCTTTTGAGTTCCCGAGCTTCTTCTTGAATAGCTTTGTCTTTCATTTTCATGGCATTTTGTTCATCACTCAACTTCTTGTTTACCTCCTCAAGTTCTTTTTCCAGGGCCTCATGCCGTTGCTTCATAGACTTGTTTATCTGCTTCAACACATTATAGTTGTGCTGAAAGTCTTTGAGGTCTTGCAGAACATTTAGTTCCACGGTGGTGATTTGTTGTATCACAGATGTGGCTTTTTGGGTCATTGCAGTATGGCTGTTTTCAGATTCTTGCAGAATATTTTTCATTTTCTGAGCTGCTTCTTGAAGAACTTCAGTCTTTTGTCTACTGGTCTCTTCTGCATGACAAATCCTTTTCTTCATCTCCTCAAGTTCTTGTTTCAGGGCCCTGTTTTGTTGGGTAATAGTCTCATTGTCATGATTGGTTGTTTGATATTTGTCCTGCATGACACGACGCTCTTGTGCATTCAGCTCTGTCTGACATTTCAGACTTTCATTTAGCTGCTGAACTTGCTTCTGCAGAAGGTCTTTTTCTTGCTCCATGGCCTCTATTTTACGGAACAAGGACTTCTTCTCGGTTTCCAGGCCCCCATTTTCCGTGCGCAGGGAGTGCAGACTTACATTTAGCTGCTGAACTTGCTTCTGCAGAAAGTATTTTTTTTGCTCCATGGGCTCTATTTTACGGTGCAAGGTCTTCTTCTCTGTTTCCAGGCCCCCATTTTCCATGCGCAGAGAGTGGTTTTCACTGCGCAGGGTGTCAACCTCCTGCTGGAGTTCCTCTTTTTGACGGCGAAAGGCTTCATTCTCTATTTGAAGAGCTCTTTTGGACATATTCTTAGAGCGGTAGACTTGTTGGCGAAGTCTCTCAATGTCTTTGAGGTAGCCCTCACTTTGTCTGGTGAGGTCGCTGTTTAACATGTAGAGGACACTGAGCTCGTTGTTGAGGGCTGCAATTGTGTCCTGTGACTCCTGCTCACTCATTTTTTAGCTTTCTGTCAATCCAAAAAGTCTGTATCAAAGTAAAACTGTGTTGTGTGTCTTACACGGTATATTCTCAGATGTATTACCTCGTTATGTCTCAACCCTACTTATTCTGCACTACTGGAAGACTGATGGATTCTGTGCCCCCTTACAAACTAAAAGTGATGATGTCATAGAATGCAGTGATGTCATCACAGACATCAAAAGCAATGTGTCATGCCCCCATGCAAATTCAGTATGATGTCATAGAATGCAGTGATGTCATCACAGACATCAAAGGCATTTTTTGTCATTTGCATATAACAATATGCAAATGAGTTGCTCTGTTCAAAGCTGATTAAATTTTTTATTTATTTATTTATTTATTCATATAATTTCATTATTCTCAAAAAGGATGAAACAAGTTGTAGCAGTTAACAACTTTTATGCTTAAATAATGAAAATAAATCTGTGTAGCTGAGACTGAAGAGCAGTTAGCTAATGGAAATGACAATTAGATTAGCAAAAAAAAAAAAAAAAACTCCAAAAATCATCTCCAAAACACCAAACATGCACAAAATTAATGAGGTCAATAATTGTAAAAATAAAATTGAGAAAATTCAACTGACATTCTACATGAATTATAAAAGGAGCAAATGAAACCATTCAGGTAGCCTGTAAAAATAAAATACACTGTCCAGACTGCCTTAAAATTTTAAGTTGACTGAACTTTAAAAGACAAGTTGAAATAATTTTGTAATGATTCAAAACAAAATCAAATATGCTGATCATGTTTCTGCAGAAATGTAATTTAATGAGTTAATTAAACTAAACAGTGCATTCATTCAACTCATCATTTCAAGTCAAAAGACTTCAGCTCAAGTTTATGAGTTTTGACGTGTTCTGACTGTAAAAACATACGCAATGTTAAGTTTAAAAAACTTGAACAAATAAAATTGAATATGGAATATTTATGTTTAGTTAATGAGAAAAGATTAGTTGATTTGTATAAGATTTTTTTTTACAGTGTATAGCGTTTTGACATTCACATGGTAAAAGTGTTAGATGTAGTTTCATTTTTTAAAATACATTTTGATGCTCATGGCACCATTGATAATTACTGCTCTGAGTCCAAAGCATCATCAGAATCTTTTGCCCTACAAGGAGCTGCAACAGGTGACATAAAGCAGATGTGTGATAAAGCGGGACAAACCACTGACCCCACCCCCGTCTCCCATCTAGGCCTATCACTATCCTCAAAACCGAGGACAGGCAGCACACCTCTGGACTCATGTCTCAACACGTGGCCTGTCTGAGATCCCCACTGTGTTTTCTACCTCTTTCCTGACCGTGGCGTCATCAGCTCTAAGGATGGTACCCAGACTCTCTGTCTCTATCAAAGGTAACGGTGGGACCCCAACTCCACCCTGTCTTATCAGGAACCATTAAGATAAGGCAAGAATGTGCAGAAGTACTGTAAGTCAAGTCAAACCTCCTTCAGGCTCATTTCCTCTGACAGTTTGACTTCCCATCCCATAAAAAAAGGACAGAACATACAAGTATAAGCAAACAATGTCCACTTAGGTTTTTCAGTGAGATGCTGAGCAAGGCTTGAACATACCAGAACACTTTGAAGTGATGTTGTTCTGTGAGGTGATGTTCAAGTAGAAATCTTCCATTCTTCAAAGTGAAACCTGTTTGAGAGATCAGGTTCAGTTCACACAAAACAACCTGTAGCATATTCACAATCATATGACAAAAGTGTCTTTTAAGTTTTTATTTCAGTTTCCATTGTTATTATAATATTTGTGATATCTGTTAATAATATTGACTGCAATAATTCAGTGTCAGATGGAACAACAAGTTGTGGTGATGTATACAGATATTTTTATGTGCTGATGTGAGTTCATTACTGCAGCTACAGAACAGTCAGTTTCATTAAAAGATTAGTTTTGATTGTTTCAAGTGATTTTGTATGGATCACAACAACAGACATAATAATAATAATAATAATAATAATGACAAATGTTGAGTCTGTGCCAAGATGTTTTTGAGATATTTGCTAAAAAAATAGACATGTATGAATATGGAAATGACATCAGAGGAACAGTCATGACGGTGGGAAAGAATTATTAAAAACATTTAGAGTTTATATGTTGTGTATTATTATATATTATTTATTACTCTCATTTTCAGCTCTATATTTTCACTCTGTGATGCCACTTGAGTAGGTTTGCATGACTCACTACTTACAATTCTTATTTCCTACTAAACTGTTCATGTCCTGTCTCATGTTCCTCCTTCATTCATTTCTTACCTCATTTGATTTAATTCTAAACAGTATTTAAGTTTTTGTTTTTTTTGTTTCTGCCAAACACATTATACATTAGAAAATAGTTGGAGATGCTCCTGTGGCTCAGTTAGTGGAGTGTGTCCCCCGTGTGCTGGGACTGTCTGTCCTCTGCAGTAGCCAGTGGTTGGACCCCTGCCTGTGGTTCTGTGCAAGCCTATTGGGAAATGCTCCACTTGTTTCAGTCATTTAATGTCATGTTTAATCTTCATGTAGATTGTTTAGGACATTTTATCCAAACATCTGTATATTTGATCTTTTGTCTACAGATTGTGCACTCTTCATTGTTGATGTTTATTCTGACAGAACTTTGGAGAAAAAAAACAAAAACATTTTAGCATTTATGACAATGTTGCAGAGATCTTTGCTGCATGTCATTCATCTCTCTGTGTCTCATGTCCTGTCTGTCTCTACTGTCTCCTGTCAATAAAGACTAAAAACTAACTACAACTTGAAGTTATTGTGTTGTGTTTAGAAGTGAGTGAGAAACAATGATTCATGTTTTCATTTCACTAAAACATCATGAAGTGACTGTAACCTGTCTTATGTTCCACAACTCCTGCTGGAGACTTTTCATCAATGATCACTTTGTCACAACACACAAAACTCTTTTGTATATCTCAGCTGTCATCATGTAAACATCTCTATAAATTACTCTTATTGTTGGATCACAACAACAGACATAATAATAATAATGACAAATGATGACTCTGTGCCAAGATGTTTTTGAGATATTTGCTAAAACTAGATATTCCAACATTTCCTTGAAGTCACTGAGTGTCATGATACCTGCCTGAATAGAGGTGGAGTTCACAGTCCACCTGCTATCACCATATTGTCCACTTGGAGATTTCAACCTGTGTCTTTATGGCTGCAGGACATATCTTTAGACCACTAGCCCATCAGGACAACACAGCTGTCCTGACATCAGCTGACACCAAACATGAACTTAGTTCTACATACAATTCACAAAGTGCTGCACCGAAGTAGACAGTGAATCATTTAATGATGTCTTAAACACTTAAACATGATCAAATATTCTGCTGGTGATCAGTAACATGCTGAGTTATATCGGCCTCTTATTGCCTGAGGAGAAGAGAAAGAGTTTCACATGGAATTCACCCAAACAGGCTGAGACCTAAACGAACCAGGTGAAGACACTTTCCTGGCGTCCTCTCTGACTCCGCCCACTGACTGCTGAGCCAGGAAGAAGCTCACAAGCAGAAAATCAGAGAGGGACGAGACAAAACTTTAAACATTCACACAAAATCTCCTGAAAATAAGAATTGTTGTATCTTCATAACCTTGAAATGAGTCCGCCCTCTTCCATGAAGGCCGCCATGTTGTACCGCCATGTTTCTGCAGCTGTCATGACATAGTGATGTTTAAGTTTTTTGTTTTTTTTTGTTTTTTTTTTTTAAAGATTATTTTTTGGCTTTTTTGCCTTTATTGTGATAGGACAGCTGAAGATATGACAGGAAATGGGGCAGAGAGAGAAGGGGATGACTCACAGTAAATGGGCTGCAGGCAGCAATCAAACCTGACAGACCTCAATACATGATGCACACACTCTACCAACTGAGCTATAGGGACGCCCAGTCATGTTTACATTCTTTTGTCCATTGTTTCTTATCACTTTAAGCTGCATATTACATATAAGAACACATTTACAAACACTGAATACTAAGCAACCAAGATATGACCCAGGTCTAAAGACAAGGAAATAACAGACACAAGTCATCTTGCTTTTATTTGCATTTTTCAATTTATTTTTCAAGTGTCAGGCAAAGGCAAAAAAATGTTTGCAAAATGTTACTAAAGAACAGACTGGCTGTAGTGTATGGCAAGGCGTTTTAACATTAATATCTAGGCTGGACAGTGGGTGAGAGGCGGGGTTCATGCTGAACAAACCGCCAGTTCATCGCAGGGCTGACACATAGAGACAGACACACACTCACACTCACATTCACACCTACGGGTAATTTAGAGTCACCAATTAACCTAAAATGCATGTTTTTGGACTGTGGGAGGAAGCCGGAGCACCCGGAGAGAACCCACGCAGACACGGGGAGAACATGTGAACATGCACACCACCGTGCTGCCCGTAATTCAGTTTCGATTAGTCAAAACTGAATTACGTATACCTTTTGTTGTCAACTGTCCTTTGACTGGTCAGAATGAGAATATAGTCAAAATGAAGTTGTTGATGTCTATAATGTTAATTCTGGATAGTGAAGCTGAGCCATTAAATGTTAAAACAGTTTGCCATATGTGGAATTGTTACTGGGGAAGACAATTTTTCAATTTAGGAGATTCTCTGTCATCAGAGATTATGGAAACATTCAGTACATACAAATAATGGAAAAAATCTTGATCATGATCTGCAAGTCACAAATGTGGTGCTGGTGGTGGACAAGTCAGGATTTCCAGAAAGGAAACCAATGTCTTGCCCTGCTCTTTTTGCACACATCTGCATCGAGTTCATCAGCCACAAGTCTGATTTTAGAAGCGGACTCTTCTGGAGTGTCATTAATGGACAGGCTTTCTCTCTGGACGACCTGGTCTTGATGAACATTTTCCATCTCCTCGGCTACTTTTTGAAGAGCTTCATGCTTTTGTTTCATGTCTCCTTGTCTATCATGCAGCTTCTTAAGGTCCTTGATTTCTTGTGTCAGGGCCATATTTTGCTTTCTCATAAATATGCCTTCATGGTTTTTGACATCATATTTATGTTTGAGGTCTTTCAGAGTGTTTCTGAGCTCCTGAGCCTGCTGCTGAAGAGCCTCAGTCTCTCGTTTACTGGCCTCTTGTCCATCACACAGCTTCTTGGTCAGGTCCTTGACTACGTCTTCCAGGTCCTTGTTTTGTTGTTTCATAGACAGAATTTCTTTAACCTTGACATCATAGTTATGTTGGAGGTCTTGCACAATGGATGTGAGCTCCACAACCTGCTGTTGAAGAGCCTCATTCTGTAGTTTACTGGCCTCTTGATCATCACACAACTTATTGGTAAGGTCTTTGTTTTGTTGTTCCAGGGCCTTGTTTTGTTCTTTCATAGACATAATTTCTTGTTTCGTGACATTATTGTAGAGTCTGAGTTCTTCCACAATGCTTTTGAGTTCCCGAGCTTCTTCTTGAATAGCTTTGTCTTTCATTTTCATGGCATTTTGTTCATCACTCAACTTCTTGTTTACCTCCTCAAGTTCTTTTTCCAGGGCCTCATGCCGTTGCTTCATAGACTTGTTTATCTGCTTCAACACATTATAGTTGTGTTGAAAGTCTTTGAGGTCTTGCAGAACATTTAGTTCCACGGTGGTGATTTGTTGTATCACAGATGTGGCTTTTTGGGTCATTGCAGTATGGCTGTTTTCAGATTCTTGCAGAATATTTTTCATTTTCTGAGCTGCTTCTTGAAGAACTTCAGTCTTTTGTCTACTGGTCTCTTCTGCATGACAAATCCTTTTCTTCATCTCCTCAAGTTCTTGTTTCAGGGCCCTGTTTTGTTGGGTAATAGTCTCATTGTCATGATTGGTTGTTTGATATTTGTCCTGCATGACACGACGCTCTTGTGCATTCAGCTCTGTCTGACATTTCAGACTTTCATTTAGCTGCTGAACTTGCTTCTGCAGAAGGTCTTTTTCTTGCTCCATGGCCTCTATTTTACGGAACAAGGACTTCTTCTCGGTTTCCAGGCCCCCATTTTCCGTGCGCAGGGAGTGCAGACTTACATTTAGCTGCTGAACTTGCTTCTGCAGAAAGTATTTTTTTTGCTCCATGGGCTCTATTTTACGGTGCAAGGTCTTCTTCTCTGTTTCCAGGCCCCCATTTTCCATGCGCAGAGAGTGGTTTTCACTGCGCAGGGTGTCAACCTCCTGCTGGAGTTCCTCTTTTTGACGGCGAAAGGCTTCATTCTCTATTTGAAGAGCTCTTTTGGACATATTCTTAGAGCGGTAGACTTGTTGGCGAAGTCTCTCAATGTCTTTGAGGTAGCCCTCACTTTGTCTGGTGAGGTCGCTGTTTAACATGTAGAGGACACTGAGCTCGTTGTTGAGGGCTGTAATTGTGTCCTGTGACTCCTGCTCACTCATTTTTTTAGCTTTCTGTCAATCCAAAAAGTCTGTATCAAAGTAAAACTGTGTTGTGTGTCTTACACGGTATATTCTCAGATGTATTACGTCGTTATGTCTCAACCCTACTTATTCTGCACTACTGGAAGACTGATGGATTCTGTGCCCCCTTACAAACTAAAAGTGATGATGTCATAGAATGCAGTGATGTCATCACAGACATCAAAAGCAATGTGTCATGCCCCCATGCAAATTCAGTATGATGTCATAGAATGCAGTGATGTCATCACAGACATCAAAGGCATTTTTTGTCATTTGCATATAACAATATGCAAATGAGTTGCTCTGTTCAAAGCTGATTAAATTTTTTATTTATTTATTTATTTATTCATATAATGTCATTATTCTCAAAAAGGATGAAACAAGTTGTAGCAGTTAACAACTTTTATGCTTAAATAATGAAAATAAATCTGTTTAGCTGAGACTGAAGAGCAATTAGCTAATGGAAATGACAATTAGATTAGCAAAAAGAAAAAAAACCCCTCCAAAAATCATCTCCAAAACACCAAACATGCACAAAATTAATGAGGTCAATAATTGTAAAAATAAAATTGAGAAAATTCAACTGACATTCTACATGAATTATAAAAGGAGCAAATGAAACCATTCAGGTAGCCTGTAAAAATAAAATACACTGTCCAGACTGCCTTAAAATTTTAAGTTGACTGAACTTTAAAAGACAAGTTGAAATAATTTTGTAATGATTCAAAACAAAGTCAAATATGCTGATCATGTTTCTGCAGAAATGTAATTTAATGAGTTAATTAAACTAAACAGTGCATTCATTCAACTCATCATTTCAAGTCAAAAGACTTCAGCTCAAGTTTATGAGTTTTGACGTGTTCTGACTGTAAAAACATCAGCAATGTTAAGTTTAAAAAACTTGAGCAAATAAAATTGAATATTGAATATTTATGTTTAGTTAATGAGAAAAGATTAGTTGATTCGTGTAAGATTTCTTTTTTTTTTTTTTTACAGTGTATAGCGTTTTGACATTCACATGGTAAAAGTGTTAGATGTAGTTTCATTTTTTAAAATACATTTTGATGCTCATGGCACCATTGATAATTACTGCTCTGAGTCCAAAGCATCATCAGAATCTTTTGCCCTACAAGGAGCTGCAACAGATGACATAAAGCAGATGCGTGATAAAGCGGGACAAACCACTGACCCCACCCCCGTCTCCCATCTAGGCCTATCACTATCCTCAAAACCGAGGACAGGCAGCACACCTCTGGACTCATCTCTCAACACGTGGCCTGTCTGAGATCCCCACTGTGTTTTCTACCTCTTTCCTGACCGTGGCGTCATCAGCTCTATGGATGGTACCCAGACTCTCTGTCTCTATCAAAGGTAACGGTGGGACCCCAACTCCTCTCTGTCTTGTCAGGAACCATTAAGATAAGGCAAGAATGTGCAGAAGTACTGTAAGTCAAGTCAAACCTCCTTCAGGCTCATTTCCTCTGACAGTTTGACTTCCCATCCCATAAAAAAAGGACAGAACATACAAGTATAAGCAAACACTGTCCACGTAGGTTTTTCAGTGAGATGCTGAGCAAGGCTTGAACATACCAGAACACTTTGAAGTGATGTTGTTCTGTGAGGTGATGTTCAAGTAGAAATCTTCCATTCTTCAAAGTGAAACCTGTTTGAGAGATCAGGTTCAGTTCACACAAAACAACCTGTAGCATATTCACAATCATATGACAAAAGTGTCTTTTAAGTTTTTATTTCAGTTTCCATTGTTATTATAATATTTGTGATATCTGTTAATAATATTGACTGCAATAATTCAGTGTCAGATGGAACAACAAGTTGTGGTGATGTATACAGATATTTTTATGTGCTGATGTGAGTTCATTACTGCAGCTACAGAACAGTCAGTTTCATTAAAAGGTTAGTTTTGATTGTTTCAAGTGATTTTGTATGGATCACAACAACAGACATAATAATAATAATAATAATAATGACAAATGTTGAGTCTGTGCCAAGATGTTTTTGAGATATTTGCTAAAAGAAATAGACATGTATGAAAAATGACATCAGAGAAACAGTCAGGACTGGCGGGAAAGAATTATTAAAAAACATTTAGAGTTTATATGTTGTATATTATTGTATATTATTTATTACTCTCAATTTCAGCTCTATATTTTCACTCTGTGATGCCACTTGAGTAGGTTTGCATGAGTCACTACTTACAATTCTTATTTCCTACTAAACTGTTCATGTCCTGTCTCATGTTCCTCCTTCATTCATTTCTTACCTCATTTGATTTAATTCTAAACAGTATTTAAGTTTTTGTTTTTTTTGTTTCTGCCAAACACATTATACATTAGAAAATAGTTGGAGATGCTCCTGTGGCTCAGTTAGTGGAGTGTGTCCCCCATGTGCTGGGCATCAGTCTGCTTTGTTCTGCCATCTTGCAGCACCACCATTGGTGGAACTGTGTGTCTGTCTCTACTGTCTCCTGTCAATAAAGACTAAAAACTACAACTTGAAGTTATTGTGTTGTGTTTAGAAGTGAGTGAGAAACAATGATTCATGTTTTCATTTCACTAAAACATCATGAAGTGACTGTAACCTGTCTTATGTTCCACAACTCCTGCTGGAGACTTTTCATCAATGATCACTTTGTCACAACACACAAAACTCTTTTGTATATCTCAGCTGTCATCATGTAAACATCTCTATAAATTACTCTTATTGTTGGATCACAACAACAGACATAATAATAATAATGACAAATGATGACTCTGTGCCAAGATGTTTTTGAGATATTTGCTAAAACTAGATATTCCAACATTTCCTTGAAGTCACTGAGTGTCATGATACCTGCCTGAATAGAGGTGGAGTTCACAGTCCACCTGCTAACACCATATTGTCCACTTGGAGATTTCAACCTGTGTCTTTATGGCTGCAGGACATATCTTTAGACCACTAGCCCATCAGGACAACACAGCTGTCCTGACATCAGCTGACACCAAACATGAACTTAGTTCTACATACAATTCACAAAGTGCTGCACCGAAGTAGACAGTGAATCATTTAATGATGTCTTAAACACTTAAACATGATCAAATATTCTGCTGGTGATCAGTAACATGCTGAGTTATATCGGCCTCTTATTGCCTGAGGAGAAGAGAAAGAGTTTCACATGGAATTCACCCAAACAGGCTGAGACCTAAACGAACCAGGTGAAGACACTTTCCTGGCGTCCTCTCTGACTCCGCCCACTGACTGCTGAGCCAGGAAGAAGCTCACAAGCAGAAAATCAGAGAGGGACGTGACAAAACTTTAAAACTTCACACAAAATCTCCTGAAAATAAGAATTGTTGTATCTTCATAACCTTGAAATGAGTCCGCCCTCTTCCATGAGGGCCGCCATGTTGTACCGCCATGTTTCTGCAGCTGTCATGACATAGTGATGTTTAAGTTTTTTTTTTTGTTTTTTTTGTTTTTTTAAAGATTATTTTTTGGCTTTTTTGCCTTTATTGTGATAGGACAGCTGAAGATATGACAGGAAATGGGGCAGCGAGTGAGGGGATGACTCACAGTAAATGGGCTGCAGGCAGCAATCAAACCTGACAGACCTCAATACATGATGCACACACTCTACCAACTGAGCTATAGGGACGCCCAGTCATGTTTAAATTCGTTTGTCCATTGTTTCTTATCACTTTAAGCTGCATATTACATATAAGAACACATTTACAAACACTGAATACTAAGCAACCAAGATATGACCCAGGTCAAAAGACAAGGAAATAACAGACACAAGTCATCTTGCTTTTATTTGCATTTTTCAATTTATTTTTCAAGTGTCAGGCAAAGGTAAAAAAATGTTTGCAAAATGTTACTAAAGAACAGACTGGCTGTAGTGTATGGCAAGGCGTTTTAACATTAATATCTAGGCTGGACAGTGGGTGAGAGGCGGGGTTCACGCTGAACAAGTCGCCAGTTCATCGCAGGACTGACACAGAGACAGACACGCACTCACACTCACATTCACACCTACGGGTAATTTAGAGTCACCAATTAACCTAAAATGCATGTCTTTGGACTGTGGGAGGAAGCCGGAGCACCCGGAGAGAACCCACGCAGACACGGGGAGAACATGTGAACATGCACACCACCGTGCTGCCCGTAATTCAGTTTCAATTAGTCAAAACTGAATTACATATACCTTTTGTTGTCAACTGTCCTTTGACTGGTCAGAATGAGAATATAGTCAAAATGAAGTTGTTGATGTCTATAATGTTAATTCCGGATAGTGAAGCTGAGCCATTAAATGTTAAAACAGTTTGCCATATGTGGAATTGTTACTGGGGAAGACAATTTTTCAATTTAGAAGATGGAAAAAATCTTGGTCATGATCTGCAAGTCACAAATGTGGTGCTGGTGGTGGACAAGTCAGGATTTCCAGAAAGGAAACCAATGTCTTGCCCTGCTCTTTTTGCACACATCTGCATCAAGTTCATCACCCACAAGTCTGATTTTAGAAGCGCACTCTTCTGGAGTGTCATTAATGGACAGGCTTTCTCTCTGGACGACCTGGTCTTGATGAACATTTTTCATCTCCTCGGCTACTTTTTGAAGAGCTTCATGCTTTTGTTTCATGTCTCCTTGTCTATCATACAGCTTCTTAAGGTCCTTGATTTCTTGTGTCAGGGCCATATTTTGCTTTCTCATAAATATGCCTTCATGGTTTTTGACATCATATTTATGTTTGAGGTCTTTCAGAGTGTTTCTGAGCTCCTGAGCCTGCTGCTGAAGAGCCTCAGTCTTTTGTTTACTGGCTTCTTGTCCATCACACAGCTTCTTGGTCAGGTCCTTGACTACGTCTTCCAGGTCCTTGTTTTGTTGTTTCATAGACAGAATTTCTTTAACCTTGACATCATAGTTATGTTGGAGGTCTTGCACAATGGATGTGAGCTCCACAACCTGCTGTTGAAGAGCCTCATTCTGTAGTTTACTGGCCTCTTGATCATCACACAACTTATTGGTAAGGTCTTTGTTTTGTTGTTCCAGGGCCTTGTTTTGTTCTTTGATAGACATAATTTCTTGTTTCGTGACATTATTGTAGAGTCTGAGTTCTTCCACAATGCTTTTGAGTTCCCGAGCTTCTTCTTGAATAGCTTTGTCTTTCATTTTCATGGCATTTTGTTCATCACTCAACTTCTTGTTTACCTCCTCAAGTTCTTTTTCCAGGGCCTCATTCCGTTGCTTCATAGACTTGTTTATCTGCTTCAACACATTATAGTTGTGTTGAAAGTCTTTGAGGTCTTGCAGAACATTTAGTTCCACGGTGGTGATTTGTTGTATCACAGATGTGGCTTTTTGGGTCATTGCAGTATGGCTGTTTTCAGATTCTTGCAGAATATTTTTCATTTTCTGAGCTGCTTCTTGAAGAACTTCAGTCTTTTGTCTACTGGTCTCTTCTGCATCACAAATCCTTTTCTTCATCTCCTCAAGTTCTTGTTTCAGGGCCCTGTTTTGTTGGGTAATAGTCTCATTGTCATGATTGGTTGTTTGATATTTGTCCTGCATGACACGACGCTCTTGTGCATTCAGCTCTGTCTGACATTTCAGACTTTCATTTAACTGCTGAACTTGCTTCTGCAGAAGGTCTTTTTCTTGCTCCATGGCCTCTATTTTACGGAACAAGGTCTTGTTCTCTGTTTCCAGGCCCCCATTTACCGTGCGCAGGGAGTGCAGACTTACATTTAGCTGCTGAACTTGCTTCTGCAGAAAGTATTTTTTTTGCTCCATGGGCTCTATTTTACGGTGCAAGGTCTTCTTCTCTGTTTCCAGGCCCCCATTTTCCATGCGCAGAGAGTGGTTTTCACTGCGCAGGGTGTCAACCTCCTGCTGGAGTTCCTCTTTTTGACGGCGAAAGGCTTCATTCTCTATTTGAAGAGCTCTTTTGGACATATTCTTAGAGCGGTAGACTTGTTGGCGAAGTCTCTCAATGTCTTTGAGGTAGCCCTCACTTTGTCTGGTGAGGTCGCTGTTTAACATGTAGAGGACACTGAGCTCGTTGTTGAGGGCTGTAATTGTGTCCTGTGACTCCTGCTCACTCATTTTTTAGCTTTCTGTCAATCCAAAAAGTCTGTATCAAAGTAAAACTGTGTTGTGTGTATTACACGGTATATTCTCAGATGTATTACCTCTTTATGTCTCAACCCTACTTATTCTGCACTACTGAAAGACTGATGGATTCTGTGCCCCCTTACAAACTAAAAGTGATGATGTCATAGAATGCAGTGATGTCATCACAGACATCAAAAGCAATGTGTCATGCCCCCATGCAAATTCAGTATGATGTCATAGAATGCAGTGATGTCATCACAGACATCAAAGGCATTTTTTGTCATTTGCATATAACAATATGCAAATGAGTTGCTCTGTTCAAAGCTGATTAAAATTTTTATTTATTTATTTATTTATTTATTCATATAATGTCATTATTCTCAAAAAGGATGAAACAAGTTGTAGCAGTTAACAACTTTTATGCTTAAATAATGAAAATAAATCTGTGTAGCTGAGACTGAAGAGCAGTTAGCTAATGGAAATGACAATTAGATTAGCAAAAAAAAAAAAAAAAAAGACTCCAAAAATCATCTCCAAAACACCAAACATGCACAAAATTATTGAGGTCAATAATTGTAAAAATAAAATTGAGAAAATTCAACTGACATTCTACATGAATTATAAAAGGAGCAAATGAAACCATTCAGGTAGCCTGTAAAAATAAAATACACTGTCCAGACTGCCTTAAAATTTTAAGTTGACTGAACTTTAAAAGACAAGTTGAAATAATTTTGTAATGATTCAAAACAAAGTCAAATATGCTGATCATGTTTCTGCAGAAATGTAATTTAATGAGTTAATTCAACTAAACAGTGCATTCATTCAACTCATCATTTCAAGTCAAAAGACTTCAGCTCAAGTTTATGAGTTTTGACGTGTTCTGACTGTAAAAACATACGCAATGTTAAGTTTAAAAAACTTGAACAAATAAAATTGAATATTGAATATTTATGTTTAGTTAATGAGAAAAGATTAGTTGATTCGTGAAAGTTTTTTTTTTTTTTTTTTTACAGTGTATAGCGTTTTGACATTCACATGGTAAAAGTGTTAGATGTAGTTTCATTTTTTTAAATACATTTTGATGCTCATGGCACCATTGATAATTACTGCTCTGAGTCCAAAGCATCATCAGAAAAAACCTTTTTTTTTTTTTTTTTACAAATTCTTATGTTTTGATTTTGTCACTCAATCACAAACTTGTAATTCTTCCAATTTAAAGGAGGACAGTTAAAAAAAAAAATCCAAATGATATCAAACATGTTGGTTTCACAGCAGTATTCTGTACACCTACAGTCCAAAGCTGTCTGCTTGTTACAGTTGAATATTCATTTTCATGAAAGTTTGCACTTCTTTTATTGTTTTTAATCATCTCTACATATAAGAAAAAAGTAACTTGACGTAATTTAACTGTGAAAGCTGCAAGATTCCACCTGGATGAGTTTCCTACACCAACGTCTGATGTGTCGTCCTCTGCATCCAAACAGTCTGTGCAGTAAATATGGTGTGTGACAACATGCAGCAGGTTAATAATAATCTATACCTGCTCTTCTGAGGAAGAGAGAAAAAATAGACATTTATGAATATGGAAATTACATCAGAGGAATAGTCATGACTGGCGGGAAAGAATTATTAAAAAACATTCAGAGTTTATATGTTGTATATTATTGTATATTATTTATTCTTCTAATTTCCAGCTCTATATTTTCACTCTGTGATGCCACTTGAATAGGTTTGCATGAGTCACTGTTCAATGTAAAACATGAGTTTCCTGAGAAAATCTGTACCATTTTACATTTTTTCATTGGTACTTACAATTCTTATTTCCTTTTAGTTTGAAAAATAAATTACATAAATTATGTCAACATGATCCTGTCATAAAGATGTCACTAAGTTTATTACTATGCTGAGAAATGCTTTCGTAGCTGTGTCATCAGTATACTGCACTTCAAGTGGTACCATTTTCTCTTCTACCAGGACGTTTAGGCTTCAGAGATTTGATTAGTGAGAACAGCACTGATGTCTGCACAAATATAGGAGGTGTAAGCAGAAGATGACCAGCGGCCCACTTGTTGCAGGGATGAAGGTGAGACTTTTCATCAATGATCACGTTGTCACATCACACAAAACTCTTTTACATATCTCAGCTGTTATGGTTGGGCAGTATGGCAACATTTTCATATCATGTTTTTTTTTAAAAAAAATCATATCAGTTTCACGGTATTTGACAGTATTTTTTTTTTCATGCAACAGTGTTCTTACCCACATTTTCTTCTAATGAGAAAAGAATTACTGCAGTTGACTGTCTTCAAACAGCCCATTTTACTGTCATAAGGACTGTATCATGTTTTTTCATGTCCAGACACAGGTAAAAGCATGACTGTCTGGATCCATATAATGTAAAAATGTAACATAATGTAATATAACAGCGGCACAAACTGTCTGCATCATGCTGTCATGGTAACCTCTGTTTGGTGATGCAGAGTCATTTTTCCCGTTTACTCCAGATCATATTAACACTTTAAATTTACATGGTATATAATCCACACAGTAAAATAATGATGAAGCAACTACAGACACTTTGAATACTTTTTACTGTTATCTGTTTTGTCTTGGTGATATTGCAGCTCAGATCACTGATTAGAAAATTCATTATCATTTATCACAGCCAATCTTAAATCAGTTACACTCATTTTATGTTGGTTTGGTTAAAAACTTAAGTGATCTCCATGTCTCTCTCATCATAGGACAGTGTCAGACTTCACAGGGTTAGGGTTAGTGACCTCTTCTAGTTATGTCATGAAAACACCTGCATGTTAACAGGAGGGTTGGACTTTATGTTTCTATCAGACAATAGATATTTATCAAGCAGCAGACATGTTGAACCTTTATTTCTCAAGTTTTAATTCAGTCAGTTAGTCAAAGGCAGACATTCACATTTTGTTTTGAAAGGGATTTTTAATTGAATTTCCAGAAAATGTACAATTCATTCAAAATTCCATACACTGTAACATAATATTTTATTCATATGACCAAGCAAACAGCTGCTCAGAATCAAATCCTACAATTTAGCATGTCTACCACTAAAACACCAAAAATAAACTTATATGAAAAAAACATAAATTTACCATTTACTTTAGTTTGATAAATGATAGGAATACAAAACAAACCCACTTTTGGCCATAGGGCCTACATTAGTTCTAACTATAAAAAACAAACCAATAAATTAAATTATATATGAGAGACTAAAATTACAATAAAAGTGCTAAAGACTTGTCAAGATAATCTCCCTGTGTCAAACGTACAAATAGATAAAATAAAGATTTTGGTTAAAATGAGCTCAGTTAATCAAATAATAACGTCTGATTCTCTATCCTTCTTATTTGTCTACATTTCTCCTTCTGTTTTCTCTCCTCTCTTTCTCCCTCTTTCTCTGCCTACATGAAACTGACTGTAAAGGCCAAAACACACCACCACCAGCAGGCTTGTGCCTGCCAGTGTGGGGCGTGCCCATAGAAAATAATAGGGGCGGCTGTTTTCCAGCTATGGTGTGTTTTAGCCTTAAATGTTGTCATCATTCATACTGATGGACTGTTGGTATCATCACTGTCCATTCTGCAACAACACACAGAGGACAAACACTTGTCTATGGTCCCTTTCCTCATGAAAACATACAGAATCAAGTCTGCAAGAGGATTCAACTTAAGAAGCAGTAAAGACATGCTTGAGAGGGTAAAGTTATGGTCATATCCGGCCATCCATTCCACGGAGTAAACAATGTTGGGCAGGAACAGCATTGTGTAAATAAGCAGCACCAGAACCAAAACTGCAACAATATGTTGTTTTTCATCAGAAGGGACAGAGATGGAAGCAGACAGGGCTTTGAGGGTCCCAACCAGGAAGAATATGAACAGTGGGAATGGAAGGAGGAGGAAGACAGTGAAGGTGTGATAGCCATAAGGGCTGAAAACGAGAATTGGCACAAAGACAAGAGCCATGGCCCAGACCAGGACACAGACCCCCACAGAGATCTTGATGGTTCGTCTGAAGCGGTACCACAGTGGGTGGGCGATGACCAAATACCTGTAATACAAGATGGACACAGAGTCTTTGAGAAGCTTCAGAATTATATAGTAATATAATGGTGAGACACAGAAGTAGCTTCACACATACTGGACAGACAGATAGCTACCTTTCCAGGGCGATGCACACCATGAAGCAAACACTGGCCACCAGAGCAGAGTTGTAGATGTTATTCAGCATTATAACATCTATCATATCAGATGGTTCCACCCAAACAATCATGCAACAGAGCTGAATGATGTCAGAGATGAGAAGGTTGATGAGGTAAATCGGAGCAACATGATCATTTCGTATCTGCAGGAAAACATTGATAAAAATAAACAAACAGTTGTAAACATGTTCTGAACTCCACCTCCTCCCACATATGTCTTCTTGATCCACTCAGCAGTTGTAGTCAGAGACATTTATGCATTTTTCATCAAACTTTCCTTTGTGATGTCAGAGATATCAGATCTAATGTTACCATGCTGATGTTTAGCAGATTATGTTTACCATGTTACTAAAATCTGATAATTTGCACTAAACTCAAAGTCCATCTGAGGCTGATGAAGCAACATATTGACCTGATGATGGCGCTAAATGAAAAGTCACAGGATCACAGAAGTTATTATGATTCAACCTCTGGACACCATGAATGTCTGTATCATTATTTATGTCAAACCATCCAGCAGCTGTCGAGACATTTCACTAAAAATGAAAAACATCAACCATGAATGTCGACATGATTTGAAATGTTTCTGGAATGTTCTTGAAGCCACACATTTAAACTACATGTGTTTAGTGTCCAATTAACTGCATGTAAACTTTAATTATGATGTCAGATCAACATCCTTTACAAACAGACAGTCAGACTGTACAACAGACACATGATATAAATCTCAGTCATAATCTACATACCTGAGAGTAAAGAGTGTAGATGGCTACGAGGGTCAGAGGAAGGCAGATACAAATGATGACACATGTCAGAACATATTTGATGAACCAAGGTGATGAGTAATACCCATCATTGTAGTCAGGGTAGACGTAGTAGCCATTGTTGATGTTGCTATAGTTGGAGGTGATGTTCCAGTAATCATAGCTGTTGTTCTGTGAGGTGATGTTCATGTAGAAATCTTCCATTCTTCACAGTGAACTGTAGTGAACTGACTGCTGACTTGACAAAACATTAAAAATTCACACAAATTTAACTGTTAGGGCCGCAACTCTGAAAAAAAAATCACACATCGACCTACTTCTCTTCACTGTTTTTCTTTCCTCAAATATTTTTGTGAAATATTTTCAAAAAAAAAAAAAAAAAAGATGAAATATAAAATGTTGTGCACACAACAAATTACAGGAAGATATTAAATATCACTGCAGTCTCAGTTTCACTGATCTGAACACAATTTGAACAGTTTGTTAACATTTAAAATAAAAGAGAGACATAAAAGAAATACAGATGTTAATTGATTTTTCATATTTTCATACACTTTTCAAATCTGTGGCGCTCAGTACAAGTAAAACACAATGCACTTGAGTACATTAGCTTAGTGAACAGTCCTGATATCAACATTTTCACGTTGATTTCTCAATGCATGTCTTGAGTTCTTGCAAATTTCTGAAAATCTGCTATTTTGACAAAAACCAGATTGGCTCATTAATTCCAAAAGGATTGAAAAATCAATATTCCTCTGATAACTTTACATCATCAAAGTCTGTAGATGATGCTGACTCATTTTTAGGATGATTGGTTCAAGAGTCTAAGACAAGTTTGTGAAAACCAAGACAGAAACCATAAAACTGATTAAAATGGTGAAAGAATTTTGAGTCTACGCTAAAATAATTGCAGAAACATAAACTTGTTTCTTTTTGCCTTGAGGTCAATGAGTGTCACTTTTTTAGCCCCAGCAGTGGGTGGAATTTGCATCCTATCTGCCAAGAATCCAAGAGTTTTTGTCTGACAGCTTTTGGTACACAAATCCTTTTTTTTTTTTTTTTTTTTACAAATTCTTATGTTTTGATTTTGTCACTCAATCACAAACTTGTAATTCTTCCAATTTAAAGGAGGAGAGTTAAAAAAAAATCCAAATGATATCAAACATGTTGGTTTCACAGCAGTATTCTGTACACCTACAGTCCAAAGCTGTCTGCTTGTTACAGTGGAATATTCATTTTCATGAAAGTTTGCACTTCTTTTATTGTGTTTATTGTGTTTAATCATCATCAAAAAGTAATCTGCCAAAATTTACCTCTAAAAGCTGCAAGATTCCACCTGGATGAGTTTCCTACACCAACGTCTGATGTGTCGTCCTCTGCATCCAAACAGTCTGTGCAGTAAATATGGTGTGTGACAACATGCAGCAGGTTGATAACAATCTATACCTGAGGAAGAGAAAAAAATAGACATGTATGAATATGGAAATGACATCAGAGGAACAGTCATGACCGGCGGGAAAGAATTATTAAAAACATTCAGTTGTCAGAGGTCTATAATGAGCTCTGTGCACATTCACTACACATTCGACACGTTCAGTATAAAAAAAAGTACCACTGAAACCCATTTAAACTATGATTTTTGATCCCATGACCATCACAGCATTAAAACAAGTATTACATGGTATTAAGCTTTCATTCTGAACTTTTTGCTTAAAAATTGTACTTTGTCCCATTCACCAATAGATTTCTGCCATAAAGGGAAATTACATGCTTTTTTTCCTTGATTCCTGTTAGGACATTATTGCTGTATAATGGAGCCCTATGAAGGCATCATTATGCCCACCAGGTGTAAGCCAGCTGGGAATCATGTTATCTCTACTGTGTGTGTGTATTTGTGTGTGTGTGCATGTGTGTATGTATGTGATTGCATGTGTTACTGTGTGTGAGTGAATGCATGCTTGTGTGATGCCTGGAACTACAGGTTGTCTGCAAGCTTATCTCAAAAACTAGCGGACCGATCACCCTAATTCTTTTTGTGCACATTCATGACTGTGTGCTGAAGTACCTCTGTGATTTAGAATTCGTGGAGCACCTTGAATTTTTTTTTCTCTCATTTTTATATGCTTTTATGCATTGAAGGCTGAGGGCCCTATCTTTCGCCTGGTGCAAAGCCATTGCGCTGCCACCGCAAGTGGTTTTGCTATCTTACGCCAGTGCAAGTGCCATTTTTGCCATGAGTGTAAGATAGCAAACGCACTTGCACTGGGTCTGTGCCGCTGTGGTCGGGAGGTCTAAACATGAAGGCAAAACAAAGGCGTGGTCGGTGCGTTTGCTATCTTGTGCTCAACACATTGGAGTAAAATGCACTTGTGCCTTAGGGCCGTGTCTTGTGCTGATTGAAAGCGTAAGTGGAAAGCGGGAGGCGCAATGGATTTAATTTATTCAAGGTGTGTCCAAATCCACCTTTGCTGTCTTGTGCCAGGGGCAGGAGTGATATATTGCAATGCCCCGCTTTAAGTCACAGGTGAGTTTAGGCCGAATTTGCAATAAACCAATCAGAAAGTCAGCTCTCATCACCTTTTAAGAGGCAGGTGAGCCAGCAGTGCAAGCGGTGTCAGCATGACAGCGGATTTACCAGGAGGAAACAAAGAGAAAAGATTTTTAAAGCAAAGAGACAGATCTCCTGGTTCGAGAAGAGAATGCACAATATGCACGCAATATATGGAGACAGCAGGACGTCTCCAAAACAGCTTCACGCTGAAATAGTTTACTTTACAGTAACGCCTGCAAAAACCAATACAATAAATATGAACTGCAGATGTCATGTAGATATGTAACTGCTTATGTTTTACACTGAAGCACCTTGAAATTGTGTTGTATTTTATAATTAATTATTATCATCATCATCATTATTAACTCTGCTGGCTGAGGAGCGGGGAGAGAGATGGTGCAGTAGAGAGGGGAGGCGAACAGATCCAGAAGCCGTGAAGCTTCCTGGTTCTGCTGGTTCACCTGAGCCAGGTGGAGGAGCAGATACGCGGCGGTCTGTGCTCCTCCTTCTTCTCCTCTCCCACCTAATCCTCATCTCCTCCTCCCATCCTCGCTCCTCTGACCCGCTGCGAAACAAGTTGTTCTGTTCTGAAGTTTGGAGTGCGCAAAATTACGCACAGATCTATCCAACCAGCTCTAATAGAAGCACACATAACTTTTTTCTCTGTGTCAATGTGACAGCTGTGATCACTTCGCAGGTCTATTTAGATTTATTAGGCTTTATTATTAGGCCGCTTAACTGCTCCTCCACCTGGCTCAGGTGGACCAGCAGAACCGGGAAGCTTCACAGCTTCTGGTTCTGTTCGCCTCCCCTCTCTACTGCACCATCTCTCTCCCCGCTCCTCAGCCAGTAAAATTAATAATGGTGATGATGATGATAATAATAATTAATTATAAAATACAACATACTTTCAACGTGCTTCAGGTTAAAATATAAGCAGTTACATATCTGCATAACATTTGCGGTTCATTTATTGTATTGTTTTTTGCAGGCGTTAATGTAAAATAAGTTATTTACACATGAAGCTGTTTTAGAGACGTCCTGCTGTCTCCATATATCATGTTTTCACTCCTGGAAACAGGAGATCTGTCTCCTCACTTTAAAAATCTTTTCTCTTTGTTTCTTCCTGGTAAATCCGCCGTCATGCTGACACCGCTTGCACTGCTGGCGCACCTTCCTCTTAAAGGTGATGAGAGCTGACTTTCTGATTGGTTTATTGCATGTTCTGCCTAAACTCGCCTGTGAATTAATGAGGGCACTTGGGCACATCTGATAGGTGTATCCCGCTTTGCTCTGGTGGCGCAAAGGGCGGGGCAGGGCAAATTATCACTCCCACCCCTGGCACAAGACGGCAAAGGTGGATTTGGACACGCCTTGAATAAATGAAATCCATTGCGCCTCACGCTTTCCACTGGCGTAAGACACGGCCCATAATGTATTTTGCTTATAGGTCATCCAATTCTTGTGAAGGCGATATCTCAAGAACACCATGAGGGAATTTCTTCAAACATTACACAAATGTTCACCTGGACTCAAAGATGAACTGATTAAAATTTTGTAGTCAAGGTCAAAGGTCAAGGTCACTGTGACCTCCTGCTCATCCTGTTATTAAATAAAATGCAACCTCTCAAGAACACCTTGAGAGTTCAACTGATTCAATTTTGGTGGTCAAAGGTCAAGGTGATGGTGACCTAACTAAAGACATTTTTGGCCATATCTCCAGATTTCATCAGCAATGGCAGTTTCCAGAGATTGAAACGATATTATGTAGGAAGTAGTTACAGTCCCCCCTACCTGTCTCTCATGGACATCCCTCCACTTACACACATGCACATGCATGTGCATGTACAGGCATTCAAACTCAAAAGTAGAGAGACAAAAGTTGAGCTTGACTTTGGAATAGAAGCTCAAAGCCCCTCTTTCTTTTTCTCCTCATCATATGCAACCATATGGCAGTTTTTTTTACAGTGACCTTTTTTTTCCCAAAGGTGCCGAGTGTGATTTCTTTTTTTTTTTTTTAATCTGATGCTATAAAATAATAATAATAATAAATAAATAAATAATGCATCAAAATCAAAGCTGTTGCTCACCACTGACACATCCAAGGCTGTGATAATGCCCTTCAAAGAAATCTGATTAGCATTTAGTAAATAGAAAATAATTCATTTTTTTGTGGGGGGAGTTTCATAATAAACAACAGGAGTATTAAGACACCAAACTGGCATTGAAAGGGTTAAAATTCTGAAAATGAATGAATATTTGGTATTAATTAGCAGTCAAAGTGGAAAATAATATTAATTTATAAAATGTTTATGGCAGTTTTTCAGCTGTGACCATTTTTTTTCCTGAAGGTGTTTGTGAACATTTCTGAATGAGTCCTGAGGGTTAAGAAGTCTTTTTGAATATTGTCTTTAAGTGTTATTTGTTCAGTTATATCATTTGAATGCAAAGCTAACATTGTTTGGGATGTCTTTGTTGACATTAACCAACACAACACACGAGCTGTCCAGATCTGTCGTAGACTCATGTGCAGTCAGTCTGCTGGTATCCAAACTGAAGTTTATCACTCATGCTCCAATAATATCATATGTGGCTGCACTTCCTGCTCCATACGTCAACTTTATCAAACAGAAAAAGAAGAACTTCATGAGTTTGGAGTTTGACATCCTGCTTTCAGATGTCCATGCAGGAAAACCTCTCATTTTAACAGCATCAGTCTGCTTTGTTCTGCCATCTTGCGGCACCACCATTGGTGGAACTGTGTGTCTGTCTCTACTGTCTCCTGTCAATAAAGACTAAAAACTACAACTTGAAGTTATTGTGTTGTGTTTAGAAGTGAGTGAGAAACAATGATTCATGTTTTCATTTCACTAAAACATCATGAAGTGACTGTAACCTGTCTTATGTTCCACAACTCCTGCTGGAGACTTTTCATCAATGATCACTTTGTCACAACACACAAAACTCTTTAGTATATCTCAGCTGTCATCATGTAAACATCTCTATAAATAACTCTTATTGTTGGATCACAACAACAGACACAATACTACTATTACTTAGAGGTGGTGAAAAAAAATGAATATTAATTAATCGCGATTATGTTATGGACGAGTATGAATCGATTATTAAATTTTCAAAAACTGTTGGTTTTTTTGGTATTATTTCATTTTGTAAAAATGTTATCCCGCCGTCAACAGAAGTTGAATGTCATGCGAGCGCGCCCAGTTCCAGTTCGCAAGTGCGTGCAGCGGCCAGAGCGAGTGAGCCGTACGAGCAGGTGTGTAAAATGGACGAGGAACAACCAGCAACGAGCAACCAACTAAGGGTGCAACGGATCGCAGTTGACCCGTGTCCCGTTCGGATCGCCCTCTACAGTTCGACATGCATGTGATCCATGGACCACATGTGAGCATCATAGTTTTACTGTCACTGTTACTTTTGTATAAGTTATAATACCAGAAATCTCAATGCAGAGTTGCAGTGAACAGACAGGACAGACGCTGCTGTGTGAAGCTCATCTCTGTGAAGAGCGACTGATTTAAAAGCCGTCACATCACCTTGAGTGAAATCCAGACCATAACTTTTTTCACTGATGTAACTATGCTATCACCAAAGAAACAGATCATAAAACTGTGATGTTCATTGAAACTTTGGTGATATCAGCTGTCTTAACTTCTACACAGCTCCTCTCTGCTCACCGGTGCAGCTCTGTCTCACCCCGTCTGTGACACAGTGTGTCTGCTGATTGATCATGACTTCTAACCAATCAGATGTGCTGCTGTAGGCGGGACATTGAGCCAGACCACAGAGCGTAGTTGTGTATTATACTGTACAGTGTATAATGATCTAATATATGTATGGTATATACATAGTACAGCACTGTATAAGTTTGAAGTTTTTAATATTATTACGATTATCATTATTATTACATTACATAACTATGGTAATAATTACAGACAGACAAAGATCAACGAAATAATTTAACCCTAATCCCACCATTTTTTTTTTTTTGCTGATCTGAAAAATTATAAGACTTCCATTTAATTGTTGTTTAATTGTTGTTGTTGTTTAGTACAACTTGATCAGTCACAACACAATGTGTTGTGTTCATTTCTGTCTTCTACAGTATATAAGCTAGTAAAGCTAATATATGTTTTGCCAAGTTAAAACAAGTTATTCTGAAGTTACAACTACACTACACAGGAAGTGCTTTGAGTTGTTACTCAATAAGAGTTAAGTAATTCAGCAACTGACTGTTTTTTTAATGGTGCAATAACTTTGTGGTGTATTTTGGGTTACTGTTGTCAAATGGAAAATCAATAATCGCTAATCGAGAATCGTTAATAATCGAAATCGGTTGGTAACCTAATTGGGACCTCACTAATTGTAAGTGAATCGGATCGGGAAATCAAACAGATTAACCACCGTTACTACTACTGCTAATAATAATAATGATAATGCACCATATACATCATATTTGGATTCCATTCTTGAAGTGTCTTAACAGTAGTTCTACTATGTTATTTATTGCTTTCCTACTTAAATGTGTATGCTCTGTCTCATTTTCCTCTTGAATTCTCTCTTTGCCTCATTTTATTTCATTATCAATATTTGTAATTCTTATAATTTGAAGGAAGAGAGGAAACAAAATCATCTGAATCAAAACATTTTGGTTTAACAGCAGTATTGTGTACACCTACAGTCCAAAGCTGTCTGCTTGTTACAGTTTCAATATTCATTTTATGAAAGTTTGCAGTTCTTTTATTGTTTTAATCATTTCTACATATAAGAAAAAAGTGATATGATCAAACTTTACCTCTAAAAGTTTCAAGATTCCACCTGGATGAGTTTCCTACACCAACGTCTGATGTGTCGTCCTCTGCATCCAAACAGCCTGTGCAGTAAATATGGTGTGTGACAACATGCAGCATGTAGATTATAATCTATACCTGCTCTTACATGGCAGAAAGAGGAAGTATTCAGACATGAATATGGAAATGACATCAGAGCAACAGTCAGGATCAGCAGGGAAGAATAATAAGAACAGTCAAATTCTATACAGTTTATATTAATCCAGTTTAAAGGTTTGTTTTATCTTTTTTATGTTTATGTTGCACCAAATATTTCCAACCCTGTTATTCTGTTTTTATTCAGACCTTAAGTTGATCACTTCCTGAGTTTAAGTGTGAGTCTTATTTAAAGTAAACAGTACTGATGTCATGAGAGCAGCGTAGATAAAGAACATAACAAAGAATATGTTAACACAAATCAAATGAAAAAACACAATGAGGTGTGGTAATCAGTGTGTGTGTGTGTGTGTGTGTGTGTGTGTGTGTGTGTGTGCACTCGTAATTGTTACTTCGTAGGGCCCTGTTGAAAGGAGCCCACCAACTGCATGGGGCCCACCGCAGTCGTGGGGCCCAAAATCGTGGACCCCACAACGGATTTTCATTTAAATCGTCTCAGAAGCCTCCCCTGACATGCCTCTTGCTTTTTTCTCACTTGGCCCACAAGGTAGCAAAATGTGGAAATGTGTGTAAAAAGTGTGTAAAAATTTTTTGCTCTGGAGCGCCCTCTGGGTCTTGGTCCCCGGTACAGCTGCAGATACACACTTCCGGAAGTGTGTAACATTTGAGCCAATGAAATCTCGCCCCAATTCTCGCGTGATATACAGAATCTCGCGTGATTTGCATCGGTATACAGACTCAGAAGCAACTTTTAAATGGATATAAGAGGTAGGTTTATTTTTTATTTAATTTTGTTAATGAAGTCATTTTTAAAATCAATTTATTAATTGTTTATTAATAGTTTACCCCTAAGGATAAACAAAGTACCATTTTATGTAATGCTAGCTAATTTGAGCTATTGCAGCATGTAGCTAATGTTAGCTACATATTGCTAACCGCTAATCTTAGCCACAGATGGCTAGGTGAAGTTTTCACCTAGATAGAGGTGGCCAGTCTGTTACTCTGTCACTCTGTCATACTATGTGGTGGACTCGAATAGGGCCTTCACATGATAAGAAATTTGTCTCGGCCTCACGGACATTTAGGGTGCAGAGAGTAGCACAGTGTTACAACCGCTACAGCCTGTCTGCCAGGTATACAAACAGCTGAGCTACCTTTAGCTCTGGAAGTGACTAAGTTCATAAATTATATGATTCACAAATTTTATAACCCAGTCTGACTGTTTACATTTCGCCATGCATTACATTTACTGGCGAGATCATATTCTGCTTTTAATGTTGTTAAAATTTGGGGAACCCTGAAACGCTTTTCTTCGATCGAATCTGAAGGGGAACCCTTGATTTGCGAAGTTCTCGCGAGATTTTTCAATGCAACGTCGTTCCTTCATTGAGACTATAAAATGATTACTCGCGAGATCTTCCGCCGTTCTGGGGTTCCCTTCAAGACTTGACCATCAGACACTGTCTCCTCTGTTTGTGTCACTTCGACACACCTGCGGTAACTTCTGCCCGCATCGTGACATTCAGCTGTTATGTCATTGGTTGCGCTTTGAAAGGTCAGTAACAAACGAGGTGAAAGTTCAGCGGTCAGTGGCAGATCCAAGCGGTGCGCCACGCCGAGGGTAGCTGTGCCACTTGGTCGGGAGACACTGCTCTCTCCATAGGAAAACAATAGGACAGGAAACGCAAAATGTTGTTACTGCTGATCATGTGTTGGGGCCTTCTAATTAATTAATTGGGATTTGGTGTATGTGACACATAGAATTATATTGTTAGGTATCAGAAGGTACCCGGAGTAGTTCTATAATCGTGCTTTGTGATAACGTCACTGACGTCATACGCCGGCGCCACAGGTGAATCCGATATGGCTGCCACCACAACATCGTGCGCCAGTAATCTCGTTACTTTGCAGCCGGCTGTGAAGCCGGTGAGATCGCATTAGGTTGCAGTGGTGTGTGGATATATGCCGCGTGCCGTGGTTGGTAAGTAAAATAACGTCATTGATCGTCAAATGTACCTACCAAATATGTACCTGCAGCAGGACGTCAGTCGGCTCAGAAAAGCTCCGTGACTCATGTATGTCAGAATAATATGCGATGCAGTTCTAGTATTCTTCACTCTCTAACTGCATGTTGATCTATCAGCTGTTAAACTTGTGTCTGTGAACTTTATTTGTCTTGTATTTGGCAGATCTGTGAGCCATTTTTAGCTCAGAGAGATTCTTGCTTGCTGACTTGGAAAGTTTCCCCTAGTATAGTGCTGTAACTTTAATACTAGATCATATAGAGCTTGTTTTAATAATGTCACGTTTAAAGAAACTCAAAGGCTTTAAAATGATTCTATGAAGTGTGTTTAAAGGTTACGTTTTTTTTTTTTTTGTCATGTGTTAGGAAAAACTTGCATTTGCATGCACATTGAGCAGCATGTAATTATTCATTATTGTCAGTCTACACATATTTCCTTATTTTTAGTTGTTTACAAAGTAATTTAATATGCAGTGTATAAGTGACAAGTGCAAATTTTATATTGTGAGGCTTAGAATATTTGTGTCAGGTGAAAGGCTTAATAAGTGTGAATGTCTTTTTTGGTTTTCACCGTGCTGTCAGTGATGCTGCTCATCATAAAGCCACCTGTTAGATCCTCTCTGTTGTCATAATTTTTGCCAGTGGCTGCTACATTGTTTATTTCATAGTTTACCTTTCAAAGACTGCATATCATTTGCTTCCATGGACCATTAATTGTTTGACAAAAACCCAAAGCAGTTACAAATATTTAAGTTCTTTGAAAGAGTTGAGCACATCACAATTTTCTTATCTGTGTAAATAAATGGAGGCTTTGAAGCTACCATTAATTACACTGAATTTGAAATTGTGTTTTAGAAAAATACACTGAAAAACAGTACGTATAGCAGACTAAGCAAAATATAGTAGAGCTATACTTATACAGTATATATCTAGTATAATAGGTTGTGAACTTAAGAGGGCTGACTGAGGCATGAAACTCTCAGGCTGAAAATGATTCCCAAAAGCCAAATATCTTGTACATTACATGTTTGTGTGATCTGAATAGATTTGATGTCAATTTTATTATTATTGTTATTATTATTATTATTATTATTATTATTATTATTATTATTATTATTATTAGTAGTAGTAGTAATAGTAGTAGTAGTAATAGTAGTAGTAGTAATAGTAGTAGTAGTAGTAGTAATAGTAGTAGTAGTATTTTTATTCTGTGGTGGGTCTGGAGCTGGACAGTCTAGAGCCAGTGGGTGAGAGGATGGTGAAGGAGAAGATCAGAGTTATACTGGTCAATCCCTCTCACCCCCTCCGTGGTGAACTGTGGCAGCTGGGCTCTTTCAGTCAGTGGCTGATAAAACTGTGTACTGAGTAAGACGGAACGTTTTGGACGCTCTCCTCCCAGGCCGTCTCCTCCCAATAACAAGGACATTACAATTAATATAGTGTCTTTCTTATGCTCTGAACTTACAGTTTTTTATTAATTTATTCTACTATATTATTTTTATTCTTAAGTTGCTGCAGATCATGAATTTCCTCCATGGGCATTAATAAAGGAATCTGAATTTTTATTATTATTTTTATTATTATTATCTTTGTGGTCCTTATGGTCGTATAATTATTTATACTTTAAGGGGATACTGCAGCATACATATTCTGATAGCCCAGGTTACACTGGAAAAAAAGATGTGTAACTTGATTGTGCATTACAGGACTGAGGTTATACTACCAGTAACCCAAAAACAGCAAAATTTAGCTTTGACCTCAGAGGTTTGAGGTTGGGAGAGGTTGGTTTCTCATGTTCGATGCTTGTGTAATGATTTTAAAATTATTTTCACAGAAACATAATGTTCAAAAGGAGGACAAGGATACGGCCTGTTGATGATGCAGCCTCATATATTTTGTCTTCGAGGGACAAGAAAGGGTTTATGGAACGATTTATTGATAATAACAAAGGTACAAAGATGTCCTTTTAAGGGCAGAATATCACACAAGTGCATATCTCACTACTATTCATTTACATACACATAAGGAATAAATATTTAGGCTATATGTCAGAAACAGAAATGTGTTGACAGAGAACTGCCTTTAATCCTTATCTTTGTAGTTGAAAAATTTTACAAGACTATATTGTCATTTCCAAAGAGGAAAGGTTAAGTTGACTCAATCTCCTAATCAAATGTAACGAATGAATGTAAATAACTTATGTGCCTTCATAGGAAGAGGAGTGTTTGCTACCCAGCCCATCGAAGCAGGTGCTTTTGTCTTGGAGTACAGGGGTGAACTCCTATCAGTGGAAGAATGCCAGTCAAGACACTACTCAGAGATTGAGAGTACATTTCTGTTTGAATTTGAATGGCAGAAACGTAACTTGTGGTAAGTACATGAAGATAAATATTTTGTAGAGATCAGGGAAATAAAAGTTAAAATGAATGAATGAATGAAAACAGGAATAATCTTGTAATCACACATCCTAGGTGGTCTGCAGCAGTTAATGCTGTGAATCAGTTTTTGTTTTTAACTTGATCTGACGCTGATGAGTGAAGTCTGTAGCTAATGATAAGAGCTCTTCTGATCTGGATCAGGCTGGATCACACTACACAGTTGGATGTGATGATATATACACTTGGTGTAATTTGATATTTTAGTAGTACAAAGTGTAATGGTCAATTTTCTTATACCTTATTACCAGTATCGATGCTTCCAGAGAAGATGGATCCCTTGGAAGATTAGTGAATGACAACCACAAATCTCCAAACTGTGTCATGAAGAAGATCGTAGTAAACAACAGGCCACATTTGTGCCTATTTGCTGTGGAGAATATAGATGTAGGAACTGAAATAGATTACAACTATGGTGATTCAAAGTGGCCATGGCGTCAAAAGGTGAGTTGTTTACAATATATACAATATACACCGATGCATTATATTACAAAAATGTGCCAATAAGTGCAGCTAGTTATCTTTCAGATATATAGCTACAGTATTGGCTCTTATGTTTTATGTGAATTGCAGGTGACAGACAAGCAGACTGATGCTGTGGCAGCAGAGAAGGAGGGATTCTCTATGGATCGGACTTCCTCTGAAGATTCAAGGAGTGATGAGGCTAAAACACAGGTAATGTTGACACTGAATTCATGTACTATTAATGTTAACTCTGCACTAAATAGTTGAATTACCAAGATCCATACGGGAGGGCCCCACAAGGGCCAGACTAGAAACATATGTGTGTGAGGTGACTTGAAAGATGTTTCTTAAATCAGCCCTGTTCTCAAAATCACACACACATATATGTTTCTAGTTTAGTCCTTATGGGGCCCTCTCGTCTGGATCTGACTGTCAGTGATTTTACATCTACTTAGCAACACCTTACAATATTTAAACTCAAGTTATTACAGCTGTAATTTTATACTTTCTGACCTGTTGCATGTTTACAAAGGGAATTTTGAACAGAATCCACTGCACTTCCTAGAAAAGACTATACCATGCACCTAGCTTTAATGTATATGCTGTTTCAGACATGGTTTTCTTGTGAGCTAATTGTTGTCACTTATGGATATGCTCCCATAACTTGAATATTATCAACTGCCAATGAATTCTTATGTTTTATGTGAATTGCAGGTGACAGACAAGCAGACTGATGCTGTGGCAGCAGAGACGGAGGGATTCTCTATGGATCGGACTTCCTCTGAAGATTCAAGGAGTGATGAGGCTAAAACACAGGTAATGTTGACACTGAATTCATGTACTATTTATGTTAACTCTGCACTAAATAGTTGAATTACCAAGATCCATACGGGAGGGCCCCACAAGGGCCAGACTAGAAACATATGTGTGTGAGGTGACTTGAAAGATGTTTGTTAAATCAGCCCTGTTCTCAACATCACACACACATATATGTTTCTAGTTTAGTCCTTATGGGGCCCTCTCGTCTGGATCTGACTGTCAGTGATTTTACATCTACTTAGCAACACCTTACAATATTTAAACTCAAGTTATTACAGCTGTAATTTTATACTTTCTGACCTGTTGCATGTTTACAAAGGGAATTTTGAACAGAATCCATTGCACTTCCTAGAAAAGACTATACCATGCACCTAGCTTTAATGTATATGCTGTTTCAGACATGGTTTTCATGTGAGCTAATTGTTGTCATTTATGGATATGCTCCCATAACTTGAATATTATCAACTGCCAATGAATTCTTATGTTTTATCTGACTTGCAGGTGACAGACAAGCAGACTGATGCTGTGGCAGCAGAGACGGAGGGATTCTCTATGGATCTGACTTCCTCTGAAGATTCAAGGAGTGATGAGGATAAAACACAGGTAATGTTGACACTGAATTCATGTACTATTTATGTTAACTCTGCACTAAATAGTTGAATTACCAAGATCCATACGGGAGGGCCCCACAAGGGCCAGACTAGAAACATATGTGTGTGAGGTGACTTGAAAGATGTTTCTTAAATCAGCCCTGTTCTCAACATCACACACACATATATGTTTCTAGTTTAGTCCTTATGGGGCCCTCTCGTCTGGATCTGACTGTCAGTGATTTTACATCTACTTAGCAACACCTTACAATATTTAAACTCAAGTTATTACAGCTGTAATTTTATACTTTCTGACCTGTTGCATGTTTACAAAGGGAATTTTGAACAGAATCCACTGCACTTCCTAGAAAAGACTATACCATGCACCTAGCTTTAATGTATATGCTGTTTCAGACATGGTTTTCTTGTGAGCTAATTGTTGTCATTTATGGATATGCTCCCATAACTTGAATATTATCAACTGCCAATGAATTCTTATGTTTTATCTGAATTGCAGGTGACAGACAAGCAGGCTGATGCTGTGGCAGCAGAGACGGAGGGATTCTCTATGGATCGGACTTCCTCTGAAGATTCAAGGAGTGATGAGGCTAAAACACAGGTAATGTTGACACTGAATTCATGTACTATTAATGTTAACTCTGCACTAAATAGTTGAATTACCAAGATCCATACGGGAGGGCCCCACAAGGGCCAGACTAGAAACATATGTGTGTGAGGTGACTTGAGAGATGTTTCTTAAATCAGCCCTGTTCTCAACATCACACACACATATATGTTTCTAGTTTAGTCCTTATGGGGCCCTCTCGTCTGGATCTGACTGTCAGTGATTTTACATCTACTTAGCAACACCTTACAATATTTAAACTCAAGTTATTACAGCTGTAATTTTATACTTTCTGACCTGTTGCATGTTTACAAAGGGAATTTTGAACAGAATCCACTGCACTTCCTAGAAAAGACTATACCATGCACCTAGCTTTAATGTATATGCTGTTTCAGACATGGTTTTCATGTGAGCTAATTGTTGTCATTTATGGATATGCTCCCATAACTTGAATATTATCAACTGCCAATGAATTCTTATGTTTTATCTGAATTGCAGGTGACAGACAAGCAGACTGATGCTGTGGCAGCAGAGACGGAGGGATTCTCTATGGATCGGACTTCCTCTGAAGATTCAAGGAGTGATGAGGCTAAAACACAGGTAATGTTGACACTGAATTCATGTACTATTTATGTTAACTCTGCACTAAATAGTTGAATTACCAAGATCCATACGGGAGGGCCCCACAAGGGCCAGACTAGAAACATATGTGTGTGAGGTGACTTGAAAGATGTTTCTTAAATCAGCCCTGTTCTCAACATCACACACACATATATGTTTCTAGTTTAGTCCTTATGGGGCCCTCTCGTCTGGATCTGACTGTCAGTGATTTTACATCTACTTAGCAACACCTTACAATATTTAAACTCAAGTTATTACAGCTGTAATTTTATACTTTCTGACCTGTTGCATGTTTACAAAGGGAATTTTGAACAGAATCCACTGCACTTCCTAGAAAAGACTATACCATGCACCTAGCTTTAATGTATATGCTGTTTCAGACATGGTTTTCTTGTGAGCTAATTGTTGTCATTTATGGATATGCTCCCATAACTTGAATATTATCAACTGCCAATGAATTCTTATGTTTTATCTGAATTGCAGGTGACAGACAAGCAGGCTGATGCTGTGGCAGCAGAGACGGAGGGATTCTCTATGGATCGGACTTCCTCTGAAGATTCAAGGAGTGATGAGGCTAAAACACAGGTAATGTTGACACTGAATTCATGTACTATTAATGTTAACTCTGCACTAAATAGTTGAATTACCAAGATCCATACGGGAGGGCCCCACAAGGGCCAGACTAGAAACATATGTGTGTGAGGTGACTTGAAAGATGTTTTTCAAATCAGCCCTGTTCTCAACATCACACACACATATATGTTTCTAGTTTAGTCCTTATGGGGCCCTCTCGTCTGGATCCGACTGTCAGTGATTTTACATCAACTTAGCAATAGACTTGCACCGATTTCAACTTTCTTGGCCGATTCCGATTTCCGATTTTTGAGAGGTCTGACCTACCGATTCCGATTTTGGTCGGTTCCGATTTTCAGTCTTTCTAAGAACTGTAATTGACAGCATTCACAAACATTTTTGCAACTTTTCTTGTAAATGTGTTCATAATAAGACACTGACTATTAAATATTCATTTAATACTACCTCCAAAATCATCCAGATTACAACCAGGCCTTATTATATTTTTTAATGAAATGGGTGAATTGGGTGAACGTGATCTCGCGAGATCATCTCGCGGGATTTAGCGGGACGCGATTTCACGTGATCTTTTGTGGAAGCGGATGTAAACAAACCGGAGACTAACGCGGTGCAACAGTTTGAAGTAAAACTTTGCCGTGAGAAAAACAGACACAGAAGTTAAAGGAGTCTGGATGAGAAAATGTTTGAGGAGACACATCAACACAGGTTGTTTATTCTTCAGCCAGAACAGGAGGTGAGATTTTAACTGTCCCTCTGTGAACAGCAGTCTGTTGCTAGCTTGCTAGCATTAGCCTGAAGTGCGAGAGAGTTTACGGCTGTTCTGCGTCATTGTCAGCTGCTCTGTCTCGTTGTAGACTGTCTGTCTTCTCTTTATCTTGTTCTTGGAATCTGTCTCTGACACCAGCTTCAAGCAGACGTGTCTGAGTGTGTGTAGCTGTTATCAGCACTGTGTTGACGTCACGGTCAGTTTGTCTGCTGCACGCATGACGTGACCATCGTGCAGAACATGTGTGTGACAATGACGGGCACAGAACCGGATTTGTGACGCTGACCGGCCGGTCACCGGTCAAGGCCAGTCACGTGAAAACCGGCCCGATTCCGAGCATTGCCGATTAATCGGTGCAAGTCTACTTGGCAACACCTTACAATATTTAAACTCAAGTTATTACAGCTGTAATTTTATACTTTCTGACCTGTTGCATGTTTACAAAGGGAATTTTGAACAGAATCCACTGCACTTCCTAGAAAAGACTATACCATGCACCTAGCTTTAATGTATATGCTGTTTCAGACATGGTTTTCTTGTGAGCTAATTGTTGTCATTTATGGATATGCTCCCATAACTTGAATATTATCAACTGCCAATGAATTCTTATGTTTTATCTGAATTGCAGGTGACAGACAAGCAGACTGATGCTGTGGCAGCAGAGACGGAGGGATTCTCTATGGATCTGACTTCCTCTGAAGATTCAAGGAGTGATGGGGCTAAAACACAGGTAATGTTGACACTGAATTCATGTACTATTAATGTTAACTCTGCACTAAATAGTTGAATTACCAAGATCCATACAGGAGGGCCCCACAAGGGCCAGACTAGAAACATATGTGTGTGAGGTGACTTGAGAGATGTTTCTTAAATCAGCCCTGTTCTCAACATCACACACACATATATGTTTCTAGTTTAGTCCTTATGGGGCCCTCTCGTCTGGATCTGACTGTCAGTGATTTTACATCTACTTAGCAACACCTTACAATATTTAAACTCAAGTTATTACAGCTGTAATTTTATACTTTCTGACCTGTTGCATGTTTACAAAGGGAATTTTGAACAGAATCCACTGCACTTCCTAGAAAAGACTATACCATGCACCTAGCTTTAATGTATATGCTGTTTCAGACATGGTTTTCTTGTGAGCTAATTGTTGTCATTTATGGATATGCTCCCATAACTTGAATATTATCAACTGCCAATGAATTCTTATGTTTTATGTGAATTGCAGGTGACAGACAAGCAGGCTGATGCTGTGGCAGCAGAGACGGAGGGATTCTCTATGGATCTGACTTCCTCTGAAGATTCAAGGAGTGATGAGGCTAAAACACAGGTAATGTTGACACTGAATTCATGTACTATTTATGTTAACTCTGCACTAAATAGTTGAATTACCACGATTCACATGAGAGATGACATATTTTAGTAATTATTATCAATAGTATTTTCAATGTGATCCATTGCAGCACTTCAGAGGTTGTTGTAACACTCTTTGAGACCTCTAGGAGAGACCACATGCACTTGTCTTCAAGTTACATGCTGTTTCAGAAACAGTTTTAATGTGATCTAACTTTGGTAACTTGTGTTTAGGTGTGTGCTGTCAGAGGGTTTTCCTTAGTGGATTATCCTGACACTGATGAAACTGATGAAGACTGTTTGAAAGACCAACCTCTGTCTGCACACTGTGATGTAAGTTGTTCAAAAGCTGAGGACAGAAAACATTCTTCTGTGTCTCAGATACATCTATTACACAGCAAAATATTAATAGACCTGTGATACAAAAATCCTTCCCTTGTCATTGATTTTCATAGCATCTATGAAAGTGGCTTACCATACCTTGACACAACTCCCTTTTGCAGATGGATAGAACACCAGAGTTTTCTGATCCTCTGTATGATTCCACCGAGAGTATAGTGGAAGAAACTGATAAAGAAGATCCTATAAAAGACACTTCGAGTCTGCAATCAGATGATGAACTTGTTCCAAAGTTGAGAAGGACAAAAAGCATTCTGGTATGTCTCTAACACTTTTAATATCAATAACTGGTACATAGGCCATTTCCTCCTAAATCATTCCTTCGCAATTGATTTTAATAGGATGTGAACAAAAATGGATAGTCATACCTTGACATAACTTCCTTTTTACAGATGGATAGAGTACCAAATGTTTCTGATGCTCTCTACGATTCAAGTGATGACAGTGTAGAGGGTCCTTCCACTTCTCTGTCTGAAATGGCTTCACAAAGGCCAAGGAGAGAGTGTTGCCGTCAAGTAAGCTTCTTTTTTGCTCCTTCATGTTATCACTTAAAGGGTAGAGCCACCAAACTCAACACCATGTTCACTAAGTAGTGCCAATGATACATATAGATAATGTAGATAGTAGTTTTTATGACTTGCTCTAAATTTGACAAATTCATCTAGTCTTGAATGTTACTTCCCTTACTCTAACATAACGTAACAGTAATTCCTTCTAATTTGATGGAGTACTTTTAATTTCATTTAGCCCTGTAAATGTACATCATTCCAACAGGCAGTAGACAGTTAAGAGTGAAGTCAGTTTTGGTCTTACTTATCTTAGTAACCTGCAGGTTGAGTTGTTAATTTAGGTCTTTTTTGTCTTCTAAAGACTCAAATGAGTCTTGTAGGATCAGATGACTCAAGTGTAGATAGCGAAGAGGAGTATATTCCAAATCCCAAGGACGAAGGCACAGACAGTGACAGCAGCTTGGAATTACATATTACATCTAACAGTCAGAGAAGACGCAAGTCTTCCAGTCAGAGCAGCTTCAAGTCTTCCAGTCAGAGCAGCTTCAAGTCTACCAGTCAGAACAGCGTCAAGTCTACCAGTCAGAGCAGCGTCAAGTCTACCAGTCAGAACAGCGTCAAGTCTACCAGTCAGAGCAGCGTCAAGTCTACCAGTCAGAACAGCGTCAAGTCTACCAGTCAGAGCAGCGTCAAGTCTACCAGTCAGAGCAGCGTCAAGTCTTCCAGTCAGAGCAGCGTCAAGTCTTCCAGTCAGAGCCAACTCAAGTCCAGTCAGAGCAGAAGCTTTGAAACAAGCCATGATTCCACACAGAGTTTTCCTGATATCAGAGATGATGTGCATGAAGAGGAAATGGTGCAGGCACATACTGACATGGAGGCGAGTGTTTCAAATCCCTCTGAAGAGGAGGCAACTGTCTTTGTCAACCCAGTTTTGAAGAAGGAGGATGGTTCAAGAAAATACAACAAGAAACATCACTGCTTGTATTGTGGACAGGTAGTTCAGAAAATGTCAAGACACTTGTTTCGTAAACACAATGATAAGGTTGATGTTGCAAAAGCATTTAGTTTTCCAAAGAACTCAAAAGAAAGGCATCTGCAATTAGAGTATATCCGAAATAAGGGGAACTTCGAACATAATGTAGAAGTTTTAGAGAGCCAGAGAGGAAAACTTATCCCATGCAAGCAACCAAAAAAAAAGACTGAAGGACAGGAATTTATGCATTGTGTGCACTGCTATGGCTTGTTCACAAGAAGAGTGATGTGGCGACATTTTCAGCTCTGCAAATTCAAGCCTCAGGACAAGACTTCCAAACCAGGTAAAAGAAGAGTCCAAGCATTGTGTGCTTTTGCTGAACCTGCTCCAAGTGGATTTAGTGATGCATACTGGAAGTTCTTAAATGATATGAATCAAGACAAGATTGCAATTGCTATTAAGAAAGACCACTGCATCCTAGAGTATGGTTACAGACTGTTCAGGAAGAATGAGAGAGTAGTCAGCCAACATCAATATATTCGACAAAAACTGAGAGAACTTGGCAGACTGGTACTTACAGCAAAAAAGGTTATACCTGTGAAGACTATCAAAGACCTCATAAAACCTGAAAACTATGGCCATGTTGTCACTGCTGCAAGATGCCTAGCTGGCTTCAGTGATGAAACTGGCCAATATGAATGTCCATCTCTTGCTCGCAAAGTTGGGCACAGCTTGCTGTCTTTGGCCATGTTTATTAAGTCTGAAGGACTGAAGCTGAAAGACAAAGAAACTGTTCAAAATGCTGAGGAGTTTGCACAGCTATACCAAGAAAGTTGGAAATTTGACATCGCAAGCCAAGCATTAACTCAACTTGACCAGTCCAAGTGGAACGCACCTCAACTCCTACCATTCACACAGGATGTCCAAAATCTTCATTCTCTTTTGTGTGACAAACAGCAAGAACACTTGAATGCCCTGAAAGAAGAGGCTTCATCCTCAAACTGGAGAGACCTTGCTAAAGTGACCCTGGCACAAGTTATACTTTTCAACCGCCGGAGAGAAGGAGAAGTATCCAGAATGCCCTTGTCTGCATACTTATCAAGAGACACATCAGAAACACATGAAGACGTTAACCTCGCCCTTACAGCACTCGAGCAGAAGCTTTGCAAGCATTTCGTCCGAGTAACCATAGTAGGCAAGAGAGGAAGGAAAGTTCCTGTTCTCCTCACCCCACTCATGAAGGAATCACTTGATACTCTGATAGAGAAGCGAGAAGAATGTGGAGTACTGAATGAAAATGGATTCTTGTTTGCATTGCCACATTCTGTCCACTACCTCAGGGGCTCTGACTGCATAAGGCAGTTTGTGAACGAATGTGATGATATCAAAAATCCCAAAGCACTAACCTCCACAAAACTCAGGAAACACATTGCTACCCTCTCAACCGTTCTGAATCTCAAAACTACAGAACTTGACCAGCTGGCAGATTTCCTTGGGCATAACATCGATGTCCACAGAAAGCACTACCGCCTTCCAGAGGGCACCCTCCAGCTGGCCAAAATAAGCAAAGTTCTCCTGGCATTGGAACAGGGACGGCTTGGAGAATATAAAGGGAAGAGTCTGGATGAAATTCACATTGATCTGAACGGTATAAGTCCTATTATATTTTAATGTAAGAAAAAGTGAAAAAAGGAATTGTCTGGCTATAAATCTGACTCTCCAAGAATATAAGTATTTGACCTTAATTAACATACTGGTGAAGAAGGTGACTTTATAGTTGTTAGTTTGACAATACCTACACAATTTGATTTCATCTGTTTATATTATAAGCCTTGCTGTGTATGTAGTACTTTTAGGTTCTATTGATTATCAGAGGTTGATCACAAGAATTTCAGCTTTCCACCTCATTCATACTCTTGTCAATTACTATTTTAGAGACTCTCAATGTGGAGGGATGTTCACAAGAGGACATGGAAGGTATGTGTTTGTGATTGTTTTTAATTGGTTATGAATAATTAGGACCACTGCATGTGCATTTTGTTTAGGTTTCTCCACCTACTGACCATTTTTGGGAACACACAATTGGTCAATTAATTTTTTAAGTGGGGGGTGTATTTGTCATGTTTTTAGCCATGGAAAACTGTCAGGTACTCCATATTAATGGGAATTATTGTCAATTCACAGTGGTTTCCAGTTAAAAGAAAAAAGCCTTTGGACTCCCCACTAACTTTAACCTCCATGACAGTGTTTATATCTTTGTTATGCTTTAACTGTAATTAGAGTTTTGACCTGTTTCAGCAAAGATTCAAAAGTGTATTGGGACTACATTACATTACAACCATTTAGCATATGCTTTTACACAAAAAGCTTACAGAGTAGGGGTTAAGTTTATTACTCAAGGATACTTGTGAACTAGGGACTTTCTGGTAGAATGATAGAACCACTAACTGCTAAGCCATCCTCTTGCCCTGACTAACAAACCACTGTGCTTAAATGGAAGGGGAAAAATAAGTACTTTCATATTGTTTCCATAGTTCTACTATACAGTGGGAGCTAGACAGTCCATACTTTACCTGTATACCTGTATGCAGAACCAGACTAATGCACCAGTGGTAGTGCATCAGCTTGAGAGTATCTCACACACACATCCGTTGTGATAGATGGCAAGTCTAAAACACAGAGTATGCTTGTGAGGATGCTCAGTCATCCAGGTCATGGAATGTGTTCGAATTCAGCCTAGGCAACTGGACTGGAAAAAAGGTAAGATGTTTCGTCTCTCATCCAAAAAGCTTCTTCAGTTCTGACTGGCTTGTGGGGAACTGCTTATATATTGTTTATATACCTGCAGCTCCCCACCAGCTGGTCAGAACTGAAGAAGCCTCTTGGATGACAGGCAAACACAACCTTTTTTAAGAAGTCCAGTTGCCTATACTTATCGTGAACATACAGCAAGTATGAGTTAAAACTGAAAGATCCTATCAAGACAATCAAATACCTTAAAGCCCTAACAGAGGAACTCCCTGTATTTATGTTTAAATTGCATTCTGGCACAGCACACCAAGCCATAATTGTGAAATGGAGGAAAAGGACAAATGTTCATGCTATTCACATATTTATTTACATGCTACCAACAACTGAGATAGGACAATGCAAACAGGAGATTCCTCTGTGTAGTTTGAGCATGTGCAGTAAGCGCATACGCCACATGCCACAGTGCTAGGAACTGTTTTTTGAAAACTTTAACTACTGAAAACACGCGAGAAATGTGACATGTCAAGTGTAGACGTTTTATCACACAACCTTCAGGACTCTCATATATTTGGTTTTGAACTAAAAGATTATAGAATCTTTTAGTTCAAATTATGGTTGCCATATTTTATACTTGCTGCCTATGCAATGGTGTAGTGTGCAATATCTCCAGGTGATGTGGCACCTGTGTTCCTGTGGCTCTGCATGAATTGGTGGGATTTCAGCCTGTGCCCTCAACCACTATATTGTAGATCTATAGAAACAATATGAAATTACTCTTAACTGTTGTTGTTTATTTTTAAGAGATACCCATGGCATATACTACGTTCTATTATTTTATAAAATCTATATTTCTAATTTCTGCAAATTGATTACTGTCACAGTGACAAGAAAATATATGCATGATAAAAATCCCAATTCTTCACTGGCAGGTTCTTTATATTTTAAGTGAATATACCTGCCTTTCATATTTGTCTAACCTATTTTTTGTACTTAGGATCTAGTATGCCGGAACCACAAGAGTCGGAAGAAGAGGTCAGTGTGACATCCCTGCAAGAATGTACTTCCACAGAGGATCCCCCAAACCAGAGGAAATCCACAAAAAGGAGAGGTGGGCTTATCAAATCAATTCAATTGAAATTTCTTTATTTTTTATTTTCCACAAGGAACTTTTTTTGTATTGTAAAGACAAATATGACAACCATCAACATGACACTTACTGCTAAGATTAAAATGTACACTTACTATTACAACAGTCCTAGGAGCAGTAGTGGTGTAGTAATAATAATAACAACAATAATCATAATAGTAGTTGTTTCCTTTGATACCTTAGATTCCTTAGATAGAGATAGACATGGGCACAAAACTAGATGTGGCCCTTTCTTTGGTACAGGGACCTATATCACAAGCAGGAGGCCTTCTCCTTGCTGTCTGTCTCAGTGGTTCCTCTTCCTGTTGGCAGAGAGTGGTGTGTAAACAATAATAACTAAATGTCTGTGATAGATATCAAGGTCTGAAGGATATGGACAACAGTTCAATGTTTAAGGAGCAATATGACAAAATAATTTCAACTGTTTTACACCAAACTGTATGCATGTACACTAGGGGTGTGTATCTCACTGACTGAGACGATTTTGATAAGTATCTCGATACATGCTCAACAATACAATATGTCTTATAAATCTTTAAATCTCCAATGATTTGGTTCGATATGATTCAGCTCTGTCATGATACGATACGATGCAGTACAAGACAATGCAGTGTGTCAGTCTTTACATTTTGATTCAATTTATGCTGCATTTGTAGAGTGCAAAGTTGCAAAAAACAAACTAAATATAGTAACAGTAGAGACAGAGTGTCTCATGTGTAAATGAGATCCTGTAGTCTAAATGATAATCTGTGAACAAACTTTAAAACTGTTTAAAATGTGAGTATTTGTGCAGTAAGATGATGAGCTGCTGTGTTTCATATTCAGAGTGCTGTGGTTTTGATTATTGTGGAGGAACAGTGAAGTGTTACCTGCTCTCACAGTGACATGACGTCTCTGTGGTCAGACTCGTGTCTCTGTTCTCTGCTGTCAGACATGTTTTACATAAATGACCTGCAACAGCGTTTCTCATCTTTCTTAGAACGCACAAACTTGCTCTACACTTGAGTGTTATGAAAGTTTGGTGGTGCGACGTGGTACAGTGTCACTTCTGTTGCTGTTTTCAGCACTGTCTGTTTTAAGTAAATGAAGAGGAGACACAGGAGAGGGAGGAGGGAGCGCTTGTTTTTGTGATGGCAGCAGCAGGCATCCAGTGAGAGTGGTGCAGGCAGGGACAGGAGGAGAGAGAAGAGGGAGGAAAGTTACAGCAGCAGCTCCCTGATGCCAAAAATGAAACACATGCACGTCCTAATGAGATGTATCGATACGCGAGTGTTGCATCGATTTGTTTCCGATGTTCGATGTTGATGTTCATTTTTTTTACCGATATAGGCCGTCTGAACCGATGCACTCGTATCTTACACATTAAAGTCCGATGCATCAAATGCATGAGTGAATCATTACACCCCTAATGTACACACATAACCACACCCCATGGTTTTACCACTGTTTTAGAGTCCTGGTCTAGTCTGAGAGGTACTCCACAGCCATCTAAACACATTCCAGTATCGCCACTTATCATCAACTCTCATCAACAGTCTCTGTGATGCGGATGAAATTTTCTTCCTTGTATCCATGTTGATATCTTAGGTTTGCCAGGAGTTCAAGTTTATTTCACAGCAATCTCACACAGGCAAACTTTATCAAGGGAAGCAGTGGATATGTTTGCTTACTGCTGGCTTTTTTGAGCCTGTACAGTACTTGTGGCTCGCTTCTTCTTTACTCTTGAGTTGCCATTAGGTCTGCATGTTTTTGTATAATTCGATCATTAAATCAAAACATAGTGTTTTAAATGGGTATTCTCTTTTTAGCTGCATTACTATCTCCTTTGTATATTGGATAATCTCACCTCCTCCTGGTCTTACAGGTTTAGTTGGGACTAGCCACAGGAGCCAAACACTCCTGTGTTTAACCATACCCAGTAACTGGTTAGAAAAAGAAAAAAACAGGTTGAATCACAGAACAATCAAAACAACACTCCACCTGTCACCATTACAACACCAACAAGATTTAAAAGAATAAAGCAGAATGAGGATATAAGTGTTTCCCATTCATCTTGACAAGACACATATGCCTTACAACAAATTCTAATACTTTATCAAATCTATCCTCTTAATCACTGCAAATGGATTGCTGTCACAATCTGTCTTTCATATTTGTCTAACCTATTTTTTGTACTTAGGATCTAGTATGCCGAAACCACAAGAATTGGAAGAAGAGGTCAGTGTGACATCCCTGCAAGAATGTACTTCCACAGAGGATCCCCCAAACCAGAGGAAATCCACAAAAAGGAGAGGTGGGCTTATCAAATCAATTCAATTGAAATTTCTTTATTTTTTATTTTCCACAAGGAACTTTTTTTGTATTGTAAAGACAAATATGACAACCATCAACATGACACTTACTGCTAAGATTAAAATGTACACTTACTATTACAACAGTCCTAGGAGCAGTAGTGGTGTAGTAATAATAATAACAACAATAATCATAATAGTAGTTGTTTCCTTTGATACCTTAGATTCCTTAGATAGAGATAGACATGGGCACAAAACTAGATGTGGCCCTTTCTTTGGTACAGGGACCTATATCACAAGCAGGAGGCCTTCTCCTTGCTGTCTGTCTCAGTGGTTCCTCTTCCTGTTGGCAGAGAGTGGTGTGTAAACAATAATAACTAAATGTCTGTGATAGATATCAAGGTCTGAAGGATATGGACAACAGTATAATGTTTAAGGAGCAATATGACAAAATAATTTCAACTGTTTTACACCAAACTGTATGCATGTACACTAGGGGTGTGTATCTCACTGACTGAGACGATTTTGATAAGTATCTCGATACATGCTCAACAATACAATATGTCTTATAAATCTTTAAATCTCCAATGATTTGGTTCAATACGATTCAGCTCTGTCATGATACGATACGATGCAGTACAAGACAATGCAGTGTGTCAGTCTTTACATTTTGATTCAATTAATGCTGCATTTGTAGAGTGCAAAGTTGCAAAAAACAAACTAAATATAGTAACAGTAGAGACAGAGTGTCTCATGTGTAAATGAGATCCTGTAGTCTAAATGATAATCTGTGAACAAACTTTAAAACTGTTTAAAATGTGAGTATTTGTGCAGTAAGATGATGAGCTGCTGTGTTTCATATTCAGAGTGCTGTGGTTTTGATTATTGTGGAGGAACAGTGAAGTGTTACCTGCTCTCACAGTGACATGACGTCTCTGTGGTCAGACTCGTGTCTCTGTTCTCTGCTGTCAGACATGTTTTACATAAATGACCTGCAGCAGCGTTTCTCATCTTTCTTAGAACGCACAAACTTGCTCTACACTTGAGTGTTATGAAAGTTTGGTGGTGCGACGTGGTACAGTGTCACTTCTGTTGCTGTTTTCAGCACTGTCTGTTTTAAGTAAATGAAGAGGAGACACAGGAGAGGGAGGAGGGAGCGCTTGTTTTTGTGATGGCAGCAGCAGGCATCCAGTGAGAGTGGTGCAGGCAGGGACAGGAGGAGAGAGAAGAGGGAGGAAAGTTACAGCAGCAGCTCCCTGATGCCAAAAATGAAACACATGCACGTCCTAATGAGATGTATCGATACGCGAGTGTTGCATCGATTTGTTTCCGATGTTCGATGTTGATGTTCATTTTTTTTACCGATATAGGCCGTCTGAACCGATGCACTCGTATCTTACACATTAAAGTCCGATGCATCAAATGCATGAGTGAATCATTACACCCCTAATGTACACACATAACCACACCCCATGGTTTTACCACTGTTTTAGAGTCCTGGTCTAGTCTGAGAGGTACTTCACAGCCATCTAAACACATTCCAGTATCGCCACTTATCATCAACTCTCATCAACAGTCTCTGTGATGCGGATGAAATTTTCTTCCTTGTATCCATGTTGATATCTTAGGTTTGCCAGGAGTTCAAGTTTATTTCACAGCAATCTCACACAGGCAAACTTTATCAAGGGAAGCAGTGGATATGTTTGCTTACTGCTGGCTTTTTTGAGCCTGTACAGTACTTGTGGCTCGCTTCTTCTTTACTCTTGAGTTGCCATTAGGTCTGCATGTTTTTGTATAATTCGATCATTAAATCAAAACATAGTGTTTTAAATGGGTATTCTCTTTTTAGCTGCATTACTATCTCCTTTGTATATTGGATAATCTCACCTCCTCCTGGTCTTACAGGTTTAGTTGGGACTAGCCACAGGAGCCAAACACTCCTGTGTTTAACCATACCCAGTAACTGGTTAGAAAAAGAAAAAAACAGGTTGAATCACAGAACAATCAAAACGACACTCCACCTGTCACCATTACAACACCAACAAGATTTAAAAGAATAAAGCAGAATGAGGATATAAGTGTTTCCCATTCATCTTGACAAGACACATATGCCTTACAACAAATTCTAATACTTTATCAAATCTATCCTCTTAATCACTGCAAATGGATTGCTGTCACAATCTGTCTTTCATATTTGTCTAACCTATTTTTTGTACTTAGGATCTAGTATGCCGAAACCACAAGAATTGGAAGAAGAGGTCAGTGTGACATCCCTGCAAGAATGTACTTCCACAGAGGATCCCCCAAACCAGAGGAAATCTACAAAAAAGAGAGGTAGGCTTATCAAAGCCAGTGCTGCAATAGATGACCTATGTGAACAGTCCAATAGGGTTTCAGTTCCAATTAAGATTTAAATTTGTTAAACATATAAGGCGTTCTCTTTATGCCTACTTAGGTAAACAAGCTGCAGTCAAGAGAACCTGGACACCAGAGGAATGTGCTGCAGTGGAGAGACATTTAAGAAAATGCATTGTTACAAACCAAGTTCCAGGAAAGGTGGACTGTGAGCGCTGCATCACTGCAGAACCCGAAGCCCTGAGACACAGAGACTGGAGAGCAGTAAAATATTACATAAAAAATCGGATTTCTGCCTCTCGAAGAAAAATACAATGAAAGTACTTCACACACACAAACACAGAAACTTAGAATAAGAGTAAGGTGATGTTAATAGATGTGTTCTGTATTCATTCCTTTGTTTTCTTGTCTATAAAGGCAGATTTAGTTAAGAAAAATGCTGCTCATTTTTATTTTAAGTGGTGTTTACAATTTTATACTGTTCAGCTCAATGTTGATGTGAGGTTATGACAGTCAAGATGCCTGACACATTTTCTTGTTTGTTTTTTTCTTGATGCAGATGTAGTCTGGCCATAACTTTTTTCTTGGAATTGAAATATAAAGAAGTTCACGCTCGTTGAAAACAAAGCATGTCCTAAGTTTATTTTATGCAGTGTTTTGTGTAAATTATTACTGATGATTAGCCCTAGAAAGAACTAAATAGAATTTATTTGGAAAAGTCTCTTTGGTTCGGTAAGTGCTGGGCAGGAGGTCATTATTTTAGTACCAGGATGAAGAGGATGTAAGTTAGATAGTTAGGTAATCAGTGACAAACCATTTAGCCATTAATATCTTCAGATAGTAATGTTGGTCCACGCTGAGATATAAAAACTAGAAACAAATGTGTGTGTGTGGCAGTGGACCTCACAAGTTCGGAATGGTAAAAATGGAGCCCCACAAGTAGCTAAAAAAACTGGTGTGGAGAAAAAAGTATTGAATTCTCTTAATTTCAAGTGATATTTCTGTTTGGGATTTTTTTTTTATCTTACCTGATTTTTTACAGAGCTGTAGAACCACTGGAAAGGGTGGACCCCACAATTGGCCAAAATTAGACCGGTCCTCGTAAGGGAGGAAAACGAGTATGTGTGTGTGTGTGTGTGTGTGTGTGGATGAGTGAGATGTGTGGTGTTAGGAGATCATGTTGAACTGTATGAATCAGACAAAGACGTGCAGGAGAGAAGAGCTCCACCTGGACTGAGGAAGAGAGCAGCATCACTACTGTGATGAACTCTGCCTCCAGCTACCTGCTGCATGACAGAAATACAACACATAGAACAGATAAATGAGCCAGAGGACCGTCACACTCTACCACATTTATTCGACTGCTGTAATTACTCCTTACTTTTCACATTAACATTTGACATAAAAAGGAACATCTGATCAGTTTTTAAAATATAATACATTGTTTGATATCAAACCAGTGATGTCTGGCATTTTTGTCTTATAACTCTTTATAATAAAACATCACAATCATTTAAATAACTGTCTGAAGCGCAAAGATCAGAACAAAGATTAGAAAAAGGTCTCATGATCCCTCCAGATTTATCGTGTGTCCCTCTGGAGGGGTCGACCTCTGGACTGGAAGCCACTGGACTGATGACCACATGCAGCTCCAGAGCCTCAGGTTGTTGAGCCCTGCTTTAGGTGATGTAGCTGGTTGTGGATGGGTTGGATTTTTTTTTTCTTTCTTTCTTTCTTTCTTTCTTTCTTTATTTATTTCTTTCTTTTATCCTACTATTTCAAATTTGATTACCTGGTTTGCACATCCAGCCATTTACAAACATAGGTGTATCCTTTTTATTTGTCTACATTTCTCCTTCTGTTTTCTCTCCTCTCTCTCTCTCTGCCTACATGAAGCTGACTGTGTGAATGTTGTCATCATTCATACTGATGGACTGTTGGTATCATCACTGTCCATTCTGCAACAACACACAGAGGACAAAAGCTTGTCTATGATCCCTTTCCTCATGAAAACATACAGAGTCAAGTCTGCAAGAGGACTAAATCTAAGAAACATTGAAGACACGCTGAAGAGGGTAAAGTTATAGTGTTTAGTGGTTCCCATTACCAGATACCAAATGATGCCAGGCAGGAACAGCAGTGTGTAAATAAGCAGCACCAAAACCAGAACTCCCACAATACGTTGTTTTTCATCAGAGGGGACAGCGATGGAAGCAGACAGAACTTTGAGGACCCCCACCAGAAAGAATATGAACAGTGGGAGGGGAAGGAGGAGGAAGACACTGAAAATGACAGCTGTGACCTGAGGATCAACACTGAAGAGGAAAACAAAGGCACTGACAAAAGGAAGGACCCAGACCAGGACACAGACCCCAACAGAGATCTTGATGGTTCGTCTGAAGCGGTACCACAGTGGGTGGGCGATGACCAAATACCTGTAATACAAGATGGACACATAGTCTTTGATGAGCTTCAGAATTATATAGTAATATAATGGTGAGACACAGAAGTAGCTTCACACATACTGGACAGACAGATAGCTACCTTTCCAGGGCGATGCACACCATGAAGCAAACACTGACCATCAGAGCAAAGAAGTAAATACAATAGGAGATTTCATTTATCTTCTTATATACACTTGGTGTCACGTTAGTGGTCAGGCAACAGAGTTGAATGAGGTCAGAGATGAGAAGGTTGATGACGTAGATCGGAGCAACTTGATCATTTTGTACCTGCAGGAAAACATCGGTAAAAGTAAACAAACAGTTGTAAACATGTTCTGAACTCCACCTCCTCCCACATATGTCTTCTTGATCCACCCAGCAGTTGTAGTCACAGACATTTATGCATTTTTCATCAAACTCTCATTCACTAACAAAGACCACACCAACGTAGATTTGCATATAAACAGTTTATTGATGATGATGGATGGAGGAGAGCTTGGATGATGAAGTAGTGGTCTGGCAGGGGGGTGTGGGTTGGAGGTAAGTAGGGGAGGGGGAAGGGGTTAGGGTTTGAGAGATGGTGAATTCAGGATAAAGGGATGTGGGATGAATGGAGGGAGATGAGCGTAAGGGATGCGGGATGTAGGGTGAGGAATGAGGGTAAAGGGATGTGAGATGAGGGATGGAGGGAGATGATGCGGGTAAAGGGATGTGGGATGAGGGGTTATTGGATGAGGGATGTATGGGATGGGAGGAACTGGTGGAGAGGATGAGGGGTTTAAGTTGGATGGACGGATGGGTTTGGTGGAGTTGACTGGTGGCTGGAAGACGGAATGGAACCAGGCAGGGTTGAGACTCTGGGTGAGGGTACCGTCTCTCTCAGACTCTTGAGCCCCCAAGAGAACTTCAGACAGAAAGGTGCATGTGGGCATTTCCAGTGTCTTTCAGGTCATGTCGGATGCATGAGAAGTAAGCTGGAGAGGACCAGTGACCAAGAATTTTGATGATGTGGTCAGGGATCCCCTGCTTGGATGTGGTTGAGGTGGAGGAAGGAATGCCTAGAGTATAGCTCAGGAGATATTCCTAATCTGTACAGGGTGGGGAGGAAATGGTGGTGGAACCAGAAGCGAGAGGCGGCCTTACCCATCTCAGTGATGCATAGAGGATCTTGTGGGGATGCTCGATTGGCTAGTCTTGAGTTAATGTAGTCACATATTGGTTCATATGGATTCAGGTATGAGTCTAGTCGAAAGAAGTAGATGGGTTGTGCTGGACCAGACAGGTTGGTTTAGCTGCATTTAAGGTGGCAGACCAGGTGGAAAACCTGAATTGTAATGTCTGACAAGGCTGCGTGTCATGATGGTTGGAAGAAACGTAGGAAGCCGAAGAAAGCCAGCAGGAACATTGATTCTAGGACCTTGTCTATGGGAAGAGACAGATAACCTGAATGGAGTGTTGCGATGCAGCAGGTGAGAAGGTCTGATGTGAGGGGCAAGCGTTTTGGTGTCTGGTGAGGTTCGGCCTTGTAAAGACCTTTAAGAAGCATACTGATGTGAGAATGAGACAGGACTGGGCATGGTGCTCCAGAAGACATTTTAATTAAGAAGTTAATACCACTGATGTAGACCTGAATGGTTGAAGACTTGATATTGAGGATGGAATGAGCAAAAGAAATAAAACTAGAGTGTCAAGTTGTCTAGAGTGGGGAATGGAAGATTATGGAAGGTGTGGAAGGCCTTGAAGCAGTTCCATCCTGTCAGGTAAGATGAGAGTGTTCACAGGGCGATGCTGTTGAGGATGGCATGGGGGAGAAGAAGGTAGCATGACTGTGAGAAAGTCATCCAGAAGATGTGTAATGAACAAGAGTTTGTAGTTGTTTGTCAGGGTCCAGCAGAGTGCTTCAGAAAGGGAGTCGAAGATTTTTGGGCTTCTCTTGCACCTGGAAGTCAGGCGCACTGTGAAATAGTAAGCACCCTTCCAGAGGATGCCGAAGAGATGCCAGTAGTCGGGGTGGATCAGAAAGACTTTGAAGGCGCTGGTGATATCTGCCTTTGACAGCCAGGCTCCTTGGCCTGCAATGTGGATAAGTGAGATGGCATGGTCGATTGGCGTATACTGCATTGAGAAGTCTGGGCTTGGAATGAGACTGTTAATACTTGGGATGGTGGAACCATGGGGGGAAGAGAGATCAATGATGAGTCTCATTTTGTCCTGAATATTTTCTGGTGTATGCCTAATGGACTGATCTTGAATTTGAGGAAGGGTAGGATGGAAAATGGGCCGATCATGAATCCTTGTTCAACTTCCTCATGCAAAAGTTCATCAACCACCATGGGCTCAGAAGTGGCGGACTGCAAGTTGTGGCATAATGTAAGGGTGTCTGACATGGCCTGCAAACAGGGATGGAAGCCGTGGGTGAAACCCTGAACAAGAAAGTCAACAAATGAAGGTCGAAGGGAGGTGGAAAAGAAGAGACAGTGGGAAGCTACAGGCTTTGGCCGATGGTGCCACCAATGATTGTTGACATAGGAGCAGTCTGTGGAGCTGTGGTGGTGGACATCAGGGTGGGAGGAGCTGGAGTGGCCAATGAAGATTGAATAGGAAAGGTAGAATGAAGGGAAGAGGAAAGGATGCTGGGATGAGGGGTTTCATGTGCTCAGGTTGCTAATGAAGGCTGGGGGTGGGTGGGAGAAGGGGTGAGATTGCTCGGAAATGGGGAGAGCTTGAGCTAGTTTCGATATGACCTGGCCCTGAGAGAGGGCTGATGCGGAAGGCCAGGCATCATTGGCTGTCATCAGCGTGGGCGTTGACGCAACGCTGGAAATCCGGAAGAGGTGAGCATGGCGAGAGTGAGTGGAGTTTTGCTGTGACTCTGTGAATAGTTTCAAGAGTTTTGCCTTGTTGTTGGTGCGACAGAAGGGGGTGCTTTGCTGGCTTCAGGTGTGCTTCAGGCGAACGATGGTCCACCTGGATATGACGGGAGTAGAGGGACGGCGTGAGCGTTGGCTGGGCGAGTGATGGTCTCAGTGGCTTCGCCTGTTGTCCGAGCACTCGGATTGTGAATGGGTTGAAGATGCCCGTCTTGGAAGAGGAATGTCCCCTGAACATCAATGCCAGGATCTCCCCCTGGAGCTGCTGGACGGCGAAGGCCCGATGACGTTGGAGGTATCAGAGGATGGATGCCAAGAGCGTGAGGAAACATGGATGGCTGACTGGAAACGTGGATGGCTGACCGCAACCATGGCTGCTGAGGTGGCAGGCAGTGAGGAGATGGGGAGGACTCAGGTATGATGGGAGTAAAGTTCTCTTCCTTGAACTCATTGCTGTCGCATGGATTCAGAGAGAGTTAGCTGGCTAGTTGTCTCTCATGGATGTGGAAACAGAGTGAAAGGGTGAGGAATGAGTGTGTGACTACTTGTACTCGTAGTACGGAAATGAATCCGTCAGAGGCGTGGTCTTTGTTCCTGAAGGTTGTTATAAAACTTAATTTTGTGATGTCAGAAATATCAGAGCTAATGTTACCATGCTGATGTTTAGCAGATTATGTTTACCGTTTTGCTAAAATCTGCTAATTTGCACTAAGGTCCAGTTGAGGCTGATGAAGCAACATATTCACCTGATGATGGCGCTAAATTAAAAGTTAGTTAGAAGTTATTATGATTCAACCTCTGGACATCATGAATGTCTGTATCATTATTTATGTCAAAACATCCAGCAGCTGTCGAGACATTTCACTAAAAATGAAAAACATAATTGAAATGTTTCTGGAATGTTCTTGAAGCCACACATTTAAACTACATGTGTTTAGTGTCCAATCAACTGCATATAAACTTTAATTATGATGTCAGATCAACATCCTTTACAAACAGACAGTCAGACTGTACAACAGACACATGATATAAATCTCAGTCATAATCTACATACCTGAGAGTAAAGAGCATAGATGGCTATAGGGGTTGAAAATAGGCCGATGCCAATGATGACATATGTCACCACATCCATAATGAACAGAACTTTTAAGTCATGCTCATAATCATAGTAGTCATAGAAGTGGTAGGTGATGTTGCTGTAATCATAGCTGTTGTTCGGTGAGGTGATGTTCATGTAGAAATCTTCCATTCTTCAGAGTGAAACCTGTTTGAGAGATCAGGTTATAGACAGAGAACAAGTTTTTAATATCTACCAAACATGGTTTAGTGACATCATTGAAGTTCACACAAAAACCACCTGCAGCATCTTCACAATCATATGACAAAAATGATTAATTTATTAGTAACACACAGTGCAACATACTCATACAGCATTATCACAACACTTATGCAACAAACAATGACCAACATGTGCAGCACAGAGGGCAAAATAGAAAAAAACAGAGTGAAAGGTAACAAACAGAGAAAGATAGAAAAAGCACAAAAAGGAATGGGGATCCAGACCATCCATTCCAGCTGAAGTTCATGCTGCAAGATTTTTTAGTCAAGAGCGACTGCCACATTTTTTCTTCTTTCTTCTTTACCCGTGTACTCAGGCCGTTGCATGTGGAGAGAGTTAGAAATTAGAAGCTGCTTGTGTTTACATCTCTAAGGAATCACAGACCTCATGTTTCAACAATTACTCCCAAGTTCAATGTTAAATCTTGCACCATCATCACTGTAAGAGAATGGAAAGCTTGTTCGGCTTGGCAACAGAAACTAAGGAGGGTGGGGCTTAGCGAAGGGTCAATTCCAAATAAAAAGAAACCACACATCAACCTGCTTTTTGAACATATTTTCCTCAAATATTTTAGTGCAATATATTCAAAAAATAGATTAAATAAAAAATGTTGTGCGTATACAACACATTTCCAGGAAGATATTAAATATCTCTGCAGACTTACTGTTTTACTGATCTGAACACAATTTGAAACACTTGATCTCTACCATCTCTAGAACGTCTGTGTCCATCTTGGTAGCATTTAAAATGAAACTTGTGGAGATGCAGATGTTAATTGATTTTTCATATTTTGAAAAATATCGAGTGATGAACTTTTAGCCAATTACGAGATATAAACTTTTGAGTTTGTGGCACCCATCAGAGGTGAAACACAATGAACTCTGAAACATTAGCTTAGTGAACAGTCCTGAACATGTGTTTTGATTTTCATATTGATATCTCAATGTGTTCATGAGTTATTGCAATTTAGTTATTTTGATAAAAAACCTGATTGGCTCGTCCAAACAAACTGATGGATCAATTTCCCCCTGATAACTTTAGATCAAAGTCTGTAGATGATGTTGAATCATTTTTAGGTTGATTGGCCAAACAGTCTGAGACAAGTTGGGGCTTGTATGTGGGTACTTATCCATAGTTGGTGTATATTGGATGAGCATGTGTCGGTGTTGTCCACGTCCGACAAAAGTCTCTGTCGTATATTGGCATTTTACACAGTTTTGAGCCACAAGCTCATGATTAAAAAGGAAATGAAAGTGAAAGGTTTTAGCAATCAGACCCTATGGATCGTTCACCAAAGCCAAGATTGTTCACCTGGATCACTCCTGTCTCTATGGCGTGCTGCCAGTCACTGGCTCGTCAAAACTCATAAAGACATTCCCACTACTATCCTGAAGACAATCCAAGGGAGCTCCATTCCTATCGCTAGGGGATGAAACAAAAACAGTACTACAAGAGCAGGAGACCAAAGCGGGCCCAAGTGTTGGGCCCTGGTTGGTACGTTTCATTCGGTTGAGACTTGATTGATAGTTGTCAGTGCCGAGGTGCAGTAGGCCTCGGTGTGTACTATTCAATCTCTGCGGGCTCTGGTTAGGAGCCCTTGTGTGTACGTGCTGGTGTATAAATTCTCCATTGTCTGTCATCTGATTTCTACTTATTTAAATTATTGCCTGTTACTTCCTCAACAATCCATACTGGCCGAAGCTGTCTTGTCTCCCTGCAGCTGTAGCAACCTGACATGCCTCCACTCACCACCATCTCCTCTGACTGCGAGAGCTGCAGCCACTTCAGCCTTAAAGTCAAGGCGCTAGAAGGAAGAATATCCACCTTGTATCAGATCCAGGAGGATGAGAGGCTCTTGGACACCCTTGTATCCATTGGCAGAACTGGACTCCACTGTTCTGTGTGCAGGATCCAGCCAGGGGCAAGGCCAAAAGCACCCGTCAGCTCCACACCGAACCCCTAGGAGCAGTGGACAAGAGTGTGCAATTCCAAAAGGCACAACAAATCCTTCTCCCAGTCCCCCCCATCATAGGATATCCAGCTGAGCAACAGGTTTGACGTCCTGAATGAAGACAATTTTCCGCCGCTATCTGGTCATCTGCAGTCGGTGGGATCCCAGGCATCGTGAATAACTACTCCTCTGTATGAAACAGAGTTATTCACATTGGAGTAAATGATATCCGCCATCGCTCAACTGAATTACTGAAACAGGATGCAAGAATGTGGGAAAAGTCTCAATTTCTGGGCCAATCCCCACCCTGAGAAAAGGCACTGAACATTTTAGCAGAATTTTAAGTCTCCACACCTGGCAGCAGTCAGCATGTAGTGTGCACAATTTCATATTTATTGATAATTTTAACCTCTTCTGGAACTGCCCCTCCTTTTATGGTCATGATGGTTTCCATCCCAGTAGTTTGGATGCCCGCATCCTGACAGAGAACATATCCCACTATTTTAAACCATATTCACAAATGACTTGCAGTGAAACATGACCCCTCTGCCACCCCAGAACCCCCACTACCTCCAACGAATCAGCTATTTCCTATCACCTCTTATGCCTCACATAACATTATACCCTTAAGTCCTATACATAGCTCTTTCAAAATATCAGCACTAATTACACCCAGACCTAAGCAGCTAAAAACCAACAGTGCAAATGTACAAAATCTAACTTACATCAAACCAGCCAGTCAAGTAGAACCTGTAGTGGTAAAATTTTCAACATGATGTAATGCCCATCCAGCACAAGGCTCATAAGGTTCATTCTCTTTAGTTTCATGAGGTTCATTCACTTTAATCACAAGTGATGTTTGGAGCTTTCCATGGTCACAGGTGCACACAATTCTGATAGGAAGTGCTGTTAGGAGATTTCCATGATCAACAAGTGCACACAGTTCTGATGTGAAGTGCTGTTTGGCACTTTCCAGAGGTAACTTTGGTACTTTCCAGCGCCTGGTGATCAGCATTCAGACTAATTGTCAGACCAGCTATTCTTTTCATTTGAAACATTGATTTGTTTTGTCATTAAACTATTTTAGAAAATATAGGGTTAATTCATGTGAATCTAAGGGAAGCAGCAATTTGTTAGAATATGAATGACATTATGATCCTATAAGGTAAAATTTAATACATAAATATGTTTGATTGTAAGCCAAAATGTTCAAAGTGGGAGGAGGCTCCTGCAGCCTCCTAAACAATATATAACAAGGTGTTTTGCACCTCTTCTTCAGTCTAACCCCGGGTTTGGCTCAGGCTTGTTGGTTTTTCTACCTAGAGAGATCAATAAACCTTATGTGGCAGAACTTGTTGCTCTTCCAGTGATTTTTCCAGACTTTGCCTGATTCTTCTTTTTGATGGTTTTGAACTTTGAAAATATACAAGTGATGACACTGTTTTTTTATTAAGGTTTTTAGGGTGTTGTGGCTTTAAGCCCAGACTTTACTGGCCTATTTTTCTGAGTCTTGTTGTCACAACAAACCTGCTAAATGTGCTTTGTTCAGTATACGGTCACTATCAGGCAAAACTTTCATATTAAATGACTATATCACCTCCAGTGGCTTAGGTTTTCTGTTTCTAACAGAAACCTGGCTTCAGCCTGGTGAATATAGCCAGCTGATTGAGGTGTGCCCCCCAAATTTTAAATCATTTACTTCTCCTAGGGTGAGTGGTCGTGGCAGACGTCTGGGTGAAATCTTCAACAGTAAATTTATGTGTAGCCCTATTGCTGTGGGTGATTTATCCAGTTTTGAGGCTCTAATGTTTAAAATAAATTGCACCTCTCCTATACTCTGCCTTCTTGTATATCGCCCACCAAAAACAAATCCTTCATTTTTAACAGAACTCCTATCTTCCATTGTTGTCAGTTATGACAAATTAATTATTGTTGGTGATTTTAACTTCCATATTCTTGATGTTTCGAATCACAGCTGTAAAGCGTTTCTAAATATCACAGAATCTTAAAACCTGGTTCAACATGTTAAAGGCCCAACTCATAACCAAGGCCACACATTGGATGTAGTGTTTACTTTGGGGTTGACTGTAAATATTTTTTCCATCATAGACCTTTCTGTATCTGATCATATATGCATCTTGTTTGACACTGTGGTCCAGACTGTGGAGACAAATCCCAACAGGAAGGTGCATTTTCGTGTTATTAATGAGCACACAGCGGGAGCATTCATTACCCTTTATAACAAAACAGCGCACTCTCTGACATGTAGTGTTGTTTTTGGCAGCCTGTTTTAATTTTAGTTTTAGCCTAGTCTTTGTGTCAAACTGTCATTTTAGTTTTTATTAGTTTTAGTCACCTTCATACTCTTTTTTGTCTAGTCAAGTTTTAGTCGACTAAAAGTCTGAGCATTTTAGTCTTATTTTTTAGTCAGAATAACCCATGACTATTTTCGTCTAGTTTTAGTCGACGAAAAGTGATGACATTTTAGTCTAGTTTTAGTCAATGAAAATTGTATTTTACTCTCTTTTTAGTAATGTAATTCTATTTAACCCAATCAATATAGTATAATTTCCTAGTATAGTATAGACCAGGGGTATTCAACTAAAATTCAAAGAGGTCCAGTTAGAGAAAATTTCCTAAAGCAAAGGTCCGGAACATCATAATGTCTAACTTGTGTTATGATTTAGAGTGATATATACTGAAGTAGTGTAGTAGTTGTATCAACGTCTACATCAGGGGTGTCAAACTCGTTTTGGTTCAGGGGCCACATACAGACCAATTTGATCTCAAGTGGGCTGAACCAGTAAAATTAAAACATAATCTATCAATTATTCTGGTGATTAATCGAGTAATCAGATAAGAAATATTGTGTGTGTAATAAGTAGAAAATGCTATATGTTGAGTTCATACTATGAAACAAACACCCCTTTATTTTTTTGAGATAACACTGTAAAGAACTATGCTAATACAGTTGACTTGAACGCATCGTGGATTTATTCCACCAAATCAGTAGATGGCGCTCGCGCGCTCCTGTGGATCAGGCCGAGTAGTATCTTCTCAAGCCCTTCCTAGCACGAATCAGAAATAAAATGGCGCTGGCTTGATTAAGACGGTAACCCTACGTCTCTCTTCATTGATCCACAGGTACTGTAAAAACACTTTATAAACTCACTAGTTTATGCTCACACAAAAGTGAATGGTTAAGAAACAACTACTCTGTGTTTTAGGATGACTGTGACTGATATATAGTGTTTCGGTGTGTAGTTAGTTGTGTATCTGCCGAGCTTTGTAGGCACAGCCGACATGCTAGTTTGCATGCCTCGTGGTAAAACAAGGTTGTAAATGTAATATTGTAGATCTCATAGTGATGATTTGAGACATGTAAATGTATTTTCAGGTCACTAAAATGTGTTATTGAGTTGTCAGTGTTTTTAGAAATGAGTTAACCATAAACTCTCTTGTTGAGAGTAGTGTTTGTACTGTTTATATTGTTGTTAAGCCGCTGCCGCCATGTTGTGTGTTTTGCCAACAGAGTGTATTGTGAATGTTTACTCTGAATAAGCGACATTAGCACAGGAGTCGTGATGCAGTCTTGTCCAAATTGTTTTTATTTTGTAATTTTGGCATTTTGTTTCTCAATCATTTATGTTTCAATTTAACAAGTTTAATTAATTTTTCTAATTAGTATTCTTTTATTTACACTTATTTTGTAATTGTTTATATTTTATTTTGCACATAATTTATTTTTACATGAACATTTATGCATCTGACTCATGCATACAATGCAGTTTATAGACCAGTATTGAAAATATTTTTTTTTCTACTGTTTAGTAAGTAATATTGAGAGCTGAGATGAAGGGAAATATTTTTGATATTGTCAGAAATAAAAATGGCGCTGTCTTGATTAAGATGGTAACCCTACATCTCTCTTCATTGATCCACAGCCAGTGCACCACAGATCCACACTGCTCTTAAGCCTGTGTATCACATGTTGAAGGTAACTCTTTATTTGCACAACTCTCGCGAGATTTGTGTTCGTTATTTCTACTAAAATAATCAAACTCGCGCGATCTTTCGCGGGTCTAGGGTTCCCTTCTAGACACGACCCTCTCTGTCTCTCTGTCAAACTACAGACAGCAGACTGTCTGTAAACAGCACGATGTTAAACTCTGCAGTGTTTCACACAAAGACTTTATTTGTGTGGACACTCAGGTTTGGTTTGTCACCAATTTTGGCATTTTTATTTTTTAAGCAGTCCGAGAGAACGACGGTATCAGTGATTGATTAGTGATCAGTCTGCCCTCCTCTCCTCCCTCACCTGTTCACTCTGCTGTGAGAAGATCTGAAAGTTTCTCACAGAGAAACACAGACTCTCCTGTTTTACGTATAGGCCTCCTCATACAGTTGTTTAATTTTATAAGTGCATCTGGTTGATGTCGATGTCATTAACCATCACGTTAGTTTCTGTTGTAATAAACTCCGTCATTAACATCAGTCTCCTCCACACGCAGCTTCTCTGCAGTTGGTCTGTGTGTTTCCTGATCAGATAAACCAGCGCCGGAAAGACTAGAAAAGTCGCACCAGTTAAAATCGAAGCATCACGTCAAAATTTAAAATCTATTAATAATTTATCGGTTATAGGTCCGGGTCCGTATAGGACGGCGTGTGGGTCCAGACTCGGATCGCGGTCCGCCTGTTAGGGACCCCTGGTACCAGAGGTTGTGCTAGTCTTTTTCATTGTCTGTCATTTTGACTGACAGGGTCATAAAAATCCCGTCATAATCTATTTTTACCTGTCACTTAAATTTTTAAAATGATAATAATTACATATTCAATAGCATTTAATTTTCATTCATTTTTAATTAATATTCAGTCCAAACAAGCTGAACAGAGAATCCACACCGTACCTCTTTTATCAACACCATCATCGTTATTGGGCTTTTTGAAGAAACTTCAGCTGCTGACACTCAGCTGCTGTGACACTAGGTGCGTTCGAGATGATCCAGGCCTGCGCAGAATTGATCAGCGGTGATCGCCGCATAGTGCATGCCGGTTAGATTTGTGTCTGACTTGATCCCGACTTGCACTGACGCCATGCACATGTGGGCAACGATAACCTCATGAGATCGAGGCGGCCGCAGTTTGTAGAGCCAGATGCCGCAGCTGCTCTCCACCAACTGCAAACGCCTGGCTGTCACCTGATTGACAAGCTGACGGGCTCTGATTGGCTCATAATTTTGACAACAAACACTACGTGTTGTATAAAATACTAATTTTCTGTGTAATTGTAATATTTAATGCTGGACATATCAGTCTTCTGTTCTGCAGTGAAGTTTTAATCTGTCAGCAAGCAGATATTTTGTCTGATAATAAAAAAGGTTATGACTTATCAAAAGAACAGTTTAGTGCTTTACAAGGCAGGTAAAAGAACAGATGTTACATGTATCAGAAGGAGGATCTCTTCTATTTTAACTTCAATCAACGATCAAGAACACACTTTATTTCTTCAGCTATGATCATGATCTGCAGACTACAGGTAACCTACAGGTGATCTAACAGGATGTTCGTGTCTCTTCCTCTACTCTCTCTTAAGTCTACTGAAAACTGTCCGACTTGACTGCAGCTTTTTGTCTCCACCTCCTGCTGCGGCCTCCTGATCTCGTCTACTCTCCAGGCGAGGCGCAGTTCATCTCGAACGAACCTAATAGCTAATTAATATGCTCACTCGCCACCAAGTGGTCAGGAGTGTGAATTGCAACCTGTCAAAATGACAGATGACCTTCAGATTTTTAAAAAAAAAAATATTCGGTTAATGCGACCCCTGCCTGGTACAGACAAAACCAGATTTTTCTTTTAGTCAAACCCATTTCACAAGTCAAACATGGTTATCTTATATTGTTACCCTATAAACTTGTCGTGTTTTTCCCCATTATTTTGTGGCCGCATCTCTCCCCATCTTTTTCCACGACACATTCCGTTTTGTTTTCCACTTGTTTGTACTCAAAGTATGTCCATATATCATGTCTTCATTTTCTCCCCGGCTGCCCGGCCATGATCCCACCACAGCTGCATCTAAATAATGCCGCGAGTGAGGATTGGAAGTGACGTCGCCTGCGTCAGTGCAGTGCAACACACAGCCTAGGAAACAGAAACACTGCAAAATAATAAACGCGACTAAACATTAAAACATTATTTCATCTCATTTTGTTTTGGTCAACGAAAATAAAAGTTTTTATTTTGTAAACCACATTTCGTCTCGTTTTTATTCTTCAACAGTATTGCATTATATATTTTATTATAGTTATCGTCACATAACCACCATTTACGTTTCGTCTTGTCTCATTTTCATCACGTGATAAAGATTTGTCGACGACGATATTTCATCATAATTTTCGTTGACGAAAGCAACACTACTGACATGTCACTTCAAATTACCTTACAAATACTTAAAAATTATGCCTATCCGCCCTGGACATGGTGGCATCCTTAAAATCTCAACTGAAATCAACAATAAAAGCAACCCCTTGGATAAATGAAGACATCCGGTCCCTCAAAAGAACATGCAGAAAAGCGGAAAGACAGTGGAAATCAAGTAAATTACAAGTGCATTATCAAACATTAAAAGATCTATTGCAACATTATAATAACAAGGTGAAGGAGGCTTGAGGCCAGTATTTTTCACAGCTTATTTCTGTTAACCAGCATAATCCTACTCTATTTAGCACGATTAATAACCTTGTCAACCCCCAGCAACCAGCTGCAACTGCCTCATCCACTGCAGAGTGAGAAAAGTTCCTCACCTTTTTCATAGAAAAAAATAAAATCTATTAGAGCACAGTTAACTCCCCCTGCATCACCTGCAGATATTCCCGGCCCTCACTTGGATCTAATGAACTGCTTTGAACCCATATCATTACAGGACCTCCTCAACACTGTGTCACATATGAGCATGTCATCCTGCCCACTTGACCCTCTTCCCACCAAACTTTTGAAAAAATCTATGGACGCTTTAGCTCCTCATTTGCTCAATATTATAAATAGCTCCCTTTCCTCTGGATGTGTGCCAGACCTCTTTAAGACAGTTTGCGTTCAGCCACTTCTTAAAGGGCCCACATTGGATCCGATGGACCTAAGAAGCTTCAGGCCAATTTCGAAACTACCTTTTATCTCAAAGATATTGGAAAAAGTGGTCTTAGCACAACTCTTAGAGGGACTAAGGAACAATAACATCTTTGAAAAATACCAGAGTCGCTTTTGAATGTTACACAGCACAGAAACAGCTCTTCTTCATGTGACAAATGACTTGTTACTGGCTGCAGACTCAGGTCACTGCTCTGTTCTAGTGTTGCTGGACTTTGCAGCCTTTGACACTATAGAGCACAGAATTTTTATTGAAAGACTGAGTACATGGGCAGGAATCTCTGGTGTTGCACTGAATCGGTTCTCCTCGTCTCTGGAAAACAGGAAGTTCTTTGTCTCCATTCAGGATTTTAAGTCAACAACAGTGGACATCACTTATGGACTACCCCAAGGATCAATTCTAGGACGAGTTTTATTCTCCCTCTACATGTTACCCCTTGGACATATCATTCAGCAACACAACGTCTCCTTCCATTGTTATGCCGATGATACACAGTTATACCTTTCATTTCATGTCTCAGCATACTCCATCCCTGTTTATCCAGTGTCAAAGACTGGTTGGCAATTAATCTTCTACAGTTGAACAGCAATAAAACAGAGATTTTGATCACAAATTACAGATACAATCCTCTCTTGGTTCACTCACCACCAATGTGAAATCTGTAGCAAAGAACCTTGGAGTAACTTTTGACAGTCAACTATCTGTTGAACACCACACCAGGAAGACCACACAGTCTTGTTTGTACCAGCTAAGAAACATCTCCAAGATTAGACACATGCTCAGTTTTAGTGACACAGAAAAAGTCATACATGCTTCTATATCGTCACGCCTGGACTACTGTAACTCTCTTTTTACCTGTTTAAACTCACACTTGGTCTCACAACTACAACTCATCCAGAACTCAGCAGCCAGATTACTGACTACATCTAGAAAGTCCCGTCATATCACCCAATTTTAGCATCCCTGCACTGGATACCAGTTGATTTTAGAACACATTTTAAAATTGTATTAATTACGTACAAGGCAATCCATGGTCTGGCTCCAGATTATATTAAGGAGCTCTGTACAGTCCAGCCAGGTCCTTGAGATCAGCTGATCAAAACCTTTTGGCTGCTCCTCAGACCAGACTTAAAACTAAGGGTGACCGTGCATTTTCAGTTATGGCCCCTCGGCTTCCCCTTAATGTGAGATCTGCAGACTCCACTGCAGCTTTCAAGTGACTTCTTAAATCTCACTTCTATTGGATGGCCTACTATTATTAATGTTTTATTGTTTTATTGTATTGTTGTTTTATTGTTTTTAAGGAAATTATGTTTGTTTCTATCTGCTCTAAATGCTATTTTAAATGTTTCTATATGATCTTTTATGCTCATGACTGTATTTAACTTTTGTTCTGTAAATCTTTTGATGTGGAAAGCACTTTGTGCATAAGCTTCAAAAGTGCTATATAAATAAAATTATTATTATTATTATTATTATTAAGTTTGTGTTTTGAGAAAATCAAGACATAGAAGTGGACATTTTTAAAGCAGGAGACTTTTGATAAAAGATGCAGACGAACTGGGTGATTACAATGGTCAAAGAATTTTGAGTCTACGCTGAAATGTTTTCAAGATAATTGCAAAAAATGTAAACTTGTTTCTTGTAGCGCCACCTTGAGGTCAATGCCTGAGTAGTGGGTGGAATTTGATGAGTTTGTGTCTGATACACTGCACAAACACTTTTAGCATTTGATTTCATTCTAAATACTATGTAAGTTCTTAAAATCTCTATGTATTTTTTCCTCAAATTCTTTTCTTTTGTCATTTTCATGAAAATTTGCAGTTCTTTTATTGTTTTTAATCTCTACATATAAGAAAAAAGTAACGTGAGAAAATGAACCTATGAAAGCTTCAAGATTCCACCTGGATGAGTTCCCTACACCAACGTCTGATGTGTCGTCCTCTGCATCCAAACAGTCTGTGCAGTAAATATGGTGTGTGACAACAAGCAGCAGGTTGATAATAATCTATAACTGCTCTTCTGAGGAAGTGAGATAAAATACACATGCAAGAATGTGGAAATTACATCAGAGAAACAGTCATGACCAGCAGAAAAGAATTATGAAAAACATTCAAAGTTCACACCCTGTATATGAATCTAGTTTAAGGGGACATATTTATTACACTCATTTCCAACTGTCATGGGCACAATTCTGAAAAAAAAACCTGAGTGTCTTTTTGTCAAATATTTTTTGTGAAATATGTTCAAAAATTAGATTAGATGAAAAAATATTGTGCACACAAGATAAAATCACTGAAAAATATTAAATATCACTACAGTCTCACCGTTTCACTGATCTGAACACAATTCAAAACATTTAACATGTAACAGCTTAGTGAACAGTCCTGAACACGTGTTTGGATTTTCAAGTTGATATCTTTTTATCTTTGTTTTTGCAAATTTCTGAAAATGAGTTATTTTGATAAAAAGCTGATTGGCTCATAAAATCTGAAGAGATTGATGAATCAAAATCCCTCTGATAACTTTACATCATCAAAGTCTGACTCAGTCAAGACAGAAGAATTTTTTAAAGCAGAAGTCTTTTGAGAAAAGATGCAGATGAATTCAGTGATTAAAATGGTGAAATAATTGTGAGTCTATACTAAAATATTTTCAAGATAATAGCAAAAAAAAAAAAAAGCATTTAAAATACTATTTCATTTTTGCATATTTTCTCTGAAATTCTTATTTTTTGTTTTTGTCACTCAATCACAAACTTGTAATTCTTTCAATTTAAAGGAATAGAGATTAAACAAAAAAAAGTCCAAATGATACAAAACATGTTGGTTTCACAGCAGTATTCTGTACACCTACAGTCCAACACTGTCTGCTTGTTACAGTTTGAATATTCATTTTCATGAATACTGCACAAACACTTTTAGCATTTGATTTCATTCTAAATACTTATAATTTCTTAAAATCTCTATGTATTTTTTCCTCAAATTCTTTTTTTTTTTTTGTCATTTTCATGAAAATTTGCAGTTTTTATTGTTTTTAATCATCTCTACATGTAAGAAAAATGTAATCTGGCAAAATGAACCTGTGAAAGTTCCAAGATTCTACCTGGATGAGTTTCCTACACCAACGTCTGATGTGTCGTCCTCTGCATCCAAACAGTCTGTGCAGTAATATGGTGTGTGGCAACATACAGCAGGTTGATAATAATCTATAACTGCTCTTCTGAGGAAGAGAGATAAAATACACATGCAAGAATGTGGAAATTACATCAGAGGAACAGTCATGACCAGCAGAAATGAATTATTAAAAACACAGTTCACACCCTGTATATGAATCTAGTTTAAAGGGGACATATTTATTACACTCATTTACATGAGTTTCCTAGAAAAATCTGTACCATTTTACATTTTTTCATTAGAAGTGATGCCCAGTCTCATTTTCCTCTTTCATTCCTTTGTGACTTCATTTGATTTAAATCTAAACACTAGTTCATTTTTAATTAAACACTATTTAATTGTTCTACATTTTCAGGGTGTTCCTGTTAAACATATTATACATTAGAAAATAATTGGTGGTGCTGCTGTGGCTCAGTTAATGGAGTGTGCTCGGTCCTCTGCAGTGGCTGACTGATTCATTTCAAGTATTTCACTTTGTCATGAAATATACTGCATCAACAGCCAGAACTTGTTGTTCCTCAGAGTTGACTGTCTTAGATTTTTTGGTAAACTTCCTAGTTTTCTTTTAGCCATAAAGTTATGCTTAATAGAAAAAAAGAGCAACAAACTATAAGCACAAGTTTCAGCTGGCAGACTGAGTGAGACTTAAGTTTTCTTAAGAGTCCTCAGCTGTGAGGCATTTCTCACATTAGAGAATTTCAAAATGTAATAAACACTCTCCCTAATGAAGCTCAGCGTAAGTTCGATCAGGAAGACTTTCTTTTACGCTGCCTTCATTCACAACTTCCCTTTACTGTGTTTCACTCCTCCTATTCCCTCTAATCAGCTATTTGTGGGCGTTCACCTTCCTCTTTACTATCCAATCAGATTTTGCCAAAGTCTCATTAGCCAGTCAATTTCCTGCTGCCAAACTTTAAATCGCCTCTGTCTTTGCTACATCAGTTGTCATTCAAACAGTCTCGCGACCCTCCTCCACCCCTCACCCCTCCAGTTTTCAGGTCCAGGCAGCCAGGAATCCAGAGCCACTTCACCTCACCAGTCTCTGCTTCACCACCTCATCTCCACAACCCCGGGGGGTTTTCTCTTCACTACAGCTTCATCACCCCCATTTATATATGTGCATATTGTGTTCACCATGATGGGGTGACTTTTCATGTTTCATATGTCATGCATGCGTTAATAAACTATTTCCTTTTACTCTGAGTCTCTCCTGATTGAATTGTAATTCTGCAGTTGATAAAATGGCATTCTAAGAGGAAAGACTTACAGGAACTGAAACCTAACTCTGTTCATGGAAGAAATATTAAGTCACAAACCTACTACTACTTATAGTAAAAGAAAAAATGACTCCACATGGGAAGTGACATTTATCTCATATACTGTTGACATGTTAAATGTAACATATTTGGATCATGTCTGTGATGATCATTATAATGATGCCTAAAGGTTCTATATTCTACAATGGTACTACAAAAGTTGAATCTTATTCAGTGAAGGTCTAGTGGAGTAGTGGGACGGTGCCTCAGACTAGCGCCCTCTATTGTCCAGCCACCACTGTCAGAGGTGCAGTTAAAATGATGAAGCTCAGGTTTTACCAATGACACATCATCTCATGAAAACTCCTCCCTGGTAACAGCAGGGTTGGGCTTTATGTTCATATAGACAATAGAGATTCATCAGTCAGCAGAGATATGTCTTCATTTATCATTTATTCATTCAGTGAGTTACTCAAAGGCAGACATTTACATTTTTGTCTAGAAACACATTTTAATTGAATATCCAGAAAATATTTCACATAAAATGAAATGGACTGTGATATAATATTTTATCTACATTACCAGGCAAACAACAGCTGCTCTGAATCTCATCCTAAAATGTATCTTGACTACGACTAAAACACCAGAATAAAACTTCTACTGTGGTAAAGATAAACAAACAGCATTTACTTTAGATTGATAAATGATAAAAATACAAAACAAATACAAAGCCATAGAGGCTACAATAGTTATAAGTAAGAATCAAATTAAATGTGTATGAGAGAACAAAAAAGAAAATAAAGACTTAAGATGCTCTCCCTGACATAGAGCCTTCATTAGTTAAAGAAAGACAATAAATAAATATAAATAGATGAAAGATCATGTTGAGAAGTTTATAGCATCAAATGTTCAAATGTGTCTTGTCAAAACTCTTGAGGTGTAAAAGGGTCAGATATATTAGAAATGATCATGTGAATTTATTTGATGTCACTTGTCAACCTCTCATTCAATATGTTGAGATGTCACCGAGCAGAACTGAACTCTACTTACAGCTCTTTGTTGCTGATATAAAGTTGGATCCTTTGGGTCAGAGCTCAGCAACCTTTATTATCAAAAGACACATTTTTTGGCCAAAAAAGAAAAAGAATCTGTCTGGAGTTGCAACTGTTAAATCTCTATTTTACTCTGAGACTTCCCTAAGACTATTTTGAGAGCATTTAATTAAATAGTTGACTGTTACTTTTAGTTGACAATAATCAATTATTTTGATAATCAAATAATCAATTTGTGTAATTTTTTAAAGGGGAACTATTATGCTTTTCCTCTTTTCTGACCTATAAATGTTGTCACAATGTCGGATACTGGTGTTAAACGATTCCAAAGCATCAAATATTGAGGTTCATGCATTTGGAAGTGAGCCCTGCAAGTTGTTTTGGAGGCTCTGCACGCTCTGTTTTACTGTCTTTTTTTTAACGGTGTAGTAACATTGACGTCAATGCGTGCCAGACTTACTTACATGGTCATACCCCGGCATGTGCTCTAGGCCTGCCCGCTCCCCCGCTCTGCTTTGGAAGTTATATCGCTGCTCTGAGGGGTGTAACTATGAAGCGAGATTAATGTGTTAGCGAGCTATGTTGAGTCTAAAGCCAGGATTTTCAGTGTCACGAAAGTGGCTCTCTTTTAACCTGGTAACCATGGTAACTTATACTAAACTCATAACCTGGTCGCGAGCAGGTTATGTTCAGAGTTTCAAATTAAATGGTCTGTAAAATGCGCTGTTCTTTAACTAATTATTGTTCTTAGCCTTTAAACTGAGGGAGGACGTTAACATTGAAAAATTACTGAGCTGTATGTTCGTAATATCACTGAATGAATCCATATAATGTAAAACATGTAACAGCGGCACAAACTGTATACATCACGCTGTCATGATGGTAACCTCCATTTGGTGATGCAGAGTCATTTTTCCTGTTTGCTCCAGATCATATTAACACTTTAAATTGACATGGTATATAATCCACACAGTAAAATAATGATGAAACAACTACAGACACTTTGAATACTTTTTACTGTTATCTGTTTTGTCTCCGTGATTTTGCAGCTCAGATCACTGATTAGAAAATTCATCATCATTTATCACAGACAGTCTTAAATCAGTTACACTCATTTTACGTTGATTTGGTCAAAAACTTCAGTGATGTCCACGTCTCTGTCATCATAGGACAGTGTCAGACAGACTTCACCATGTTTAAATCTGCTGAATGGAGTTTTATTGTTTAATGTGCAGTTTTCATGTTAGAATAAACGGCAGCATTAAGACCACATTTAGTCCATCAGTAATTTTCTGACGACATTCTTCTTCTCCTGCTTTATTTGCAGCAACAATGTTGCTTTTTGCCGTAATGTATTTTGTATATTTTCCACAGCTCATAATTATAACAACTTGATGATTATGACTTAAGTAAGCGGCTCGCGATCGCTTCATTTCATGCAGAAGAAGAGTCAAATGATGCAACAGACGCCCCTTTTATGTGAGCGCGCACAGAGTCTGAAGACAAAAGCCTGGATTAACAAAGTGAGTTGATAACCACCATCATGATACCCGTTATCTCTGATTGCAGTTTTAGGCTTTAGGCTTTGTCGATGCAGATCATGCAGAAAAGCCTGGCTGTGTTGAGCTTCCTTCGTAGTACACCCCCTGCTGTCTACAATGATTTCAGTGTTAGTACGTTGAGCAATGGCTCCCAGAAAATGATTGTTCAGGTGTGAGGGAAAGTTAACTTTGTTTAGCTTTCCTAAAGAGGCGAGCACCAGGCAGAAGTGGATAGAGTTGCTTTTTCCCGGCCAGCAAAGGAAAAATACCTCTATGTTTGTCTACGGCACTTCACAGGGGACTGTTTTGTCAACACGGGCCAGTACGAAGCTGGATTAGCCGGTAGCCGGGCTCGGCAGCGCTCGCCAGCCCTTCGGAAGTCCTCAGGAGTGTGACCAATCACAGCGGAGTGGGCTCGGCGGGAGGCGTACATGGAGGAGGGTCGGGGGTGGAGTAAATTACACAGACCGTTTTCGCGGGATGCAGAAAATACAAGGAAGAGATGCAGCGAGAGGCACAGCGTCCTGAAGATCTACAAAGCTTTCTGTGCAGGCGATCGTGTGTAGCTGCTCTATAGGAGTCCAAAATCAAATACAAAGGCCCGAAAATGAGTATAATAGGTCCCCTTTAAGAACAAAACCCCTACAAATTCTCTGATTTCAGCTTATTAAATGTTCTTTACTCCCCTGACAGTAAAGTGAATATTTTTGAGTTTTGGACAAATCAAGACATTTCAGCACATCACCTTGGGCTTCGGGAAAAACTGATCAACATTTTTCACCATTTTACTACATATGAGAAACCACACAACTGATCAATAAATCAAGAAAATGAATCAACAGAGACAATAATCATGAGTTGCAGCCTTACTTAAGACCAGCCACCAGCAAAATTTAGAGGAAAAGGTGCTGAACCATAGATGCTGGATATGAAGCACATTTTAGTTGATGAAATAATAAAATTTAAAAGTGGTGTATAAGCTGTATACTTTTACTACTGATGAAAGTGACAATGACTTCAGGCCAACAACAATGATTAATGAAGATTAAAATTTTTAAAAACATTTCTTCATTTCTAAATATTTTTTGTCAAAATCCCAGGGAGCCACTGGAGTGGAGCAACAGAGCCACATGCAGCTCCAGAGTCTCAGGTTGTTGAGCCCTGCTTTGGGTGATGTAGCTGGATGTGGGTGGGTTGGGATTTTTTTTTTCTTTTCTTCTACTGTATTTTATATTTGATTACCTGGTTTGCACATCCAGCCACAAACAATAGGTTTACTTCAAAACATGTGCATCAGACGCTTTCAGAGTGTTTGGGTCTTTGGGAATAAGACGGTGTGGCGCTATAATGATCTCAGTTCATCAAATAATAATATCTGATTCTTTATCCTTTCTATTTGTCTACATTTCTCCTTCTGTTTTCTCTCCTCTCTCTTTCTCTGCCTACATGAAACTGACTGTGTGAATGTTGTCATCATTCATACTGATGGACTGTTGGTATCATCACTGTCCATTCTGCAACAACACACAGAGGACAAAAGCTTGTCTATGATCCCTTTCCTCATGAAAACATACAGAATCAAGTCTGCAAGAGGACTCAACTTAAGAAATATGAAAGACACGCTGTCGAGGGTAAAGTTAAAGTCCTGTCCAGTTATCCATTCCATCATGAAAATAATGTTGGGCAGGAACAGCAGTGTGTAAATCAGCAGCACCAGAACCAAAACTGCCACAATCCTTCGCTTTTCATCAGTGGGAACACGTGTGGTGGACAGGGCTTTGAGGGTCCCACCCAGGAAGAATATGAACAGTGGAAATGGAAGGAGGAGGAAGACAGTGAAGGTAATATCACTATAATAGCTATAATATGTAAAATAAAAAATTAGCCCAAAGACAAGAGCAAGGACCCAGACCAGGACACAGACCCCCACAGAGATCTTGATGGTTCGTCTGAAGTGGTACCACAGTGGGTGGGCGATGACCAAATACCTGTAATACAAGATGGACACATAGTCTTTGATGAGTTTCAGAATTATATAGTAATATAATGGTGAGACACAGAAGTAGTTTCACACATACTGGACAGACAGATAGCTACCTTTCCAGGGCGATGCACACCATGAAACAAACACTGGCCACCAGAGCTGGGTAGTAAATATGAATGGAGATGTCATCTATCACTGAATCTTCAGTTGGTGTCACCTCTACGATCAAGCAGCAGAACTGAATGATGTCAGAGATGAGAAGGTTGATGATGTAGATCGGAGCAACATGATCATTTTGTACCTGCAGGAAAACATTGATAAAAGTAAACAAGCAGCTGTAAAAATGTTCTAAACTCCATCTTTACTATATTTGCCATCTTAGCTAAAATCTGCCAATTAGCAATGTAAAGTCCACCTGAGGCTGATGAAGCAACATATTGACCTGATGATGGCGCTAAATGAGTCACAGGATCACAGAAGTTATTATGATTCAACCTCTGGACACCATGAATGTCTGTATCATTATTTATGTCAAACCATCCAGCAGCTGTCGAGACATTTCACTAAAAATGAAAAACATCAACCATGAATGTCGACATGATTTGAAATGTTTCTGGAATGTTCTTGAAGCCACACATTTAAACTACATGTGTTTAGTGTCCAATCAACTGCATGTAAACTTTAATTATGATGTCAGATCAACATCCTTTACAAACAGACAGTCAGACTGTACAACAGACACATGATATAAATCTCAGTCATAATCTACATACCTGAGAGTAAAGAGCATAGATGGCTATGAGGGTCGAAAAAAGGCCGACACCAATGATGACACATGTCACCACATATATGATGTGCATAACTTGTTCATAATCACTGTAGTCGTAGGTGTTCTTGCTGTAATCATAGCTGTTGTTCTGTGAGGTGATGTTCATGTAGAAATCTTCCATTCTTCAGAGTGAAACCTGTTTGAGAGATCAGGTTATAGACAGAGAACAAGTTTCTAATATCTTCCAAACATTGTTCAGTGACATCACTGAAGTTCACACAAAAACAACCTGTAGCATCTTTACAATCATATGACAAAAATGGTCTTTTCAGTTTTTATTGTTCTTCTTTCATATTTGTGACATTATCTGTTAATAATATTGACTCCAATAATTCAGTGTTAGATGGAACAACAAGTTGTGGTGATGTATACAGATATTTTTATGTGCTGATGTGAGTTCATTACTGCAGCTACAGAACATGCTCCACTTGTTTCAGTCATTTAATGTCATCTTTAATCTTCATGTAGATTGTTTAGGACATTTTGTCTGTCTCCTGTCCTCGATGGTCCACCACTTGTTGAACATCCCTCTGCCCTCTGATTTTAGATGAGGATGTTTACATGACTTATTAATCCACTTGATGAAACATCTCTCAGTTTCACCGATCTGAACATAATTTTGAAACACTTCATCTCTACTATCTAGAGAACGTCTGTGTCCATTTTGGTAGCATTTAAAATAAAACTTGTGGAGATACAGATGTTAATTGAGTTTTCATAATTTTAAAACTATAGAGTGACGGACTTTAAAATTGACCCCACATTGCAGTGAGACAAACTTTTGTCACAATTCAGCAGATACGTTGAAGAAATTTCAGCTGTGGAGGACGTATGTAAGATTTTTTTGGAGTTTGGAAGTATCAGTAAATTTAGATTTAGATACATCATGCCCACCATCAATCAGATCAAGTTCATGCATCCACGGAATCATGACCCAAGATCCTGCAAAATGATTTTTGTATAAATCTATGCTGCCAATTACGAGATATAAACTTTTCAAATTTGTGGTGCCCCCTAGAGGTGAAATGCAATGCACTTGAATACATTAGCTTAGTGAACAGTCCTGAACACAACTTTTAATTTTCATATTGATATCTCAATGTGTTCATGAGGTATTGCAAATTTTTGAAAATTAGCTGTTTTCTTAAAAATTGTTTGGCTCATAAAATCCAAACAGATTGATGAATCAAAATTCCTTTTATATCTTTGGATCATCAAAGACTGTAGATGATGCCGACTCATTTTCAGGATGATTAGCCCAACAGTCTGAGACGAGTTGGCCAAAATAAGGTTATAAGAAAATCAAGAAAATGTCATGAAAGTTGACATTTTTAAAGCATAGCAAAGCAAAACATTTTTTAACTTTTGAGAAAAGATGCAGATGAAATGAACATAATCACAAACTTTTAATACTTTAAAAAAAATCCAAATGATATAAAACATTTTGGCTTCACAGCACTGTTCTGCACACCTTCAGTCCAAAGCTGTCTGCTTGTTACAGTGTTTTGTGGACTAAAAATCTAAACCTGACCTTAAATCGGCATGAGGGTGAGTAGATAATGACTGGATTTTCATTTTTGGGTGAACTATCCCTTTAACTGACTAACCTGTCTTATTTTCATAACTCCTGCTGGACACTTTTCATAAATTATCACGTTGTCATAACACACAAAACCTTTGCATATCTCACCTGGCACACACCTCAAAAAATAACTCTTACTGGTGGATCAGACTAATAGACATGATAGACATAACAACAACAGCAACAACAATAATAATAGGAAGAACACACTATATAAATATATATGTGAAGCAAGGTTGATAACAATCTGTACCTGCTCTTCTAAGGCAGAGAGAAAAATAGTGAGGCATGAATGTGGAAATGACATTAGAGGAACAGTGAGGATCAGCAGGAAAGAATAATTAAAACAGTCAGAGTTTATATACTGTACATTGATCTAGTTTAATATATATGGACTCCATTCCTGAAATGTCTGAACAGTAGTACTACTTCTCATTAATTGTACTTTATCTATAATGCTCAGTCTCATTTTCTTCTTTCATTCTTTCTTTACCTCATTTTTATTTCATTCAACATACTATGTCCTTTTCCCATGTTTTACTTTTTTTATATATTGTATTATATATTGCATATGTCGCTTACAAACTTGCAAATCCTTCACTTTAAAGGAAGTTTAAAAGAATTTAATGATAAAAAACATTTTGGTCTATACACCTACAGTCCAAAGCTGTCTGCTTGTTACACTTGAATATTCATTTTCATGAACATTTGCACTTCTTTTGTTTTTAATCATCTCTACATATAAGAAAAAAGTAATCTGACAAAGTTTACCTCTTAACGCTGCAAGATGAATTCCCTACACCAACGTCTGATGTGTCGTCCTCTGCATCCAAACAGTCTGTGCAGTAAATATGGTGACAACATGCAGCAGGTTCATAATAATCTATACCTGCTCTTCTGAGGAAGAGAGATAAAATAGACATGTATGAATATGGAAATGACATCAGAGGAACAGTCATGACCAGCAGAAAAGAATTATTAAAAACATTCAGTTTACAGCCTGTGTATTCATCTAGTTTAAAAGGGACATTTATTACACTCGTTTACACAAGTTTCCTGGGAAAATCTGTACCGTTTTACATGTTTTCATTGGTGTTAATAATTATTATTTCCTACTACACTGTGCATGCCCTATCTCATTTTCCTTTCATTCCTTTTGTACATCTGTCTTTTTAGCTATTTTCTCAAACTGCTGTTACATTGTGTTAGTGGCACTTCAACTTAAATATTACAGTTGCCCCCAGCCTCTCCGGTTTCAAAATAATGGCTTTGTATGTATGTCATTTTTTGGAATGTTTTTCATTATTTTGAGAAGATTTCTCATTATAATGCTTCATATTGCCTCTGGTACAGTGAGGTATTTGTAGATTTTATCTGTTGGAGGGCCGGTAGTGAGAAAGAAATAGACAGCCAGCTGTCTAAGTGACAGTGTATCGGGTATTGCCCAGATAGCACACAACGTCTGCATGATGAATAAAGTTTAATTGCATTATACTATACAATACTATACCCATACTTCACAAGTAAAAACAAAAAAAATAGACACACCAAGGAAGGAAAACGTCGCTGTCTTTTTTCCTGGCCACTGTCCTACCTTACAGAGCCACCGTAGTTGATAAGAGACCTGTAGCTAATAGTGTTAGCCCTATGCTCTTTAGCTATTAAACATGTTAAAAAGCACCACAACAAGACCTACAAATAACCCATGTTTAATACAGTGTCACAGGCAACACTGTATGAAGCACCAGCAGAAAGCATGAGTTGAAAATATGAACCACAAACATTTTGCATGTATTATTTTGCGGTGTGGTCTGACAGCCCCAGCTTCACTGTGGATAGCAGCTGAACTCCAGCCAGCTCTACAGGAGAGGCGGAGGCGTTGACTGGAGGGACATGACAGAAACAACAGAACCAGAGCTTCCCTTTGTTAGCTGCCAGTTAACTGCTAAAGTTAGCTCCGCAGCTGTAAAAACACCAAAGGTAACTAATGTTACCTGACCCGTTCCCAATTTCAACACTGATTCGTTGTCCAGATGGAGATTGTTTGTGTGCTGGAAGGACTTATGGCTACCTATCAATGGCTAAATTAAGTTGATACATTTGCTGCTCAGGTCTGTGACGTTTGCTAAGCTATCTAGCTACCCAGTGAGGGCTTAACAATACATGGTGCTAACCCTGCATGTCATATTTATATTTTTTATATATTTGCTTAAAATGAGCTTATCTGAAGACTAGTCCTGGCTGACATGAAGTAGCCTCTCTGTCTACAACACCTGCTCTCAGTTCCGTTGGCACCAGTTGGATAACGTGCAATGTATCGATCCATAGCCGACCTATCACTGACTTTGAAATGGAACACATAAACCCACCCTCTGGCAAACCATGTACCTGCTATGGGCTGATGCTTCTCAGATGTATTTACAGACTTTACGAGTAGAATGCTGACACATGATCTGAGGCTGACGTCGGCGAGACGTATGCGTGCTATCTGGGTGAGCACAAGATGTTCAGTGTTTCTCTTCACATTGCGCCACTCAACTTTATTGGAAAACAAAATAAATTAATTTTTAAATTAAATTTTTTAAATTTAAAAATTTAAAATTTAAATTAAAAAAAGCTGATATATATATATATATATATATATATATATATATATATATATATATATATATATATATATATATATATATATATATATATGCTCAGGGGGGTGAAGTGAGGGGTGCTTGTGGAATGTCAGCAGGGGAAGTGACTGGAGCAGGAGAGGTTGTGAGATGAGTGTTGACTTGGTTCATTGGGCTGCTGAGTTGAGAGACACTTAAGATAAGGGCTTGTGGATTCCCCACAACTTCCTGTATATCTGTTGTCCCACCTGAGTGCCCTGGGAAACTGCCACTTGGTGAAGTGAGTCCACTGGGTCCATAGTGGCCAGATTGTTTAGTTAAGGCAATTGTTTAGGACCCAAATGAAGACTTGGACACCAAACACAAAACACACACAGAGGGGAGGAGACACAGGGGAAAACAGGGAGAACACAGGAAAACAATGATCAAAGTCTGAGCTGTGACAGACCTACAATCTGTCACCTCTAACTTGCTTTCTTCTGGTGTCCTCCGCAGTGTTGATGTTCTTTCTGATGTCTTCAGCGTTGTGTCCCAGTAGCAGTGGAAGTGGTGTTTGTTGCAGATCAGATCAGATCAGATAGACTGGTTCCTGTAGGGACAGCTCAGGACTAGCAGTCCTCTCCAGTCCCTGTTTTCCAATCGGAGTTGGTCCGGGCTGGGGGATTGGGTGGGAAGAAAAGGTTACCACAGTTCACCATTAATTCACCATTAGTTCACCATCACCTCACCTCAATCGCCATAATTTTCAATTCATACCATAAAAGTGGTACAAAGAATAAAAGAATATTATAATTGTACCATAATTAAGAATAAGAGAAAGTATAATAATAAAAAGAATAAATAAATGAAAACTTTTATGATAAGAACCATAAAAAATTGTTGTCCTTTAAAATACTGCATATGTAATGTTGTCAGGTTACTGTGTCAGTACTTCACTAAGACACACAGGGGAGTGCTGCTGGGTAATCTGTAGCACATTTTTATGGTAATATTTTGGACAGTCTGGATTTTTGTGAGCTGTGTTGTCCCTATATTGCCCCAGGCAGGAAATGCGTATTCAAAGAGTGGTCTGATGTATGACTGATCCACCCTCACAGCTGTTTCAGGATTCGCTCCTCCTTGTTTTCTGCAGAGAACTTTCAGAGGTGCCAGGAGGTGTCAGAGGTGCAGTTAAAATGATGAAGCTCAGGTTTTACCAATAACACATTATCTCATGAAAACTCCTCCCTGGTAACAGCAGGGTTGGGCTTTATGTTCATATAGACAATAGAGATTTATCAGTCAGCAGAGATATGTCTTCATTTATCATTTATTCATTCAGTGAGTTACTCAAAGGCAGACAACTACATTTTTGTCTAGAAACACATTTTTAATTGAATTTCCAGAAAATATTTCACATAAAATTACATGGACTGTGATATAATATTTTATCTACATTACCAGGCAAACAACAGCTGCTCTGAATCTCATCCTAAAATGTATCTTGACTACGACTAAAACACCGGAATAAAACATCTACTGTGGTAAAGATAAACAAAGAGCATTTACTTTAGTTTGATAAATGATAAAAATACAAAACAAATACAAAGCCATAGAGGCTACAATAGTTATAAGTAAGAAAAAACAAACCAACCAAATTAAATGTGTGAGAGAACAAAAAAGAAAATAAAGACTTAAGATGCTCTACCTGACATAGAGCCTTCATTAGTTAAAGAAAGACAATAAATAAATATAAATAGATGAAAGATTATGTTGAGAAGTTTATAGCATCAAATGTTCAAATGTGTCTTGTCAAAACTCTTGAGGTGTAAAAGGGTCAGATATATTAGAAATGATCATGTGAATTTATTTGATGTCACTTGTCAACCTCTCATTCAATATGTTGAGATGTCACCGAGCAGAGCTGAACTCTACTTACAGCTCTTTGTTGCTGATATAAAGTTGGATCCTTTGGGTCAGAGCTCAGCAACCTTTATTATCAAAAGACACATTTTTTGGCCAAAAAAGAAAAAGAATCTGTCTGGAGTTGCAACTGTTAAATCTCTATTTTACTCTGAGACTTCCCTAAGACTATTTTGAGAGCATTTAATTAAATAGTTGACTGTTGTTGACAATAATCAATTATTTTGATAATCAAATAATCAATTTGTGTAATTTTTTAAAGGGGAACTATTATGCTTTTCCTCTTTTCTGACCTATAAATGTTGTCACAATGTCGGATACTGGTGTTAAACGATTCCAAAGCATCAAATATTGAGGTTCATGCATTTGGAAGTGAGCCCTGCAAGTTGTTTTGGAGGCTCTGCACGCTCTGTTTTACTGTCTTTTTTTTAACGGTGTAGTAACATTGACGTCAATGCGTGCCAGACTTACTTACATGGTCATACCCCGGCATGTGCTCTAGGCCTGCCCGCTCCCCCGCTCTGCTTTGGAAGTTATATCGCTGCTCTGAGGGGTGTAACTATGAAGCGAGATTAATGTGTTAGCGAGCTATGTTGAGTCTAAAGCCAGGATTTTCAGTGTCACGAAAGTGGCTCTCTTTTAACCTGGTAACCATGGTAACTTATACTAAACTCATAACCTGGTCGCGAGCAGGTTATGTTCAGAGTTTCAAATTAAATGGTCCGTAAAATGCGCTGTTCTTTAACTAATTATTGTTCTTAGCCTTTAAACTGAGGGAGGACGTTAACATTGAAAAATTACTGAGCTGTATGTTCGTAATATCACTGAATGAATCCATATAATGTAAAACATGTAACAGCGGCACAAACTGTATACATCACGCTGTCATGGTAACCTCCGTTTTGTGATGCAGAGTCATTTTTCCTGTTTGCTCCAAATCATATTAACACTTTGATTGACATGGTATATAATCCACACAGTAAAATAATGATGAAACAACTACAGACACTTTGAATACTTTTTACTGTTATCTGTTTTGTCTCTGTGATTTTGCAGCTCAGATCACTGATTAGAAAATTCATCATCATTTATCACAGACAGTCTTAAATCAGTTACACTCATTTTACGTTGATTTGGTCAAAAACTTCTGTGATGTCCACGTCTCTGTCATCATAGGACAGTGTCAGACAGACTTCATCATGTTTAAATCTGCTGTATGGAGTTTTATTGTTTAATGTGCAGTTTTCATGTTAGAATAAACGGCAGCATTAAGACCACATTTAGTCCATCAGTAATTTTCTGACATCATTCTTCTTCTCCTGCTTTATTTGCAGCAACAATGTTGCTTTTTGCCGTAATGTATTTTGTATATTTTCCACAGCTCATAATTATAACAACTTGATGATTATGACTTAAGTAAGCGGCTCGCGATCGCTTCACTTCATGCAGAAGAAGAGTGAAATGATGCAACAAACGCCCCTTTTATGTGAGCGCGCACAGAGTCTGAAGACAAAAGCCTGGATTAACAAAGTGAGTTGATAACCACCATCATGATACCCGTTATCTCTGATTGCAGTTTTAGGCTTTAGGCTTTGTCGATCCAGATCATGCAGAAAAGCCTGGCTGTGTTGAGCTTCCTTCGTAGTACACCCCCTGCTGTCTACAATGATTTCAGTGTTAGTACGTTGAGCAATGGCTCCCAGAAAATGATTGTTCAGGTGTGAGGGAAAGTTAACTTTGTTTAGCTTTCCTAAAGAGGCGAGCACCAGGCAGAAGTGGATAGAGTTGCTTTTTCCCGGCCAGCAAAGGAAAAGTACCTCCATGTTTGTCTACGGCACTTCACAGGGGACTGTTTTGTCAACACGGGCCAGTATGAAGCTGGATTAGCCAGTAGCCGGGCTCGGCAGTGCTCGCCAGCCCTTCGGAAGTCCTCGGGAGTGTGACCAATCACAGCAGAGTGGGCTCGGCGGGAGGCGTACATGGAGGAGGCTCGGGGGGTGGAGTAAATTACACAGACCATTTTCGCAGGATGCAGAAAATACAAGGAAGAGATGCAGTGAGAGGCACAGCGTCCTGAAGATCTACAAAGCTTTCTGTGCAGGCGATCGTGTGTAGCTGCTCTATAGGAGTCCAAAATCAAATACAAAGGCCCGAAAATGAGTATAATAGGTCCCCTTTAAGAACAAAACCCCTACAAATTCTCTGATTTCAGTTTATTAAATGTTCTTTACTCCCCTGACAGTAAAGTGAATATTTTTGAGTTTTGGACAAATTAAGACATTTCAGCACATCACCTTGGGCTTCGGGAAAAACTGATCAACATTTTTCACCATTTTACTACATATGAGAAACCACACAACTGATCAATAAATCAAGAAAATGAATCAACAGAGACAATAATCATGAGTTGCAGCCTTACTTAAGACCAGCCACCAGCAAAATTTAGAGGAAAAGGTGCTGAACCATAGATGCTGGATATGAAGCACATTTTAGTTGATGAAATAATAAAATTTAAAAGTGGTGTATAAGCTGTATACTTTTACTACTGATGAAAGTGACAATGACTTCAGGCCAACAACAATGATTAATGAAGATTAAAATTTTTAAAAACATTTCTTCATTTCTAAATATTTTTTGTCAAAATCCCAGGGAGCCACTGGAGTGGAGCAACAGAGCCACATGCAGCTCCAGAGTCTCAGGTTGCTGAGCCCTGCTTTGGGTGATGTAGCTGGATGTGGGTGGGTTGGGATTTTTTTTTTCTTTTCTTCTACTGTATTTTATATTTGATTACCTGGTTTGCACATCCAGCCACAAACAATAGGTTTACTTCAAAACATGTGCATCAGACGCTTTCAGAGTGTTTGGGTCTTTAGGAATAAGACGGTGTGGCGCTATAATGATCTCAGTTCATCAAATAATAATATCTGATTCTATATTCTTTCTATTTGTCTACATTTCTCCTTCTGTTTTATCTCCTTTCTCTCTCTCTCTCTCTCTCTCTCCCTCTCTCTCTCTCACTCTCTTTCTCTGCCTACATGAAACTGACTGTGTAAATGTTGTCATCAATTCATAGTGATGGACTGTTGGTATCATCACTGTCCATTCTGCAACAACACACAGAGGACAAAAGTTTGTCTATGATCCCTTTCCTCATGAAAACATACAGAATCAAGTCTGCAAGAGGACTCACATTAAGAAACATGAAAGACACGCTGTCGAGGGTAAAGTTAATGTCGTCTCTGATTATCAGTGTCAGCTCTAATATAATGGTGGGCAGGAACAGCAGTGTGTAAATAAGCAGCACCAGAACCAAAACTGCCACAATCCTTCGTTTTTCATCAGAGGGGACACGGGTGCCAGACAGCGCTTTGAGGGTCCCACCCAGGAAGAATATGAACAGTGGGAATGGAAGGAGGAGGAAGACAGTGAAGGTAATATCACTGTAATAGCTATAATATGTAAAATAAAAAATTAGCCCAAAGACAAGAGCAAGGACCCAGACCAGGACACAGACCCCCACAGAAATCTTGATGGATCGTCTGAAGTGGTACCACAGTGGGTGGGCGACAACCAAATACCTGTAATACAAGATGGACACAGAGTCTTTGATGAGTTTCAGAATTATATAGTAATATAATGGTGAGACACAGAAGTAGCTTCACACATACTGGACAGACAGATAGCTACCTTTCCAGGGCGATGCACACCATGAAGACAACACTGGCCACCAGAGCAGAGCCGTAAATATGAAAGATGTCATATATGTTCCAAGGTGCAGTTGGTGTCACCTCTACGATCAAGCAGCAGAACTGAATGATGTCAGAGATGAGAAGGTTGATGATGTAGATCGGAGCAACATGATCATTTTGTACCTGCAGGAAAACATTGATAAAAGTAAACAAGCAGCTCTAAAAATGTTCTAAACTCCATCTTTACTATATTTGTCATCTTAGCTAAAATCTGCCAATTAGCAATATAAAGTCCATCTGAGGCTGATGAAGCAACATATTGACCTGATGATGGCGCTAAATGAAAAGTCACAGGATCACAGAAGTTATTATGACTCAACCTCTGGACACCATGAATGTCTGTATCATTATTTATGTCAAACCATCCAGCAGCTGTCGAGACATTTCACTAAAAATGAAAAACATCAACCATGAATGTCGACATGATTTGAAATGTTTCTGGAATGTTCTTGAAGCCACACATTTAAACTACATGTGTTTAGTGTCCAATCAACTGCATGTAAATTAATAATTATGATGTCAGATCAACATCCTTTACAAACAGACAGTCAGACTGTACAACAGACACATGATAGAAATCTCAGTCATAATCTACATACCTGAGAGTAAAGAGTGTAGATGGCTATGAGGGTCAAAAAAAGGCCGACACCAATGATGACACATGTCACCACATATGTGATGAACCAAAGTGATGAGTAATACCCATCACTGTAGTCAGAGTCGTCATAGTAGTCGTCGGTGTTGTTGCTGTAGTCGTAGGTGTTGTTGCTGTAGTCGTAGGTGTTGTTGCTGTAGTCGTAGGTGTTGTTGATGTAGTCGTAGGTGTTGTTGCTGTAGTCGTAGTCGTAGTTGCTGTAGTTGGAGGTGATGTTCCAGTAATCATAGCTGTTGTTCTGTGAGGTGATGTTCATGTAGAAATCTTCCATTCTTCAGAGTGAAACCTGTTTCCTGAGAGATCAGGTTATAGACAGAGAACAAGTTTTTAATATCTTCCAAACATTGTTCAGTGACATCACTGAAGTTCACACAAAAACAACCTGTAGCATCTTTACAATCATATGACAAAAATGGTCTTTTCAGTTTTTATTGTTATTCTTTCATATTTGTGACATTATGTGTTAATAATATTGACTCCAATAATTTAGTGTTAGATGGAACAACAAGTTGTGGTGATGTATACAGATATTTTTTTATGTGCTGATGTGAGTTCATTCCTGCAGCTACAGAACATGCTCCACTTGTTTCAGCCATTTATTGTCATGTTTAATCTTCATGTAGATTGTTTAGGACATTTTATCTGTCTCCTGTCCTCAATGGTCCACCACTTGTTGAACGTCCCTCTGCCCTCTGATTTTAGATGAGGATGTTTACATGACTTATTAATCCACTTGATGAAACATCTCACAGTTTCACCGATCTGAACATAATTTTGAAACACTTCATCTCTACTATCTAGAGAACGTCTGTGTCCATTTTGGTAGCATTTAAAATAAAACTTGTGGAGATACAGATGTTAATTGAGTTTTCATAATTTTAAAACTATAGAGTGACGGACTTTAAAATTGACCCCACATTGCAGTGAGACAAACTTTTGTCACAATTCAGCAGATACGTTGAAGAAATTTCAGCTGTGGAGGACGTATGTAAGATTTTTTTGGAGTTTGGAAGTATCAGTAAATTTAGATTTCGATACATCATGCCCACCATCAATCAGATCAAGTTCATGCATCCACGGAATCATGACCCAAGATCCTGCAAAATGATTTTTGTATAAATCTATGCTGCCAATTACGAGATATAAACTTTTCAAATTTGTGGTGCCCCCTAGAGGTGAAATGCAATGCACTTGAATACATTAGCTTAGTGAACAGTCCTGAACACAACTTTTAATTTTCATATTGATACCTCAATGCGTTCATGAGGTATTGAAAATTAGCTGTTTTCTTAAAAATTGTTTGGCTCATAAAATCCAAACAGATTGATGAATCAAAATTCCTTTTATATCTTTGGATCATCAAAGACTGTAGATGACGCCGACTCATTTTCAGGATGATTAGCCCAACAGTCTGAGACGAGTTGGCCAAAATAAGGTTATAAGAAAATCAAGAAAATGTCATGAAAGTTGACATTTTTAAAGCATAGCAAAGCAAGACATTTTTTAACTTTTGAGAAAAGATGCAGATGAAATGAACATAATCACAAACTTTTAATACTTTAAAAAAATCCAAATGATATAAAACATTTTGGCTTCACAGCACTGTTCTGCACACCTTCAGTCCAAAGCTGTCTGCTTGTTACAGTGTTTTGTGGACTAAAAATCTAAACCTGACCTTAAATCGCCATGAGGGTGAGTGGATAATGACTGGATTTTCATTTTTGGGTGAACTATCCCTTTAACTGACTAACCTGTCTTATTTTCATAACTCCTGCTGGACACTTTTCATAAATTATCACGTTGTCATAACACACAAAACCTTTGCATATCTCACCTGGCACACACCTCAAAAAATAACTCTTACTGGTGGATCAGACTAATAGACATGATAGACATAACAACAACAGCAACAACAATAATAATAGGAAGAACACACTATATAAATATATATGTGAAGCAAGGTTGATAACAATCTGTACCTGCTCTTCTAAGGCAGAGAGAAAAATAGTGAGGCATGAATATGGAAATGACATTAGAGGAACAGTGAGGATCAGCAGGAAAGAATAATTAAAACAGTCAGAGATTATATACTGTATATTGATCTAGTTTAATATATATGGACTCCATTCCTGAAATGTCTGAACAGTAGTACTGCTTCTCATTAATTGTACTTTATCTATAATGCTCAGTCTCATTTACTTCTATATATTGTATTATATTTTGCATATGTCACTTACAAACTTGTAAATCCTTCACTTTAAAGGAAGTTTAAAAGAATTTAATGATAAAAAACATTTTGGTCTATACACCTACAGTCCAAAGCTGTCTGTTTGTTACACTTGAATATTCATTTTCATGAACATTTGCACTTCTTTTGTTTTTAATCATCTCTACATATAAGAAAAAAGTAATCTAACAAAGTTTACCTCTTAACGCTGCAAGATGAATTCCCTACACCAACGTCTGATGTGTCGTCCTCGGCATTCAAATAGTCTGCAGTAAATATGGTGTGTGACAACATGCAGCAGGTTCATAATAATCTATACCTGCTCTTCTGAGGAAGAAAGATAAAATAGACATGTATGACTAGGGAAATGACATCAGAGGAACAGTCATGAGCAGTGGGAACAGAGATAAAATAGACATGTATGAATATGGAAATGACATCAGAGGAACAGTCATGACCAGCAGAAAAGAATTATTAAAAACATTCAGTTTACAGCCTGTGTATTCATCTAGTTTAAAAGGGACATTTATTACACTCGTTTACACAAGTTTCCTGGGAAAATCTGTACCATTTTACATGTTTTCATTGGTGTTAATAATTATTATTTCCTACTACACTGTGCATGCCCTATCTCATTTTCCTTTCATTCCTTTTGTACATCTGTCTTTTTAGCTATTTTCTCAAACTGCTGTTACATTGTGTTAGTGGCACTTCAACTTAAATATTACAGTTGCCCCCAGCCTCTCCTGTTTCAAAATAATGGCTTTGTATGTATGTCATTTTTTGGAATGTTTTTCATTATTTTGAGAAGATTTCTCATTATAATGCTTCATATTGCCTCTGGTACAGTGAGGTATTTGTAGATTTTATCTGTTGGAGGGCCGGTAGTGAGAAAGAAATAGACAGCCAGCTGTCTAAGTGACAGTGTATCGGGTATTGCCCAGATAGCACACAACGTCTGCATGATGAATAAAGTTTAATTGCATTATACTATACAATACTATACCCATACTTCACAAGTAAAAACAAAAAAAAATACACACCAAGGAAGGAAAACGTCGCTGTCTTTTTTCCTGGCCACTGTCCTACCTTACAGAGCCACCGTAGTTGATAAGAGACCTGTAGTTAATAGTACTAGCCCTATGCTCTTTAGCTATTAAACATGTTAAAAAGCACCACAACAAGACCTACAAATAACCCATGTTTAATACAGTGTCACAGGCAACACTGTATGAAGCACCAAAGGTAACTAATGTTACCTGACCTGTTCCCAATTTCAACACTGATTTGTTGTCCAGATGGAGATTGTTCGTGTGCTGGAAGGACTTATGGCTACCTAGCAATGGCTAAATTAAGTTGATACATTTGCTGCTCAGGTCTGTGACGTTCGCTAAGCTATCTAGCTACCCAGTCAGGGCTTAACAATACATGGTGCTAACCCTGCATGTCATATTTATAAAATAGCTATTTTTTATATATTTGCTTAAAATGAGCTTATCTGAAGACTAGTCCTGTCTGACATGAAGTGGCCTCTCTGTCTACAACACCTGCTCTCAGTTCCATTGGCACCAGTTGGATAACGTGCAATGTATCGATCCATAGCCGACCTATCACTGACTTTGAAATGGAACACATAAACCCACTCTCTGGCAAACCATGTCCCTGCTATGGGCTGATGCTTCTCAGATGTATTTACAGACTTTACGAGTAGAATGCTGACACATGATCTGAGGCTGACGTCGGCGAGACGTATGCGTGCTATCTGGGTGAGCACAAGATGTTCAGTGTTTCTCTTCACATTGTGCCACTCAACTTTATTGGAAAACAAAATAGATAAAATTTTTAAAATTAATTCAAAAAGCTGCTATATATATATATATATATATATATATATATATATATATATATATATATATATATATATATACAGTATATTTTTCCAATCGGAGTTGGTCTGGGCTGGGGAATTGGGTGGGAAGAAGAGGTTACCACAGTTCACCATTAATTCACCATTAGTTCACCATCACCTCACCTCAATCACCATAATTTTCAATTCATACCATAAAAGTGGTACAAAGAATAAAAGAATATTATAATTGTACCATAATTAAGAATAAGAGAAAGTATAAAAATAAAAAGAATAAATAAATGAAAACTTTTATGATAAGAACCATAAAAAATTGTTGTCCTTTAAAATACTGCATATGTAATGTTGTCAGGTTACTGTGTCAGTACTTCACTAAGACACACAGGGGAGTGCTGCTGGGTAATCTGTAGCACATTTTTATGGTAATATTTTGGACAGTCTGGATTTTTGTGAGCTGTGTTGTCCCTATATTGCCCCAGGCAGGAAATGCGTATTCAAAGAGTGGTCTGATGTATGACTGATCCACCCTCACAGCTGTTTCAGGATTCGCTCCTCCTTGTTTTCTGCAGAGAACTTTCAGGTGGTTGAGTCTCCTTCTCGATGTGGGGATGGTCTGGAGAATTTGCCCATATAGGCTAAGATTTACCTGCTTATTTTTGCATGGATGTTTGGAAAAGAGCACACATTGTGTTTTTGAGGGGTTTAGTTTGACCCTCCCAGGCTTCCAGCTCAGGAGGCTAATAGGTCTGTAGTTGACAAGCAGGTGGGGGTCTTTGTGTGGTTTGGGCACCAGAAACACCAGAGCTGATTTCCAGGGTTTTGGGAAGTAACCAACATGAAGGCAAAGTGTGTACAGAGCCACAAGAACGGCGAAAAACTCTGCTGATGCTTCCTTGATAAGCTGATTGTCCACTGTGTCTTCTCCAGAGGCTTTCACTTTGAGCTTCTTAATGTGCTCCTGGAGTTCAGTTATTGTAACCACCTTGATTAAAGGGTGATTGGTTTCTAAATCTTTGATGGGTAAGTGGGTAGGTAGACAGATCTGCCGCTCTACTATTTCCTTCCACTCTGGGTCAAACAAGGGATCATCTGGACATTAATGGACATTTTGCAGGTGTTCCTTAAAACCTGTACCTTTTCTTTTTCTTCATCAATCAATTGACCATTATGTGTTAAAACTGTGCTTCTCTAATTAATTTTTCTTCCATTAAGCTGATTGATTTTTTTGCCAGAATGTTTTTGGATTTGGGTCATTGTTTAAGTTTGTGTAAAATCAGTTCCATGTCTTTTCTCATTCCCTCCTGATTGCTTTCCGTATTTGTGTTTGTAGTTGGTTGACTCTTTGTTTGATCTCCAGAGACCTTGTTTTCACAAATTCTCTCCTTAGTCTTCTTTTTACTTTAATAAAGCGTATCAGAGAAGGGGGGAGGTTGTTTGGGCCTTTAGGATCTCCTCTGAGGCCCACAGAGCGTTCTCTGGCAGTGAAGAGTATCTGTCCAAGCAAGATGGATCTGGTCCATGGCAGAAGGTTCTGGGTCGCATAGAGGAAGTTGGACACTTTGGTTGGTGGCAGAGAGTGAATGCTTTCCCTTGCTGATTTATAGTCATATCTTGGCTGTTTCTTAATAGCCTGGACTTCGAGACCGAGTGAGGTGAGTATTGGTAGATGGTCACTGCCGATGTCACCACAGACAGAAAACATTGTTACTCTTCCAGCTAATTCTGGGGTGTAGAGGCAAAGATCTAAGATGTCCACTGAGTTGTGTGTTGTGGAATAATATGTTGGCTCATCATTGTTCAGTACAACTAGATCAGTCTGCTCAATTAAACTATTTAGTACAGTGGAGGGATCTGTCTTTTCTTAGAATGTCATAGCCTAGTATGGAGAAGTGATGGGGAGAGAAACGTTTTATTTATTGAAGCTGCATGAACATCATTTTCCTGTAGGATGTGGAGAAGCTCTTTGTTTCATCTGATACCCCTTATATTTATATGTAAAATATTAAGTTGGTGTATATACAATAAGGGAATAAATAAATGAACTATTTACTGAAGGTGCTTCTCGAGGCATTTACAAATGGCTTCATATTGTTTTTTATCCTGGCATAGAGTCTTGAGGTCATTTTGGAGAGCAGGGCATTGTGTCAGGGGTCGAGGAGTTTTCTGGCTGGGGTGAAGATGGGGGAGAGGCTGGACCTTGGAAAAACCATTGAGCTGAATCATGGACAGGTAGGTAGGTTGCTTGGAGGCAGCAGAGTGATTGCGACCGCAGTTTGCGCAATTAGGTTCATGTTTTAGTCTTTCACGTGATTTATATAAGTGACCTGCCCCACATCTAACACATTTAGTTTCATTTTTACATTGCTGGGCTGTATGATAGAAACCTTGACAACTGAAGCATTGCTTTATCTTGGTTGCTGTGTGAGCTTTTTTCACATGGTAGTGGAAAAGAACCATGACGAATCCTTCACTGAGGAGATTGACAGAGTCTTCAGGGTTGGAGAGATGAACTCTGATGAAGTTTGTTGGTTGTTCAGTTTTCCTACTTATGATGCGGTGAGCTTTCTGGATTGGGATGCTTTGGTGGTTCGGTTCCTCTTTGATTTGTTCAATAGTGATATTTGGGGGTGGTCCTTTAATAACAACTTGGTTGGTAGTTTGGTTTGTGTTACTCTGATGGTTTGCCAACATTATGCTGAGTTTGGTGCTTTTGAATGCATCATCAGGCCATGGAGCCAGGAGCTGGTTCATTGAGCTTGGATCTCTTGGGAAAACCAGAAGCCCTCCTCTCTGCAAATTGACCAGCTTTTGGACTTTGATTGTTGGTTTGCATCACATTATCTCCTTTGCAATGTCTTTTTCAGTTTTTAAAACTGTTCTGTTGATGTTGTCTCTGATTATTGGTGGGGGTGAGTTGATACATTCCTATGATCTGCCAGGTGGTGTGTTTGTTTTGGGGCTTGTGCTGGGTCTGAGTTGCTTCTTTGGATTTTGTACAAGCATAAAGTCCTGGTCATCATGGTTGTCTGTTACTACTTATGTGTATGTTTTATGTCTACAAGCTGCAACTGCATTATTTTCATTTAATAATAAATTATTCATTCTTGTAAGTTTTTGCTGTAGGTCTGGCACAAATGAAGCAAGTGGTGTCTTTTGGATATGTAGACTTAGGTCTTTGAATGAGGTCTGGATTTGTCCAAAGATGGTTTTTAAAATCTCCTCTGATTTATTGTCGTGGTCCAAGCTGTCGCTGTTGTTGATGTTGATCAGAGGTGGGTCTGGGGCACTCGTTGATCTTTCCATTTGTTCAGTATTTTGTAGAGCATTTTAAAATAAAATTATCCAGGCTCTGGTTGGGATCTTGGTGGAGGTGTGCAGAAATGAGAGGTGATTTGGGCTTAATGCGTTGTTGGGGCTTAGGCTTTGTTGGTTTGGATGAATCAGTTTGTTTTTGATTGGTTTGCTTTGCTCTGGAATCAAAGGCTTTTGACCACACTGCTTTCCTCTGATCAGGTGTCAGTGTTTTTGAGACTTCCATGGTTGCCATTATGATAAATATCTCAAATTAGAAGCAATAGTAACAGTGTACTAAGGTAATTTAGTGAAAAGATGTGGCCCAACATTCCTCCTCCCCTGCAGCTGCTCTGCTGCAGGTAAACGCCTGTGTGTCGGTGCAGATATAGAGCGTGTACCATGGAAAACACGCAACTGGATCAGTGACATTTAATCTCTCCTGCATCAAGGGTCTTTCAGGATTTCAGATGTCTGCTGTGTTCGCTCGCCTCTGCTGTACTCGCTAGCCCTCATGTTTGTTGCACAGATTTGTCCCAACTTAAATACTGAATGCCACCATTTGCACAATTCTCCGCCTCCTTTTTGGACAGTGGTGAGTAAACAATCAAACCATTTGTACTTGATGATCAGACGACCATCGTCTCATATACATGCATGCCATCAGCAGCCGATGAGTGGCCAAGTAGACTTGAATAGGTTTCAATCTCATCAGATTCACAGGCAAATTAAGCACTGTCATAGACAGTCAGGGAGTTACAAAAGTTCATTTGTATCTGCTGCTAAAATTTGACTCTGATTTTTAGAATCTTCAATCAGCTGTGTGGAGATACTTCCACCAGGGAACTCGTCACAACCGAGACAGTCCCGCAGAGAAGCAATTGTGAACTCAACATGTACCAGTGGTATTATCTGACATGATCTGAGAGTGATTTTCCTCAAATATGGTCTCCCATACATTCTGTTGTTTCCAGCAGTTAAAATTACCCCAACAAGTAGCACTTACTGCATTTTAAACTCAAGTCAGTGCTTGTGTTTGGGTAATTTTCATGCAAAACTAATGTCTTTTGCTAGACATGTTAAAATGATGTTCACTGACAATGACCTCATTTTTCATATGATATGTCTGCAGAAGAAGTCACAACCAAGACAACCCCAAAGAGAAGCACTTATGGGTACCAAGAATCATCAGTGTCTCCATTTGAGGTGATCTGGATTTGATTCCAATGACATTTGTCTCAAGTTGCAGCCTTTTGTAGCATTAGTGACGTGCAACCGCCCCAACAAGTAGCACTTACTGAATTCAACAGCCAAGTCAATGCTCAGGTTGGGCCAATAACACAGACTTGCAGTGAGGAAGCTTGCTTTCTTCTGGTGTCCTCCACAGTGTTGATGTTTCTTTCTGATGTCTTCAGCGTTGTGTCCCAGTAGCAGTGGAAGTGGTGTTTGTTGCACAGATTTGTCCCAACTTAAATACTGAATGCCACCATTTGCTCAATTGTCCATCTCCTTTGTTGACAGTGGTGAGTAAACAATCAAACCATTTTTCCTCAAATATGGTCTCCCATACATTCTGTTGTTTCCAGCAGTTAAAATTACCCCAACAAGTAGCACTTACTGCATTTTAAACTCAAGTCAGTGCTTGTGTTTGGGTAATTTTCATGCAAAACTAATGTCTTTTGCTAGACATGTTAAAATGATGTTCACTGACAATGACCTCATTTTTCATATGATATGTCTGCAGAAGAAGTCACAACCAAGACAACCCCAAAGAGAAGCACTTATGGGTACCAAGAATCATCAGTGTCTCCATTTGAGGTGATCTGGATTTGATTCCAGTGGCATGTTTCTTCAGTTGTAGTTGCTAACATCTCTCATACAATCACCACAACCAGAAGCACTTCTTAAATTGAACAGTCAAGTAAATTTTGTGAATGGAATCCAGAGTTTCAGAGGTCACCAAAACTACCCCAACAAGTAGCACTTACTGCATTCACAAGTCAAGTTAGGGCTTGTGTTGGGATAATGTTGGTGACAAATTCATGTCTTCAGGTAGATAATGTCAACTGAAGTCACTCCATTTTTCAAATGATAAGCCAGTTGAAGGAGCACAACTAAGACAACCCCAATGAGAAGCACTTATGAGCACAAAAATCATCAGTGTTTCTATTTGAGGTGATCTGAATGTGATTCCAATTACAATTTGTCACGAGTTGCAGCCTTTTGTAGCATTAGTGACATGCAACCGCCCCAACAAGTAGCACTTACTGAATTCAACAGCCAAGTCAATGCTCAGGTTGGGCCAATAACACAGACTTGCAGTGAGGAAGCTTGCTTTCTTCTGGTGTCCGCCGCAGTGTTGATGTTCTTTCTGATATCTTCAGCGCTGTGTCCCAGTAGCAGTGGGAGTGGTGTTTGTTGCACAGATTTGTCCCAACTTAAATACTGAATGCCACCATTTGCACAATTCTCCGCCTCCTTTTTGGACAGTGGTGAGTAAACAATCAAACCATTTGTACTTGATGATCAGACGACCATCGTCTCATATACATGCATGCCATTAGCAGCCAAGTAGACTTGAATAAGTTTCAGTCTGATCAGATTCACAGGCAAATTAAGCACTGTCATAGACAGTCAGGGAGTTACAAAAGTTCATTTGTATCTGCTGCTAAAATTTGACTCAATTTTTAGAATCTTCAATCAGCTCTGTGGAGATACTTCCACCAGGGAACTCGTCACAACCGAGACAGTCCCGCAGAGAAGCAATTGTGAACTCAACGTGTACCAGTGGTATTATCTGACATTATCTGAGAGTGATTTTCCTCAAATATGGTCTCCCATACATTCTGTTGTTTCCAGCAGTTAAAATTACCCCAACAAGTAGCACTTACTGCATTTTAAACTCAAGTCAGTGCTTGTGTTTGGGTAATTTTCGTGCAAAACTAATGTCTTTTGCTAGACATGTTAAAATGATGTTCACTGACAATGACCTCATTTTTCATATGATATGTCTGCAGAAGAAGTCACAACCAAGACAACCCCAAAGAGAAGCACTTATGGGTACCAAGAATCATCAGTGTCTCCATTTGAGGTGATCTGGATTTGATTCCAGTGGCATGTTTCTTCAGTTGTAGTTGCTAACATCTCTCATACAATCACCACAACCAGAAGCACTTCTTAAATTGAACAGTCAAGTCAATTTTGTGAATGGAATCCAGAGTTTCAGAGGTCACCAAAACTACCCCAACAAGTAGCACTTACTGCATTCACAAGTCAAGTTAGGGCTTGTGTTGGGATAATGTTGGTGACAAATTCATGTCTTCAGGTAGATAATGTCAACTGAAGTCACTCCATTTTTCAAATGATAAGCCAGTTGAAGGAGCACAACTAAGACAACCCCAATGAGAAGCACTTATGAGCACAAAAATCATCAGTGTTTCTATTTGAGGTGATCTGAATGTGATTCCAATTACAATTTGTCACGAGTTGCAGCCTTTTGTAGCATTAGTGACATGCAACCGCCCCAACAAGTAGCACTTACTGAATTCAACAGCCAAGTCAATGCTCAGGTTGGGCCAATAACACAGACTTGCAGTGAGGAAGCTTGCTTTCTTCTGGTGTCCGCCGCAGTGTTGATGTTCTTTCTGATATCTTCAGCGCTGTGTCCCAGTAGCAGTGGGAGTGGTGTTTGTTGCACAGATTTGTCCCAACTTAAATACTGAATGCCACCATTTGCACAATTCTCTGCCTCCTTTTTGGACAGTGGTGAGTAAACAATCAAACCATTTGTACTTGATGATCAGACGACCATCGTCTCATATACATGCATGCCATTAGCAGCCGATGACTGGCCAAGTAGACTTGAATAAGTTTCAGTCTGATCAGATTCACAGGCAAATTAAGCACTGTCATAGACAGTCAGGGAGTTACAAAAGTTCATTTGTATCTGCTGCTAAAATTTGACTCGATTTTTAGAATCTTCAATCAGCTCTGTGGAGATACTTCCACCAGGGAACTCGTCACAACCGAGACAGTCCCGCAGAGAAGCAATTGTGAACTCAACGTGTACCAGTGGTATTATCTGACATTATCTGAGAGTGATTTTCCTCAAATATGGTCTCCCATACATTCTGTTGTTTCCAGCAGTTAAAATTACCCCAACAAGTAGCACTTACTGCATTTTAAACTCAAGTCAGTGCTTGTGTTTGGGTAATTTTCATGCAAAACTAATGTCTTTTGCTAGACATGTTAAAATGATGTTCACTGACAATGACCTCATTTTTCATATGATATGTCTGCAGAAGAAGTCACAACCAAGACAACCCCAAAGAGAAGCACTTATGGGTACCAAGAATCATCAGTGTCTCCATTTGAGGTGATCTGGATTTGATTCCAATGGCATGTTTTTTCAGTTGTAGTTGCTAACATCTCTCATACAATCACCACAACAAGAAGCACTTCTTAAATTGAACAGTCAAGTAAATTTTCAAGAAGAAAAGTTGCAGCCTTTTGTAGCATTAATGACATGCAACCGCCCCAACAAGTAGCACTTACTGAATTCAACAGCCAAGTCAATGCTCAGGTTGGGCCAATAACACAGACTTGCAGTGAGGAAGCTTGCTTTCTTCTGGTGTCCTCCGCAGTGTTGATGTTCTTTCTGATATCTTCAGCGCTGTGTCCCAGTAGCAGTGGAAGTGGTGTTTGTTGCACAGATTTGTCCCAACTTAAATACTGAATGCCACCATTTGCACAATTCTCCGCCTCCTTTTTGGACAGTGGTGAGTAAACAATCAAACCATTTGTACTTGATGATCAGACGACCATCGTCTCATATACATGCATGCCATTAGCAGCCGATGAGTGGCCAAGTAGACTTGAATAAGTTTCAATCTGATCAGATTCACAGGCAAATTAAGCACTGTCATAGACAGTCAGGGAGTTACAAAAGTTCATTTGTATCTGCTGCTAAAATTTGACTCTGATTTTTAGAATCTTCAATCAGCTGTGTGGAGATACTTCCACCAGGGAACTCGTCACAACCGAGACAGTCCCGCAGAGAAGCAATTGTGAACTCAACATGTACCAGTGGTATTATCTGACATGATCTGAGAGTGATTTTCCTCAAATATGGTCTCCCATACATTCTGTTGTTTCCAGCAGTTAAAATTACCCCAACAAGTAGCACTTACTGCATTTTAAACTCAAGTCAGTGCTTGTGTTTGGGTAATTTTCATGCAAAACTAATGTCTTTTGCTAGACATGTTAAAATGATGTTCACTGACAATGACCTCATTTTTCATATGATATGTCTGCAGAAGAAGTCACAACCAAGACAACCCCAAAGAGAAGCACTTATGGGTACCAAGAATCATCAGTGTCTCCATTTGAGGTGATCTGGATTTGATTCCAGTGGCATGTTTCTTCAGTTGTAGTTGCTAACATCTCTCATACAATCACCACAAACAGAAGCACTTCTTAAATTGAACAGTCAAGTAAATTTTGTGAATGGAATCCAGAGTTTCAGAGGTCACCAAAACTACCCCAACAAGTAGCACTTACTGCATTCACAAGTCAAGTTAGGGCTTGTGTTGGGATAATGTTGGTGACAAATTCATGTCTTCAGGTAGATAATGTCAACTGAAGTCACTCCATTTTTCAAATGATAAGCCAGTTGAAGGAGCACAACTAAGACAACCCCAATGAGAAGCACTTATGAGCACAAAAATCATCAGTGTTTCTATTTGAAGTGATCTGAATGTGATTCCAATTACAATTTGTCACGAGTTGCAGCCTTTTGTAGCATTAGTGACATGCAACCGCCCCAACAAGTAGCACTTACTGAATTCAACAGCCAAGTCAATGCTCAGGTTGGGCCAATAACACAGACTTGCAGTGAGGAAGCTTGCTTTCTTCTGGTGTCCGCCGCAGTGTTGATGTTCTTTCTGATATCTTCAGCGCTGTGTCCCAGTAGCAGTGGGAGTGGTGTTTGTTGCACAGATTTGTCCCAACTTAAATACTGAATGCCACCATTTGCACAATTCTCCGCCTCCTTTTTGGACAGTGGTGAGTAAACAATCAAACCATTTGTACTTGATGATCAGACGACCATCGTCTCATATACATGCATGCCATTAGCAGCCAAGTAGACTTGAATAAGTTTCAGTCTGATCAGATTCACAGGCAAATTAAGCACTGTCATAGACAGTCAGGGAGTTACAAAAGTTCATTTGTATCTGCTGCTAAAATTTGACTCTGATTTTTAGAATCTTCAATCAGCTCTGTGGAGATACTTCCACCAGGGAACTCGTCACAACCGAGACAGTCCCGCAGAGAAGCAATTGTGAACTCAACGTGTACCAGTGGTATTATCTGACATTATCTGAGAGTGATTTTCCTCAAATATGGTCTCCCATACATTCTGTTGTTTCCAGCAGTTAAAATTACCCCAACAAGTAGCACTTACTGCATTTTAAACTCAAGTCAGTGCTTGTGTTTGGGTAATTTTCGTGCAAAACTAATGTCTTTTGCTAGACATGTTAAAATGATGTTCACTGACAATGACCTCATTTTTCATATGATATGTCTGCAGAAGAAGTCACAACCAAGACAACCCCAAAGAGAAGCACTTATGTGTACCAAGAATCATCAGTGTCTCCATTTGAGGTGATCTGGATTTGATTCCAGTGGCATGTTTCTTCAGTTGTAGTTGCTAACATCTCTCATACAATCACCACAACAAGAAGCACTTCTTAAATTGAACAGTCAAGTAAATTTTGTGAATGGAATCCAGAGTTTCAGAGGTCACCAAAACTACCCCAACAAGTAGCACTTACTGCATTCACAAGTCAAGTTAGGGCTTGTGTTGGGATAATGTTGGTGACAAATTCATGTCTTCAGGTAGATAATGTCAACTGAAGTCACTCCATTTTTCAAATGATAAGCCAGTTCAAGAAGCACAACTAAGACAACCCCAATGAGAAGCACTTATGAGCACAAAAATCATCAGTGTTTCTGTTTGAGGTGATCTGAATGTGATTGCAATGACATTTGTCACGAGTTGCAGCCTTTTGTAGCATTAGTGACATGCAACCGCCCCAACAAGTAGCACTTACTGAATTCAACAGCCAAGTCAATGCTCAGGTTGGGCCAATAACACAGACTTGCAGTGAGGAAGCTTGCTTTCTTCTGGTGTCCTCCGCAGTGTTGATGTTCTTTCTGATATCTTCAGCGCTGTGTCCCAGTAGCAGTGGAAGTGGTGTTTGTTGCACAGATTTGTCCCAACTTAAATACTGAATGCCACCATTTGCACAATTCTCCGCCTCCTTTTTGGACAGTGGTGAGTAAACAATCAAACCATTTGTACTTGATGATCAGACGACCATCGTCTCATATACATGCATGCCATTAGCAGCCGATGAGTGGCCAAGTAGACTTGAATAAGTTTCAGTCTGATCAGATTCACAGGCAAATTAAGCACTGTCATAGACAGTCAGGGAGTTACAAAAGTTCATTTGTATCTGCTGCTAAAATTTGACTCTGATTTTTAGAATCTTCAATCAGCTGTGTGGAGATACTTCCACCAGGGAACTCGTCACAACCGAGACAGTCCCGCAGAGAAGCAATTGTGAACTCAACGTGTACCAGTGGTATTATCTGACATGATCTGAGAGTGATTTTCCTCAAATATGGTCTCCCATACATTCTGTTGTTTCCAGCAGTTAAAATTACCCCAACAAGTAGCACTTACTGCATTTTAAACTCAAGTCAGTGCTTGTGTTTGGGTAATTTTCATGCAAAACTAATGTCTTTTGCTATACATGTTAAAATGATGTTCACTGACAATGACCTCATTTTTCATATGATATGTCTGCAGAAGAAGTCACAACCAAGACAACCCCAAAGAGAAGCACTTATGGGTACCAAGAATCATCAGTGTCTCCATTTGAGGTGATCTGGATTTGATTCCAGTGGCATGTTTCTTCAGTTGTAGTTGCTAACATCTCTCATACAATCACCACAACCAGAAGCACTTCTTAAATTGAACAGTCAAGTAAATTTTGTGAATGGAATCCAGAGTTTCAGAGGTCACCAAAACTACCCCAACAAGTAGCACTTACTGCATTCACAAGTCAAGTTAGGGCTTGTGTTGGGATAATGTTGGTGACAAATTCATGTCTTCAGGTAGATAATGTCAACTGAAGTCACTCCATTTTTCAAATGATAAGCCAGTTGAAGAAGCACAACTAAGACAACCCCAATGAGAAGCACTTATGAGCACAAAAATCATCAGTGTTTCTGTTTGAGGTGATCTGAATGTGATTCCAATTACAATTTGTCACGAGTTGCAGCCTTTTGTAGCATTAGTGACATGCAACCGCCCCAACAAGTAGCACTTACTGAATTCAACAGCCAAGTCAATGCTCAGGTTGGGCCAATAACACAGACTTGCAGTGAGGAAGCTTGCTTTCTTCTGGTGTCCTCCGCAGTGTTGATGTTCTTTCTGATATCTTCAGCGCTGTGTCCCAGTAGCAGTGGAAGTGGTGTTTGTTGCACAGATTTGTCCCAACTTAAATACTGAATGCCACCATTTGCACAATTCTCCGCCTCCTTTTTGGACAGTGGTGAGTAAACAATCAAACCATTTGTACTTGATGATCAGACGACCATCGTCTCATATACATGCATGCCATTAGCAGCCGATGAGTGGCCAAGTAGACTTGAATAAGTTTCAGTCTGATCAGATTCACAGGCAAATTAAGCACTGTCATAGACAGTCAGGGAGTTACAAAAGTTCATTTGTATCTGCTGCTAAAATTTGACTCTGATTTTTAGAATCTTCAATCAGCTGTGTGGAGATACTTCCACCAGGGAACTCGTCACAACCGAGACAGTCCCGCAGAGAAGCAATTGTGAACTCAACGTGTACCACTGGTATTATCTGACATTATCTGAGAGTGATTTTCCTCAAATATGGTCTCCCATACATTCTGTTGTTTCCAGCAGTTAAAATTACCCCAACAAGTAGCACTTACTGCATTTTAAACTCAAGTCAGTGCTTGTGTTTGGGTAATTTTCATGCAAAACTAATGTCTTTTGCTATACATGTTAAAATGATGTTCACTGACAATGACCTCATTTTTCATATGATATGTCTGCAGAAGAAGTCACAACCAAGACAACCCCAAAGAGAAGCACTTATGGGTACCAAGAATCATCAGTGTCTCCATTTGAGGTGATCTGGATTTGATTCCAGTGGCATGTTTCTTCAGTTGTAGCTGCTAACATCTCTCATACAATCACCACAACAAGAAGCACTTCTTAAATTGAACAGTCAAGTAAATTTTGTGAATGGAATCCAGAGTTTCAGAGGTCACCAAAACTACCCCAACAAGTAGCACTTACTGCATTCACAAGTCAAGTTAGGGCTTGTGTTGGGATAATGTTGGTGACAAATTCATGTCTTCAGGTAGATAATGTCAACTGAAGTCACTCCATTTTTCAAATGATAAGCCAGTTGAAGGAGCACAACTAAGACAACCCCAATGAGAAGCACTTATGAGCACAAAAATCATCAGTGTTTCTATTTGAGGTGATCTGAATGTGATTCCAATTACAATTTGTCTCAAGTTGCAGCCTTTTGTAGCATTAGTGACGTGCAACCGCCCCAACAAGTAGCACTTACTGAATTCAACAGCCAAGTCAATGCTCAGGTTGGGCCAATAACACAGACTTGCAGTGAGGAAGCTTGCTTTCTTCTGGTGTCCTCCGAAGTGTTGATGTTTCTTTCTGATGTCTTCAGCGTTGTGTCCCAGTAGCAGTGGAAGTGGTGTTTGTTGCACAGATTTGTCCCAACTTAAATACTGAATGCCACCATTTGCTCAATTGTCCATCTCCTTTGTTGACAGTGGTGAGTAAACAATCAAACCATTTTTCCTCAAATATGGTCTCCCATACATTCTGTTGTTTCCAGCAGTTAAAATTACCCCAACAAGTAGCACTTACTGCATTTTAAACTCAAGTCAGTGCTTGTGTTTGGGTAATTTTCGTGCAAAACTAATGTCTTTTGCTAGACATGTTAAAATGATGTTCACTGACAATGACCTCATTTTTCATATGATATGTCTGCAGAAGAAGTCACAACCAAGACAACCCCAAAGAGAAGCACTTATGGGTACCAAGAATCATCAGTGTCTCCATTTGAGGTGATCTGGATTTGATTCCAGTGGCATGTTTCTTCAGTTGTAGTTGCTAACATCTCTCATACAATCACCACAACAAGAAGCACTTCTTAAATTGAACAGTCAAGTAAATTTTGTGAATGGAATCCAGAGTTTCAGAGGTCACCAAAACTACCCCAACAAGTAGCACTTACTGCATTCACAAGTCAAGTGAGGGCTTGTGTTGGGATAATGTTGGTGACAAATTCATGTCTTCAGGTAGATAATGTCAACTGAAGTCACTCCATTTTTCAAATGATAAGCCAGTTCAAGAAGCACAACTAAGACAACCCCAATGAGAAGCACTTATGAGCACAAAAATCATCAGTGTTTCTGTTTGAGGTGATCTGAATGTGATTGCAATGACATTTGTCACGAGTTGCAGCCTTTTGTAGCATTAGTGACATGCAACCGCCCCAACAAGTAGCACTTACTGAATTCAACAGCCAAGTCAATGCTCAGGTTGGGCCAATAACACAGACTTGCAGTGAGGAAGCTTGCTTTCTTCTGGTGTCCTCCGCAGTGTTGATGTTCTTTCTGATATCTTCAGCGCTGTGTCCCAGTAGCAGTGGAAGTGGTGTTTGTTGCACAGATTTGTCCCAACTTAAATACTGAATGCCACCATTTGCACAATTCTCCGCCTCCTTTTTGGACAGTGGTGAGTAAACAATCAAACCATTTGTACTTGATGATCAGACGACCATCGTCTCATATACATGCATGCCATTAGCAGCCGATGAGTGGCCAAGTAGACTTGAATAAGTTTCAATCTGATCAGATTCACAGGCAAATTAAGCACTGTCATAGACAGTCAGGGAGTTACAAAAGTTCATTTGTATCTGCTGCTAAAATTTGACTCTGATTTTTAGAATCTTCAATCAGCTGTGTGGAGATACTTCCACCAGGGAACTCGTCACAACCGAGACAGTCCCGCAGAGAAGCAATTGTGAACTCAACGTGTACCAGTGGTATTATCTGACATGATCTGAGAGTGATTTTCCTCAAATATGGTCTCCCATACATTCTGTTGTTTCCAGCAGTTAAAATTACCCCAACAAGTAGCACTTACTGCATTTTAAACTCAAGTCAGTGCTTGTGTTTGGGTAATTTTCATGCAAAACTAATGTCTTTTGCTAGACATGTTAAAATTATGTTCACTGACAATGACCACATTTTTCATATGATATGTCTGCAGAAGAAGTCACAACCAAGACAACCCCAAAGAGAAGCACTTATGGGTACCAAGAATCATCAGTGTCTCCATTTGAGGTGATCTGGATTTGATTCCAATGACATTTGTCTCAAGTTGCAGCCTTTTGTAGCATTAGTGACGTGCAACCGCCCCAACAAGTAGCACTTACTGAATTCAACAGCCAAGTCAATGCTCAGGTTGGGCCAATAACACAGACTTGCAGTGAGGAAGCTTGCTTTCTTCTGGTGTCCTCCGAAGTGTTGATGTTTCTTTCTGATGTCTTCAGCGTTGTGTCCCAGTAGCAGTGGAAGTGGTGTTTGTTGCACAGATTTGTCCCAACTTAAATACTGAATGCCACCATTTGCTCAATTGTCCATCTCCTTTGTTGACAGTGGTGAGTAAACAATCAAACCATTTTTCCTCAAATATGGTCTCCCATACATTCTGTTGTTTCCAGCAGTTAAAATTACCCCAACAAGTAGCACTTACTGCATTTTAAACTCAAGTCAGTGCTTGTGTTTGGGTAATTTTCGTGCAAAACTAATGTCTTTTGCTAGACATGTTAAAATGATGTTCACTGACAATGACCTCATTTTTCATATGATATGTCTGCAGAAGAAGTCACAACCAAGACAACCCCAAAGAGAAGCACTTATGGGTACCAAGAATCATCAGTGTCTCCATTTGAGGTGATCTGGATTTGATTCCAGTGGCATGTTTCTTCAGTTGTAGTTGCTAACATCTCTCATACAATCACCACAACAAGAAGCACTTCTTAAATTGAACAGTCAAGTAAATTTTGTGAATGGAATCCAGAGTTTCAGAGGTCACCAAAACTACCCCAACAAGTAGCACTTACTGCATTCACAAGTCAAGTGAGGGCTTGTGTTGGGATAATGTTGGTGACAAATTCATGTCTTCAGGTAGATAATGTCAACTGAAGTCACTCCATTTTTCAAATGATAAGCCAGTTCAAGAAGCACAACTAAGACAACCCCAATGAGAAGCACTTATGAGCACAAAAATCATCAGTGTTTCTGTTTGAGGTGATCTGAATGTGATTCCAATGACATTTGTCACGAGTTGCAGCCTTTTGTAGCATTAGTGACATGCAACCGCCCCAACAAGTAGCACTTACTGAATTCAACAGCCAAGTCAATGCTCAGGTTGGGCCAATAACACAGACTTGCAGTGAGGAAGCTTGCTTTCTTCTGGTGTCCTCCGCAGTGTTGATGTTCTTTCTGATATCTTCAGCGCTGTGTCCCAGTAGCAGTGGAAGTGGTGTTTGTTGCACAGATTTGTCCCAACTTAAATACTGAATGCCACCATTTGCACAATTCTCCGCCTCCTTTTTGGACAGTGGTGAGTAAACAATCAAACCATTTTTACTTGATGATCAGACGACCATCGTCTCATATACATGCATGCCATTAGCAGCCGATGAGTGGCCAAGTAGACTTGAATAAGTTTCAGTCTGATCAGATTCACAGGCAAATTAAGCACTGTCATAGACAGTCAGGGAGTTACAAAAGTTCATTTGTATCTGCTGCTAAAATTTGACTCTGATTTTTAGAATCTTCAGTCAGCTCTGTGGAGATACTTCCACCAGGGAACTCGTCACAACCGAGACAGTCCCGCAGAGAAGCAATTTTGAACTCAACGTGTACCAGTGGTATTATCTGACATTATCTGAGAGTGATTTTCCTCAAATATGGTCTCCCATACATTCTGTTGTTTCCAGCAGTTAAAATTACCCCAACAAGTAGCACTTACTGCATTTTAAACTCAAGTCAGTGCTTGTGTTTGGGTAATTTTCATGCAAAACTAATGTCTTTTGCTAGACATGTTAAAATGATGTTCACTGACAATGACCACATTTTTCATATGATATGTCTGCAGAAGAAGTCACAACCAAGACAACCCCAAAGAGAAGCACTTATGGGTACCAAGAATCATCAGTGTCTCCTTTTGAGGTGATCTGGATTTGATTCCAATGGCATGTTTCTTCAGTTGTAGTTGCTAACATCTCTCATACAATCACCACAACAAGAAGCACTTCTTAAATTGAACAGTCAGGTAAATTTTCAAGAAGAAAAGTTGCAGCCTTTTGTAGCATTAGTGACATGCAACCGCCCCAACAAGTAGCACTTACTGAATTCAACAGCCAAGTCAATGCTCAGGTTGGGCCAATAACACAGACTTGCAGTGAGGAAGCTTGCTTTCTTCTGGTGTCCTCCGCAGTGTTGATGTTCTTTCTGATATCTACAGCGCTGTGTCCCAGTAGCAGTGGAAGTGGTGTTTGTTGCACAGATTTGTCCCAACTTAAATACTGAATGCCACCATTTGCACAATTCTCCGCCTCCTTTTTGGACAGTGGTGAGTAAACAATCAAACCATTTGTACTTGATGATCAGACGACCATCGTCTCATATACATGCATGCCATTAGCAGCCGATGAGTGGCCAAGTAGACTTGAATAAGTTTCAGTCTGATCAGATTCACAGGCAAATTAAGCACTGTCATAGACAGTCAGGGAGTTACAAAAGTTCATTTGTATCTGCTGCTAAAATTTGACTCTGATTTTTAGAATCTTCAATCAGCTGTGTGGAGATACTTCCACCAGGGAACTCGTCACAACCGAGACAGTCCCGCAGAGAAGCAATTGTGAACTCAACATGTACCAGTGGTATTATCTGACATGATCTGAGAGTGATTTTCCTCAAATATGGTCTCCCATACATTCTGTTGTTTCCAGCAGTTAAAATTACCCCAACAAGTAGCACTTACTGCATTTTAAACTCAAGTCAGTGCTTGTGTTTGGGTAATTTTCATGCAAAACTAATGTCTTTTGCTATACATGTTAAAATGATGTTCACTGACAATGACCTCATTTTTCATATGATATGTCTGCAGAAGAAGTCACAACCAAGACAACCCCAAAGAGAAGCACTTATGGGGACCAAGAATCATCAGTGTCTCCATTTGAGGTGATCTGGATTTGATTCCAGTGGCATGTTTCTTCAGTTGTAGTTGCTAACATCTCTCATACAATCACCACAACAAGAAGCACTTCTTAAATTGAACAGTCAAGTAAATTTTGTGAATGGAATCCAGAGTTTCAGAGGTCACCAAAACTACCCCAACAAGTAGCACTTACTGCATTCACAAGTCAAGTTAGGGCTTGTGTTGGGATAATGTTGGTGACAAATTCATGTCTTCAGGTAGATAATGTCAACTGAAGTCACTCCATTTTTCAAATGATAAGCCAGTTGAAGAAGCACAACTAAGACAACCCCAATGAGAAGCACTTATGAGCACAAAAATCATCAGTGTTTCTGTTTGAGGTGATCTGAATGTGATTGCAATGACATTTGTCTCGAGTTGCAGCCTTTTGTAGCATTAGTGACATGCAACCGCCCCAACAAGTAGCACTTACTGAATTCAACAGCCAAGTCAATGCTCAGGTTGGGCCAATAACACAGACTTGCAGTGAGGAAGCTTGCTTTCTTCTGGTGTCCTCCGCAGTGTTGATGTTCTTTCTGATATCTTCAGCGCTGTGTCCCAGTAGCAGTGGAAGTGGTGTTTGTTGCACAGATTTGTCCCAACTTAAATACTGAATGCCACCATTTGCACAATTCTCCGCCTCCTTTTTGGACAGTGGTGAGTAAACAATCAAACCATTTTTACTTGATGATCAGACGACCATCGTCTCATATACATGCATGCCATTAGCAGCCGATGAGTGGCCAAGTAGACTTGAATAAGTTTCAGTCTGATCAGATTCACAGGCAAATTAAGCACTGTCATAGACAGTCAGGGAGTTACAAAAGTTCATTTGTATCTGCTGCTAAAATTTGACTCTGATTTTTAGAATCTTCAGTCAGCTCTGTGGAGATACTTCCACCAGGGAACTCGTCACAACCGAGACAGTCCCGCAGAGAAGCAATTTTGAACTCAACGTGTACCAGTGGTATTATCTGACATTATCTGAGAGTGATTTTCCTCAAATATGGTCTCCCATACATTCTGTTGTTTCCAGCAGTTAAAATTACCCCAACAAGTAGCACTTACTGCATTTTAAACTCAAGTCAGTGCTTGTGTTTGGGTAATTTTCATGCAAAACTAATGTCTTTTGCTAGACATGTTAAAATGATGTTCACTGACAATGACCTCATTTTTCATATGATATGTCTGCAGAAGAAGTCACAACCAAGACAACCCCAAAGAGAAGCACTTATGGGTACCAAGAATCATCAGTGTCTCCATTTGAGGTGATCTGGATTTGATTCCAATGGCATGTTTCTTCAGTTGTAGTTGCTAACATCTCTCATACAATCACCACAACAAGAAGCACTTCTTAAATTGAACAGTCAAGTAAATTTTCAAGAAGAAAAGTTGCAGCCTTTTGTAGCATTAGTGACATGCAACCGCCCCAACAAGTAGCACTTACTGAATTCAACAGCCAAGTCAATGCTCAGGTTGGGCCAATAACACAGACTTGCAGTGAGGAAGCTTGCTTTCTTCTGGTGTCCTCCGCAGTGTTGATGTTCTTTCTGATATCTTCAGCGCTGTGTCCCAGTAGCAGTGGAAGTGGTGTTTGTTGCACAGATTTGTCCCAACTTAAATACTGAATGCCACCATTTGCACAATTCTCCGCCTCCTTTTTGGACAGTGGTGAGTAAACAATCAAACCATTTGTACTTGATGATCAGACGACCATCGTCTCATATACATGCATGCCATTAGCAGCCGATGAGTGGCCAAGTAGACTTGAATAAGTTTCAATCTGATCAGATTCACAGGCAAATTAAGCACTGTCATAGACAGTCAGGGAGTTACAAAAGTTCATTTGTATCTGCTGCTAAAATTTGACTCTGATTTTTAGAATCTTCAATCAGCTCTGTGGAGATACTTCCACCAGGGAACTCGTCACAACCGAGACAGTCCCGCAGAGAAGCAATTGTGAACTCGACGTGTACCAGTGGTATTATCTGACATGATCTGAGAGTGATTTTCCTCAAATATGGTCTCCCATACATTCTGTTGTTTCCAGCAGTTAAAATTACCCCAACAAGTAGCACTTACTGCATTTTAAACTCAAGTCAGTGCTTGTGTTTGGGTAATTTTCGTGCAAAACTAATGTCTTTTGCTAGACATGTTAAAATGATGTTCACTGACAATGACCTCATTTTTCATATGATATGTCTGCAGAAGAAGTCACAACCAAGACAACCCCAAAGAGAAGCACTTATGGGTACCAAGAATCATCAGTGTCTCCATTTGAGGTGATCTGGATTTGATTCCAATGACATTTGTCTCAAGTTGCAGCCTTTTGTAGCATTAGTGACGTGCAACCGCCCCAACAAGTAGCACTTACTGAATTCAACAGCCAAGTCAATGCTCAGGTTGGGCCAATAACACAGACTTGCAGTGAGGAAGCTTGCTTTCTTCTGGTGTCCTCCGAAGTGTTGATGTTTCTTTCTGATGTCTTCAGCGTTGTGTCCCAGTAGCAGTGGAAGTGGTGTTTGTTGCACAGATTTGTCCCAACTTAAATACTGAATGCCACCATTTGCTCAATTGTCCATCTCCTTTGTTGACAGTGGTGAGTAAACAATCAAACCATTTTTCCTCAAATATGGTCTCCCATACATTCTGTTGTTTCCAGCAGTTAAAATTACCCCAACAAATAGCACTTACTGCATTTTAAACTCAAGTCAGTGCTTGTGTTTGGGTAATTTTCGTGCAAAACTAATGTCTTTTGCTAGACATGTTAAAATGATGTTCACTGACAATGACCTCATTTTTCATATGATATGTCTGCAGAAGAAGTCACAACCAAGACAACCCCAAAGAGAAGCACTTATGTGTACCAAGAATCATCAGTGTCTCCATTTGAGGTGATCTGGATTTGATTCCAGTGGCATGTTTCTTCAGTTGTAGTTGCTAACATCTCTCATACAATCACCACAACAAGAAGCACTTCTTAAATTGAACAGTCAAGTAAATTTTGTGAATGGAATCCAGAGTTTCAGAGGTCACCAAAACTACCCCAACAAGTAGCACTTACTGCATTCACAAGTCAAGTTAGGGCTTGTGTTGGGATAATGTTGGTGACAAATTCATGTCTTCAGGTAGATAATGTCAACTGAAGTCTTTGGTGGGGAAATCATATGTAAATGTGGATATCACAAGGTAAGGGAAATGAAGGTTGCCATAAACCATTGTTAATTAGCTTTTTTGTAGGCAATTTTAAAATATCTAGACAGGAAAATGCCAATTAATTGTGCTTGAATTGTTTCAATTGTTAACCAAGAAATTATGTTCCAACTTTGTGGAAAAGGCAAACTCAGAGATGCAGACAGAGGCACAGAGCAGCTCCAGTACTGGGAGGCAGCCGATGGACCCCGCCACACAGAGCAGCTCCAGTACTGGGAGGCAGCCGCAGCCGACAGACCCCGCCACACAGAGCAGCTCCAGTACTGGGAGGCAGCCGCAGCCGACAGACCCCGCCACACAGAGCAGCTCCAGTACTGGGAGGCAAACGGCTCAGAGCATTTCTAAAAATCAGATAAAGTGTGCTCTATGTACCGAAGCCATTGATGTGGAAGAATTCTCAGAACATTTGTCAGACTTCCATGCAGAGCAGTCTTGTGACCAGTGTGGGAAAAAAGTCATGGGTGTCGTTGGGCTTCTCAACCATATTCAGGAAGGCCATCAACCACAACAGAAACTAACACCACCACAACAACAGTTTCCTCCTCTTCCGTCACAACAACAACAGCTTCCTCCTCCTCCATCATCACAACAACAACAGCTTCCTCCTCCTCCATCATCACAACAACGACAGCTTCCTCCTCCTCCTCCATTACAACAACGACAGCTTCCTCCTCCTCCTCCATTACAACAACAACAGCTTCCTCCTCTACCATCACCACCACACCAGCTTTCTCCTCCTCCACCATTACAAAAACCACCACCACCTTGCCCTCCCACCACACATCCATATCCTGTCCACCTGAGGCCACCAGAGGTGAATTGGGTCAGTTTCCTCCCCAAACAATTTTATCGAGTTATTAAGCCAGCTGACCGTGAGTGGATTGCCCAGTGTTTGTATGAGCCCACTGAACAGCTTAAGCAACAGTTGTCCCAAAACTGGTTTTATCCCCCTAGTCCACCAAAACCAAGAGCTGCACCTCCAGATCCCACAGCCTACTTTAGGCAGCGAATGTTTTTGTGGGCGCCAATGCGCATGTGGGGTATTTTGCTTAAGTGCCATCAGTGCAACCATAAGATGCACCACTGTGGCATTTACACCAAGGTCCGAGAAGTCATTGATCTGGACTCCAGGTACTACTTGGTAGGCGGGGACTATCCTCGGTGCAGCACGTGCACGGTCCCTGTCTGCCCTTGGAGTACGGAGATATTAAAGCAGTTAGACCCTGCCCACAGAAACCAGTTCCCTGCTGTCCTCACTACACAGTTGGCACTAGACAGAAGGTGTGTCACCTTGCTAAATCACGAACTGTAGGTAATAGTTCAAGTTACCTGCAGCAAGCAATGGAGGAACTCTACAGTGAGGCGTGGGCAAGGCGCGTCATCGAGTACATGTCAGACTGTGAGCTGCACAAAAAGAGAAGTACTCTATCACAACCTGAAGAAACTGTGTATGATCAGCCACCACCCTTTTCCCCGCTACCTCTTGCACAGTGGTTCGAGACAGTGCATGCAAATGAGATCCTCCGTCAGCTGGATGAGATGAAGGCTGTAATCACATCCACTTATGGCAGGATCCTAAAGCTGGACTCCACAAAAAAGGTATAAACTTTTGTAAACCTGTAATAAATCTTTGTTTTCATTGATGTTTTATTGATTATACTTAATTGTGTTACATGGATGACAAATGTCAGAAATGAATTAGGCCAGGTGCTGAACTGCGTTCTAACCACTGGGGAGGGACCGGGGTTAGATGGCCTGTGCCAAGGCATTGTGAAATGATGCAGGGATGCTGGGGAGCCAGGGCCAGAAGTGATCTATGTGGATCGCGATTGCTGCAGTGAGACAGGTATGACCATCCTTATGTTAGTGTAACAGTGTAGTTTGATATAGCGCCTGAAGCAAGATCAGAGAGACGGAAGTGCGTTTTGGTAAAAACTGTTTCTTTATTTACGAAAAGCAAAAAAGGTTGCATTCTTCTTCTCCGGTTTCGACCATGGACCAGTCAAGTCAGGCTCGACATCTTTCACTTCATGAGGAGATTCACCGCTGGACTGACAACAGAACATCATCCTTTGTATGGTGTTTTCTGTTCTAAGTTGTCGAGTTGTATTTTTGAGTGGGACCAGGGCGACATCAACCATCTGAAAGAAGCCAAGAGGACTGAGCTCAGGAAGAAGCATGGTGGTCATACTCCAACTGAAGCTCAAGTTCTTGCCTACATCAGCGCAAGTGAAATGGCCAAGGACTGCAGGAGGAGAACTCGTGGGGTTGAGCAAACCCGTGGCCTGATTCAGGATTTGCTCAATTCCATGTGGGACCTGACAGACACATCAGGTCTCCGCCTGATCAACCCTGAGAGCATGGCACATATGTGGAAAATACAACAGAAGCCTTTGCCATGCATTCAGGATCCTCCAGGGTTTGAGCTCTACACAAAAATGGGCTCAGGCATACAGAAAGGAGACAAGGTCCTGGACAGTTTGAGATGTGGCAGAGGCTCATCTTCTCTGGAAAGTTTTCATCGCCACCAGTGCACCTTTATCCCGGGTAAGTAGACATACACTTGGGCATGATTCGTATCCTTTAGATCTTTTTATTGAATTATCCTCACGACATAATTTAATATTGCACACATAGGTAATTGGGTACCACCACTTAAAGTGTAACTAAATCCCTGAATTTCAAGCTACTCCCTGCTTGAAAATTCATGCAGAAGGAGGAGGTTGCTGGCAGGGTAAAAGAGGCTGGGAGGAGCTGAGGAGAGGGGTGTGATTTTAGTGTTTGATAATGCTTAAATAAATACAAGTAAAATCTCAATAATCTCAAACATTTTGTTTTTTCAAGGATGGAGATGCAATGCTATGCACACTCAGATGTATATGCTTGAGGGTGGATCCAGATGGAACATGAACCGAGCCCATGAAGCTGTGGATGTGAACGGTGCATCACAAACTAAAATCTACGATGTCCGCCTGATGTCAAACATAAATGTCCTCAGCAAAAGAGTTCTTGGTCGTGCACTCTTGCCAGAATTCATTCCCCCTGGGAGACCCACTGGTAAGATACTCACTCCAGGATGCAACATTGTACTTGATGCTACACCTTTAATATAACTCATTTGAAATTAATAAACTTACACTGTACTTTCTCACTTACTACCATGACAATTTTTCTTTCTTTTTCTAACTTTTTTTGTCTTTATAATGACTCTTATGGTAGGTGAGCGTATTGCTGTGGAGTATTTGCTAGCTCAGTCTGACAGAGGAGACCTGCTGGGACCACAACAGCATGGTGAACTTGGCATCATTATGCCAGACCTGCAGGTTGAAGTTCATGAGGATGAGTGTCAAGATGTCACAATCAGTGATCCAGCTGACATTCTCAGTGAGAGCCCACCTGAAGCCCCCCAAGGTGAAGCTGAGTTGGACATTTTACACCCTCGCAGTCCTTTTCTCCATGGTGACTTGCCCAACACGTCATCTTACACATCAGCTCAGGTAATCTTACCATTGCATGATTATCAGTCTTGGAAATTCCATAGGAAAAGTTAATAATTTGCACATACTGTGAATAAGATGTTTCATGAATGGTCTCAATTGGACTTTTTGTGTTGCATGCTTATATGCCAATGAATTTTGTGTAGAGGCAATTTTATATTCCAGGGACATCTCTTCTCATCACTTTCTCTCTCACGAATTCCCAGGATACCAGTTTTAACGTAAGCAGCATCTGTCAAAGTCCAGTTAGTCCAGCCACCGGTGTACTCACTGTGGACCACTCTTCTGGTCAACCCAGCACTTCAGATCAGGTAATCTTACCATTGCACAATCATCAGTCATTGAAATTCTACAGGAAAAATTATTGATTTGCAGATACTATAAATATGGTGCCTTATTAATGCAAATGCTATGATTAAGGGTTTTCATTCTTAAAAGTCTTTTGTATTGCATGCTTATGCCCCAATGCATTTTGTGCAGAGAAATGTTATAATCCAAAGACATCTTTTATATATATATATATATATCTATATATATATATATATATATATATATATATATATATATATATATATATATATATATATATATATTTCATAACTTCTTTCTCTCAAATTCCCAGGAAACCAGTTTTCGTGGTAGTGGCGCCGCCCACAGTTCAGCCAGTGGTGAACTTGCAGAGGACTATTCCTCTAGTGGATCGAGCACATCAGATCAGGTAATCTGACTAATGACTTGCCATTTGGTGGCGCTGCTCCATTTGTGACCAAGGCTTTTATGCAGCTTTAATGTATACTAGTGGGGTGTTGACTGTGTCAAATATTAAATATAGAATCTGTAATTGATTTCCTAGCTAGACCCATTTTCTCCTGTCTGTCTTTGTATGATTATGTAAAAAAAGAGGATCTTGTCATCTCAATTGGACTCACCTGATTAAACAAAGGTTCAATTAAAAAACAACTTGACATTTGTTAATTGTAGAGACACATTAGAGTACCCTACACTGATGTCCTGCAGATATTATAAAAGGAATCAATAACAACAAAATATTTCCCTACAAAGCTTGTGTATCCAGTACCATACAAAATCAGACACCACCAGATGTGTATAGAAAATACAAAATATACAAAGAAAAAAATGGAATAAGCACTCTCTCACTAATTCACTCTGTGTGTGTGCATCTTTATCAATAACCAAGCACAAACAAGCACCAACACAGGTTTTGGGGCTCAGCTTAAAACTGTTTATGAAACAATGTGTCACATCATCAGCCAACACTTACAAGGAGAATTGGGTATATCATCACATTGTATTCATCATTTGTTGTCCTTTTGTTCTTTATTTCTCAGGATAGCTGATGTGACGCAAGAGGTTTTCCTGGATGGGAAGCAGTCGATAAGTTGGCAGAGTATCTCGTAAAGCTCAACCACACAATAACAGCATTATCAACCACAGAGTCAGCTGAGATTGTGAAACTATATTCCAGTCTACACAACATGGACAAGTCTTCCTTTAAGTATACCCTAAAACGCAAGAAGACAACTTTGCCAGGGCCATGGAGAGCATCCAGGAAACGGAATGGCTCTGCGCCAGGTCAACAAGCAGCTGAAAGGTGAACTGTCCTATAGTGGATTACAAATGTATAGTTCACATTTATCATAATTGTAATTAATTCTTGGACAAGATCAAACAAGCATGTTGTTTTTGAATGCTAATGAAGTTGTATTGGGACACTTGTGTTCACACGTATAGGTCCTCCAGTGAATGTCAGGATACGTTGTAGCCAAGGCAGAAAGTTAAAAAAGAGCGCTAGGTTTACTTAAGGAACACTCACACTGAGCCAGGATGTAGGTTAAAATGCCTCTATTAGAGTATATAAAGATTAAAAATCAGTCACTGTGTATTATTGTGATTTCAAGAGCACCTCACATGATACAAGTTGGGCAAGTCTGGCAGCATGTTGACTGCAGAACCTGACGTGGGTCGAGTTTGTGGATTGTGTGCGTGTGTTTAATTGTATACTATTCTTTTACTATAAGAACAATTAATTTTACTCTGATTTCACTACAAGGAAAATTTGAAATCCTGACCTACACTATCAAGTATATTCAGCACATTATTACATTCATTTTGCACAGATGGAAAAATTGGTTTTAAAAAAGTATCATACCTCTCTACAAGAGCCAATATCATGTTTGTATAGTATCATAATGCATATTGTGTTGCTGTTAAAATGCATGATTACATACCTTAGATTATATATATATATACATAAACAAACACAGAGAGAGATAACAGTCTTTTGTAAAATTACAGTTGTACATTGTGTGGGTTTTTTGTTTTTTCTCTCTCTCCCACTTCAGCTGCCCAGAGACCAGATACCAACAGAATTTCAGAGTGTGTCTGCCTTAAGCTTTATAAGGAGTACCAACAAGCAAGAAATAGGCCAAAAGACTGCAAAGGTAAAACCTTGCCCATTTCACAGTCTATTGTGCAGACTTACTGTCACATCAAACAACTGCTTGAGGACAGCCAGCTAATACACACCCAGACAAAGTTGATGCTGGTTACCATCAATAACACCACTGTGTCTTTGGTGAGAGATGTTTTTGAATTCTTACATTCACCTAAACAGTTGGACTTGACAAATATAAATATTATTTTAACAGTTAATTTTAACGAGTGAGGATTTGATTTAGCTACAACCATTGTGCTAGTCTGAAATGGATCTGAAACATTTTGTGTTGATTTTTCTCCAGGTTGCATGAAAGGCAAAAACGAACAGGCCGGGACTCTTTGGTGCAAGGAATACAGCTTCCCCAGAAGGTCTCTGCGGCTAAGGATCCACTGCCAAAAGCAAGAGCGCGCCCTTCTTCACCTGTGGAACATGGACATGTAGTTATGGAGTTTATGGAACCAGAAAATCGGGAGGGCGAGGCAGTGATACGCCAGCGCCACAGTGTCAGAACTGGTTTGACACAGAACTGTCCTGGGTCATATGCTTGGCCTGGTTCCTCTGCCTCATCCTCACACCAGCAAGATCATCTGCCACCAGCCTCCTCTCCTGCCTGGTCCTCAGCGGGGCAGAGACAACCACCAGCCCCATATCCTGGCTGTTCCTCATACGGACAGAGTCCACTACAATCTCCACTACAATCTCCACCATCTGCCTGGTCCTTGTATGGACCGAGTTACCTGCCACCAGCTCCATACCCTAGCTGGTCCTCGCAGCTGCTGCCACCTTATTCTCAACAATGTGACCCTTCAGCCTACTATCATCAGTACAGTGTACCACCATTTCCACTATCAACACCAACAGCAACAGCATTATCATCAGACCAGTCATCAGCACATATGAATCGTCATCGAAAATGTAGGCAGCAAAAGGCAGCGCTTGAAGACCAGGAGCGTGTGGCAAGAGGGGAACCACCAAAAAAGCGGCAATGCAAAGAAAACTATTACTATCAGTGCCGAACCTGTGGTCAGTCCAAAAATAAAAGTACTGGCCATACCCAAATGAAGGGAAAATGGTACTGTCCTGCATCCGGACAGACCATCACAGAATGGAAGGAATATTTTGATAAGCAGTAAAGGTTGTCTTTAAGAGGCAAATTGGTTATCGGTTTGAAGATAATTGTTACTGTGTGTCAGTTTGAGGCACACTGTGTGTGTTCTTGGAGTTCGTTTTTTAAAAGTTTTAAAAAAAATAATGTTTAAAAGTCTTCAATTAAAATATGTTTATGGCTTTTAACAATAATATGACATAACTGTTTGGAACCTGGCCAATCAAAAAAAAAAAACAAGCACTAGCCATAGGACCCAAAAGTGGTACTGTCAGACTACAGAAGGGAAAAAGACTGTTGACAAAAAAGTTGTTTGGAATAATTTCAGGACCTCTGCATATTTACCTGTTGTGTTGCATCTGTTATGACTATCAGCTCAGAAAATTACTTCAGCATGGTTTTGCAAAGATGTGTCATTTTATTTTGCCAAGCCCAAAACAACCTTTGTGAAAATGATGCTGAAATGGTCTGTCATAAACAATAAAGGGTCTGAGCAGCACATGTTTACCTGTCAGTTTGTTACTTTTATGAAGGTAATTAAGTTTTGTGAGGAAAGGATAGAAGTGGGTGGAAAAAAAAAATAACATAATGTATGTATTGATTCCTTTCTTTTCTTTCCTTTGTTTTCCTTCCCCCCCCCCCCCTTCCCCACTTCCTTTCCCTTCTTCCCCCCACCCAAGCAATCCCTTTTGCCCCTTTTTTGTCCAAGTGGTTAAGGCGATGGACTGCTAATCCATTGTGCTCTGCACGCGTGGGTTCGAATCCCATCCTCGTCGCAGCTCGGTGGCTTTAATCTCCCCTCTTTACGTGTTGATAAGCAAACACGCTCTTGCTGACTTTCCGCACTTGTCCCAAACATGCACCTCCTGAATGAAACCTTCGTTAACGGGGCCGTCTGTCTTTCCAATTCGTGTCTCTTTTTCAGGCAAGCACAATGACGGCCCTGTGGCCAAACTTGCTGGATTATGGCAAACGGCCAGTGGCCTTGGCTTCCAGACTTAGACCGTACACTGGGTGGTTTAGGTCACCCGAGACAAGACGCGCCGCAGAGGTTAAATCGCTGGGACGCCCCACCGGTCCTTTACAGCTGACGAAGTCCCACGGATGAGAGGAAGAACCACTGTCAAGGGTCCACGCTCAAGTCGAGGCAAGTTGCCCTCCCACGAAGCTTCTTTGGAAATTTGACAGCCCATAAACTGGAGCGCGCCGTAAGGAAGTTAGCTCACTGGCTTCATTTCTGGTGGTGACAGGAGCCCCCAACGCCACCAACTGACTACACTGACAGTGTGTTGAACACGTCCTTCCAAGGTCTGCCTTGTGCCTGGCTGGTTTTCCCTCCTTATCTCCACCACGGAGGACAGTAAAGCAAAGCCTCGTGGAGAATGCGGGCATCGATCCCGCTACCTCTCGCATGCTAAGCGAGCGCTCTACCATTTGAGCTAATTCCCCTGTGAACAAGGGCGTCCTGCATTGCAAGAAAGGTTGGCTTAGCTGGCTTCAACTTTGTTTGCGCTCATTAGAACTGGCTGGGCGGTCACTTGGAAGCCAAAGGCGCCAAACGACGAGGTGGCCGAGTGGTTAAGGCGATGGACTGCTAATCCATTGTGCTCTGCACGCGTGGGTTCGAATCCCATCCTCGTCGCAGCTCGGTGGCTTTAATCTCCCCTCTTTACGACGTGTTGATAAGCAAACACGCTCTTGCTGACTTTCCGCACTTGTCCCAAACAAGCACCTCCTGAATGAAACCTTCGTTAACGGGGCCGTCTGTCTTTCCAATTCGTGTCTCTTTTTCAGGCAAGCACAATGACGGCCCTGTGGCCAAACTTGCTGGATTATGGCAAGCGGCCAGCGGCCTTGGCTTCCAGACTTAGACCGTACACTGGGTGGTTTAGGTCACCCGAGACAAGGGACTGAATTCACTCCTGGGGCGGACGGTCTGAAGAGAAGCGACCTGGCCTCCACAGCGTCGCCAGCTGAGTTCCACGCTGTTGCTGTGTGGTTGTGGCGATCCTCGTACGGCTTTGTGATGTGCAAAGGAGGCCAAAGGAGGCAGGAACGACAGCCATTCTCGCACGATGGTCTCGTTACCACAGCAAGGGACCGGGCGCTATGAATGGCTTCCATGACGCGCCGCAGAGGTTAAATCGCTGGGACGCCCCACCGGTCCTTTACAGCTGACGAAGTCCCACGGATGAGAGGAAGAACCACTGTCAAGGGTCCACGCTCAAGTCGAGGCAAGTTGCCCTCCCACGAAGCTTCTTTGGAAATTTGACAGCCCATAAACTGGAGCGCGCCGTAAGGAAGTTAGCTCACTGGCTTCATTTCTGGTGGTGACAGGAGCCCCCAACGCCACCAACTGACTACACTGACAGTGTGTTGAACACGTCCTTCCAAGGTCTGCCTTGTGCCTGGCTGGTTTTCCCTCCTTATCTCCACCACGGAGGACAGTAAAGCAAAGCCTCGTGGAGAATGCGGGCATCGATCCCGCTACCTCTCGCATGCTAAGCGAGCGCTCTACCATTTGAGCTAATTCCCCTGTGAACAAGAGCGTCCTGCATTGCAAGAAAGGTTGGCTTAGCTGGCTTCAACTTTGTTTGCGCTCATTAGAACTGGCTGGGCGGTCACTTGGAAGCCAAAGGCGCCAAACGACGAGGTGGCCGAGTGGTTAAGGCGATGGACTGCTAATCCATTGTGCTCTGCACGCGTGGGTTCGAATCCCATCCTCGTCGCAGCTCGGTGGCTTTAATCTCCCCTCTTTAGGTGTTGATAAGCAAACACGCTCTTGCTGACTTTCCGCACTTGTCCCAAACAAGCACCTCCTGAATGAAACCTTCGTTAACGGGGCCGTCTGTCTTTCCAATTCGTGTCTCTTTTTCAGGCAAGCACAATGACGGCCCTGTGGCCAAACTTGCTGGATTATGGCAAACGGCCAGCAGCCTTGGCTTCCAGACTTAGACCGTACACTGGGTGGTTTAGGTCACCCGAGACAAGGGACTGAATTCACTCCTGGGGCGGACGGTCTGAAGAGAAGCGACCTGGCCTCCACAGCGTCGCCAGCTGAGTTCCACGCTGTTGCTGTGTGGTTGTGGCGATCCTCGTACGGCTTTGTGATGTGCAAAGGAGGCCAAAGGAGGCAGGAACGACAGCCATTCTCGCACGATGGTCTCGTTACCACAGCAAGGGACCGGGCGCTATGAATGGCTTCCATGACGCGCCGCAGAGGTTAAATCGCTGGGACGCCCCACCGGTCCTTTACAGCTGACGAAGTCCCACGGATGAGAGGAAGAACCACTGTCAAGGGTCCACACTCAAGTCGAGGCAAGTTGCCCTCCCACGAAGCTTCTTTGGAAATTTGACAGCCCATAAACTGGAGCGCGCTGTAAGGAAGTTAGCTCACTGGCTTCATTTCTGGTGGTGACAGGAGCCCCCAACGCCACCAACTGACTACACTGACAGTGTGTTGAACACGTCCTTCCAAGGTCTGCCTTGTGCCTGGCTGGTTTTCCCTCCTTATCTCCACCACGGAGGACAGTAAAGCAAAGCCTCGTGGAGAATGCGGGCATCGATCCCGCTACCTCTCGCATGCTAAGCGAGCGCTCTACCATTTGAGCTAATTCCCCTGTGAACAAGGGCGTCTTGCATTGCAAGAAAGGTTGGCTTAGCTGGCTTCAACTTTGTTTGCGCTCATTAGAACTGGCTGGGCGGTCACTTGGAAGCCAAAGGCGCCAAACGACGAGGTGGCCGAGTGGTTAAGGCGATGGACTGCTAATCCATTGTGCTCTGCACGCGTGGGTTCGAATCCCATCCTCGTCGCAGCTCGGTGGCTTTAATCTCCCCTCTTTACGTGTTGATAAGCAAACACGCTCTTGCTGACTTTCCGCACTTGTCCCAAACAAGCACCTCCTGAATGAAACCTTCGTTAACGGGGCCGTCTGTCTTTCCAATTCGTGTCTCTTTTTCAGGCAAGCACAATGACGGCCCTGTGGCCAAACTTGCTGGATTATGGCAAGCGGCCAGCGGCCTTGGCTTCCAGACTTAGACCGTACACTGGGTGGTTTAGGTCACCCGAGACAAGGGACTGAATTCACTCCTGGGGCGGACGGTCTGAAGAGAAGCGACCTGGCCTCCACAGCGTCGCCAGCTGAGTTCCACGCTGTTGCTGTGTGGTTGTGGCGATCCTCGTACGGCTTTGTGATGTGCAAAGGAGGCCAAAGGAGGCAGGAACGACAGCCATTCTCGCACGATGGTCTCGTTACCACAGCAAGGGACCGGGCGCTATGAATGGCTTCCATGACGCGCCGCAGAGGTTAAATCGCTGGGACGCCCCACCGGTCCTTTACAGCTGACGAAGTCCCACGGATGAGAGGAAGAACCACTGTCAAGGGTCCACACTCAAGTCGAGGCAAGTTGCCCTCCCACGAAGCTTCTTTGGAAATTTGACAGCCCATAAACTGGAGCGCGCCGTAAGGAAGTTAGCTCACTGGCTTCATTTCTGGTGGTGACAGGAGCCCCCAACGCCACCAACTGACTACACTGACAGTGTGTTGAACACGTCCTTCCAAGGTCTGCCTTGTGCCTGGCTGGTTTTCCCTCCTTATCTCCACCACGGAGGACAGTAAAGCAAAGCCTCGTGGAGAATGCGGGCATCGATCCCGCTACCTCTCGCATGCTAAGCGAGCGCTCTACCATTTGAGCTAATTCCCCTGTGAACAAGGGCGTCTTGCATTGCAAGAAAGGTTGGCTTAGCTGGCTTCAACTTTGTTTGCGCTCATTAGAACTGGCTGGGCGGTCACTTGGAAGCCAAAGGCGCCAAACGACGAGGTGGCCGAGTGGTTAAGGCGATGGACTGCTAATCCATTGTGCTCTGCACGCGTGGGTTCGAATCCCATCCTCGTCGCAGCTCGGTGGCTTTAATCTCCCCTCTTTACGTGTTGATAAGCAAACACGCTCTTGCTGACTTTCCGCACTTGTCCCAAACAAGCACCTCCTGAATGAAACCTTCGTTAACGGGGCCGTCTGTCTTTCCAATTCGTGTCTCTTTTTCAGGCAAGCACAATGACGGCCCTGTGGCCAAACTTGCTGGATTATGGCAAGCGGCCAGCGGCCTTGGCTTCCAGACTTAGACCGTACACTGGGTGGTTTAGGTCACCCGAGACAAGGGACTGAATTCACTCCTGGGGCGGACGGTCTGAAGAGAAGCGACCTGGCCTCCACAGCGTCGCCAGCTGAGTTCCACGCTGTTGCTGTGTGGTTGTGGCGATCCTCGTACGGCTTTGTGATGTGCAAAGGAGGCCAAAGGAGGCAGGAACGACAGCCATTCTCGCACGATGGTCTCGTTACCACAGCAAGGGACCGGGCGCTATGAATGGCTTCCATGACGCGCCGCAGAGGTTAAATCGCTGGGACGCCCCACCGGTCCTTTACAGCTGACGAAGTCCCACGGATGAGAGGAAGAACCACTGTCAAGGGTCCACACTCAAGTCGAGGCAAGTTGCCCTCCCACGAAGCTTCTTTGGAAATTTGACAGCCCATAAACTGGAGCGCGCCGTAAGGAAGTTAGCTCACTGGCTTCATTTCTGGTGGTGACAGGAGCCCCCAACGCCACCAACTGACTACACTGACAGTGTGTTGAACACGTCCTTCCAAGGTCTGCCTTGTGCCTGGCTGGTTTTCCCTCCTTATCTCCACCACGGAGGACAGTAAAGCAAAGCCTCGTGGAGAATGCGGGCATCGATCCCGCTACCTCTCGCATGCTAAGCGAGCGCTCTACCATTTGAGCTAATTCCCCTGTGAACAAGGGCGTCTTGCATTGCAAGAAAGGTTGGCTTAGCTGGCTTCAACTTTGTTTGCGCTCATTAGAACTGGCTGGGCGGTCACTTGGAAGCCAAAGGCGCCAAACGACGAGGTGGCCGAGTGGTTAAGGCGATGGACTGCTAATCCATTGTGCTCTGCACGCGTGGGTTCGAATCCCATCCTCGTCGCAGCTCGGTGGCTTTAATCTCCCCTCTTTACGTGTTGATAAGCAAACACGCTCTTGCTGACTTTCCGCACTTGTCCCAAACAAGCACCTCCTGAATGAAACCTTCGTTAACGGGGCCGTCTGTCTTTCCAATTCGTGTCTCTTTTTCAGGCAAGCACAATGACGGCCCTGTGGCCAAACTTGCTGGATTATGGCAAGCGGCCAGCGGCCTTGGCTTCCAGACTTAGACCGTACACTGGGTGGTTTAGGTCACCCGAGACAAGGGACTGAATTCACTCCTGGGGCGGACGGTCTGAAGAGAAGCGACCTGGCCTCCACAGCGTCGCCAGCTGAGTTCCACGCTGTTGCTGTGTGGTTGTGGCGATCCTCGTACGGCTTTGTGATGTGCAAAGGAGGCCAAAGGAGGCAGGAACGACAGCCATTCTCGCACGATGGTCTCGTTACCACAGCAAGGGACCGGGCGCTATGAATGGCTTCCATGACGCGCCGCAGAGGTTAGATCGCTGGGACGCCCCACCGGTCCTTTACAGCTGACGAAGTCCCACGGATGAGAGGAAGAACCACTGTCAAGGGTCCACGCTCAAGTCGAGGCAAGTTGCCCTCCCACGAAGCTTCTTTGGAAATTTGACAGCCCATAAACTGGAGCGCGCCGTAAGGAAGTTAGCTCACTGGCTTCATTTCTGGTGGTGACAGGAGCCCCCAACGCCACCAACTGACTACACTGACAGTGTGTTGAACACGTCCTTCCAAGGTCTGCCTTGTGCCTGGCTGGTTTTCCCTCCTTATCTCCACCACGGAGGACAGTAAAGCAAAGCCTCGTGGAGAATGCGGGCATCGATCCCGCTACCTCTCGCATGCTAAGCGAGCGCTCTACCATTTGAGCTAATTCCCCTGTGAACAAGGGCGTCCTGCATTGCAAGAAAGGTTGGCTTAGCTGGCTTCAACTTTGTTTGCGCTCATTAGAACTGGCTGGGCGGTCACTTGGAAGCCAAAGGCGCCAAACGACGAGGTGGCCGAGTGGTTAAGGCGATGGACTGCTAATCCATTGTGCTCTGCACGCGTGGGTTCGAATCCCATCCTCGTCGCAGCTCGGTGGCTTTAATCTCCCCTCTTTACGTGTTGATAAGCAAACACGCTCTTGCTGACTTTCCGCACTTGTCCCAAACAAGCACCTCCTGAATGAAACCTTCGTTAACGGGGCCGTCTGTCTTTCCAATTCGTGTCTCTTTTTCAGGCAAGCACAATGACGGCCCTGTGGCCAAACTTGCTGGATTATGGCAAGCGGCCAGCGGCCTTGGCTTCCAGACTTAGACCGTACACTGGGTGGTTTAGGTCACCCGAGACAAGGGACTGAATTCACTCCTGGGGCGGACGGTCTGAAGAGAAGCGACCTGGCCTCCACAGCGTCGCCAGCTGAGTTCCACGCTGTTGCTGTGTGGTTGTGGCGATCCTCGTACGGCTTTGTGATGTGCAAAGGAGGCCAAAGGAGGCAGGAACGACAGCCATTCTCGCACGATGGTCTCGTTACCACAGCAAGGGACCGGGCGCTATGAATGGCTTCCATGACGCGCCGCAGAGGTTAAATCGCTGGGACGCCCCACCGGTCCTTTACAGCTGACGAAGTCCCACGGATGAGAGGAAGAACCACTGTCAAGGGTCCACGCTCAAGTCGAGGCAAGTTGCCCTCCCACGAAGCTTCTTTGGAAATTTGACAGCCCATAAACTGGAGCGCGCCGTAAGGAAGTTAGCTCACTGGCTTCATTTCTGGTGGTGACAGGAGCCCCCAACGCCACCAACTGACTACACTGACAGTGTGTTGAACACGTCCTTCCAAGGTCTGCCTTGTGCCTGGCTGGTTTTCCCTCCTTATCTCCACCACGGAGGACAGTAAAGCAAAGCCTCGTGGAGAATGCGGGCATCGATCCCGCTACCTCTCGCATGCTAAGCGAGCGCTCTACCATTTGAGCTAATTCCCCTGTGAACAAGAGCGTCCTGCATTGCAAGAAAGGTTGGCTTAGCTGGCTTCAACTTTGTTTGCGCTCATTAGAACTGGCTGGGCGGTCACTTGGAAGCCAAAGGCGCCAAACGACGAGGTGGCCGAGTGGTTAAGGCGATGGACTGCTAATCCATTGTGCTCTGCACGCGTGGGTTCGAATCCCATCCTCGTCGCAGCTCGGTGGCTTTAATCTCCCCTCTTTAGGTGTTGATAAGCAAACACGCTCTTGCTGACTTTCCGCACTTGTCCCAAACAAGCACCTCCTGAATGAAACCTTCGTTAACGGGGCCGTCTGTCTTTCCAATTCGTGTCTCTTTTTCAGGCAAGCACAATGACGGCCCTGTGGCCAAACTTGCTGGATTATGGCAAACGGCCAGCAGCCTTGGCTTCCAGACTTAGACCGTACACTGGGTGGTTTAGGTCACCCGAGACAAGGGACTGAATTCACTCCTGGGGCGGACGGTCTGAAGAGAAGCGACCTGGCCTCCACAGCGTCGCCAGCTGAGTTCCACGCTGTTGCTGTGTGGTTGTGGCGATCCTCGTACGGCTTTGTGATGTGCAAAGGAGGCCAAAGGAGGCAGGAACGACAGCCATTCTCGCACGATGGTCTCGTTACCACAGCAAGGGACCGGGCGCTATGAATGGCTTCCATGACGCGCCGCAGAGGTTAAATCGCTGGGACGCCCCACCGGTCCTTTACAGCTGACGAAGTCCCACGGATGAGAGGAAGAACCACTGTCAAGGGTCCACGCTCAAGTCGAGGCAAGTTGCCCTCCCACGAAGCTTCTTTGGAAATTTGACAGCCCATAAACTGGAGCGCGCCGTAAGGAAGTTAGCTCACTGGCTTCATTTCTGGTGGTGACAGGAGCCCCCAACGCCACCAACTGACTACACTGACAGTGTGTTGAACACGTCCTTCCAAGGTCTGCCTTGTGCCTGGCTGGTTTTCCCTCCTTATCTCCACCACGGAGGACAGTAAAGCAAAGCCTCGTGGAGAATGCGGGCATCGATCCCGCTACCTCTCGCATGCTAAGCGAGCGCTCTACCATTTGAGCTAATTCCCCTGTGAACAAGGGCGTCTTGCATTGCAAGAAAGGTTGGCTTAGCTGGCTTCAACTTTGTTTGCGCTCATTAGAACTGGCTGGGCGGTCACTTGGAAGCCAAAGGCGCCAAACGACGAGGTGGCCGAGTGGTTAAGGCGATGGACTGCTAATCCATTGTGCTCTGCACGCGTGGGTTCGAATCCCATCCTCGTCGCAGCTCGGTGGCTTTAATCTCCCCTCTTTACGTGTTGATAAGCAAACACGCTCTTGCTGACTTTCCGCACTTGTCCCAAACAAGCACCTCCTGAATGAAACCTTCGTTAACGGGGCCGTCTGTCTTTCCAATTCGTGTCTCTTTTTCAGGCAAGCACAATGACGGCCCTGTGGCCAAACTTGCTGGATTATGGCAAGCGGCCAGCGGCCTTGGCTTCCAGACTTAGACCGTACACTGGGTGGTTTAGGTCACCCGAGACAAGGGACTGAATTCACTCCTGGGGCGGACGGTCTGAAGAGAAGCGACCTGGCCTCCACAGCGTCGCCAGCTGAGTTCCACGCTGTTGCTGTGTGGTTGTGGCGATCCTCGTACGGCTTTGTGATGTGCAAAGGAGGCCAAAGGAGGCAGGAACGACAGCCATTCTCGCACGATGGTCTCGTTACCACAGCAAGGGACCGGGCGCTATGAATGGCTTCCATGACGCGCCGCAGAGGTTAAATCGCTGGGACGCCCCACCGGTCCTTTACAGCTGACGAAGTCCCACGGATGAGAGGAAGAACCACTGTCAAGGGTCCACGCTCAAGTCGAGGCAAGTTGCCCTCCCACGAAGCTTCTTTGGAAATTTGACAGCCCATAAACTGGAGCGCGCCGTAAGGAAGTTAGCTCACTGGCTTCATTTCTGGTGGTGACAGGAGCCCCCAACGCCACCAACTGACTACACTGACAGTGTGTTGAACACGTCCTTCCAAGGTCTGCCTTGTGCCTGGCTGGTTTTCCCTCCTTATCTCCACCACGGAGGACAGTAAAGCAAAGCCTCGTGGAGAATGCGGGCATCGATCCCGCTACCTCTCGCATGCTAAGCGAGCGCTCTACCATTTGAGCTAATTCCCCTGTGAACAAGAGCGTCCTGCATTGCAAGAAAGGTTGGCTTAGCTGGCTTCAACTTTGTTTGCGCTCATTAGAACTGGCTGGGCGGTCACTTGGAAGCCAAAGGCGCCAAACGACGAGGTGGCCGAGTGGTTAAGGCGATGGACTGCTAATCCATTGTGCTCTGCACGCGTGGGTTCGAATCCCATCCTCGTCGCAGCTCGGTGGCTTTAATCTCCCCTCTTTAGGTGTTGATAAGCAAACACGCTCTTGCTGACTTTCCGCACTTGTCCCAAACAAGCACCTCCTGAATGAAACCTTCGTTAACGGGGCCGTCTGTCTTTCCAATTCGTGTCTCTTTTTCAGGCAAGCACAATGACGGCCCTGTGGCCAAACTTGCTGGATTATGGCAAACGGCCAGCAGCCTTGGCTTCCAGACTTAGACCGTACACTGGGTGGTTTAGGTCACCCGAGACAAGGGACTGAATTCACTCCTGGGGCGGACGGTCTGAAGAGAAGCGACCTGGCCTCCACAGCGTCGCCAGCTGAGTTCCACGCTGTTGCTGTGTGGTTGTGGCGATCCTCGTACGGCTTTGTGATGTGCAAAGGAGGCCAAAGGAGGCAGGAACGACAGCCATTCTCGCACGATGGTCTCGTTACCACAGCAAGGGACCGGGCGCTATGAATGGCTTCCATGACGCGCCGCAGAGGTTAAATCGCTGGGACGCCCCACCGGTCCTTTACAGCTGACGAAGTCCCACGGATGAGAGGAAGAACCACTGTCAAGGGTCCACACTCAAGTCGAGGCAAGTTGCCCTCCCACGAAGCTTCTTTGGAAATTTGACAGCCCATAAACTGGAGCGCGCTGTAAGGAAGTTAGCTCACTGGCTTCATTTCTGGTGGTGACAGGAGCCCCCAACGCCACCAACTGACTACACTGACAGTGTGTTGAACACGTCCTTCCAAGGTCTGCCTTGTGCCTGGCTGGTTTTCCCTCCTTATCTCCACCACGGAGGACAGTAAAGCAAAGCCTCGTGGAGAATGCGGGCATCGATCCCGCTACCTCTCGCATGCTAAGCGAGCGCTCTACCATTTGAGCTAATTCCCCTGTGAACAAGGGCGTCTTGCATTGCAAGAAAGGTTGGCTTAGCTGGCTTCAACTTTGTTTGCGCTCATTAGAACTGGCTGGGCGGTCACTTGGAAGCCAAAGGCGCCAAACGACGAGGTGGCCGAGTGGTTAAGGCGATGGACTGCTAATCCATTGTGCTCTGCACGCGTGGGTTCGAATCCCATCCTCGTCGCAGCTCGGTGGCTTTAATCTCCCCTCTTTACGTGTTGATAAGCAAACACGCTCTTGCTGACTTTCCGCACTTGTCCCAAACAAGCACCTCCTGAATGAAACCTTCGTTAACGGGGCCGTCTGTCTTTCCAATTCGTGTCTCTTTTTCAGGCAAGCACAATGACGGCCCTGTGGCCAAACTTGCTGGATTATGGCAAGCGGCCAGCGGCCTTGGCTTCCAGACTTAGACCGTACACTGGGTGGTTTAGGTCACCCGAGACAAGGGACTGAATTCACTCCTGGGGCGGACGGTCTGAAGAGAAGCGACCTGGCCTCCACAGCGTCGCCAGCTGAGTTCCACGCTGTTGCTGTGTGGTTGTGGCGATCCTCGTACGGCTTTGTGATGTGCAAAGGAGGCCAAAGGAGGCAGGAACGACAGCCATTCTCGCACGATGGTCTCGTTACCACAGCAAGGGACCGGGCGCTATGAATGGCTTCCATGACGCGCCGCAGAGGTTAAATCGCTGGGACGCCCCACCGGTCCTTTACAGCTGACGAAGTCCCACGGATGAGAGGAAGAACCACTGTCAAGGGTCCACGCTCAAGTCGAGGCAAGTTGCCCTCCCACGAAGCTTCTTTGGAAATTTGACAGCCCATAAACTGGAGCGCGCCGTAAGGAAGTTAGCTCACTGGCTTCATTTCTGGTGGTGACAGGAGCCCCCAACGCCACCAACTGACTACACTGACAGTGTGTTGAACACGTCCTTCCAAGGTCTGCCTTGTGCCTGGCTGGTTTTCCCTCCTTATCTCCACCACGGAGGACAGTAAAGCAAAGCCTCGTGGAGAATGCGGGCATCGATCCCGCTACCTCTCGCATGCTAAGCGAGCGCTCTACCATTTGAGCTAATTCCCCTGTGAACAAGAGCGTCCTGCATTGCAAGAAAGGTTGGCTTAGCTGGCTTCAACTTTGTTTGCGCTCATTAGAACTGGCTGGGCGGTCACTTGGAAGCCAAAGGCGCCAAACGACGAGGTGGCCGAGTGGTTAAGGCGATGGACTGCTAATCCATTGTGCTCTGCACGCGTGGGTTCGAATCCCATCCTCGTCGCAGCTCGGTGGCTTTAATCTCCCCTCTTTAGGTGTTGATAAGCAAACACGCTCTTGCTGACTTTCCGCACTTGTCCCAAACAAGCACCTCCTGAATGAAACCTTCGTTAACGGGGCCGTCTGTCTTTCCAATTCGTGTCTCTTTTTCAGGCAAGCACAATGACGGCCCTGTGGCCAAACTTGCTGGATTATGGCAAACGGCCAGCAGCCTTGGCTTCCAGACTTAGACCGTACACTGGGTGGTTTAGGTCACCCGAGACAAGGGACTGAATTCACTCCTGGGGCGGACGGTCTGAAGAGAAGCGACCTGGCCTCCACAGCGTCGCCAGCTGAGTTCCACGCTGTTGCTGTGTGGTTGTGGCGATCCTCGTACGGCTTTGTGATGTGCAAAGGAGGCCAAAGGAGGCAGGAACGACAGCCATTCTCGCACGATGGTCTCGTTACCACAGCAAGGGACCGGGCGCTATGAATGGCTTCCATGACGCGCCGCAGAGGTTAAATCGCTGGGACGCCCCACCGGTCCTTTACAGCTGACGAAGTCCCACGGATGAGAGGAAGAACCACTGTCAAGGGTCCACACTCAAGTCGAGGCAAGTTGCCCTCCCACGAAGCTTCTTTGGAAATTTGACAGCCCATAAACTGGAGCGCGCTGTAAGGAAGTTAGCTCACTGGCTTCATTTCTGGTGGTGACAGGAGCCCCCAACGCCACCAACTGACTACACTGACAGTGTGTTGAACACGTCCTTCCAAGGTCTGCCTTGTGCCTGGCTGGTTTTCCCTCCTTATCTCCACCACGGAGGACAGTAAAGCAAAGCCTCGTGGAGAATGCGGGCATCGATCCCGCTACCTCTCGCATGCTAAGCGAGCGCTCTACCATTTGAGCTAATTCCCCTGTGAACAAGGGCGTCTTGCATTGCAAGAAAGGTTGGCTTAGCTGGCTTCAACTTTGTTTGCGCTCATTAGAACTGGCTGGGCGGTCACTTGGAAGCCAAAGGCGCCAAACGACGAGGTGGCCGAGTGGTTAAGGCGATGGACTGCTAATCCATTGTGCTCTGCACGCGTGGGTTCGAATCCCATCCTCGTCGCAGCTCGGTGGCTTTAATCTCCCCTCTTTACGTGTTGATAAGCAAACACGCTCTTGCTGACTTTCCGCACTTGTCCCAAACAAGCACCTCCTGAATGAAACCTTCGTTAACGGGGCCGTCTGTCTTTCCAATTCGTGTCTCTTTTTCAGGCAAGCACAATGACGGCCCTGTGGCCAAACTTGCTGGATTATGGCAAGCGGCCAGCGGCCTTGGCTTCCAGACTTAGACCGTACACTGGGTGGTTTAGGTCACCCGAGACAAGGGACTGAATTCACTCCTGGGGCGGACGGTCTGAAGAGAAGCGACCTGGCCTCCACAGCGTCGCCAGCTGAGTTCCACGCTGTTGCTGTGTGGTTGTGGCGATCCTCGTACGGCTTTGTGATGTGCAAAGGAGGCCAAAGGAGGCAGGAACGACAGCCATTCTCGCACGATGGTCTCGTTACCACAGCAAGGGACCGGGCGCTATGAATGGCTTCCATGACGCGCCGCAGAGGTTAAATCGCTGGGACGCCCCACCGGTCCTTTACAGCTGACGAAGTCCCACGGATGAGAGGAAGAACCACTGTCAAGGGTCCACACTCAAGTCGAGGCAAGTTGCCCTCCCACGAAGCTTCTTTGGAAATTTGACAGCCCATAAACTGGAGCGCGCCGTAAGGAAGTTAGCTCACTGGCTTCATTTCTGGTGGTGACAGGAGCCCCCAACGCCACCAACTGACTACACTGACAGTGTGTTGAACACGTCCTTCCAAGGTCTGCCTTGTGCCTGGCTGGTTTTCCCTCCTTATCTCCACCACGGAGGACAGTAAAGCAAAGCCTCGTGGAGAATGCGGGCATCGATCCCGCTACCTCTCGCATGCTAAGCGAGCGCTCTACCATTTGAGCTAATTCCCCTGTGAACAAGGGCGTCTTGCATTGCAAGAAAGGTTGGCTTAGCTGGCTTCAACTTTGTTTGCGCTCATTAGAACTGGCTGGGCGGTCACTTGGAAGCCAAAGGCGCCAAACGACGAGGTGGCCGAGTGGTTAAGGCGATGGACTGCTAATCCATTGTGCTCTGCACGCGTGGGTTCGAATCCCATCCTCGTCGCAGCTCGGTGGCTTTAATCTCCCCTCTTTACGTGTTGATAAGCAAACACGCTCTTGCTGACTTTCCGCACTTGTCCCAAACAAGCACCTCCTGAATGAAACCTTCGTTAACGGGGCCGTCTGTCTTTCCAATTCGTGTCTCTTTTTCAGGCAAGCACAATGACGGCCCTGTGGCCAAACTTGCTGGATTATGGCAAGCGGCCAGCGGCCTTGGCTTCCAGACTTAGACCGTACACTGGGTGGTTTAGGTCACCCGAGACAAGGGACTGAATTCACTCCTGGGGCGGACGGTCTGAAGAGAAGCGACCTGGCCTCCACAGCGTCGCCAGCTGAGTTCCACGCTGTTGCTGTGTGGTTGTGGCGATCCTCGTACGGCTTTGTGATGTGCAAAGGAGGCCAAAGGAGGCAGGAACGACAGCCATTCTCGCACGATGGTCTCGTTACCACAGCAAGGGACCGGGCGCTATGAATGGCTTCCATGACGCGCCGCAGAGGTTAAATCGCTGGGACGCCCCACCGGTCCTTTACAGCTGACGAAGTCCCACGGATGAGAGGAAGAACCACTGTCAAGGGTCCACACTCAAGTCGAGGCAAGTTGCCCTCCCACGAAGCTTCTTTGGAAATTTGACAGCCCATAAACTGGAGCGCGCCGTAAGGAAGTTAGCTCACTGGCTTCATTTCTGGTGGTGACAGGAGCCCCCAACGCCACCAACTGACTACACTGACAGTGTGTTGAACACGTCCTTCCAAGGTCTGCCTTGTGCCTGGCTGGTTTTCCCTCCTTATCTCCACCACGGAGGACAGTAAAGCAAAGCCTCGTGGAGAATGCGGGCATCGATCCCGCTACCTCTCGCATGCTAAGCGAGCGCTCTACCATTTGAGCTAATTCCCCTGTGAACAAGGGCGTCTTGCATTGCAAGAAAGGTTGGCTTAGCTGGCTTCAACTTTGTTTGCGCTCATTAGAACTGGCTGGGCGGTCACTTGGAAGCCAAAGGCGCCAAACGACGAGGTGGCCGAGTGGTTAAGGCGATGGACTGCTAATCCATTGTGCTCTGCACGCGTGGGTTCGAATCCCATCCTCGTCGCAGCTCGGTGGCTTTAATCTCCCCTCTTTACGTGTTGATAAGCAAACACGCTCTTGCTGACTTTCCGCACTTGTCCCAAACAAGCACCTCCTGAATGAAACCTTCGTTAACGGGGCCGTCTGTCTTTCCAATTCGTGTCTCTTTTTCAGGCAAGCACAATGACGGCCCTGTGGCCAAACTTGCTGGATTATGGCAAGCGGCCAGCGGCCTTGGCTTCCAGACTTAGACCGTACACTGGGTGGTTTAGGTCACCCGAGACAAGGGACTGAATTCACTCCTGGGGCGGACGGTCTGAAGAGAAGCGACCTGGCCTCCACAGCGTCGCCAGCTGAGTTCCACGCTGTTGCTGTGTGGTTGTGGCGATCCTCGTACGGCTTTGTGATGTGCAAAGGAGGCCAAAGGAGGCAGGAACGACAGCCATTCTCGCACGATGGTCTCGTTACCACAGCAAGGGACCGGGCGCTATGAATGGCTTCCATGACGCGCCGCAGAGGTTAGATCGCTGGGACGCCCCACCGGTCCTTTACAGCTGACGAAGTCCCACGGATGAGAGGAAGAACCACTGTCAAGGGTCCACGCTCAAGTCGAGGCAAGTTGCCCTCCCACGAAGCTTCTTTGGAAATTTGACAGCCCATAAACTGGAGCGCGCCGTAAGGAAGTTAGCTCACTGGCTTCATTTCTGGTGGTGACAGGAGCCCCCAACGCCACCAACTGACTACACTGACAGTGTGTTGAACACGTCCTTCCAAGGTCTGCCTTGTGCCTGGCTGGTTTTCCCTCCTTATCTCCACCACGGAGGACAGTAAAGCAAAGCCTCGTGGAGAATGCGGGCATCGATCCCGCTACCTCTCGCATGCTAAGCGAGCGCTCTACCATTTGAGCTAATTCCCCTGTGAACAAGGGCGTCCTGCATTGCAAGAAAGGTTGGCTTAGCTGGCTTCAACTTTGTTTGCGCTCATTAGAACTGGCTGGGCGGTCACTTGGAAGCCAAAGGCGCCAAACGACGAGGTGGCCGAGTGGTTAAGGCGATGGACTGCTAATCCATTGTGCTCTGCACGCGTGGGTTCGAATCCCATCCTCGTCGCAGCTCGGTGGCTTTAATCTCCCCTCTTTACGTGTTGATAAGCAAACACGCTCTTGCTGACTTTCCGCACTTGTCCCAAACAAGCACCTCCTGAATGAAACCTTCGTTAACGGGGCCGTCTGTCTTTCCAATTTGTGTCTCTTTTTCAGGCAAGCACAATGACGGCCCTGTGGCCAAACTTGCTGGATTATGGCAAACGGCCAGCAGCCTTGGCTTCCAGACTTAGACCGTACACTGGGTGGTTTAGGTCACCCGAGACAAGGGACTGAATTCACTCCTGGGGCGGACGGTCTGAAGAGAAGCGACCTGGCCTCCACAGCGTCGCCAGCTGAGTTCCACGCTGTTGCTGTGTGGTTGTGGCGATCCTCGTACGGCTTTGTGATGTGCAAAGGAGGCCAAAGGAGGCAGGAACGACAGCCATTCTCGCACGATGGTCTCGTTACCACAGCAAGGGACCGGGCGCTATGAATGGCTTCCATGACGCGCCGCAGAGGTTAAATCGCTGGGACGCCCCACCGGTCCTTTACAGCTGACGAAGTCCCACGGATGAGAGGAAGAACCACTGTCAAGGGTCCACACTCAAGTCGAGGCAAGTTGCCCTCCCACGAAGCTTCTTTGGAAATTTGACAGCCCATAAACTGGAGCGCGCTGTAAGGAAGTTAGCTCACTGGCTTCATTTCTGGTGGTGACAGGAGCCCCCAACGCCACCAACTGACTACACTGACAGTGTGTTGAACACGTCCTTCCAAGGTCTGCCTTGTGCCTGGCTGGTTTTCCCTCCTTATCTCCACCACGGAGGACAGTAAAGCAAAGCCTCGTGGAGAATGCGGGCATCGATCCCGCTACCTCTCGCATGCTAAGCGAGCGCTCTACCATTTGAGCTAATTCCCCTGTGAACAAGGGCGTCTTGCATTGCAAGAAAGGTTGGCTTAGCTGGCTTCAACTTTGTTTGCGCTCATTAGAACTGGCTGGGCGGTCACTTGGAAGCCAAAGGCGCCAAACGACGAGGTGGCCGAGTGGTTAAGGCGATGGACTGCTAATCCATTGTGCTCTGCACGCGTGGGTTCGAATCCCATCCTCGTCGCAGCTCGGTGGCTTTAATCTCCCCTCTTTACGTGTTGATAAGCAAACACGCTCTTGCTGACTTTCCGCACTTGTCCCAAACAAGCACCTCCTGAATGAAACCTTCGTTAACGGGGCCGTCTGTCTTTCCAATTCGTGTCTCTTTTTCAGGCAAGCACAATGACGGCCCTGTGGCCAAACTTGCTGGATTATGGCAAGCGGCCAGCGGCCTTGGCTTCCAGACTTAGACCGTACACTGGGTGGTTTAGGTCACCCGAGACAAGGGACTGAATTCACTCCTGGGGCGGACGGTCTGAAGAGAAGCGACCTGGCCTCCACAGCGTCGCCAGCTGAGTTCCACGCTGTTGCTGTGTGGTTGTGGCAATCCTCGTACGGCTTTGTGATGTGCAAAGGAGGCCAAAGGAGGCAGGAACGACAGCCATTCTCGCACGATGGTCTCGTTACCACAGCAAGGGACCGGGCGCTATGAATGGCTTCCATGACGCGCCGCAGAGGTTAAATCGCTGGGACGCCCCACCGGTCCTTTACAGCTGACGAAGTCCCACGGATGAGAGGAAGAACCACTGTCAAGGGTCCACACTCAAGTCGAGGCAAGTTGCCCTCCCACGAAGCTTCTTTGGAAATTTGACAGCCCATAAACTGGAGCGCGCCGTAAGGAAGTTAGCTCACTGGCTTCATTTCTGGTGGTGACAGGAGCCCCCAACGCCACCAACTGACTACACTGACAGTGTGTTGAACACGTCCTTCCAAGGTCTGCCTTGTGCCTGGCTGGTTTTCCCTCCTTATCTCCACCACGGAGGACAGTAAAGCAAAGCCTCGTGGAGAATGCGGGCATCGATCCCGCTACCTCTCGCATGCTAAGCGAGCGCTCTACCATTTGAGCTAATTCCCCTGTGAACAAGGGCGTCTTGCATTGCAAGAAAGGTTGGCTTAGCTGGCTTCAACTTTGTTTGCGCTCATTAGAACTGGCTGGGCGGTCACTTGGAAGCCAAAGGCGCCAAACGACGAGGTGGCCGAGTGGTTAAGGCGATGGACTGCTAATCCATTGTGCTCTGCACGCGTGGGTTCGAATCCCATCCTCGTCGCAGCTCGGTGGCTTTAATCTCCCCTCTTTACGTGTTGATAAGCAAACACGCTCTTGCTGACTTTCCGCACTTGTCCCAAACAAGCACCTCCTGAATGAAACCTTCGTTAACGGGGCCGTCTGTCTTTCCAATTCGTGTCTCTTTTTCAGGCAAGCACAATGACGGCCCTGTGGCCAAACTTGCTGGATTATGGCAAGCGGCCAGCGGCCTTGGCTTCCAGACTTAGACCGTACACTGGGTGGTTTAGGTCACCCGAGACAAGGGACTGAATTCACTCCTGGGGCGGACGGTCTGAAGAGAAGCGACCTGGCCTCCACAGCGTCGCCAGCTGAGTTCCACGCTGTTGCTGTGTGGTTGTGGCGATCCTCGTACGGCTTTGTGATGTGCAAAGGAGGCCAAAGGAGGCAGGAACGACAGCCATTCTCGCACGATGGTCTCGTTACCACAGCAAGGGACCGGGCGCTATGAATGGCTTCCATGACGCGCCGCAGAGGTTAAATCGCTGGGACGCCCCACCGGTCCTTTACAGCTGACGAAGTCCCACGGATGAGAGGAAGAACCACTGTCAAGGGTCCACACTCAAGTCGAGGCAAGTTGCCCTCCCACGAAGCTTCTTTGGAAATTTGACAGCCCATAAACTGGAGCGCGCCGTAAGGAAGTTAGCTCACTGGCTTCATTTCTGGTGGTGACAGGAGCCCCCAACGCCACCAACTGACTACACTGACAGTGTGTTGAACACGTCCTTCCAAGGTCTGCCTTGTGCCTGGCTGGTTTTCCCTCCTTATCTCCACCACGGAGGACAGTAAAGCAAAGCCTCGTGGAGAATGCGGGCATCGATCCCGCTACCTCTCGCATGCTAAGCGAGCGCTCTACCATTTGAGCTAATTCCCCTGTGAACAAGGGCGTCTTGCATTGCAAGAAAGGTTGGCTTAGCTGGCTTCAACTTTGTTTGCGCTCATTAGAACTGGCTGGGCGGTCACTTGGAAGCCAAAGGCGCCAAACGACGAGGTGGCCGAGTGGTTAAGGCGATGGACTGCTAATCCATTGTGCTCTGCACGCGTGGGTTCGAATCCCATCCTCGTCGCAGCTCGGTGGCTTTAATCTCCCCTCTTTACGTGTTGATAAGCAAACACGCTCTTGCTGACTTTCCGCACTTGTCCCAAACAAGCACCTCCTGAATGAAACCTTCGTTAACGGGGCCGTCTGTCTTTCCAATTCGTGTCTCTTTTTCAGGCAAGCACAATGACGGCCCTGTGGCCAAACTTGCTGGATTATGGCAAGCGGCCAGCGGCCTTGGCTTCCAGACTTAGACCGTACACTGGGTGGTTTAGGTCACCCGAGACAAGGGACTGAATTCACTCCTGGGGCGGACGGTCTGAAGAGAAGCGACCTGGCCTCCACAGCGTCGCCAGCTGAGTTCCACGCTGTTGCTGTGTGGTTGTGGCGATCCTCGTACGGCTTTGTGATGTGCAAAGGAGGCCAAAGGAGGCAGGAACGACAGCCATTCTCGCACGATGGTCTCGTTACCACAGCAAGGGACCGGGCGCTATGAATGGCTTCCATGACGCGCCGCAGAGGTTAGATCGCTGGGACGCCCCACCGGTCCTTTACAGCTGACGAAGTCCCACGGATGAGAGGAAGAACCACTGTCAAGGGTCCACGCTCAAGTCGAGGCAAGTTGCCCTCCCACGAAGCTTCTTTGGAAATTTGACAGCCCATAAACTGGAGCGCGCCGTAAGGAAGTTAGCTCACTGGCTTCATTTCTGGTGGTGACAGGAGCCCCCAACGCCACCAACTGACTACACTGACAGTGTGTTGAACACGTCCTTCCAAGGTCTGCCTTGTGCCTGGCTGGTTTTCCCTCCTTATCTCCACCACGGAGGACAGTAAAGCAAAGCCTCGTGGAGAATGCGGGCATCGATCCCGCTACCTCTCGCATGCTAAGCGAGCGCTCTACCATTTGAGCTAATTCCCCTGTGAACAAGGGCGTCCTGCATTGCAAGAAAGGTTGGCTTAGCTGGCTTCAACTTTGTTTGCGCTCATTAGAACTGGCTGGGCGGTCACTTGGAAGCCAAAGGCGCCAAACGACGAGGTGGCCGAGTGGTTAAGGCGATGGACTGCTAATCCATTGTGCTCTGCACGCGTGGGTTCGAATCCCATCCTCGTCGCAGCTCGGTGGCTTTAATCTCCCCTCTTTACGTGTTGATAAGCAAACACGCTCTTGCTGACTTTCCGCACTTGTCCCAAACAAGCACCTCCTGAATGAAACCTTCGTTAACGGGGCCGTCTGTCTTTCCAATTTGTGTCTCTTTTTCAGGCAAGCACAATGACGGCCCTGTGGCCAAACTTGCTGGATTATGGCAAGCGGCCAGCGGCCTTGGCTTCCAGACTTAGACCGTACACTGGGTGGTTTAGGTCACCCGAGACAAGGGACTGAATTCACTCCTGGGGCGGACGGTCTGAAGAGAAGCGACCTGGCCTCCACAGCGTCGCCAGCTGAGTTCCACGCTGTTGCTGTGTGGTTGTGGCGATCCTCGTACGGCTTTGTGATGTGCAAAGGAGGCCAAAGGAGGCAGGAACGACAGCCATTCTCGCACGATGGTCTCGTTACCACAGCAAGGGACCGGGCGCTATGAATGGCTTCCATGACGCGCCGCAGAGGTTAAATCGCTGGGACGCCCCACCGGTCCTTTACAGCTGACGAAGTCCCACGGATGAGAGGAAGAACCACTGTCAAGGGTCCACGCTCAAGTCGAGGCAAGTTGCCCTCCCACGAAGCTTCTTTGGAAATTTGACAGCCCATAAACTGGAGCGCGCCGTAAGGAAGTTAGCTCACTGGCTTCATTTCTGGTGGTGACAGGAGCCCCCAACGCCACCAACTGACTACACTGACAGTGTGTTGAACACGTCCTTCCAAGGTCTGCCTTGTGCCTGGCTGGTTTTCCCTCCTTATCTCCACCACGGAGGACAGTAAAGCAAAGCCTCGTGGAGAATGCGGGCATCGATCCCGCTACCTCTCGCATGCTAAGCGAGCGCTCTACCATTTGAGCTAATTCCCCTGTGAACAAGGGCGTCCTGCATTGCAAGAAAGGTTGGCTTAGCTGGCTTCAACTTTGTTTGCGCTCATTAGAACTGGCTGGGCGGTCACTTGGAAGCCAAAGGCGCCAAACGACGAGGTGGCCGAGTGGTTAAGGCGATGGACTGCTAATCCATTGTGCTCTGCACGCGTGGGTTCGAATCCCATCCTCGTCGCAGCTCGGTGGCTTTAATCTCCCCTCTTTACGTGTTGATAAGCAAACACGCTCTTGCTGACTTTCCGCACTTGTCCCAAACAAGCACCTCCTGAATGAAACCTTCGTTAACGGGGCCGTCTGTCTTTCCAATTCGTGTCTCTTTTTCAGGCAAGCACAATGACGGCCCTGTGGCCAAACTTGCTGGATTATGGCAAGCGGCCAGCGGCCTTGGCTTCCAGACTTAGACCGTACACTGGGTGGTTTAGGTCACCCGAGACAAGGGACTGAATTCACTCCTGGGGCGGACGGTCTGAAGAGAAGCGACCTGGCCTCCACAGCGTCGCCAGCTGAGTTCCACGCTGTTGCTGTGTGGTTGTGGCGATCCTCGTACGGCTTTGTGATGTGCAAAGGAGGCCAAAGGAGGCAGGAACGACAGCCATTCTCGCACGATGGTCTCGTTACCACAGCAAGGGACCGGGCGCTATGAATGGCTTCCATGACGCGCCGCAGAGGTTAAATCGCTGGGACGCCCCACCGGTCCTTTACAGCTGACGAAGTCCCACGGATGAGAGGAAGAACCACTGTCAAGGGTCCACGCTCAAGTCGAGGCAAGTTGCCCTCCCACGAAGCTTCTTTGGAAATTTGACAGCCCATAAACTGGAGCGCGCCGTAAGGAAGTTAGCTCACTGGCTTCATTTCTGGTGGTGACAGGAGCCCCCAACGCCACCAACTGACTACACTGACAGTGTGTTGAACACGTCCTTCCAAGGTCTGCCTTGTGCCTGGCTGGTTTTCCCTCCTTATCTCCACCACGGAGGACAGTAAAGCAAAGCCTCGTGGAGAATGCGGGCATCGATCCCGCTACCTCTCGCATGCTAAGCGAGCGCTCTACCATTTGAGCTAATTCCCCTGTGAACAAGGGCGTCCTGCATTGCAAGAAAGGTTGGCTTAGCTGGCTTCAACTTTGTTTGCGCTCATTAGAACTGGCTGGGCGGTCACTTGGAAGCCAAAGGCGCCAAACGACGAGGTGGCCGAGTGGTTAAGGCGATGGACTGCTAATCCATTGTGCTCTGCACGCGTGGGTTCGAATCCCATCCTCGTCGCAGCTCGGTGGCTTTAATCTCCCCTCTTTACGTGTTGATAAGCAAACACGCTCTTGCTGACTTTCCGCACTTGTCCCAAACAAGCACCTCCTGAATGAAACCTTCGTTAACGGGGCCGTCTGTCTTTCCAATTCGTGTCTCTTTTTCAGGCAAGCACAATGACGGCCCTGTGGCCAAACTTGCTGGATTATGGCAAGCGGCCAGCGGCCTTGGCTTCCAGACTTAGACCGTACACTGGGTGGTTTAGGTCACCCGAGACAAGGGACTGAATTCACTCCTGGGGCGGACGGTCTGAAGAGAAGCGACCTGGCCTCCACAGCGTCGCCAGCTGAGTTCCACGCTGTTGCTGTGTGGTTGTGGCGATCCTCGTACGGCTTTGTGATGTGCAAAGGAGGCCAAAGGAGGCAGGAACGACAGCCATTCTCGCACGATGGTCTCGTTACCACAGCAAGGGACCGGGCGCTATGAATGGCTTCCATGACGCGCCGCAGAGGTTAAATCGCTGGGACGCCCCACCGGTCCTTTACAGCTGACGAAGTCCCACGGATGAGAGGAAGAACCACTGTCAAGGGTCCACGCTCAAGTCGAGGCAAGTTGCCCTCCCACGAAGCTTCTTTGGAAATTTGACAGCCCATAAACTGGAGCGCGCCGTAAGGAAGTTAGCTCACTGGCTTCATTTCTGGTGGTGACAGGAGCCCCCAACGCCACCAACTGACTACACTGACAGTGTGTTGAACACGTCCTTCCAAGGTCTGCCTTGTGCCTGGCTGGTTTTCCCTCCTTATCTCCACCACGGAGGACAGTAAAGCAAAGCCTCGTGGAGAATGCGGGCATCGATCCCGCTACCTCTCGCATGCTAAGCGAGCGCTCTACCATTTGAGCTAATTCCCCTGTGAACAAGGGCGTCCTGCATTGCAAGAAAGGTTGGCTTAGCTGGCTTCAACTTTGTTCGCGCTCATTAGAACTGGCTGGGCGGTCACTTGGAAGCCAAAGGCGCCAAACGACGAGGTGGCCGAGTGGTTAAGGCGATGGACTGCTAATCCATTGTGCTCTGCACGCGTGGGTTCGAATCCCATCCTCGTCGCAGCTCGGTGGCTTTAATCTCCCCTCTTTACGTGTTGATAAGCAAACACGCTCTTGCTGACTTTCCGCACTTGTCCCAAACAAGCACCTCCTGAATGAAACCTTCGTTAACGGGGCCGTCTGTCTTTCCAATTCGTGTCTCTTTTTCAGGCAAGCACAATGACGGCCCTGTGGCCAAACTTGCTGGATTATGGCAAGCGGCCAGCGGCCTTGGCTTCCAGACTTAGACCGTACACTGGGTGGTTTAGGTCACCCGAGACAAGGGACTGAATTCACTCCTGGGGCGGACGGTCTGAAGAGAAGCGACCTGGCCTCCACAGCGTCGCCAGCTGAGTTCCACGCTGTTGCTGTGTGGTTGTGGCGATCCTCGTACGGCTTTGTGATGTGCAAAGGAGGCCAAAGGAGGCAGGAACAACAGCCATTCTCGCACGATGGTCTCGTTACCACAGCAAGGGACCGGGCGCTATGAATGGCTTCCATGACGCGCCGCAGAGGTTAAATCGCTGGGACGCCCCACCGGTCCTTTACAGCTGACGAAGTCCCACGGATGAGAGGAAGAACCACTGTCAAGGGTCCACGCTCAAGTCGAGGCAAGTTGCCCTCCCACGAAGCTTCTTTGGAAATTTGACAGCCCATAAACTGGAGCGCGCCGTAAGGAAGTTAGCTCACTGGCTTCATTTCTGGTGGTGACAGGAGCCCCCAACGCCACCAACTGACTACACTGACAGTGTGTTGAACACGTCCTTCCAAGGTCTGCCTTGTGCCTGGCTGGTTTTCCCTCCTTATCTCCACCACGGAGGACAGTAAAGCAAAGCCTCGTGGAGAATGCGGGCATCGATCCCGCTACCTCTCGCATGCTAAGCGAGCGCTCTACCATTTGAGCTAATTCCCCTGTGAACAAGGGCGTCCTGCATTGCAAGAAAGGTTGGCTTAGCTGGCTTCAACTTTGTTTGCGCTCATTAGAACTGGCTGGGCGGTCACTTGGAAGCCAAAGGCGCCAAACGACGAGGTGGCCGAGTGGTTAAGGCGATGGACTGCTAATCCATTGTGCTCTGCACGCGTGGGTTCGAATCCCATCCTCGTCGCAGCTCGGTGGCTTTAATCTCCCCTCTTTACGTGTTGATAAGCAAACACGCTCTTGCTGACTTTCCGCACTTGTCCCAAACAAGCACCTCCTGAATGAAACCTTCGTTAACGGGGCCGTCTGTCTTTCCAATTCGTGTCTCTTTTTCAGGCAAGCACAATGACGGCCCTGTGGCCAAACTTGCTGGATTATGGCAAGCGGCCAGCGGCCTTGGCTTCCAGACTTAGACCGTACACTGGGTGGTTTAGGTCACCCGAGACAAGGGACTGAATTCACTCCTGGGGCGGACGGTCTGAAGAGAAGCGACCTGGCCTCCACAGCGTCGCCAGCTGAGTTCCACGCTGTTGCTGTGTGGTTGTGGCGATCCTCGTACGGCTTTGTGATGTGCAAAGGAGGCCAAAGGAGGCAGGAACGACAGCCATTCTCGCACGATGGTCTCGTTACCACAGCAAGGGACCGGGCGCTATGAATGGCTTCCATGACGCGCCGCAGAGGTTAAATCGCTGGGACGCCCCACCGGTCCTTTACAGCTGACGAAGTCCCACGGATGAGAGGAAGAACCACTGTCAAGGGTCCACGCTCAAGTCGAGGCAAGTTGCCCTCCCACGAAGCTTCTTTGGAAATTTGACAGCCCATAAACTGGAGCGCGCCGTAAGGAAGTTAGCTCACTGGCTTCATTTCTGGTGGTGACAGGAGCCCCCAACGCCACCAACTGACTACACTGACAGTGTGTTGAACACGTCCTTCCAAGGTCTGCCTTGTGCCTGGCTGGTTTTCCCTCCTTATCTCCACCACGGAGGACAGTAAAGCAAAGCCTCGTGGAGAATGCGGGCATCGATCCCGCTACCTCTCGCATGCTAAGCGAGCGCTCTACCATTTGAGCTAATTCCCCTGTGAACAAGGGCGTCCTGCATTGCAAGAAAGGTTGGCTTAGCTGGCTTCAACTTTGTTCGCGCTCATTAGAACTGGCTGGGCGGTCACTTGGAAGCCAAAGGCGCCAAACGACGAGGTGGCCGAGTGGTTAAGGCGATGGACTGCTAATCCATTGTGCTCTGCACGCGTGGGTTCGAATCCCATCCTCGTCGCAGCTCGGTGGCTTTAATCTCCCCTCTTTACGTGTTGATAAGCAAACACGCTCTTGCTGACTTTCCGCACTTGTCCCAAACAAGCACCTCCTGAATGAAACCTTCGTTAACGGGGCCGTCTGTCTTTCCAATTCGTGTCTCTTTTTCAGGCAAGCACAATGACGGCCCTGTGGCCAAACTTGCTGGATTATGGCAAGCGGCCAGCGGCCTTGGCTTCCAGACTTAGACCGTACACTGGGTGGTTTAGGTCACCCGAGACAAGGGACTGAATTCACTCCTGGGGCGGACGGTCTGAAGAGAAGCGACCTGGCCTCCACAGCGTCGCCAGCTGAGTTCCACGCTGTTGCTGTGTGGTTGTGGCGATCCTCGTACGGCTTTGTGATGTGCAAAGGAGGCCAAAGGAGGCAGGAACGACAGCCATTCTCGCACGATGGTCTCGTTACCACAGCAAGGGACCGGGCGCTATGAATGGCTTCCATGACGCGCCGCAGAGGTTAAATCGCTGGGACGCCCCACCGGTCCTTTACAGCTGACGAAGTCCCACGGATGAGAGGAAGAACCACTGTCAAGGGTCCACGCTCAAGTCGAGGCAAGTTGCCCTCCCACGAAGCTTCTTTGGAAATTTGACAGCCCATAAACTGGAGCGCGCCGTAAGGAAGTTAGCTCACTGGCTTCATTTCTGGTGGTGACAGGAGCCCCCAACGCCACCAACTGACTACACTGACAGTGTGTTGAACACGTCCTTCCAAGGTCTGCCTTGTGCCTGGCTGGTTTTCCCTCCTTATCTCCACCACGGAGGACAGTAAAGCAAAGCCTCGTGGAGAATGCGGGCATCGATCCCGCTACCTCTCGCATGCTAAGCGAGCGCTCTACCATTTGAGCTAATTCCCCTGTGAACAAGGGCGTCCTGCATTGCAAGAAAGGTTGGCTTAGCTGGCTTCAACTTTGTTTGCGCTCATTAGAACTGGCTGGGCGGTCACTTGGAAGCCAAAGGCGCCAAACGACGAGGTGGCCGAGTGGTTAAGGCGATGGACTGCTAATCCATTGTGCTCTGCACGCGTGGGTTCGAATCCCATCCTCGTCGCAGCTCGGTGGCTTTAATCTCCCCTCTTTACGTGTTGATAAGCAAACACGCTCTTGCTGACTTTCCGCACTTGTCCCAAACAAGCACCTCCTGAATGAAACCTTCGTTAACGGGGCCGTCTGTCTTTCCAATTCGTGTCTCTTTTTCAGGCAAGCACAATGACGGCCCTGTGGCCAAACTTGCTGGATTATGGCAAGCGGCCAGCGGCCTTGGCTTCCAGACTTAGACCGTACACTGGGTGGTTTAGGTCACCCGAGACAAGGGACTGAATTCACTCCTGGGGCGGACGGTCTGAAGAGAAGCGACCTGGCCTCCACAGCGTCGCCAGCTGAGTTCCACGCTGTTGCTGTGTGGTTGTGGCGATCCTCGTACGGCTTTGTGATGTGCAAAGGAGGCCAAAGGAGGCAGGAACGACAGCCATTCTCGCACGATGGTCTCGTTACCACAGCAAGGGACCGGGCGCTATGAATGGCTTCCATGACGCGCCGCAGAGGTTAAATCGCTGGGACGCCCCACCGGTCCTTTACAGCTGACGAAGTCCCACGGATGAGAGGAAGAACCACTGTCAAGGGTCCACGCTCAAGTCGAGGCAAGTTGCCCTCCCACGAAGCTTCTTTGGAAATTTGACAGCCCATAAACTGGAGCGCGCCGTAAGGAAGTTAGCTCACTGGCTTCATTTCTGGTGGTGACAGGAGCCCCCAACGCCACCAACTGACTACACTGACAGTGTGTTGAACACGTCCTTCCAAGGTCTGCCTTGTGCCTGGCTGGTTTTCCCTCCTTATCTCCACCACGGAGGACAGTAAAGCAAAGCCTCGTGGAGAATGCGGGCATCGATCCCGCTACCTCTCGCATGCTAAGCGAGCGCTCTACCATTTGAGCTAATTCCCCTGTGAACAAGGCCGTCCTGCATTGCAAGAAAGGTTGGCTTAGCTGGCTTCAACTTTGTTTGCGCTCATTAGAACTGGCTGGGCGGTCACTTGGAAGCCAAAGGCGCCAAACGACGAGGTGGCCGAGTGGTTAAGGCGATGGACTGCTAATCCATTGTGCTCTGCACGCGTGGGTTCGAATCCCATCCTCGTCGCAGCTCGGTGGCTTTAATCTCCCCTCTTTACGTGTTGATAAGCAAACAAGCTCTTGCTGACTTTCCGCAAAAATCTGTCTGGAGCTACAACTATTAAATGCTCTCCTCAAAAAGACGAGCCACCATCACAATTTAGAGGAAAAGACACAGAGCCATAGACACAGTCTTTAATATTTATGTTGATGAAATATTGACACGCGTTATTTGAAATTTGGTGCATAACATACTGCAATAGGTTTTTGAGTTTTGTGCCCAACTCAAACTTTTACAAACTTTCTGCCGACCTTTAATTGAGATAATTTACTATTCTTCCTCAGATAAATTTATAGTAAAAGTTAAAGTTAGAGAAACTCAAACTTCAAAATTTGGTCACAGTTAACTGTGAACCTGATTTGTTACTATTTTGTTGTCTAAAAATTAAATGGTTTACTGTATATTTTTGTAAAACACAGCATTTTTCAAAAATTCAAATATAAATAAACTCAAATATTTAAATTCAGTAAATTATCTCAACAAAAGATCTGTAGTTTGTAAAACATTTTCAAAACTGAAGAATCTGATTTGGGCTCAAAACTGATGTACTGTGTATGTAATATGTTGGCTTGAAATTTTGTCTCAACATTTTCATAGACCTACAACAACGAAACATGAAAAATATTTAAAAAATATAATGTTATTCATTTCCATATCAGCAGATATGTTGCAGACCCCTGGTCTATGGTCGTTTTAAAACACATTTTAAAGTGTCCTTCAAGCAATTTCTTTACCACAACATTATGATGCAGGAAACTTCTAGCCTGTAATTGCCATCTAATATCACAAGATGGCAGTAGGAATATGAAGAACAAATGCATACCTGTGACTGCAAACCTCTGGCTCCTGTCATGTCTCTGACTATGACATAATCCCTCTGCCAATGAAAAGGAGGGAATTCTGTTTGAAATCAAAGAAGATGCAAGAAATGGGGAAAACAGAGAGTGGAAGCACACTAGTCATTTTTGATACATTTTCACTTTGTCAATAATAATGATGATTATGATTATAGTGTGTTCATTTAATTGAATTTAATTTCACATTTCACTCTCTGGCTGCCATTTCTCATTAAATAAGCCTCCATGCATCCCTCCATAAAAGATTGTGAATAATCCAATAATGTCTTTTTCTCCCATTCTCCCTTGTGCTACTTCTTGCTCTAGGGTGTGTGAGGAATGCCCTTGCTTTGCACCAACTATTAATTATTCAGCCTGCTAAATGAATATGCACATTGTGACTATAAAATCACCCACAAATAAGTACAACTGGTCTCTGCAGCACCTACTTCCCATTGTGTGTGTGTTAGCAGTAGTAGTAATTGTGATGGTGTGAATGGCAGGAAGCCAGAAGTGATTGTGTCAGTGTGTTTGGTCTGGGTCGCTGTTAAGTTGTTCTCTACACTATCTATCCACTCTAATGGAGTGGTAATTGTCGGCAGGGCGGGGGGAGGGGGATCAGTGCTATTTGTCATTGCTGTGTACGTCACCACACCTATGTGTGTGTGTGTGTGTGTGTGTGTGTGTGTGTGTGTGTGTTAGTGTGTGCAGTGTAAGCTTGACACATCAGAAGTTGAGGCTGGTCACCATGGAAACTCCCTACCCTGGAACCATTTCTCATTTGGCAACCGGCTGCTTGGGTGAGGTGGTCCTCAGTGAGGATGCTGATAGAGTATCCAGGGTGAAGCATCAGTCACTTCTCCCACAGGCTGGAGGTCCTATTTGAAAGCACAGCATGGTTCTTCACTGTACACTAATGATAAGAGAAATGTTCACTGAACAGATTTACTGTATACAGTTGACTGCTGGACATATGGACCTTTTTTTAAACATCGGCTAAGCAGCTACAATCACTTCTGGAGTGATTCATAAGATAGATTTACTCAACAGCTTACAGAAATCTGTATGACGATGCATTAGATAAAATAAATAAATAAATAATGGAGTTGGTGGTGGGAGAAAAAGTAGTGTAATTTCCCCATTTAAATGTATAAATGCAAGATATGTTATATATTTTCTTTAACTGTGCATTTATGTTATCCCAAATGTTTCCAACGATGTTGGAACATACTTTATTCAAGGTCACGGTGCGTTTCCTGTTTGCCATTTCTAGCTGGTTGCTCATATAACTTTCCTGGAAAACATGCATATGTGGGCTACGTCAGAAAGTGAGTAAGGAAGTCAGCGCACATGACTAAATGCAACGTGAAAAACACTTTAATATCAACTCCACCATGAACAGAGGCATTAATTTAACAGCCGATTAATAATTGCATCTCTAAGTATTTAATGTTTGTTGATAGGTATATTAGTTTGTCCAGCTGTTCCTTCCTTTGTTGGCCATAATTTATTCATTTAAAAAAATTTGAAATTTCCACCCAGTGAACCTCTTGTGAAAACAAGAGGCCATGATAATAAACTGGCAGCTGTGTGTGCACTGTGCATGGTGGTATATCGTTCTTTATTGTAAAATTGTAATCTTACTAGTAACCCCTACTTTTCCTGAATGTAACTATAATCTGGTTCTGTCTTTTTTTTTTACTGTAATGGAATACAGTTACCTATTTTTGTATCCAGACTACATAATCCCGTTACATGTAATCCATTACTCCATGATGTATGTACCATACATCCTCATGCCTGAACAGTAGTGTACTGTGCAGCAACACTGTGTTTGTGTATGCAGTTGTCTGGGATCAAACACAAGGGCCAAATGATTAGATATGCCTTAATCACTGACAAATCAACTGCAGCATCACCGTGCATGCCTCTAACACTCCAGGGAGCTAATAGATAGGACGCATCCTCCTTTCTAATTAAGACAGCTCTTTCACTTCCCTTATGTCTACTACATCACACTGTCAGAGGCCATTCCCTGCCTAATCCTGCACCCTGAGTAATGGCTAGAAAGATGTCGGGTGTTCAAATGCCAAGGCATTCGTTCGTGTGGCAGCCAGTGCAGCCCATTAAAAACTCATTTCTGAAATGTGACATTTGGGGTGTTGGCGACACTGAGCTGAGGAGATATGTTTCAGTGTTATTAACACGGTCAACACGGGCCAATTATCTGCTCCATCTTCATTTGGAGAGGGTCCAAGAAGAAGACTGAAAGACAAAGAAAGGGAAGGGAGAGATTATGAGCCAGCTCGAACACAATAAAGCCACAGAAAACAGATTATTATTCCTCTTGAATTATCTCTCTGAGTGCTGCGACTCATTCATTTTGATTGCATTTTTTATTGCATTCAGAAAAAAAAAGACTGAAAGAACTCAAATGAACATTATGCCACCGTCTTTGTAAACTCAACAGAATCACTGTACACCATTTTCACTTTCTTTTAATCCTTTGAACGCATCACACTGCAAACAATGTTGTGTAACATTAACTACAAAACTACGTTGACTATGTATGAGGTGAGACACATTAGAATTATTGGTTGGATTATTGGTCATCACCAATTCTTTTTCTTTAACTGATGGAAAATCAGACTAATTTATCTTTGGGTACAGATTTAGGATGTGTGTTCTCTCGGGACCATCCAGCCATGTTTGACATCCTGATTTAAATCTTTGCACCAGACTTACCGCCTCCTGTTTGGCATTTATTATTCAAATTTCATTTTTTTTTTTTTTTTTTTTTTTTTTTTACACCTTACATTTAAATACAAATACCTGTATTTCTACTCCTTACATTTGCAAAACAAGCTAGTTACTTCAGTTTTAAAGCATTTGATGGGAAATATCAATTATTTGTATTTTTCATCATTGTATCCTGCCTTCTCATCAAGTCTGATTTTAACTTAAATGGATGAGACAATAAGAGAGACAATTCTTCAGTCTGTCGATCAGTGCGTATCACAACAATCGTAACAATATGAAAGGTTTGTAAAAAATGTTAAAGATGTAACAAGATGAAAAAGATAGAGACAAAAAAGATGCAAGAAAACGATAACTGACACAAGATGACTTAAGTATTAAGATGCAAAAGACATAACAACCAAAAATGTAAAAAGACATAAAAAGGCAAAAAATTATGTAAAAAGACAAAAAAAAATTATGTAACAAGACAAAAACATGTAATAAGACCAAAAAAGACGTAACAAGACAAAAAAAACAAAGCAAGACCTAAACAATGCAACTGGACAAAAATCACATAAAAGCAGGACAAAAAAAGTGTAAAAAAATAAACATTATGTAAAAGATGTATCGGGATGAAAAAGACGTGACCAAACAGAGAACGACAGAAAAGACCTAACAAGATGTAACAGACAAGAGAGGGGGACTTGACTGTGGACAAAAAGTGAGGTTCAGTTAGCTTTGCACAGAAACAGATGGTAGAAATGTACTTCAGAGAAGTACTTTTTCACTTTTTAATTATTACTTCTGCTTTTACCAAGGTAATTTTTTACACAAGTATCTGTACTTCTGTTCACTCGAGTAAAGAATGTCTGCACTTTTGTTTACCTATATGGGTAATTTTGGTACTTTTAAACCTGGCTCTATTTTTGTTTTTGTTTTGTTTTTTACACATTTTGTTGTCTGAATGACTAATAGGTACAATTTGGACAGTTGATTGTCTCAGCCAGCAGACACCAGAGCTGATCAGCCACTTAAGACAATGCTTGTGATTCCACCCGACGCATCACACCTCGTTTTTAGAAGCTTTCCAGAGTCAGCTGTCCACTCTGCAACACTTAAAATACTCACCTAGTCTACATATCTGTGTATAGTTGAGGTTTCAGTTTGCTTTGAATGACAGAAATGCTCTGGAAGCACATGAGAAGAAGGAAAACTCGTGATAGCAAGGAGGCAGTATAGGGACAGTGTTGTGTAAGATGGCCTGTGGGTGACTTTGCTCAGTAGTCTTAGGAATCACAACCATCTGTGTAGGGAGAAGAGTTCATAACCTCATTGACATTATGCTACAGCCTGTCTTATTGTCCTTAAGATTTATGATGGGACGGTCTGATGCCCTTTAGGCTGAAACCCACTACAGTGTTCAAATGAAGACTTAAAGGTCCAGTGCAAGATTTACGGGGCTCTATCAGCAGGATATGACAGGAACTGAATATAGTGTTCGTATGTTTCCATTTGTGTATAATCACCTGAAAATAAGAATCTTGTTTCAATTACCTTACAATGAGCCGTTTCTAGAGGGCAAGGCTCCTCCTCCATAGAGCCTGCAATGTTGCACCGCCATGTTTCTACAGTTAACCAGACAGGACAAACCAGTGTGTCCACTGTAGGTTCTCTCACATGATTGGAGGGACATGGTGAGACAAGCAGTGTTCAGTTGGTTGCAATCTAAACCTCACCGAAAAAGGCCACAAAATCCTACACAGGCCCTTTAATTTACAATAAATAAATAAATTAATTAATTAAAAAAACAAATTCAACAAAATGAAATGAAGTTTTTATTTTAATCAAAGATTTTCAGAGAGAGAGAGTTTGTGTGGTCAGTCATCAAAATATCTTCATTTGCATCACTGCTCACAGCTATGCCTGTGTACTTGACAACGATGAGCAACTTTTCTGCATCACATTATAATATGTTGCTTTGCTGTTTGATCAATGGACAGTTACGTGATATATTTTACAACACTATAAGGAATGATATGACTTTTTATTGCAGTTGAATTTTAAGTTTGTTTGTTCTTGTGAACCACCTTTTTCTTTCATGACAATAAAGCTTGAATTGTATCAACTGCCAAAATAAAACAATGACTCAACAAAACAAATTGGTATGCCATCAAATGCACCAAAAACAATATTGAAAATAAATGTAGGCATTGATTTTTAAAACTTTGCATACATTCATATTTCTGTTTTAATTTGAAAAAAAAAATCATTTTTAATTAAACTGAATTTTCTTTTTTGGGTGAACTATCCCTTTAAGTTATTTATTTCTAGATTTATTTCTGCATTACTTCTCTTGCATTTATGGGGGGAAATGCAATGGGGAAATAAAGAACTGTGATAAATTATTTAAAAATGAATATATTAATAAATAAAATTCAACTGATACAAGAGTAAATAAATACATAGCCAATTTAAAATGTAAATATCAATTTATGCCACATTTTCTGAAAAAAAATAATCCCTACATTTATTTTTAATGTTATTTTTGGTGTATTTAGTGGCACATTTATCTATTTATTTATCAGGTTATTTATTGATTCATTTTTGATTTTCACAGTTACAGTCCTCCATAGAATTAAGTTGCAATGATTTGAAAATTGTAAAACAGTGCTAACTCTATAATATGTTGTAGCAGTAACAGTTTTCATCCACTTGTGGTGATGTTATTGTTCTGGAAACACTGCAGTGTGACATGGATTAACAGCATGGATAGGGTTTCATAATAATAACACATTTCATTGATTGTTGTTTGTGTGTGTGTGTGTGTGTGTGTGTGTGTGTGTGTGTGTGTGTGTGTGTAGCTGACCACCTGTGCGTTGTGCCTGATGACATCATGTCACCGTGGAGGCTCACCCTGTCTGCTGCCAAGTGGTACGTTGGCAGTGTCTCTCTTGCCCCCTTCTCATCCCCTGAAACACACACACAAGCAACAATGCATGCAAATGCTCATGCTAAAACACTCTCCATGTAATATGGAAATACACTGCCTCTCGCTCACATGCCGTGTGTGGGCTATATAAAGGCACATGGTGTCTCAGCCTTCAACCAAATGCTCTGATTGCTTTGGGCCTGAATCCAGCAACAGGCCACGCAGGTTGACCAACACACACATGCGCAGGCCATGCAGTGTTAGCAGAACACACAGGCTTTGGTGTGATTGGAGCAGATGGACCAGTAGACATGCGTCCAGGTCAGTGAAAGCCCCAGACGGAATGTAAACTCGGCTAAACCAGAATCATCAGAGGCCTGTTTAGGGACAGTTTATGATGGAGATCTGGTGGTTTTCTGCAGCCATTTTTATACTGTAGCACTGTTGTGGGTCATTTGTAACAGTGTGTCCTAGTTTTTACTTAAGTGCATTCGGTAGCACAGAACTTTGAGGACAAAAAGATGATTTTTTAATGGAAACATTAACTGAAAAACTAATTTGCTTGAAAGGTTCACATCCAGCAGCCAGATCTGAACCATGTGGTATGTTACATAATATTCTACAAAATTAGGTCAAAATACTGCCTGTACATATTTAATGATATATGCCAAAAACAAATATGGTCTGTGCTTACATAAGCTAAAAGGAACCACATCTATTAGATAAGACAGGCGTGTAGAAAGGTGAGTACACCAAAAAGTTACAAAAGGACTCCTGCACTCTGTCTAACTTAAAATATATAATTTATTTGCGAAGTTTTGGTTAGGGGCGGTGAAAAAAAATTGAATATTAATTAATCGCGATTATGTTATGGATGAGTATGAATCGATTATTAAAGTTTCAAAAATCTATTATTTTTTGCATTATTTTATTTTGTAAAAATGTTATCCCGCCGTCAACGGAAGTTGAACGACATGTGAGCGCGCCTAGTGCCAGTTCCCAAGTGCGTACAGCGGCCAGAGCAAGTGAGCGGTACGAGCAGGTGTGTAAAATGGACGAGGAACAACCAGCAACAAGCAACCAACCAATCCACCCAGCTCCATCTGGGCTCAAAGCGAGCGTGTGGATTCATTTTGGTTTTCATGGCAGGAGCTCTAAACATGTCGATAGAACGCACGCTGTCTGTCCACATTGCCACACTAAACTGAAGTACTGCGGCAATACGAGCAACTTGAGGGCTACATTGCTGGATGGGTTAAAGATGACTGCCTGAAGCCGGTCATTCCACCGAATCAATATACTCTGAGTGGTGGAGCACCAACGATCATGTGTATCCTCTCCCAGCCAAGCTGGCCAAATGATACTTATGTATCCCAGTTACAAGCGTTGCTGCGGAGAGAGTGTCCACTGCGGGGGACATTGTGTCAGCAAACCAGAGCACACTCACTCCACAACATGTGGACCAGCTGGTCTTCCTCCATAAGAATCTGGTCGTTCCAGAGCAATGAATGTTTAGTACAACTTGATCACTCACAAGTTACAGTGTGTTGCATTCTGTCACTGTGTTCTACAGTATATAAAACTAAAGCTACAGTAAGTTGGTTATACCTCTAAAAGAAATAAGCCTTCCATTTAATTGTTGTTGTTTAGTACAACTTGATCAGTCACAACACAATGTGTTGTGTTCATTTCTGTGTTCTACAGTATATAAGCTAGTAAAGATACAATAAGTTTTGCCAAGTTAAAACAAATTATTCTGAAGTTACAGCTACACTACACAGGAAGTGCTTTGAGTTGTTACTCAATAAAAGAGTTAAGTAAAACTGCAACTGACTTTTTTTTAATGGTGCAATAACTTTGTGGTGTATTTTGGGTTACTGTTGTCAAATGGAAAATCAATAATCGCTAATCGAGAATCATTAATAATCGAAAATCAGTTGGTAATCGAATTGGGACCTCAATCATCATAATCGGATCGGGAAATCAGACAGATTAACCACCCCTAGTTTCGGTACTCGACCTTAATCAGGCAAACAGTCTGTGTCGGTGAGAAACCATCTTAAATAGGGAGTGGTCGTCAGTCTGCAACCAATCACATTCCCCACGTTCAAAAAGAGGGACAAAATTATCATTGGGTTGTTGAAACTCACTACACTATCCAAAACAGAGATAGAAAAACTAAATAAAATACTCTGTATGATAACAATCAAATGTGTCCCCAACATGTTTGAATACACAAAGGTTAAAGTACATTCACAACAAATATACAAATTGCAAATAAAGTTGACAACAATATTATTTAATGAATTTGTCAAAAGTGCTTGAGCAGGATTCCTACCTTTTTTTAAACCAGGAAGCGAGACAGGGGTCCTTAGAGCATAGCTAACCCTTTTATGCCTGATTTAATCATGTTTTTGTATCTGAGTATCTGAGTTGACAGAAAACTAGGACACATGTTCTCCTCTTTTTTTTTTTTTTTTGTCTCACTACACTGATTTTAAATTTGTAGAAAACAATCAGTTAACAGATAATAAGCAGGTAACAGTGAGATCTAAAAGAAAACCAGGTGGTCTTAAATGAGATCTTAACTTTGTGTCCCTTGTAAAATGAAAGTCTTGTTGCTCTATACATCAAGGAGAAACTTCTGAGACACATATAAGCTCAACAAAATCTGCTTTGTTTTGCTCCCTTTCTTTTGTGTTATGTTGTTTTCATTGTAGTAGTGATGGAGCCATTATATTGAACTGCATAATACATGAGTATCTTCAGACTCTAGTGTCCCTACGAAGTCACAGAAAAGGTAATTCAACAAATCATAACCACAGTCACAGTCATCTGAAACAGTGAGACAACAAGAGTGTCCCAGCTGTGTCCTGCTTTGGTGTTCTCTGGAAGCTGATTCTGTTGTTGCTACTTGAAGTGTTTCTGCGTTTAGTTGGGTCGCAAAATTAGAGATGACCTAACTTCTGTATTTTGTCTGCCTGCATGTGTTTTAAGTTGGAGTGTGTTGAGCTCTGAGGGCCACTGTAGTGAAAAGTTACAGTGTGATCTGTCAATACCTATACTATTACCCATAAGGCCATGGCCTGCTCTCTGCCTGGTCCCACTTTGTAACTAGGCTATAACGTGGCAATGGCAGTGAATGAGGTTAAAAATATCTGACTAAATCTGGGTCGTAACAGTCATTTTAGGGATAGATCCAAAACGGCTTGTGTTGCACCACCAGTGTGCATCTTCAGAAGTCCAAATCACTTCCTGTCCTCACAAAGACACACTTACACCTCCTGTGCAGCTCAAAGTTGTGAGCTTGTCTCACTGTGATAAAAATAAATAACACAAAGGAGCTGGGAGTACAGAGAAAATGACAATCTGAACTTTCTCAGGATTTCTTTCTTTGTCTCTCTTACTGTCTGTCTCTGCTCCTGTATGAGTGTGTGTTTGTGTCCCATAGCCTAAATGAAATGTTTGCAGTGCAAACTACATGGGATGAGGGGTGTTAAGGGTTTCTCATCAAGCTAAATCCCCGGCTCATCCTCATCTAAAGTTAATGGATTTCTGAAATTCCGATCATGTCATGATTTTCCTTGCTCATGACTATTTTGTTTTATGTGAATGTAGCAGCATAGAGGTGTTCTTCCCCTATGTAATTGGCCACCACTTGTAATGAGGTGGGCCGATATAAAGGTGGCAGTCTTCCCACCAGGTTTTCCTCTTGCGCCCCTGTCATCATCGGAGCGTCACTTCCGTGTCAGAGGTCGTTTGGCCCATCAGATATGGCTGCACGCTGCTTCACCTCGCGGCTCGTGTTTTGTCGGTGTGCTTACGGCATTGTTGTGTTTTTGTAGGACAACTCTTGGGTGCGACTCTGTGCCTCCTGCACGTGCTGCCACGTTTGTTTGGTTGCGGTAAGTGTCCTCTCTCTTTGCGGTATGGGTGATGCTATTAGATGGACCGATTAAACAAAACGGTAAGAGCTTTCCTCTGGCTCTGAGATGGAGAACTATCAGTTGCCTACTGATGATGTCATCACCAAGAGACACACACCATGTGATCTAAATGACTGCTATAAATGTTAACCAGCAGGGGGTGCTAAGTGACAACTAAACATACTGATTAATAGAATAACACTGGTAAAGCAGAACAACATCAAAAGTCAAAAAAAGCTTACCAGAGAGGTAAAATTACTGTTTTTGTCAATGGAGTCTGGTTCTTTGAACAGAATAGTGTCCGTTTCTGGTTAAGCAAAAAGGTTTCATAGGGATCTTCTCCATTAGGTTGTCAGACACTTAGTGCAACAATCTGAGCTTGTCCGTGGCAAAAGCAAGTACCGTATTTTTCGGACTATAAGTCGCTCCGGAGTATAAGTCGCACCAGTCAAAAAATGCATCATGAAGAAGAAAAAATATATATATAAGTCGCACTGGACCATAAGTCGCATTTTTTGGGGAAATTTATTTTAACCGTTGTCTGTGCTCTGATAGAGAAGCAGTTGCGTTGCATGAAGTGGTAACACCAAGAAGGTCCTCCCGCAAAGTCATTCATATTCGTTGCCTTGGCAACTACCAGGGCGACCTGCACCGTTGACAAGCCTCTCCCGGCAGCACGTTGTTCAAGCACCCATCTGTGAACTTGTTCCACCAGCTGTGGCCATATTGCTTTTAGCCCGCGATTAGCTTTCTTTGTTTTATTCATTGCAGTAAGAGTAACCTCCGCTTTTCGCCAGTCCCTCACAAGTTTCTCACTCAGTCCAAACTTTCTTTTCTTCGGCTGCATATTTCACTACTTGCAGCTTGTAATCTGCAGAATATGATTTTCTTTTGAGGGGCATTTGTGTTAAGTCTTTCTCAGTTGTCTTTAAATTAATGTTTAAATTAATTTTCAGTGGTACAGGAGTAGCAGATACCAGTAGTTGTCACAAGCCTAGAGTGCCCTCTCGCTGCTGTAGGTAATGTTTACTCCTTGGTCATGTCGGTCAGTGTGAAATAACATTTAAGAACATGTGAAATTGTATATTTTAATTTATACAAGTCGCATCTGAGTATAAGTCGCAGGACCAGCCAAACTATGAAAAAAAGTGCGACTTATAGTCCGGAAAATACGGTACTTTTATTGGCTGTAATTTGATGGTGCACAATAATACCTGGAGGGATTACGTTGCAGCTCTCTTGACTCTGCCAGGTGCAATACTGGACCAATTTCAAATTTTTTTGTCCCCATTTTTGTCCCTATTAGCACAAAAATATAGGACAATAGAGTCCAGGTTGAAAAATGGCAAAGTTACCCTTTAAATATGGAGCTGGGTGGTGATTAGCCTAGCCTAATATAATTCTAGTCTTGCTCTGTCCACAAATATGCCTATGCCAAGAACTGAAGCGCACTAATTTCACACACCATTTTTTGGCAAACAGTATCAACATGAGGAGAGGAGTCATTGTTCCCAGCTGCTGTTTGCAAACAGCACATTACAACCCATAAAAAATGTGTGTGAGTAAACAAAAGGGATACAACATGTTAATTAAAGCTGCAAGTAGGATTGAACGGACCCTAACACCCATCAGGATATATGCCCACCATAACCCCATCACTGGTCCAGACCGGTCAACAAGGATCTGAATTGTCACATGTTTTGGACACTGCCAGAAGGAGTTTGATATCACTTCCTGTCTTCACAAGGTGACACTACAGCATAACCACTAATTATGTTATGTTCCAGTATATTAAATGTATACAACACTGAAAATTTCATGTAAATCAGATGATGACTGTCACACCAGGCTTGTTACCTGTTGCCAGTAGGTGGTGCAATGAATATAACTCCTGATTGGGATTTAAATGTGATCAATCTGAGTAACTCTCAAGGAGGAGTTTGTTAAAATACGAGGCGTAGGAAACACCAAAATTGATGATGAAATTCTAAAATGGCCAAATTCCCGTTGGGTCCATGAGGCGTTTTTGTACACGGACATTTTATGTGCCTACTGATTTTTCTTGATGAAACGTACCACAGAGGCTGGTTTACTGAAATATTGTGGGGGCGCAATGGAGCCCTTGACTAATGCAACATTGACTAAATATTGTCCTGTAGATGTATTTAGGCCTCGCCTCTTTCACGGCGAAACATCAAAATTTATGTCACACCATAGCAACATCCTTCAACGATAAACGCTAAATCTTTTAATAACTTTTAACAAAGGAGTAGAGTGAAGAGATCTGAACATTATGATGTCACAGTAAAGTTGACTTTTGAGTTTTTGGATAAAGATAAATACAAAAACCCACAGCAGCAACCTCAGGAGGTGTTCTTGATCCACGGAAGCGGCAAGAGGGTTGCTCACACCCCAGCAGCGATCTCAGGAGGCACCCTCAAGCTACTTTTTTGGCACCTTGATTGGCTCCTTCCAACATTGCGTCCAGGCTCTGTTCTTCACTCCAGAATCTTTCAGACCTCTTTCACAGCAACTGACAAGTTAGGCACTATTTTTGATGTTAATGAAACAGGCAGTGTTAGAGACACTTGCTTGCAAATAATTTGATCTACAGTTATATTTCAATTGTTATGTGAAGTCTTTAAATTTGGGGGGGATTTTTACTTCCCCTCAATATCATTAAATTATACAAGATTCAAGTATAAATTTGAGTTAATTTTAGTTAACTATTAATTTTATGTTCACAGCAGCATCTCTAAAAACCAATAAAATTTGCTGAATCTGCCTCACACATTTACCTCAGTCTACCTAAGTTACTGCAGAATTCAAAGGAAAGTCAGAGAAACAAAAGAAATCAGTAGAAGTAGAAAGGAGGACATTTGGTCTCACTGGTTTCAACAGGACATTAATGTAGAAACTTGCTACAGGTGATGTGGACATTGTGGACTACAGGAAATGGTGAAACATGTCACTTTATATTGCCTGAGATAAACATGAGACACTTAAAACTACACTTCAAATACACTAAATGACACTAGACATCAGAGTATGATGAGGTCTGTGCTGTGCAGACTGGACAAAAGATTTAAATACACACATGAGTTCAGGCACAGCCACAATAACATCTGTAAAAACTACAAAAGTAAAAGAAGTTATCCTCCATTTGTCACCTCTGACATTAACACTCAAACATTTCAAGTAATTAATTCATGAATTAATTATTGAACATACCTGAGTCCATAAAAAGTCTTTTTCATGGAGCAGCTGTCTCTGTGGACAAGGAAGGAACACACTCTTGTGTCCTCTTCATCTTCTTTCATTTTAATGGCAGGCAACAAACCAACATTAAAGGTGCATGTCATGACCTACTGTATTGGAGTGTGTAACATCATAACTTTACAATAAATACACACTGTTGTGGAGGCAGCAGCAGTTAACCTATATAGTGACCAAGACAAACCAAATTACACACAAGGGGGAAACAAGATGGACGTCAACTTTAACTAACACAAGGCAAAAACAAACTAAAGCCTGACGCCCCCTCTGACTTGGCAGCACATGGTTTGGTCGGATGAGCTGGCTTTAGGATTTATAAGTCTCCACCCCTCAGACACACCTTTTGCTCAGCCAGGAAGTGAAGAGCCCCCAACAACCACAGTAAGTCAAAGACAAAGAAACACATGGTTAATATAACAGAAAAGAGTTTAACTCCACAGTGTGAGAATGTGTTCAATTCATTTACACAGGATACAAGCAAATTAACAAGATTCACATCAGACAAACTGTGTCATGTGAATTGTTTGAGTGTGTTTGACTGCAGATGAAATGAACCTGTGTAGGTGAGTGTGAATGGCTGTTAGCATGTGTGGCTGTTAGCATGTGTGGCTGTGGTCATCAAACATTTAGCAATCTTTTTCAAGACACCACTCATACAGAGCAGCAAAATATTCTCTGCATCTCCAACCGTGTACAGAACTGTACCAAAAATGTTAAAGCCACTGGTGTTACAATGTTTGAAGGGACATTAATCAACAAATCCATTTTTTTACTGACCAGTTTTGGTGAGTTTTGGAAATGTCTGTCTTCTCTTGAATATAATGACACTAAATGGCACCACAGTTGTGGTAAAAACATACCACGCCCATTGATGAAAGTCATGTCACTTGTTCAGGTCTGGACTGTTATCAACCATGTGAAGTTTCAGGGAGATTCGACCATGTACACTAGTTAAGTTGGTACAACTTCCTGTATTTTGGTGAAACATGTAAGGTCGCCATGCTGTCATGGCAATGCGGTTTGATGATATATCACAATCTTCACAATATAGTGTTACCAAGGTCTTAACCAGATTTTAGTTGGATATTGTTAACCTTCTAGGAGGAGCACATCAGAGCCAAAAACATGTGATTTCCTGTAGCTAGTAGGTGGCACTATGACCAAATACTGTCATGTAGATGTGTTCAGGGCAGGACTTTTATTAAATGTGAAGTTTGGTGTAGACTGGATCATTTATACTAAAGTTAAGCAATTTTGTATTTCATAGCAATATATCAACATTAAGTGCCACGCCATAGCCCCTCAATGATAGCTAAATCTTTTAATAACTTTTGATCACAAACTACTCTAGATGGCTCACTGATTTTGAAGTTGTTATAATGAATTCTGTAGGGTGACTTTATTAAAATACAATGCATGGAAAATGCCAAAACTGACTACTAAATCCAAAAAGACCAGCTTCCTGTTGGGTTTAGGCTGTGGATCCCCACAGATTTTTTTGTGCATCTTGTGTGTTCTGATTTTCGCTTGATGTTGGTGGAACGTGTTGGGGGATCCACAGAAGTCACACAATAACACAATCAAACTAACTGAGGTAGACAAGCACCTCCTGTGTTCTGCAAGGTAAAGTGACTGTTTTTGCCAGAAGATTCTGCTTGCTTTGGAGAGAGCAATATTTGGCTTATATGTGGTTTCCCATCAAAAAAAGCTGTTTAACGGCAAGGTAAAGTGGTGCAAATATTCTAAAAATAGCATACACTTAAACTGATAATGTTTTTTTCTTTTTTAGGTGTCCACAGCAGTACGTTGCTTGCCGTACACTGGTATTCCTGCTGCTTCTCCAAACTGGGGGTGTGCCGATCGCTATCTACTTTAAGTAATACCATATACAACTCCACTTCAAACAGGTGAAACTACCCCAAATTACGCTGATTTTACGAGATGTCATCTGTCATCTAGCTGATTACAACAACACCCATCTGGGCATGAGCACCAGGAGAGGACAGTGTGCTTGAGCTGCAGCCACAGCTAGTGGCGGGGGCAACCACGCAACAACAATTAGCTGGCATTGAACATGCATGCGTGCAATAATTAGTTTAACTACTAGTACTTCTGGTGCCAACTAGCAAGCATATCGACATTTAATCATTCAGTCAACTCATCACACACATTTCTAGTATTTATAGAATGGCAATGTCCTGGACAGAGAAGTATGAGTTAATGATTGTTGCCATCCACACCTGTTTTGTGATTATGAAGAGTGGGTTTGTCAAGATAAGCCATTGGGGCACCAATTCTCCAGTTAGAAAACCATTATAAAATTGCAGAAGAAGAGGGCACAACAAAATGAAGTAATTCAGAGTGCCAGTCCAACCCCAAATGTTTTAAACAGAATTGAAATATGTATGAATGTGAGGAGGGTCCCATCATATCTGTGTGGAACGATCATGGATGTGTTATAGAACCATGATGGCAGTGATGAGAAGACTGTCAGTGTGGAAACAGCTCATCTGCCATTAAGTGTTTCCATCTCTAACAAAGTGTGCCAACTCTTTTTTCGATAAAGACAAAAATCACCTCAAATTAGGGTCAAAATATACCTCAAAAAGCACATAAAAATATGTTGATGGAAACAAGGCTACTGTATGTGATCCCATCCTGCTCCTCATGAGGGGTGTGGAGTTCAACATGTCAGTGAATGGGAGGCAGAAGCTCCAGCTAGCAGCGTGTGTCTTTACTCTGAGAGCTTCATTAAAACACCAGCTGGGCCCACTTTAGTCAGCAAACTTGTCTTGTAAGAAAAATGAGTGCGATGAAGAAGGCAGTAATGAACTACTTTCTTTTTCGACTTTTTATAGGACCATACCACTGATATCCAACAGAGCACAAGGGCAAGATACTACAGCAGGAGGACAATCTTTCATTACTGATGTTGAACAACTGCTCTGGTTCATTGTAGAGAATTGTCCCTTTTCCTGTGGGGATGGGACAGTCGAATATTCTCACAGCAGGAGTGACATTTAGTTTTCAGCTGCTCAGACATCACTGAGCAAGTGCACGGATCGTGATCGCCAAGACACAGTATATGCACATCTGTAGGGCATCTGTGTCGGAATGAAGAACCAGCATGAACCAGGCATTATATCCTTAGATTGTTCTTGTCACCATAGAACAATATGAAGGAGGTCAGAACATATTGTTAGAGAGCAGGCAGAGGTTTTGAAGAGTTTTTGTGATTTTCCATCATACAGCTGAAGTCACAGAAAGGACACACATCGAGAATCAAATCAATCAGATCAGACCATGACCTGGAGTTATGGGGATTTGCTCTTTAGACCAGTACAAGGGTTCTGACATTAAAATGAAGGTGAGTCACCACAGTTCGACTGGGGCTAAACTAGCCCTTTGAACCACTAAAAGATTTTACAAATTAGGCTACACATGCATTGGTAGCCCATCTTCACCAGAAAAATTACTGTCTAGGCCCCCTTTCCAGGGGATCCCTGTGGCTTTGACAAAAAATAAAAGGAAATGAATATTGGTTCTTATTTTAATTTTATTATTTTTATTTATCATTGTCACTTACATTCTCCAGTTCTAAAAATATGTCATCTATACTGAATGACAAACTGTGCCGACTAAAATGTGTGTCATAGCACTACATCAATGCCTCAGTGCAGCTTACTATTTTGGTCTCCCTGGGCTGGCTATGGATGCTAAATCCAAAAACAGTTAGTCTAAAAAAATAAAATAATATAATATAATATTATAATTTAATAATTAAGGCTACAGACAGATTTTTTTCCCCTTTTTAGCCAAAAGTGGCTTTTTGATTGTAAAGGTTGCTGACCCTGGTCAAGGTCGACTGTGCAAGCAGTTTATTCCGACTCATATTTCTATTTATTAGGTGGCGACCTCTGCTGGGGATACTTAAGTATAACAGGAAAAGTATAAAGAGTGACAAAATTCTGCCTATGGAGGAGGTGGGTTGGATGGATGGCTTAAACAAACACAGTACTTTCACTAAGGAGTTCAAGATTCTAGTCCTTTCTTTAACAAAAAGTAAACTACTCAAGTAGTTTTATTATTATTTATTATACTAAACATAACCAAACTGTGACCATTTTAAAATGTTTGCCAATTGTGTAATGTCACATACCTAACATATGTAGCTGCAGTTCAGTAAGCCTGTCGTTGCCAGTCCTCTCCACTGGTAAGAGTGATGAGTAATTGGAAATTCTGCTTTTCTGTCAGGTATGAGGATGTGTTGGCACTGGACAGATTATTTCTTCTTCCCTTATTCTAAACAAATTTAGTGAAAAGACTGAAGCCAACATTAACTACATTAATATGTTTCTCACTATTGTCCAACTTCCCTGCCCAGTGTGTGAGATTGGCTCCAGCTGAATTTTTTTAAGAACAGAAATATTTTTTTTTTTTTTTTTTTTTTGGTAAAGGTGAAAGTTTCCTCAAACAGCAGGTCACTGCAGTTCTTAGCAGATGTTAAGGTGCCCACATGACTGTGAAGCACTACCCTTGGTGAGGCACACTGAAGACTGCACTCCAAGTTCAAATTATTTCAACTCTGATCTTGGTTGCTGCTGACCTTTCAAAGATCGACCAATGAGATGACCGCTGTATGTGACAACGTAGTGACACATGCAAACATGGAGGGAGAGAGTGAGGGAAGAAAAGTTCTATAACACAACATTAAACATATTATGATCTCGCCAGTAAAAGTAGTGCCTGGCAACATGTCAGCAATCAAACAGGGCTTCCAGACTTGTGAATAACCATATGGGTTTATGATCTTAGCTAAATTCAATGCTAAAGTTAGCTTCACTTATGTATGGTGGGCAGGCATGATGAATCACAGTTCTTTGCCTCTGCAAGTCTCTGCATCCTATTTTGTAGTAAACCCAGAGCAAATTCTTATCATGTGAGGACAGCTTTACTGAAACAGTACAGAGCATTTGTTAGGGACTATTGTCAGTTGCAGATTAATCCACATTTGGTGCTCTAGTGAGTATTTGGGGCAGCGGGGTGGTGCATGTAGAATTGAGTCCAAATAAACTGTGTTCATTGTGCTCATGATAATGAGGGAATATGTCACCCCGTGGAACGGCATGGCTCACTGCTGTGTTTTAACAGTTTTTAGATGACAATTGAATATGCACGCTTCTAAGTAGATAGATTCATTCTTGGTTTTGGTCTTTTCATATGGTTTGTTGACAAGAATAAAAACACAGAAAATTGCCAGCTATATCCTCTAATTAATTATACATAGACTTTCCCTAGCAAAAATAGCAATAACTTTGGAGGTTACTTTGTCCATGTGTGTTCATATTAAAAGAAAACAAAATTTTAGAGGTGCAGCAATTGCATCTAGTCAGTGCAGAGAGTGGAGCTTCTGCAAATCTTTTCTTCTATTGGAAAGAAAGTGGTTTCAGTAGATTATAGTCGAGTTCCTACAAGAAACTGTTCACAACAAGGTCTGTGGATTATGTTGAGAAACTAGGTCATGATCTTTGGAAAGAGACAATGATTTGGAATTTTTCAAATGTAATGTGTTGGTGTTTTGCGCACCACAAGTGAGTACTCTTTAGTCCCATTAGATTTGGAATGAAGGCAGACATCTCTATGGGCGATACCTCCAAAACTCTGCAACTCACACCAAAAATCTAGATGGATAAATAGCACGAGAGGCCGTTTTTGAATTTGTGCCTTTAACTCTAAACAGAAAACAGGCAAACTAAAACTAACGTCCCACACTGGAATAGAATTTTCAAAGGAGAACATGCTGGCTGCAGCATTGTTGTTGGAGAAGCCAATATTACAACTTAGTATGTTCCCTTCATGGTCATTTTAGAATTTAGTGCAGTAAATATATTCCTTTTACCTCTCTTTTCTGATACTAGCTGCATCATGTTGGAGCCCATTCTGCCTTTGTTGGGAGCAGCTTTTTTGGCAATGCACACACCCAGAACTGATAAAGATTTAGTTCAAGCGGCTCCAGCACCAGAACCTGGTCCATGGCACAGGGGCAGCAGTTGTCTTCCCTGTCCCACGAGGCCTTGGGTCATTGTGTTTGATGTGTGCGTAGAAGCTCCAGGATCATTCTGTGATTCCTGTCTGACAGACTGTGCTCTGGCACTTCATAAATACAGCAGCCAGGACCGCACGTTATCTACAGAGGACCATTCTGCAGCAATATGCTCTCTCTCACACACACACACACACACACGGGCAGTGGGCATGCTGTAATGAAGGAGTGTTGGCTGCTTTAAAAGGGATTAAGGTTTTTCAGATAAGCAGCCATTTGATTTGAGTTATTGTGTGGACATAGAGGATTAGAATACTTTCATCCATTCTCGTTGTGATTTTGTTCATGAATCAGATTTGATTTTTACAGATCAGATGAAAAATTAATCCAAGTATCTAAGATACAGTATATAGTGGTTTTTTTTTTCATTTCCCAAATAAACTAAGGTATTAACCGAACCCTCCCCCTTCACAACCAATAAAGATAACAACAAAATAAATACACAGGTGAATTCAAATGCCAACAAATTCAGAGGGATAAAAACAAAAAGCAACACAGATGAATGTAATGATAGGAGAAACATGAATTAAGTCAGAGGGAAAATATGTGCATGGTATGGAGCAGCAGGGTGTTAGCAGAGATGGCAAAAGTACATCTTTTTTGTCATGTCTTTTTGATATTGTTATATATATATGCACTTCATTCAAAGTTTTTTTTTGTTTGTTTGTGTTTTTTCAGTCTTAGTTGAAGTTTAAATGTCAAGTGTAAATTGATGGGCCTGGTGCTTGGACTGAGTGTCTCCATGTGCACCTACTTTGGTTTATGTATGCGCAGCAGCGCAACATGCAAAAGAGCTGGGTGAAGCTGAATATAGATCAACAGGTGTGGTGATCATTAAATAGTCTCTGACCAGTCAACTTGTATATTTTTGAGCCTTTTTTAAAATTTACCTCTTCAATGGAAACAATGTTTGAGTCGAGTGTTTCAGACTCAGGGCTTTGTGGAGAATCGGAATATTCCTATGAATACAAATGGATTTTTCCTCATAACAAAATGACCCATTGCTATATTATCATAGTTTTAATTTAGAACTTAACACCTTGTCAAAGTACATTATAGATAATTTCACCCATAGCTGCTACTGAAATACTGTGCAGTGGATCTCCATGCATCACTGGCTCATGTGTGTGTGCGTGTTTTCTGTGCATGCGTGTGCAGCATGTGTGTGCTTGAGGGGCACTTAACATTCTGATGCCAAGTCAAGCATGACACTGAGTGACTTGAGATGGAGGTAATCATGACAAACGCTGCCATTCAGACGTTGCAGCTGTGCGTGGGTCAGCCATGCAGAGAGGAGGAGAGATGTGTGATATTGAGCAGAACAGACACTTTTTATTTTCTTTAAATACAAATCTACCACGGAGTGTTTAGAAATGCTTATATGAAAACATAAGGTCAACTTGCAGTATCATGGATGTGGTTCTTTTAAAATGGGCAGACAGTCCTTTCATCAACCTGTAAATAAAACATCCATCCAGCTATCTAGACATTTGCCAGCTACATTTATATATTTTTATTATACTTTTTAACATTTTTATCATCTATTTTGCTCACATATATTTCTTTTTTCTTTTGTTTTTTTTAATATTTTGTTTTATTTGCAGCATTATTATATATTTTTTTTATTATTTCTGTTATCATTGCTGCAATTATAACTATTATTACTCCCATCATCATTACTATTATTATTTTTATACTGTTCCCTGTATGCCTTGGAACTCTAAATAAATAAAATCAAAATACAACCACTGTTGTCTGTCAGTGTCTAATCAGTGTTAGCTAGTGAGATTCAGTACTGTGACAAAGCACCTGTGCTTAATTACAAATGCAAAACATGTGTTTTCAATTTTTGAAAAATTATAATAATGATGTCTCACATTGGTGGTTTGGTCCACTGCCTGACTTTAGCCACGAGTCTCTTTTTACTGCCAAAATGCTATATATGAATTAAGTAACTAGTGACAAATCTCCTGAGTCATTCAAACCATCAGGAGGAAAGTGAGAAATTATTTTGTTATTTATTCCATACATGCTGTAATCTCAGTCAGCACTCCTTTGGCAGCAGCAAAACATATTTCCGTTTCCCCTGGCACCATGCAGCTCAGGCAGGAGTACATTGTTGAACAAGTTACTGAAATTTAGTTATCAGTTACAGTGAGTAGGTACTTCCCTCAAAAGTAACTAAATTACTTTACCAATTATTGCATATAAAAGTAATTAGTTACTATGGAAAGTGCTTTACTTTTAAAAGTCTGCTTCAATTCTCTTATTAATGTACAAGTCTAGTTATAATGTAGCAAACTCGCTCATGAACATCCCTCATAGCTTCAAGAGGACATCTTTAATGTTCCCAACAACCATGGCATGAAATATCCACCCTTGATTTAATCTATGAGTTAATCCTCTTCCCTTTCCTGCCTCTTCTGCTTTGCAGTCATCGTGCAAAGAAAACTGCAGGATCAGATCCAGCTGCTGGCGTTTGTCACATTTCATCCTCATGCTCCTCCGTATTCCCATGTGTCGCCGCTGTCAGGTGAGGCAGAGATCCTATAAAGATAATCTTTAAAATGAAGGAGACATGTCTGGAGGCTGGGGTTGTGGAGAGCTGACATCTTCCTCACCGCTAATATGAGCTCTTATTTTGATGGTTCCATCCCAGCAGGGGCAGCTATGCACTCTTGTCATGCAATCACACCAACTCATGAAGTGATTGATTAGTGCAGGATAGTAACAGGTTTAATAGAGGCCTGCAGCTTGTGTCTCAAGTTCAGGAGCTTTGAATGATGATTCAGATGAGATCAGCTGTGTCATCTTAGAAATAAGAAACATGAAAGTTTTTAAGGCAAGGCATAATATTTGTTGAATTTCATGTTGTACATTCAAATGAAAAGTTAGAAATTGAAATAACACAGAAAAATTTTGATTCACTTTGATTTGATTCACCATGTCCACATAGCATTTTTTCTGGCAGAAAGATACTAGCAGTGTGCTGCAGCACACTAAGATAAAGTGTCTCAGCCGTTCCAAAAAAAAGAAAGAAAGAAAAACTGTACTCATGGGTTTTGTTTCTATGACAACAATATCTTTAAATTTCCAACCAGTGGATGTGCTACCTTGACCTTGATTTGACTCACCAAGTGTGGCATGGATTTACATCTGGGCATTATCTATTTCCTATGAATTATTCACAATAAAAGTCCCCCAATATATTATCATCTAGAAGCTTTTATTATGAAAAAAAAATCAGGAAATGTTGGGTTTCGTGAGCAGTAACTTAACATGGCCTGTGTTTTCACGCAGGGTGTATGGAAACTCCTGCCTAAACACCAGCCTAAACCATTGTCAGTGCAGAGTCATAATAAGTTTGACCATTTGCTGTTATAATTCTTCATTAAAATGATAAAGTAAGGTGAAAACACTGTAGGTAGCAGTTACTGGCATTGCTGTGAGGTGTTAATAAACCTGCTTTTAACTAACTTATCAAATAGCATTTTTAACAAAATCACCTAATATAGTATATTTAACACAATCAGAACATTTTATGTTTCATTATAATATTTTTATTTGATGAACACAGCCTGAGTATGTAAATACCAAGGAGACTTCCACAGTTCTCTGTCTTAATTGTTGACCTTGGTCATAAATACAGATAGCACAGAGCAACTAAAACAGGAGAGGACTAAATGTTATGGTCTGTTACCACCAGCCACAGCCGGAGGGCTAAAATATGGCAATAATTCTCAGGATACATCATTGTCTCTTTATCCACAACCTCCCCTTCTCTGTCTAGGCTGTGGCCCAGAATGGTATTCTGTCCTGAGAGAGAGGAGGTGGGAGAGAGCCCTGGAGATCCCTGGAGAGTTGTACCTGCTCAGATTAGAATGTTGTGTGCTTAAAGGTTAAGGTCAGTGATTCAGCTTCAGCAATGACACTTTGCTCTTGCTGTGCATTCAAATCAGTATTTTTCAGGTATACCAGTAATGCTTGTTGTGTAAAAGACTGAGTGTCTCAGGCCATACAAATCAATGCTGACTTAATCAAGCATATTATACATTTATGTTGACAGCTCTCTCTGTCTGTCATTCAGTGGGTTTTCATCCACCTGGTTTTATGCGCATTTTCAATTTGTGCATGAAAAGTGAAAACGCTGAAAATGTAATCAAAAGTCCCCTTCTTAATATTGCAAAATATGTCCAAAGCTAACTGCGAAAAGTGGCTTAAGGATGAAAAAGCACTATAATGTGATTGAGGTTGGAGGCGAAGGTTATGTTACTGTAGAGGAAGTAAACAATGCAGTTCATAAAAAAATTCAGACTGTTTCTGTTCATCCTGAAAGAGGCCAATAGAGAGGCAAAGTCCCTCCCCTTCAAGTGGACCACCATGAGACCTTACCTCAGAAGAAATGTGGATATTAGTCAATGGTGAAGGACAATTTTCTGATTCTGTTTGAATTGTGTCACAAATTACACACGATGTCTGTCATTTTAAAAGCTAACTTTACAAGTCAAGAAAGTCACCATTTGTTATAAAACAGTTGAAGATACATAATTAGAATGACTACATACCCAGAAGTTGAATAGGTGATGTCATGACATTCTCCCTCCAAATTGTACCCAAATGTAGTCACATGACCGACAGGTCTTCCTCATTCTTGCTCTTCCTGGTGTTTTGTTGATATATAGCAACTGAGATATGCTACCTTGCGGTTCTCTGGCTACAGGGTAACACTGGCTGATAAAACATCCAGGAGATGCTGGATAAAACACTTCAGGTAAGATAACATTACAAGGGACATGTTGGTGTTGGTGGCGTATATTGTGCAATTCAAAAGATGTAGTTAACTGAGCAGTTTCTCACGAAACTAAACCACAGCAGAGCTACTATATACTGCAACTTTCTTGTGTTGCAAAGTTACAAAAGGGACTTCATAATTTCATCACTCACTCACTCACTCAGCTAAAAATTGCCACATGACACAGTGAATTTAGCTGCTCCTTTTGTTTATTACACATTTGAATTGACAGGCTTTGGGTTTCTGCGACAGCTGGGTTCCTGGTAAATCCCAGGCCTGGTATCTATTTTTAAAGTGCTACCCAAAAAGAAATGGCGAGTCATTATCACCGTGTCACTCGGCTCTACTACATCTCTATTTCTTGTTTGCTTTCTCTCTTTGTCTCTCTCACATACACACACACACATTTGGCATTGGTGCCATTATGAAGGCAGATGCCATCATCCATTAAATACTGCTACTTTGCCCGCGGCTCCACAGACAGCGTCAGGTTAGGGAGGGTGGGCTCCTACCTCTCATTACCCCACCTCGACAGTTAGGGTGGTAGTCCCAGCCATATCAATCAAGCCTAATTGGTCTAAGCCTGCTGAAAATGCTGCGTTAACATATTAATGATTCCCCAGGGGAGAGAGGGGGAGTATTATAAAATGCAAACGGTGTGAGTAGGTAATGGGGTTTCCTCCTGGGTCATATACATCTTCCTATTTTAGCATGAAGATTAGTGAAGGCCTCTGATAGCTACTTTATGACTTACAACATGTAACTTATGAGTAATGTAATATCAGCCTACTGATTTAGTTTCAAGTACTGGTTTTAGTACATTGTGTTTGTTTCAGCTAATTACAGCCACTTCATTAAAGACATTATTTGTTGGGAGTGTATTATTGTATTAAGTGTTTTCAAATAATAATTTAATATCTCATCTAACCGCATCTGACTGTGGGTTCGTTGGCAAACAGGTGTTTTTCCCCAGATGCCAGATTGCTTCTTTAACTTTGTGCCAATGATGTACATGGGTGGCCTCTCCAGTCTTCATGCTCAGGGGAGTTAGAGATGTCAGGGCTTGTTAAAGGCCCTGTACCCACACTTGTTCTTTCAGTTATTGTGGCTCATTAAAGTTACGGTTCCATCCTGCAAACAAGCAAAACTTTCATCCAAGAGACTGGGGTTCCTGTCCCATTTGAAACCAGAAGTTGTAAGCTACATAATGTATCATACGCCTTGTGACCTTTGTCTTGTGAGTCATTTTAATAACACATGACTTTTGTCATGTGTCTTTTGTCACAGGGACAACAGCCTGACCCTCAACCCCAATAATACCAAAGAGCTTAATGCGGACTTCACCAGCTCTATGTTGCTGGATGTCCACATGTCTAAGGCTGTCTCTTGGACAGATCCATGGAGCTATTCTACACTAGAGTCCTGCGTCCAGTGAATGACCAGTAAAAACTCTGTGTAACAGGTAAAACATATATTTATATAAATTAATAATAATAATAATCAGAAATGAAAATGATAGTTCAGTATTTTAAACAGTATTTTCGTTAATACAGTAATATCAAGCCTAATCAGCCGCCAGGGTTAATGTGAAACCTTTGACCCCACCTGACAGTGATGTAGGCTAACTGATAGCTAAAACTGATTACATAAAGGCAAAAATAGCAAATAAAGAACATCAAATTGTGAACAACACATCGTTGAAGGCCAAATCAGATGTCTGGGAGGATTTTGGTGTGCTCAAAGACTGAGAATACAGTTGTCATTGGCTTTGCTGCTTGTTAAAAGTTTCAAAAAGTAATAGCTGTTGCCTACATCAACAGCTGCAGCAACACAGCTGTGTGGTGCTGCACCAGTTCCAAATACAAGTGAGACTGTGTGTTTATTCACACGTGTGGGTGGGGTCGCAGGGCTTATAGTCACACTTCCAGGCAGGTGCGGTTCTGATTTGGAAATAATTACAGATAACGAGTTGGTTCTGGTTTTCAGCTTTGCAGGGGCGGGTCTGCAAAACTTAGTCTCGCATAGCCAGACCTCGCTCTGCAGCAGTCGGCGCTGGAGAAAGGCCTGATTCCACACATACACATCCTGCCTTGTTTGCCTTTCTTTAAAACAATCACAAATGTCTTGGGTGGCAGTAAGCGCAGGATGCAACGATGATGCAGCTCCAACATTGTGTAGTGAAATGAACTTGTTTTAGTGGAATGTTTGCACATTGGAAGGTGAGCTCTGGCAGCTGTTAGCTTGTTTAAATTTGTACCATTAGCATCCCAGGCGCTAATTTGCTTTACATGTAGGTTGCAGCTTGGAAGTTTTTTGTTGTTTCCCAGGGACTCTGAAAACAGACACCACATGGCTGCTTCAAGCAAGTGACCACTGGCAGGACTTATAACAGGAGTGTGCATTCAGTGAGTCAGACCATCCAAACTGGACCTGTGCAGGACCTTGTTCTATACACCGCTTAGGCAGCCCTGCACCACATCCCAAAAACCGCTGCTCCGTTCTGTCTATTTGTGACGAATGCCACATCAAGCTGCCCAGACCAGATCGAGCAGGCAGGAAGTCAGACACAAGGATAGCATTGGTCTAGTCAATTTTCAAATATAAAACACCATGTGCAGACCACAATCATAGAAATAGACAAAAAAGAAACTATTTAACTATGTAGCCTACTTGGAAGCACTAAAATCAAGGAAAAATGTCCAAATCAACAAAATCTGAGCAAATCTATGTAATCTAGTCTTGCCTTTATATATACAAGCAGTATGCATCTGTTTAATCGGACTAACATAATCAGACCGGCAAAACATTAAGCTTCTGCGGTGGGGCATGCAGCCACATGGAGGGACAGATCAACACTGTGGTGCAGATGCAACATGCCTGGTGGAGTAACACCTGTGGGGACCATTGATGTCTAGTGCCTATCATATGAAGGCTTTTGCTGACTTTCATTTTTATATGATGTCCATACTTTCACTTTCTTGACTGTTAGTCAGCTGGTATCCATTAGACAGAATGTCCACTTGTATATAGTATTTAATCTCTACCTGGCAATTTGTCTGTAGATGACGCCACAATACTTAGAAACACAATTCTGGTTAATGTGTCAGATGAAAACCTTGCATCTCTTGGAAACTTAACAGAAATCTATTCTTTTGCCATTAAATCTATGTTTTGAATGGGGTTTATGGGCTTGGAAGACAACCAACTTTGTCAGCTATTACAGGACAATCCAAAAAGTTTCTTATGCAACAGCAGTAGAATGCTCTCTCATGCTCAGTATTTCATGTTATACAACTCAATGTTGTGCAAGTGCAGTGATCATATTGTAAGCCTCATGGCTCATTTCTCTCACACTCACACACATACAGTGGGATTTTTACCCTTGAATGAGCATGTGTGCATACACACTGACACAAATGCACACTGAGAGGTGGGGTGATGAATGGGACGATCTAATGCCCACATTTACATATCATTGCACAGCACTGCAACATTTTTGATGCAGGAAGACTGATGTAGAAATTCACATATTCCTATTACTTGTTTCTTATAAGTATTCTTCCCAAAGGCACACAGAAGGATTTGGATACTTTGGTTGTTTGTGTGACAGTAAATAAAAATTGCCCTATGCAGTCCTCAAACAGCTATGCCCTTTGCCTCTCAAGGCCCATTATTTTGCTGGTGGTGGTGTATTTTACTGCTGTGGATACTGGCCAACCATATTGTACGTGAGGCGATGTCGTGTCAAGATATTTCCAGCAGATACAGCGCAGGCTGACAGGAGAAACAAAAAGGTTTTGGAGTTATCCTCTCCAAACCAAAGAGCAAAGGCCCCTTTCAAGAGTCACAATATTTCACTGACACCTCACAGGCTGGAAAACATCCATCAGAGAAGAGGCACAAAGACCAACCTATCTTCCACAGCACAAAACATGGTGTGTATTACAGCGTTTTTCTTCATGAACAGCTGAGATGATTTACTGCAACTGTCATGAGTCCTATTACTTCAATTAAGCTAGTGCGTGGCTCTAGATGTTGGTTGGTTGGTCAGTCCATCCAAGTAGATCAATACTTATAGTATCAACACTACCAATACTAAGTCTTATTTTTCAGATAGATAGCGGAAAAAAGGGTGAGTCTCATGTTAAATCATGTTGTGGGTTCTTGTCTTTGTGTTATACCATGATTTTTTAGTTTATCATCAGAGGAATCACACAAGAAACATTTTTTTTATTTGACATTAAAAACAGTCCTGTGGTTTAATATGCATGTGAGAAAGAGAATAATCTAAAAACGTGTAATGTTCTAGGTAGTTCAGTGGTAATGAAAATGTCATGGCTTGGGTTTTTGTGTTTGTTATTATCTGTTTTACTTTGAAGTTCTTGCATTTACTCTTATTTCTGTGTCTTTACTTCTTGTGTTTGTCTGTTTTCCCACCCTTTTTATTTCTGATTGTTTGCAACTGCCCCTTGTAGTCTGTTTGTGTTCCCACTTTCAGTTGTCAGGTTGTCTGCGTCCACTCCCCTGTGTTTCGTGTTCCTCCTGTTCCTACATTTTCTGTGACAGTGACACAGAAAAGAAGAAGGAAAGCCCCAAGATGTAAACAGGGAGAAAAGCTAAAGTATTTTGTTTGTCCATTCTGGACTGTAAAGTTCTGAACTGTAGAAACAGGGTGGTACATGGCAGCGTCCAATGGAAGAGGACTCACGCCCTTTGACATACAGGCCTCATTCTGAGGTAACAAATACAACAATTCTTATTTTCAGGTAATAATACACTAATGAAAACATATGAACAATGAACATGAGTGCCATCTACAGGGGGCATTGGGTTTTATGCCCCCCCCCCCCCCCAAGTTAAAAATGGCGGCTTCAACAGCTCCATGTGGTTGTAAAGCGTCTTTCACTGAAGCAAGACACCAAAATCCATCCGAAACCTCACAGTTGAGTGAGTGAGAGCTTTTTGGAGTTTTGCTTTTTTAACTTTATTAAGTCAAATATATTGGACATTGTGTTGCGCATGGTGGAAGCCCTCCACTGTGCACAGCAGCAGCCTCTAAACACAAACAGAATATGTAATCTGTCCCAGTTTAACATCATTACATTGAAAACGCTAAATGGCTTGTTTTAATTAATTTCTTTAAAAAAAGTTAAATATCACTTCAATGAGGCTCTTCAGTCAGACAGTGACGTACCATAGGCAATAACCTTAGTGACAATCAAGGTACATGCAGAATGCGCAGTTTAAATTTTGTCCTTTATGATGTTGAAACAGCGTTCTGTCTTAATAATTATTACCGCCAGATAAAACACTGAAGTGGTCAGGCTGGAACCCACATAATCTGGGATAGTGTGCTTCTATTCCCAGGATGGAAAAGTCTCATTTGTTTGGAGGAATATTAATCCCTACTCCTCACCACATATAGGCTGATATTCCCCCCTTCCTGGACCTTTAATGGAACATTTAGCAGCACCGTTTTAAGAAAAATACTAATAGACATCTTATGGTTTATATGTAACAAAATCATCCATCTGTAAAAGTGAAGGTAGACAATTTGACACCACGGTAGTTAAAGGGATGGAGCAAAGTAAATTACAGCAATTTAAAGTAATCAATCAATATCAACTTCACACACTGATGATTTATAACAGAATAAGGTGTTCCGACACAGCTGTCTCAGCCCCATATTGAATCCCATGATGCATCATTCTCAGATGCAATCTTGGGGCTTCACACTAATTCTTCTCAGCCAAGTTGCCATCTGATGCTGCCTCATTTGGTGAGTAAGCCCCTGGGATCTTTATTATGTGTCTATACTTAGATTGGAAGCTGTTCACTGTGACACTAAAGGTCCAACTGCAGAGACACGAATGCATAACAACTCTCTGATAAAGAGTGAGTGTGTGAGATTGTCTGTCCATGTGATTGCTGTGTGCATTGTGTGTAGGACAGACACACACAATTAAGGAAGGTGATGGACTAAGAGGTTCTTCTCCTTCGTCCTTGGTTACACTGTTTCCACAGATGAAAGCTTGGGACTAAAAAAACATCTTAGCAAAGCGCCAATCAGAGAGAAAGATGGAAGATGGGGAAAGAGAAGGCAGGGAGAAAAACAGGCAGAGATGAAAGAAAATGAGAGTTAAAGTGATTGAAAGAGGAAAAGAAGGGTGATGGAAAGTAAAAACAAAAGAGATAAGATCTAAGGCAGTGTGGTAGAGATTTTGCAGTCCGCTTGACACCACGATTCCTTTGAAATGTTACTGAGTCTTTGCTCTTCTGGGCTGAGACGATTCATCTCAATTTGCTTAGCTGACAATGGCGATACAAGGCTCCCAGTATCCTCCCTCTCTCTTTTATTCTTCTTATTTTGATCTGCCTTTTTTCACATTATTCTGTTATTTTCCCCATGTCCCAGCTGTCTTGCTTTTCTTTTCTTTCTTTTTTTTTGTAGTTTTGCTTTTGTCCTCATGGTTGTCAATCCTGATTTTACATGACTGCAATACAACACACAAACGTCTTCATCATCTGCTTCCACACTACATCAACTCAAACTATGGAAGATCTAAAATGCCTCACTTCCAATGCGTTAAATACTCCAGCTTGGTCAGTGCCCATATGCTTCAAACTATGACACTGTACACTTTTAGAAATGCCACAAGCCCTTTTAAAGGTTTAATCTAGAAGCCACCTAGAAGCTGTTTATTATATGGTGAAAAAAAACCCTTGACGAAAGAGTTCTTCATGAATTTCAACAATCTTTCTTTAAAAAGAGGTTCTTAGAAAGAACCCTTTTGGAAGCTTATTTCTTATTTTTAGTCTTTTATAGTGTAATTTTTGGAGGCACCCCTCTAGTATTATGCTGTAATTTGCTGCGGAAGTCGGAGAGTGATAAATTTTGTATTTGGAGGCAATGGAGGTGATGGATGTGTCAAACAAACACAGAACCCAGGAGACTGGGGTTTGTGTCCTTTTTAAAACCACTAATCAATGTTGTCGTCCTCTTAAGTTATGTACTCGAACTTGCATAACAAAGTTACTTATTTTTAACCCAAACTATCTTACTTTTATCTTTTGTATCTTATGTATTTTTGATTGAACTGCCCCTTTAAGCTTATCTGTTGCCTACACACAAGACAATTAACATTTGAACCTGTGTGCTTCTACATTTAATATTCAGCTTGATACGTATTTTAAATGACTGGTAAGGTGTTTCATTCAACTATGTGTGACAGCTGCTTTATAATGCGATGGCGTCACTGGACCACAGCAGAGAGGAGAGGGTGAAACAAAGGACAAATCTGCAAAAACAACGTGTGTGAAAAATTGAAAGCAAAGATAAGTGAAAATAAATAGGTTTAAGAGAACAAATGTACTATTGAAAGGCATACAGGCTGACACCTGCCACTGTTCAGTCATTAGTTTCAGCACAGAACCATATGAACGAGCACACAAAGACTTCCATTTACTAGAAGAATGATGTTTAAACAGCAATCTATAAAACTGACTCGTGGAAAAGAATAGAGAATTGTATATGGGTCCATTAGGCTTACAGGCCCTTAAATACCAAAGGGAGATGTGATAAAACTAAAATATCGTCTGAGAACATCTGAGTAATGATCGCTGTGGTCCTTCCTGCTGAAAAAGGTCTCTTTGTCTTTTTTCTCCTTTCTCCTTCCCTCTTTATCCATCTCTTGTTTTTCTATCACCTTGTTTCTTCCTCCCTGGCAGCGTCAGAGTCTGTTTATCACTGTTCACTCACACGAGACACTGCTCACCCGCCAACTACGACCACTGTCAACAATAAAACCCAAATTTAATAACGGCGATATCTCACCAGCCAACCAGGCCAGCTCACTGACTGCTCTAGTGCCATAAAGCCTCACAAAAAGACGTGGAGGCAATAAGTCTTTTATGTGCATCTCTCTTAACAGCAATGCATTGGCTGGAATTCATCATAGACAAGAAAAATAAAGAGAAGAAAAATATCTCAGTAGTTTGCAAACAGATTCATATACAATCATATCTCTCCACAAGCTTTGACAAGTTTAATTCAATTACTAGCACTATTGTATCAAAAAAGATGTTGCAATTTTATTGCAAATCCTAAAATTTATCTGGAGTGTACAGTGGCTTTCATTTGAAAGACTTATATTAGAACCAGGCCTTTATTTCTAATTGATGCTGGTTTCTGTTTTCTCCCTCCATTTTTACCTGGTGTCTTGACACTTCCTGCAAAGACATTTCACATTCAAGTTATAGGGCCATATTTAGACAATCTATAGCGCATGGTTTAAAGTGCATGATGCAAATTTCCAATTCCACTTTGCTATTTATACGGTGCATAATCTGGGTACGAAGTAAGGCGTAAGGTGCACAAAAGTTATATTTAGTCTCTTAATTAATCATAGCTTTGTAATCAGTGTGTCATCTCCCATTCCCTTTAAGAGACTGTTGCACTTGCCTCTGGAGCATTCCTACTGAAATGATGGATTTGGCAGGTTGGAGGAGCAAATAGGGGTTTTGAAATGACCCAGTCATTGTGTAGACACTGCAGTAGACACTGCACTTAATCCACATTTTGGGCGGGCAGGGTCATGAAAATTAACATTCTGATTAATAGCGGATGGGTTGCAGGTGAGTGAAATAGGATGAATGATCTCCCTGTGCACATTTATCGACTGTGTGCTTCAAAATGTTACTGTTAATTACTGAAAGCAGCCTGTGTAATCATTAAAAGCAAAACACCCAGCACACCACACAATAAAGAAATCACCTGGAAAGCTCATGCTGCATAATCAAATAAACAAAACATAACTTAATGATTAGAGAAGCTGCTTTCAGTTGTTTTAAACATTTCTATGCACACAGTAATGTCACTACTCCAAGTAAAGATAAAATTTAAGCAGCACAACTGAAGCTGTAAAATTGACAGGACAAAGAAGACTCAGGGAAACAGAGGAAATATTGTTTTAGACAGCTCTGATGTTAGTCAGGATTTATGCTGGCTGATCATGTCATTTTTAACAATCAATTATATTAAAACTGCTGTGCTTCATGCATAAATGCGCACCCCATTTCACCCATCTGCAACTCAACCATTATTAACCAGAATGTTTTTATGACCTGTGGATCAACTGCAGTGCTCTAGAAACAGAGTGTATGTGCATCGTGTTTATGTAGGCTCATCTTACAGTCTGAATGAAGCACTGCACCACTAACAATGAAAATCATTTTATGATGCCTCAAGATAACAATGTGTCAACGATGCACCTGACCATGTCCCATTTTAAGACCACACAAATGGGCACAAGTACATTTCTACTTACACAACGCAGCAATGACAACGGCGTTGGTCGGAAAATAGCAACAGAAGCTGCAGTCAGTGCTGCTATGCACTAGGTGGAAGACAGAGCACATAATCCTTAAAAAAAAAAAATCAATTCAAACAAAATGGTCAGGTATTTTTTACCCACAGCAAAGTAATGTATTTACATTCAGAAAGTATTGCTCCATAACTGCCTTGAGCTGCTGGTATGATTAAACCTGCATTCTGCTGAGTTGTGGTTATGGCTTCTGTTACACAGCAGTTGGAGTTTGTGTGGTTCAACATGTTGGAGCAGCTTGTACACAGCCCAAAACCTGCCTGCTGTCATGTGGTGTGAGACTGGAACCCATTACAAGAGAGCGGACTAACAAATTAACTCCACACCATTAACACTTTTTTTTTTTTTAGAAAGAGATTTACTTGGATATATTGTGCTGTTCTTGCTTAAAAAAAGCTAAGCTATAAAGAAAAAAATTGTTAATTTCATCTTCACGGCTATTTTGCATTATTACTTAGCTTGCCATATAGAATCCCATGTGTATTTACTTTCTTGTGTTAGCTTTACTAAAGTGCCTTTCGGGGCTGAGAGGGCTATAGAAGAGCCGTCGAGGGTCTGGTTGTGTTTAGTATTCAGCTTTCACTCGTAAGCCCTCATTCTCCAAGGCAATTTCTACAGCCTGAAGCATCTTCAAGGTGTCATCCAGCTAATTTCCAGTGAATTGAAGCTTTGACAACAGGCAGCATGTGTGAGCATGGATCAATAGCAGGGCCTCTTCCCCAGTCAGCGGGGCCAGCTCAGTGAATTGGACCCTGTCACCAATGTCATTTTCTGTTAGCACAAATTGGCTGAATGGCATCAGATTACTTACAAGTCTATCGCACAGTGATCCCCTCAGCAGGCACACACACACGCACACACACTCACACACACGTACATACAACAAGATTAACCTTCAGATGTGCTGCCTAAGCTGTTTATCTTGGTTACCTCACTGGTAACCTTTTCACAAGCATCCTTGACTCTCATTTTTTTCCCCACAATCCCTTGCAGCTTTTAGCTGTCAGCCTGGTGTTATTAGAACCTGGCTTCTGTCAAAACATTTCAATTATTTACCCCTATAATTTCATTCTGCTCACTGACCAGTCCTGCCAATGAGGCTTTAATGTGTATCTGAAATGTACGCAAAGAAACAAATTGGTATGGTCCCATTGAAATTGCTAAAATGTTGAAACTTGAGTGTGGACTTCCCTTCAACTGTGCATTTTGATCTAAAATATATAACCCAAAATCATCTATAGCATAGAGTATAATGTAATGAGTACACTTGTGTGGTATTTCCAAAATGTCAAAAAAGATATTAGTATTCATCACATGAACGCACACACTGCAGGCTAAAATTCATACATAGCCCAATATTGATTTCAGCTCTTTGTGTGATGTGGTCATAATGATCTAAATTAGAGGTTTCAATCTTTGGACAGAATTGAAAGAAAAAAACACGCTGTGACACAAACATTCACAGTTAAATGTCAGATTATTCCACTGTGAAAATGAGATTATACCATATGACAGTATAATATGCAGCACAAACAAAACTGTCTTTTTCATTAAACTGCAAAGCACTGAGCTAAAACACCGCCTGGAATGAGTGAAAGAGACAGAAACAGAGATATATAGAATGTGTTACTCAGTGCTTCACTAATTGTGGAAAAGTCAGCTTTTATGTAGGCTTCAAAATAAGGCTGTCATTTAAGTTTCATGTCTGAAATTTGAATTTAAAATAGGTTTACACAACCAGTGGACAGACCTGGCAACACTGTGTGGAAGTTACAATAAACTTTACAATCTAATGATCTATTTCTGTGAATATCAGATTTCACTTCATTCAGCATATTCACAAGGTGGCCATTTTCCTTTGGCGTCATGCTCAGGGTGGGAAGCTAAAATGCTGTTATCAAAAAAGGATGATGTTGTACCACTGTGTTCCAGGCTGTAAGTCATATAAACGTATGAAATCAGATAAATGATTATCATTTTACTACTTGCCAATTCATTAGCAAGTGATATGACAAATGATAGTGAAAATTCAGAGGGATATCGGGCCATATTTCAAGGTATAACAACATATTTAATAATCCATTAGCTTGCGTTAGCCAACAGCTAACATTAGCATTAACCACTTCCTAATATTACCATTTGATAGTGTTACTTGATACAATAAGAAAGACATAAATAAATTCTTCCACTGATATTTAAGAATTAATCTAAACCTTCCCTGTTGCATCATATAATGCTATCAAATGGTAATGTTAGCTAGGAGGTCTGGAACACTGAAGTTGCATTATCCTTTTGATAACGCTATTTTAGCGTCCTACTTTGAATGTGATGTCAGTCAAGTTCTGAGTTTTTATGAGCACCATTAATTAGTTACCTTATTCCAGAACTCTGTAATCTCTGACTAACTAAATTAAGCCATGTTCATGACAGCTACTTAAAGTCTGTGTAAAGGAAAGATGATTTTGTTTTTTGTCTAAGCACATTTATACATGTCAGAAAGTTGTTGATGAAAACATGTGAAAAGACTGGTAACTATGCAGTACTGAATTGTGGAGTTAGACCATTTAAATATTGCTCATGATTTCTGTGTGCAGGATTTTTTGGTTGGACCTGAAGCATGGCTCGGTGATGTGCCGGAGCGACTCTCTCAGTCCAAATCAGCCCAGCGGTTCACTTCAGCTCACTTCAGCTCCAACCACCCAACACAGAAGAAAAAAAGACCATCCTGTCACCGTCCTCTGGGTGGGACAGAAACAGTCAGGAGTGATAATCCTCTCCCCCACAGACAAGTTCCAGCACAACATATGCACACATGCATGAGTGATCACATGATCTGTAAATAATAAACACTTTTGATTGGCCAGACAAAAACCAGAACACGTGAAAATATATCTGACTTACTGTATATACTTTGGGAGCAAACACAGAGGATGCATAGTTATGATATAATTAATCATACTCCATTTTTGCCAGTAGCTGTGGCATTCTTACTGTTGTGACATCCAGACACTTCTGAATGACTTATGGAGGAAACACAGGGAAAAATCAGTTTTTGTTTTCAGAATCAGCCCCTTAAATACTTGACGAGCCCCCAGTAAAACAAGAAAAGACTAATCGGTGCAGGACTTACAGCCTCCGGTTGTGTGCTTGTTGGTGCTCAGAAACAATCTTGTTGTGAATGAGTTTTAAAGCCAGAGGGGAGACCAGCATCTCACTCTTTACAACAATACTGTGTACACTGACATGTAATACACCCATAACAATTTGCACCCATCATAACCTCTGTCCTCTAGCAAGTGTTAATAACTGCATTGTTAAATCAGTCAGGTTGCAACATACACCTGAAACATGCAGCAAGTCACGGGCCATTTCACTTTCCTATAATGAAATCACAGATTAACTCTGCAGTGAGATGTCCTCTGGTACATGTTTCGGTCATGTAGCTGCAGATTTACAGCAGCTGCAGGCACTTCTGTTTTTGCTGAGACTTACATTAATTTGAGTTTTAACAGGATTTCAGTTCTGCTCGGTGGGTTTTGACAGGATAAATTACTCCAAATGGGCATTTCTATACTTTTAAAATGGAGAACATGCATAGGCAAAGACATGCATGTAAAAAAATGATACATGGTAATATCAAGGAATGGGTTATTAAACCTACATGAAAAGATGTAAAACCCATCAACCTGAAAAACCCAGACATCCTGCACACCCAGGAAGAGAAAAGCAGCAGCTTCACCTCATTTGCTCAATTAGAATCTAATATTAGTTTGGTAAACTGGTGAGAAAACTTGCATCAATGCTTAAAAAAAGACATGAAAAAAAAAATCACACATTGGAAATATGCCTCAAGGGGCTTTACAATCTGCATAGCATGTGGCACCTTCTTCCTTATTATGAGTTGACATGAAAACCAATAAAATTCTTTGTGCAAGTAGATTGCATACAAAGTTAATGTAAAGACAAGAATAAAAGCAAAATTATTGAAACAATACTGGGGCTTTTGCTGAGGCACAGGGAGCCAGAGAGCAGTGGAGAAGAGAGCCAGGGACAGACCAGAGATTTCGAAGGAAGAAACACCAGAGTGAAACTGAATTGCTCTGATGCCGACTACTTCTCTGGCAGGAGGAGGACTCAGAGTTGATGTTTTGAGATTAAAACGTGGATTTAGCTTCACTCTTGCTTCTCAACCTGTCTGCAGCACCAACTCACGGAGGAGTGGCAGACCTGTTTACCAAAGGAGAGCTCAGGGTTTCTTTTTTAAACTTTTGGGATTAAAACGTGGATTTATCCTCACTCTTGTTTCTCCACCTGTCTGCAGCAGTGACCCACAGAGAGGTCATGGACCCATTTACCACATGTACATGTGTTTAAAATTGATTGTGCCATTGCACACAGGCGATTGGCTGAATAAACCAACAGCAGTTAGGTCATCTCAGTATTCAAATTTCACTGTGCTGTTGCAGACAGGTGATTGGTCAATTTCACCAGCCTGAGTTCTTAGCAATTAAAACCTCATACAATTAGACAATTACACCTGAAGCAGCTCAAGGTTTGAAATTATTAACAGTTTAAAATGACTGTCTGTCTCTCTGTCTGCCTATCTGTCTGTTTCTGTCTGTCTTTGTCTTTATGTGTCCAAATTTGACATTTTTGTCTGTGGTCTATTTCAACTGTTCATAAATTCAAACCTTGATCGGCTTCAGGTTAAATTCTTTGTCTTTCAGTCCTTTCAGTATTCAGATTTCTCTGTGCTGTAACATACAGGTGATTGACCAGTTTCACCAACCTGAGGTTGGTCCTGTCTTCTGATTGGTGGATTGACCTAAAGCTGTTTTTTGACAGTTAAAACCTCATACAGAGAGAATTACACCTGAAGCAGCTCAAAGAGTGAAGTTATTAACAGTTTAAAAACACTGTCTGTCTGTCTGTCTGTCTCTGTCTGTGTCTTTCTGTGTCCAACTTGGACATTTTAGACTGCAGTCTTTTTTAACTGTTAATAAATTTAAAGTTTGACCTGGTTAATGTTAAATTCATTCATTCATTCATGAAATGTCCATCTTGTCTACACAGTGGATACATGTCCACTCACAGTTGCTGGGCAGAAATTGACAAGGCTGATTGTGATTGGCTTAACTGAATGTCCAGCTCTAAGTCTAATATCTATGGCTGCCTAGTGACATTTTTAATGTCAGCCATATTGTTCTTCTGTCCCACTTATTTACACACCTACTCATACACACACACACAAAAGCTGTTCTTTGTGTTTGTAAGGGGACTTTTATTGACATGCACTCATCCATATACATACAAACACTCATGATAATGCATGCACACACACACATAGACACACACTCGCATACATACACATGTGTGTGTGACAGCAGGTGCACAGAGACACACACAACCTCAATGATACATCTACTGCTATTAATACTAATGGCAATATGGTGGGGATACTAGTCGGCAGCGAGCATCAGACACACTCAAAATTTCATTTGAAATTTTCTGGTGTATGTTAAAGTTACTTCATGCACATACAGGAAGGACAGGGAGGATAAGGAGACAGAAAAAGAAAAACAAAAAGAACAGAAAGAACTGGCATCTCTGGTGAGTGCTGTCAGATGCTGACACACAAACACACACACTTACTGTTAGGATGTTGCTCATTAGCTTACGGCTAGTTGAGGAGGGTGAGTAAACACACTTGCGCGAGTGACGTGAATAATTACAAATGTTCCCAAAATGATCTGCTGAGGACAAGGGACATAAAGTAGCTTCATGTGTCATCAAACAGTCATAGTCATTCACATGGGAAGAAGAAAAGAAATTAACACATGTAAGGACAACATGTACACAACAGAGCAACTTTACATTTCTGTATCAAGACCAGAGATGGGAAAATTCCCTCCCGTCCCACCAATTCTCACCCAGCACACTACCAATTTGCTCTGCCAGATGTATTTTAGAAGCTCCCTGGATTTTGTTTGGTGGCAACAGGTTTCCCAATCCAGGACATATGATGCTATTATGCTGCACAGAAGTTGTGGGGAGGAAGATGAAGTGGAAGTGCAATAGGAAGTACTGGACTCTGACACCAGAGACCAATAGCCAGCATTATGTTTCCACCTAATGCACAATATTTGCTGATGCAAATAAGAGGCTCTGTATATGAGAATCATTTTTCGGAGTCTGCTTTCTCACATTGTTCCTTTTCACTGTTTTTCTCAGCTACACCCTGTTCATCTCTCCAGTCTCTCTGACTGATTCTCTCCCAGTTTTTGCACATCAGCTTCCCTCTGTGTTTCTCTCCTCCCTCCTTCTCACTTCCCCTCCCTGCTCAGAGTCTTCCCTATTTCACACCCCGCAGAGCGAGTCGGGCTTCCATCTCGTCTGTATGCTGAGATACAGTATGTTCTCACAAGCTGTTTCACTTCTCACCTTTGGCTCGTACCTGATTTGCTAACGTTGTCACCTTTTCTATTACCAGCTCTGCCTGTCGTGGAATAGAAAAGAATATTTATATCTGGAGAAATGCAACTTGACCTGCTGTGATTGACAATGCCAAGAGCTCAGAATGTGTTGAGATACACAATAATCAGAAGTATATTCAAACTTCAATGCGTCAACAGCTAAATTCAGGTGAAAAGAGATTTTTAATTAAAATTCATCCATCAGTCTTGTAGATAACTGCTCACTTGCAACCCTTAGATTTTTCATGTTTCACTTTGAAATAAGAATAGGATAGGAATTCTGTAAAATAATCAATATATCTATTAGTTGTACATATATAAGAATCAATTAAAGCCACATACTGTGGTTTATAATTATTATTAATTAATTAGAGCTTAGTGCTATAATTAGTGCTTTTCTTATCATTTTATTATTAACATAAAAAAATAAGCCAAGGCTGTTCCACCAATTTTAAAGCAGCAATAGCAGATTTTTTTGGCCACTTGGGGGCAGCAGAGCAGGCTGTAAACACATTACATTTTGTGAGATTGAACTGGCAGATGTGTTAGCAAACAGTTCCAGGCAGACAGAGCAATGTTATCAAGTATAATACTGACTCTCTTTCAGCTACAAAAGCAAGCTTTTATTTACAACCAGTTGAATCCCCTCATTTCAGATATTGATTTATTAATGATAATTTACCATTGAACAGCTCAACTTATCATGCTGGTTCCATACACACCAAATAAAATATGTCAAGAATCCTGTGTCACATACTTAAAGACTGGAAAAAACAGAACAAAACAAAAAAAAAAAAAGTCTGAATTAGCAATAGCTGCTACCAGCTATTCTGAATTAGGTACATGCATGCAGCCACGTGTGCATGCATTCACACACACACAACCACTTGACCTCTGCAGCCTGAGTATAAGGAGGGGGACTAAGTCTCACCAATGGAAAAAGAAACTCTCACAAATCCAGTGACACCTGCCACACAGCTCTATGACAAATGGCTCATGAGTTATAAAAGAAGGTGTGACGAAAGTGTAGGCTAATCTTCAACATAGAAAAATTAACTCTGTTGAGTGTAATGATGTTTGGCTATGTTTCAGTAACAGGTAATGGCTTATGAATTGGGCATGGCTGACGTATCGGGGACTGGGCTAACACACCATTGAAATAGGAAATGACTGCTGAGACTGATGGTGCCTCCCAAAAGAGTCTATGAAAAGCTGCTCATGAATTCTGAAAGGGGGTCTGGTTTAAGTGTAGAGGGCAGGGTGTAAGTCACTAATGAAAAAGAAAGTCTGTGACAAACAGTTCATTAGCTTGGTCACGTTTCATGAATCCATTTGGAAGTTATGAGCCTGTTTGCAGTAGGCCACTCCCACTGCCCCGCTCTTTTTAGCCAGTTGACATTAAGACAAACACACCCCTTCTCACAAACACACACACACACCCGCATGTCCTGTTACTGCTTCCTAGGGCAAAAACTGTGGCTGCCAAAACAGTGAGAGATTTTTGTAGACTGACTGACCGACCAGCTATCTGGAGCTACCTACTGAGCTGCTGGTGGCAGCTAAAAACCAAACTGCTTGTTCGACTGTAACAGTGAACATATATTTGGCCACATGTAATACAAAACAGCATGGATTTTAACCCCCCACCACACAAATTATCGATTTTCATTGAAAAAAAAATCATTCTATTGGGGCTGTCTGATAATGTGTCAGTAGTAATTGTCACTCGCAACCAACAATCCCCACAAAGGAATTTTTGTGTTGTCTCAGAGAAATCCTGTGCTACAACAGTAGTAAAACACCTTCAGAAATCTGATAGTGTCAGAACATTTATTAGGTGAAATACATTGGAAAGAAGCACTCTTAATTTCTTCTATTTAGTATTTGTTCAGAACATTTCTATTGTGCAACAAACAGTGTAATGATCTTAACAGTTTGATTCACTGATAGAATATCCCTCTGTCCACTGCCTGTGAATTCCATCTTTATTTCGTATCACATTACAGTCCTTCATTGAGCACAACACTACTCTGAAAGTAGTAGTCTAACTGCACAACATTGCCTGAGGGCTACAAAGAAAAAGCTTTTCTTTCCTGAGGGCAGCAGCACACAGTTACTATTATTATAAATAATATTATCATTTGTTTTAGCTGGAGAAACAGACACTTTCATCAATACCTGCCGATCACATGGGTGCTTCAGGGTTCGAGCACCCACCGAAAAAGTTGAGCACACATGGGGAATGTGGCCACTGGGTATTCATTCAGGTATTGTTTTGCTGGGGAATTGCTATCGGTTTAACTACCATACACATGAGAGATATAGTGTTATGTTAGCCTAAGTGCATGTAAATACTGCTCCCTACAGACTGTGTGCTGGTATGGTGCAGCCTGTCATAATTTCCAGCAGAACAGTGTGGCATTTCGTTGCAGTTTGTGTCTACGCCTGACAGATGATGGTAGCCATGATAATTACTGAAGCAGGCGCAATAAAAGTAATTTTGTGAGTCATCACCTTGGTGGTACACACTTAATTTGGGCACCCATGGGCAAAAACATAAATCACACCTATGCTTTTATCTTGCTTGATGAATGAAGTTCAACATGTTGCATATTAAGGAGCTTGTTAGTGAAAGCTCTGACTGCATTTTAAAACATCTATTAAAAACTGAGAAATTGTCCTGCATATCTAATATTCCCTCAGACTGAATAATTTAGCAGCATATTTATGCTAGATTTACATCCTATGATAAATGCATTCTATTTTAAAAAATACTCTGTGCACTTTGAAGTATCATTAAGCAGGTGAGTGTGGAGAGCTGTTCTTTGAGCAATGACCACCGAGACAATGTTTCAACCTCATTTTCTTATCGCTCGTCTATCTCTTAAATCTCCATGTAGATAGATGAACAGTGCCTACCTGAAATCACTAGTCGAGTTGGTTTTATTTATACAGCCCAAGATCACATATTACAAAATTACCAAAAAATTAAGCATACAGCACCCTCTGTCCTTTGATAAGAAGTACACACACACACACACACACACACACACACACACACACACACAGAAACCTTCAAAGGGGAAAACCATAACCCTAACCTCGAGGAAAACCAACAGAGGAGAGACCAATCAATAGATCAATAGACCACAATTCACTGCAGTGACCCCTGACGTAGAAGACTGTTCAGAGTGATGTCACACCAGATGACTATTCACTAGTTTATTTTAATAAAACTTAATTATAAACCAAACTGAATAATAAATAACCTTATTTAAAAGGGGAAAAATGTATCACATTAAGCCAGTTCACTAATACATTAATGTTGTGTGAAGTGAACACAAGCACACAGTTGGCTAACACTTCATCATCTTGTGTCATGCTTGCCAACCCTCTCGATTTTCCCAGGAGACCCCAATTTTCTTTGCCCTCTGCCTATTTCCTCCTAGTTTACAATTCTCCTGTATTATCCTGTTTTTCTGACACGTTTTCACACCTTTTTTTCCATTCTCATTATCACAACCCGTTTCTCACACTGAACAGTGTGTATCCCTACACAACTCTAAAAGTCTACAGTTTCCACCCAGCAGACAGTAATACAGCTAAACCAAACTGTACTACCTAAGAAGAATTCCTGTTTCTTAAGAACACTTTTAAAGGAATGGGGGCTGCATTTTGTAAAATCTAGCATGATATTTTCACTCTAGAGGGATACATTATTTTGTATTCTTTACTGAGAATTAAAAGAAAAAATAAAAGTATTCCATGTAAAAGTGCTGTTGCTGTGTACCTATTACTTTATTTTCATTCTTCAGAAGTTATCAGAATGCAGGAAACAAACTTTTTTGATATCAAAATCCTCCCTATTTTTGAGGTCTCAAGGTTTGAAGTGGGCATCAGTTTGTGCTATATGCAGCTGCCACACATTCACCCATTAACCATTAACAGATGTTCTTTAACTTGTGATTTGTGATTTGCCAATAGGGCAAAGTTTTGGGTCAGTTTCCAGTTTTGCTTGTCCACTCCATTGTACAAGCTTAAACCTGTTTTATTTTTCCACAACTTGCCTTAAACAGCATTTTTCATTGCGAGACATTCTGGAAAATTAAAAAGAGACATGAAGTAGCTCTTAGCAATGTCAGCCTTTTCATGACATTCATCACAGGGGACAAGACCTTAAGGATACTTTATCTTATCTATTATCCAGCTGGATGTCATGATTAAGAGGTTTTACAAGAAAAGTGCTTCCCTTTGCTGCCATAAGCACCGACCAGGGACCAAGGCTCATGGTGGGATGGGATAGAGCTAATTGAGGCTTTAGAATCAGCTGTGGGGCGGAATTGGTTGCAAGAGAGGGAACGATGCCATCATGGTCTTGGTCGTCACAGCTTGTGCTGGGCTGAAGATGATGGTATCCATTAGCTTCTCATCTTCCTGGATATGGTAGATTAGCAAAGCTGACAAATGGGGTGATGGATGGGGAGGTGAGCAAAGCCATGGATTGTAAGTAGAGTGACTGGGGAACAGACACAGAGAGAAGGTAAGTACTAGTAGTAAAAGCGCAGAAATGACAGTTAGCAACCAGCTATGAAAGGTAGCAACCACTGAAAGGGGGGGCTCAAGCACTTACTTAGGGGCTCCAATCCAGATTCTTAAAGTGACCCACAGAAAGAATATCAAGAAGGCCAAAAAATATCAAGAAGACCAAACAAGTGGTCCACCTGCAGTAATTAGGCTTCAGTTGGTACCAGCTGTTAACGCATTGACAGCCCGTATCTGCAGTCCCTGTTGGCTTGCTTGCTCACATGCTAAAAACAAGCCTCTAGCCGCTATCTCATTTGCTGCAAGCTATCCTGACTGGGTAACTATTAACTTAAAATCCAAGCAAATATTTTAACTTAAAGAATATAAGCAAACCAGCCACACTTTAAATGGTGTAATGTAAAATGTGACCTAACATGGAATAAAAATATTTAAAAAATCAGCCTATAGCTCTGCAGGAACGCAGGAGGTGCCCAACATCAACAATAAGAAGCGACAATGAACCATCCACTGTATGTTAATAAGGTGTTTATAACTGTCAGTTGTCTTACGCCCATTATCCTGAAAACAAGAGCCCACTGCTCTGAATATACACAGTCTGGACTTTGGGTTAACGTGGCTACCTGTTTCACTGCCTGCCAAACTCCATTAACATATTTCTCAATAGAAATAGAAAAGTAGTGTTACAATTAGAGCACACACTACACAAAAAATATTAAAATGTAACAATAGAAAACAAAAAAAAAGTGCACAATAAGCACAAAATTCAATAAAACAGTCCATAAATCGGCAATGTTTGGCTCAACATGAGTCAAAAGCCAACGAGAAGAGATGAGTCTTCAGCAAAGACTTAAATATCTCAAGAGTCTGAGCAGATCTAATATACAATGGTAAGCTGTTCCACAATTTAGGGGCAGCCACTATGAAGGCTCGGTCGCCTTTGGTTTTGAGCCTAGAGATCTAAAAGCAACTCATGTGATGACCTCAGTGCTTTAGCTGATGTGTGAACATGGATGAGTTCAGCTAAATACTCGGGGGCCAGACCATTCAATATCTTAAAAACAATCATCAAAATCTTAAAATCAATCCTGAAGTGAACAGGAAGCCAATGCAGAGAGGCAAGAACCAGTGTGATGTGGCCATCAAAAGGTGAGCAGCAGCATTTTGCACTAGCTGCAAACGCCACAGAGAACGTTTGTCTAAGCCCACATATGGAGAGTTGCAGTAATCAAGCCTAGACGTGATGAAGGCATGGATAACTCTCTCAAAGTCTTTGGGTGAGAGATAGAGCTTTACTTTGGCAAGCAACCGAAGCTGAAAGAATGCACCTTTGACTACAGAGCCAATTTGCCTGTCAAATTTAAAAGCACTATCAAAAGTGACACCAAGGCTTTTAATAAAAGAACAGTTTTTGGAAGCCAGGGGGCCCAGAGCACCAACAGACTCATTTACACGTTCCGGATGTCCAAACACAATAACCTCAGTCTTGTTATCATTTAGATACAGGAAAATTAGGTCCATCCAAGTTTTTATGTCATTAAGACAAGCTACCAGAGGCTGCAGAGAGTCCTTACATTTTAATTTTAAATGACGGTACACTTGGACATCATCTGCAAAGCAATGAACAGAAACATTATGTTTACGGAGAATGGAACCTAGGGGCAGCATATATAAAGAAAACGATAAAGCACCACTCATAAACAGACACTTACTCATTCAGCAAGCATTCGTTTTTAATTTGAACTCTAATTAACATGACACAGGTGAGTATTTCAACTTAACATTTTTCATTGATCCTCCATGACATATCATGGGCATTTTATGATTTATCACAGTATTAACAGATTTCTGCTTTAAATTTTTTATACTGCCTCCTGTTGTTATGAATTGTGACACAGATTGTATCAGTCTGTGCTTTATCATTTTGCAACCTTGGGGATTAGGGTCAGGGTGCAGGGTTAGGGACTGCATGCAACCCCTCCCCCTTTCAGTTGCATGCAGTCAAAGAATAAGGTTCAGCCCCCCACCCAACTAATTTTCAGACAGTGTCTTACAAAGACATCAACATGCACATACAGAGATAGGAAAAAGGCATTTAAGTTACACATAACCTAAAAAAGTACATATATTTCTTTCAACATTTAAATGCACTACTTTGTTTTTATGAATACAGTGAATTTAGCTCACTCTATTGGCGAAACTATAAGAACACCTCTTCAACCATCAAGGTTTATCAATATAAACAATGAGGTGAGAGGTCAGAGGTCACCCGATCAATAACAGTGTTCTCAATTACTTTCAAATACACCGTCTCTCTGTGCTTTCATTAGTGGGCTCTATTTAACGAAGCAAGCGAGGCATTAAGGAGCCATAAGTCTGCTTTTTACGTGCTTTCTCAGACAGAGAGTGAAGGAGATTTCCATGGAAGATCTGTTTGGCCTTGTTCATTACTGCAATTTCGTCTTGCCTCATTGGGGAAATAACAACATGACTGCAGTTGAGCGCTCACAAAGTAGGAGTGAGGGCTGTAGAGAATTGATTTGATGATGTTTGCATTGCGACGGGGTTGTTTACAAGCTGTTTGTTTTCACAGGAAGGAGGAGAGGAGTGATGTATTTGGAGCTGTCAGTTGTGTCCTAAAAAGGCCTATAAATCTGTACATCAGGGAAAAGAGAAAAAATGAAAAGAATCCCAATAGCATCCTCACTGCAGCAATTTTTCATTTTAATTTATGATTACAACAAATGTCAAGCTTTTGTCGATAATATATGACACATTTATTATTATATTATTATTATTATCATGACAAGTCTAGTATATTTATAGTAATCTACAAATGACTTAAGATAACCTTTCAAAAAGTGTGCCCTGCACTGCATTTTGGTGTCTATTGATAACAATATTGAGGGCTTGCTAAACCCCTCCCCCAAACCATGATTGTCTAGTCATTGCTTAGCATTTGTATATGTCAACAACTCGAATGGATTGCCATGAAATTTGGTCGACACATCCTCATACCTAAACGACAGAATAGATTGACTGCCAGCAATTCCCACGACACATAAGACCACACCAGCAACAGGAACCAGACCTTGAGTATGTTACATAAGTCACGTTACATTAAACACGTGATTACCATTGTGAACCCCACCAACAAACCTACCCCTTAGGTTTAGGAAAATATAAAGGTTTGGATTAAAATATTAAAATAAAGTTATGTTATGGTACATTACTTTATTACATGGCTTTGTTAAATACTTGATACAGATTCGTCAATAACACCATTCTACGGTCTGTTATTTCTAAATAGTGGACCATCCCTACGAATAACAGACCGTTGCTATGGACACAGTTCAGATCATAGACTTTGAAGGAGCAATAAAATCATTTTTAAATGAATATTTTGTGTCAAATTATTGATTTTTTTAAGTTGTGTAATAAGCAGGATAATGTACAATAAGCTGTTCATTATTGCAAATAAACCCTGACAGGATGATGTGGGATCATCACATAAATTACATGACATAAGTGATTTATGGAACGCAGATTTCAGTATGTCAGTTTTGACTTTTGGGTTCACATGTGATATAAACCCCTGTCTCCAGGGTGAAAATCCTGTGTTTGATCCATCCACCATGTCCTCCTCCCCATTTTTTGGACCATGATATAGTGCATGATATCATGTATGTACTCTTCAAATGTATATTTAAGATCCTTCCACCCAAGGTCTCTCATTGTCATGTCAGTCATGTGTAAACATAAGTTAGCTGGAGAATGACTTTGTTAGCAAGTAAGCTGGTTAACGATCATACATTTGTATTTGAATTCAAGGTCCTGTTGTTTCACAAATGACCACATATTTTGCACGTTAAATCTTCCATGGTTATCATTGTAAACTTCGTATATGCAGTGGCAGATTGAAAAGCTTAACAGGCAGGGCTAAACAGAGGGTCAGTAGTGGGAATGCACTTGATGGCAGAGTCACTGCAGTTACACACACTGGGAGGCTAAAAGACAACGGAGCGGCAGCGTTTGCTTTCAGCTTGAATGCCATGAAAACACATCTAAAATGGGAAAGAACTACAAACAAATATATTCAACAAGAATTCAGAGTGATTCTTTTACCAGCTGCCAAAAGCTAAAGAAAAAAGAAGCAAATGGACCACTGCAGTTCACATAAACAACTGAAATCCAGGAACTGAAATGTGGATTTGTAGTTGCTTTTTTGGCAGGTATGTTAGATTTTTGGGTAAAATCACACCTTAGGTTATATATTGTATTGACTAACGTTACTCATTAATTAAATATTTACCATCTTCTGTCAATATCTACTGACCATCATTCCAACTAAAAGTCAGGTATAGTTTTTTAGTCAACAGATACTGTTGGAGTTTCACAGGAAAACAGTGTTGCAGAATCTTCCCAACAATGGAAGTCAATGGTGACCAGTTTTCAAATGTCAAAAAACAACAAATAAAAAATAAAAACATAAAATGCCTCCATACTGCTCATCTGGTGTAATCCAAGTCTCCTAAAGCCTCGACATGCCAAGTTGAGTTGAAAATCGTAATTTACACCACGTTTTCACATTTTTAGCCTAAATTTTCACTATACATCCTTAGCTTGAAGCCACGTTCACATGCACACCATCTGAAGTAGGTGTGTGTGGTGTGACGGTGTGAAAACAGCATGTTGGAGTTTTAGGAGACTTAGTTTATGCCAAATGAGTAGCATGAGGGCCTTTGATGTTTTTTTTCTTTTTCTTTTTTGTTTCTTCGTTTTTTTTCCATTGGTCATCATTTACTTCCACTGTTTGGGACATTTTACAACACTGATTTCCTGTGAAACTCCAGCAGTGTTTTGTGGACTAACAAAATAAACCCAACCTTCAATCAACATGAAGGTGAGTAGATAATGTCCGAATTTTCATTTTTGGGTGAACTATTCTTTTAATTTTGCCTACAAACCGTGCCTCGAAATAACATCAAACCACCACTTTTATATGCCTTCTTTGCTTTGTGTATTTCAGTGTCGAAAATCAGTTACACATAAATGCCAGAAAACCTGATTCCTGTCCACATGTAAACATCCATGAATCACTGTGTCTTTGTTAAGATGTAAGGATCACTATCATGTCCAGCTGCCTTGTAATTTAAGCAGATTATGGATCGTTTTACTCCCGGTTTTGCAGTTTCCCCTCCTAAAGGCAGCCATGTTGCAGGTTGTTTCGCCATTCAGTCAAACCGAGGGGGCGTGTCCCTGTAGGACACTGTGACATCAGCGCACACCCTCTATCGCTTTGGTTAACTTACTCCTCTTTTCCTTGGAGTGTCACCTCACTTTTGTACCTCCATTGTGTGCAAAAGACTAGAGCCATCTTTTCTTGAGTGGCTGTTGACATATCAGCCACATGCCAGCTCAGTAGAAATATGCTCCTCGCTGGGAGGGATAATTTATCACCTAGCCGTGACCTTTCATATGTCAGGGTTCAAGGGTTAATGCTACATCATAACTCAGTACAGTCTGTGGTGCTAATAACACAGTCTGTGGGGACAGGCATCGACAGAGGAAGACAGGACTTGATTTACTGAGGATAGAAAAACACCACATTCAACATAAGTTTACTGCCTGTACTGTCCAGACCAGGAGGAAAAGTATGTGGAAAATGTTTTTAAAGTGTTGCTTTACCCTACTTAGTTGTTTCAACCCATAAAGTTCCATCTGGATAGAATATAATTGAACGTCAGTGTACATTTTTTATCATTTCCTCACATCTGTTCATCCAAAGAGATTAAAACAAACACTGACATGAAATTAAAATTGACCCAGTGCATAATGGGACAACTGTAAGAGCCCATAATACACTGCATTTTTCCATGCTGGTGAGTGTGTGTCCAAACACATGCACATAGTCATAGCAATAAGTGTATGCTATATTCAATACATGTGTATCTGCCAATAAAGAGAATATTTTAGAAGCTATATGTAATTTCATCATTCTTTCTGTGGATTTTTTTCTCCTCTCATAATTTACCCAGAAATAAACACAGTCCACATTCAAGAATCTCATCTCCTCTACATCATGAAACCACCCACTAACTCTCAACCAGCTGGCATGATATATAGGCTATGGCTCTTTGTAACTAACTCTTGTATCAAAGTATTTATGCTTACCTGAAATATGAAAATATATAATTGCTGATATGCACTTTGACCAGAACAAACAAAGACAAGTCTTTATTTGTGCACTTTTAATAATCTAAATCTCCATATTACTATGTCTTAAATGAGATATACTTGGTTTGTTATAATAAACTTCCTATGGATACTGGTTGCTTCATTTCAACCTAAAGCATTATGTTGGCTGCTAATGGCAGCTAGTTAGCAAAGCTGAAGGAGTAGTGTGTAGAATTTAGTTGCATCCCTAGGTAAAATTGTAGATTGCAACCAACTTGAATACCCTCCCCTTCCAAGCATGAAGGAGACCACAAAACCAAAAAACATGAAACGCTGCATCTAGAGAAAGTGTTTGTTTTGTCTGTTCTGACCTACTGAAATATTCTAGTGCAACAAGGCAACCTCCATGGAAGACTGCACCAGGCTTGTAGTGTTATTTATCCATACTGTTTTGGTGTGAGTTGTGGAGAATCTGCCATATCAGCTGTAGAGATGTCTGCCTTCTCTCCAGTATAATGGGACTAGATGGCTCCTGTTGTGCTCAAAGCGCCAAAAAACATTTCGAAAACTCAGATGAAATCATTACCCAGTTGCTCAAAATAATCCACAGACTTTTTTGTCAGCAGTTTCATGTAGGAACTACAGTGTTTTCTTTCTGCAGTAATATCTGCTGGGACTACTTTATTCCTAATAGAAACTGCTCACAACAAGTTCTGTGGATTATCTTGAGTAACCGGGTCATGATTTCTGGAGAGAGACACTGGTTTTGATTCTTTCAAATGTATTTTTTGGCTCTTTGAGCACAACAAGCTGAGTGCCATTTAGTCACATTATACTGGAGAGAAGGCAGACATTTCTACGGCCGATATCTCCAAAACTCTGCAATCCACAACAATCATCCATCTAGATGAATAAATAGCACCACAGGCAAGGGGATAAATCTGTATTTCTGATTTTGGGGTGAACTGTCACTTTAATCCATCCATGGTGGAAGAGGACCTGCTATATATATGTGAAAGACTCACTCTAAGGCAATGAAAACACAACTATTCTGTCTCTCTTTCACATAATTATTCGCAACAAAAAACAAGCTTATGATAATATATTCCATTTCTGTCACATTCTGCCAATAAATCAGTGAAAATCTTGCACATTGGACCTTCAAAGGTTAGCTTTAGGTCTTTCTTGTTTTTGTTTTTTTTGTGCTCAAAATCAAATCCATATACTTGTAGATTTCTTTATAATAATTTCTGCTGTCCATTCTGGCCCTACACTGTTAGCACAGATATTTTATGGGAAAATATTAGGAACAACTTCCAAAATCACACTACTGTCTGTGGTCCTCAAAGTTTGGTAATTACTAGCATGTTTGTGTTTTTTTTGTGTGTTTTTTTTGGTTTTTTGTTTTGTTTTGGGTTTTTTTTTGTTTGTTTGTTTTGTTTTTTGCTGAGATCAGATCTGAGATCAGACTAAATGCTGGTCATCTAGATATCTGTCAAAGCTTATTCTTGACAATAGAGATAAAAGGTGAGTAAGAAAACAAATGGTTGTGCATTGAGGAGGTGACAGTGCTTTATGTAGACGGTGTGTGACCTCCCACTTGTAGAGGAGCTGTATGACGGATCTGGCTGTTCCTGGAGATGACAGAGACAAGAGTATTAGCCGGCAGTGTCCGGCGGAGTACGATACAATATCTCGCTGTGTGGGCTCTCATTGAGCTGTGATCACCCTGACAGATTAGAGGTGTCAGAGTCTGAGGGTCAACACTGCAATGAGGGATGGTGGCATTAATCACTTCACTGTCCCACACTTAATACAGAGACAAGCGTTTATACACACACAACAAAATGAACCACATCATCTGTGCTTTTTTTGTTTAGGGATCAGCCTGTGTGTTCACTGTGAAGCAAGACAAAATATCATTGATTAAACCTTAATTAACACTCAAACAACTTCTGTTATGATATCATATGAACACAAAATAACACAAATATCAACACACTCTGACAAGTGATCATGATTTTTACAACTATAAGATGACCAATTGATTTCAGGGGTGTTTCCAGATTTTTTTAATATAATAGAATGTAAAGCTGGTACCTCCATTATACACACACACACACACACACACACACACACACACACACACACACACACACACACACTGTCCTGCAGTGTCTGTCAAGCTAAATATTAGTGACATAAATTGATTGATTTATTAAGATGTATGTCTCATTTGACAAACATTTAACATATTCAGTATTAGTTTTAGCTCCATGCAGACTGAATAAATGTGATGTTTCCCAGATAATGTGTCTAAAACTCACTAATTTTTTTTCATTGAGCGACTAAGACAAAAACTAAATCAAAAATTCTTGCCACAGTTCACACTGGTTTAAATTAAAGTCCACCCTCTCACTGGACAGAGGGCATCTGGGGTGGAATGGAGGAGGACAGTCAGATTTCAGGGGTGGCCAGTGCCCCCTCATTCCTCCCCTCTAGAAACACCCCTGGCTGGTTTATGTCTAAAACAATGGCCTTCTAATGTGCTAAATCCTATACAAATGTTATAACTATGTCACACAAAAGAAACTGCTAATTAACTTGAAGAGCTTTCTTTATCTTTTCTCTATTTGTCTCAGTGAAATGGGGAAGATAAAGTTAATTATGCTCTTTTTTGACTACTCTATCTTACCAAATTGTGGCTGTAAATCAGTTTTTGTAGAGCCTTGGGACTGTCCGAGCTGTCTCTTTGGTGGCTTTGAGAGCAGATAGCAGCTTGTCTCCATCATAATCCCTCTCAGTTTGCCATATACTGCCCTTCCTGTAATCCGAGAGATTAACAAGATATCAAGCAGCTGCTCTGGCGAGCCGTGCACAAAATTGAGAAACTACAAATGCGATAGAACTAAAGTAAACATGTGATGATTCCACAATTGTTAGGCTTTAACACTTGCTGCTTTAAGCACATATATCTGGTATGGTTTTACCAAGAAAAAATCCTCAACCATGTTGGCATATTTGTCATTATATTCAATGTTGTCTTGGTTCTGTCCTCCAAATCTTGTTGTTTGCATCCTAGTCTTACCAGAAAACTGTAAGACAAACTACCTGATCCCAGGTTATGATGTTGGTGGCAATTTTAATTTTTCTATAGACCCCTTTTCTGCTGGAAAACATAATGTTTTTGTAAAGGAGGACATTACATGGAGGTAAAATAATTCCCTAAACACGTTAGCTAGAACTGGCTAGCAAGTTTTTCTGGCTTCTTAACAGTGGCTGAAGAAAATACAAGCTCTTTTGAATATGAACGCTCACTCACTGTCCAGGACCACGATTGTTACCTTAAAAAGTTCACATTAGCCAATGGGAGCAGACTGGCCTACTCACACGGACTCATGGACAGTCTTACTACGACTGTAGGACTGTGGGCAATTTGACAAATAAAATAGGGAGCCCATCTAGTCCATTGAATTTTTTGAGTGGTAGCGTTTCTATCATTAGAACAAAATATAAGATCAAAAATAAAATTATGTAAGTAAAAATCTCTTCCTGTTTCATTTTAACTGGCTAATATACTACTCACTGTAACTTTATTAGAGTGTATTGAGTCTTGATTTGTAAAAATCAACAGTTGTTTCTATGTCACAAGTGCATAGGGATGGAGGGAAAAAATGCTGGGAGAACTTTGCCTTTAATTTTGATTTCATTTCTATTAAAATTATTTCAATTGATTTGGAGCTTTAATAAAGCCATCTGTCATATATGCGTCAAACTAAACAAGATGATGGACCCAAAAAGACATACAAGGAAGAACAGTACTAGTTCAACAAAATCTAATAAAGAAAAGGAATGTTCAACAGTCTTACAATTAAGTGTTGCAGGTCAAATAAAAGTCCAACAAACAAATCCAAATGAGGAACACAAAGTCCTGCACACACAACATTTTAAAACTCCTCACAGTAGCTTTAATGGTCTGCACAAGTGACAGTAGCTGCTCTATGACGCACCCTTACTGTGGCACAGTACACACACTGAGCTGGAGGACTATTTTCACATCTAACACACTGAATTAAGGATTTGTTTCAAATCAGTGAGAATCAGACTCAAACCAGAGTTGGTGGTTGTTATATTAGACTGACCAAGATGGTTTTGGTGAGTTTTATTTTGTTGCTCATCTTTTCTTCTGCAGAAGACAGAAAGTTGAATTCAGATGGTGATCTGTTCTATTTTTCTGTTTAAAAAACGTGTGAAATCATTTCCTTTCTTGTCATTTTTGCATTTGTTGTAGTTTGCACACATCAATCAGCCATTAGATTGCATAACATTATATATACCCACAACAGACAATACTATTCAGCCCTTCCTGATATGAAATGTGTTCTACACACATGAGCATTTTTGATGATCGCCTCAGTCCAATCATTTGGTCTTATCACATTTAACCATATTGGTCTGTTTTGTTTTTTGTTTTGTTTTGATTTGTTTTTTTTCTGGCAGTGGCAGATGTTATGTGACAAAACTTCAATTTTAAGCCATTACTATTTTGATTCTGGCACCCAACAACACAGCAAGATGACACTTTGGTTCTGTGGCCCACTACTCTGAGGTGACTCATGTTTTGCCTCCAGCTAACATGATGACGTACATGATGTCAGCACTAAAATTGTCTATTTTAATGACCTATATTGTAATTACCATTTTTATTTTTGGCAATTACACCCATAAAACAGGTTTTTATTGCTTATTTTATTTCATGATCGCCTTTTAGTTGCAATAGCACTGAACAATGCGAGTGAAGAATCATGTTTCCAAAGCAATTTCATAAGTGCTCAAGGGTTTAGAAGAAAAACTATTAAAATGAAAGACCATAGAAAATGCACATTCATGGGGAATATATTAAGAATAAATAAAAGTAAACACATAAATTGCTTCTTGTATAAATAGATCACTGCAGTGCATCATCCAAGTCCACTGTATAAACTCCTTTGCCATTCGAAGTGTAGGATTTCCACTGCTTTGTGTACTATTTGGCATTTTTATGTGTGACCATTGGTGTCCATGTGGCTTGATGTGGAACAAATTTGTCTGTGACTACAAATAATGTTATGAAGACATTAACAAGACATGATAGATACTTTAAACTTAACCTGAACACCAGTTCTTTACAGGGTGGAGATGTGTGATGTCCATGACAGGTTCTCTGTGATGTTGAGTCCCAGGAACTGGTCACCTGGTGGGACTGAGCACACAGCCCTGGGGGGCAACAAGTTAAATTTAAGACTTTTTAAGTCCATTATGGATGCACTTAAAGACTTATTTCATGTGTCCATACTGGACAAAAAGTACATGCTCAGTTTGCCCAGTGGTTATTGGTTCAATGCTGGTTTCGTATAGTTGTTAAAGTGTGCTCAATAGCGCCCCCCCCCCCCAACAGAACACATTTAATAGTGAAACTGAAGTTAAATCCAACTTTATAACAGTAATGTTATAAACTTCATAAATCAGATTTAAAGACCTGTCAAAATCACACTTTAAGGCCTAACATTCAGATTATTGGATTTTAGACTTTTCAACTGTTAAACCCTGTTTGAAAAACCTTCTGTCAAAGCAAACCCCAATTTTCACAGTTTTTCCCACTCACACTCTGATTGGCTAGTAAGCTCCTTGGTGCCTCCATTGGTTCGGTTGGTTATTGAAGCTATTTTGCATGGATGTGAAAACAGATGTACCTTAAGATTTTGGCTTGCCCTTTGATGTACCATGGGCACAAATGAAAACCCCTGCATTAAGCCAGTCGCAGCTTGACTAATACAGAAGCTTTGCTACTCACATTGTGACTTATTGAATTCAACCTTGGTTTTACATCACTGCCAGCTTTGCACACCAGCAATCAGCAGTGCCTTGTTTGATAGTATTACAGAATTTCAAAACTTAAATTAGTCATAAGAGGGACAGATAATGGTGTCACATTGGTATGGACACCAAAATCAAATATTTATTTAAGGGAGGAAATGTTGGAGGCATTGACATATGTAAAGACTGACAACATGTCAGCTCCCTAAAAGTAAAACCAAAACATTGCGATCTCCCCCTGGTGGCTGGCTGCAGTATAGGTTGTATATATCCTGCTCCCTCCATAGTAGCAGATGGGACATGGGCCAAACCAAAACATCAAAGCACACATTAAATAAATTTGCAGAAAAAATGTGGTTTCTGTCATTTTAGGTCATTCTTATCACACTTATGTTTGTTTAAGTGTCATTTTTTCTGATAAGTCAGGGTTTTTTTTATTAGCTATGCGATGCTATATAAAATGGAGGTTTCACATCATGATTGACAACTGAGCCCAGGTCTCTGGATATTTTAGCTTCATTTTTGTAATGCGTGGAGACGCATCATCCATCATTATTTAGGTTTGAGGTGTTACAGCCAGATTATGGTCATATTATGGATCCCTCTCTGTGTGACTGTGGATGTCATTATGGTGATTATGGTGGAATATTATGCAGATCAATCTCTTGTTTAAACTTATATTATTCTGTAGTTATCTGTAAAGATCTTTATTATTGGCAGCATATGCTAGTAGTCATACATTTCGGGATCAGAGTTTGTGAATTGGGGAAAAGACAGTAAAGCAGACAAAGCAGATCTCAACTATTCAGTAGAGTGCCACTCAGTCTCAGTGGGGAATCTGGTCAGAGTTTGTCTGTGACTTGTTCACACTTGTGTCAACATTCTTCCGTCTGCTGCTGTGTGTTATGTGAAACAGCAGGCTGGGGACACAGTTGTGGCACACAACGCCACAAGAAAATTACATGATATGATTTGTGCATTTCTGTTAAACAATATTGTGTTAAAGACATTTTGTATTACCTAAAAATTCTGCTATAATTTACTTGTGGAGCTTTATTTCCCAAATCCTTCATTCTAGGTTGCAAAATTGTAAAACAAAACCTGTGCACACAACAAAATTAAAAGAACACAGGCCATGCCACAGACTGTCGCTCACTTCTAGCGTGTGTGAGGAAGGGATGGGAGATTTGGTTGCCGTGGTAACCGACAGGCAAGCCGACAGGCCGAGCCTTTAGGTGGATGCCGGCCGAAAAAGATGTATGGGTGTATCCCCGCGAGGCTCAGCTTCTCATGGCCAAAGCAAAGGCAATAAATCTTCCTGTGTCCTTTCGAAACATGAAAAATCAATTAGATATATTGTCATCCCATGCTGCGTGACGCAATAGTGTATCTCAATTCTACTATGAATCAATGCTTGAAGTGCATGTTAAGCTGTAGCCAGGGAGATCATGTGATGCACCAGATAGTTGAAAGCAACAATTCAAAGGTGCCTCTCCCTCCAATAAAGTAGACAAATTTTCAGCATGATGTTCCCTTCATACATGAGCAAATAGCACCAACACGGGCTTATGTGTTGTGTGATGGTTCCTGTGGTTCCTGTGACATCTGCACAGGCATTTCTGTGTCTTTCCTCCAACCCAAAGACAGGTTGGGCTTATTTCTTTTTCCTCTGGCCCCCTATTCTCTGGTTTCATATCTAAATCAAATCATAAATGAAGCAAAAATTCTGTGTGTAAAGTTATTTTTTAGCATGAGTCTTCAACAAGGGTTCGTGACTCCTAGTGGAAACTCAGAGATACTGCAGGGGGGGGGCCTCCAAATGATTGTTTGAATCCTGTATATCATTAGCAAAGATAAATCAGCATATGCATAAAACAAAACTGACCAACTAACTACATATTATTGAAACATGTTGGCCAATTTTATCCCAAAGTGTGCAGATACTCTTGTGAGTGTGTGCACACTGAGTGCGCATCCAAAAAGCAGCTCTCAGCTCCACTTTAAAAATGCACCATAGTCTACTTTCTGTTGCGGCCATGCCAGTCTGCTCAGAGCAGCAAACATAAAAATAAGCCAGTCTTTTTTTTTTTTTTTTTTTTTTTTGGTGTCCTGAAGAGATTTCAGTCTTCTCTTAAATATAATACAACTATCTTTCTATTAGAAAGAAAGTAGTTCCAGTCTGGAAAGAAAGTACTTCCTACATGAAACTGCTCACAACAAAGTCTGTGGATTATTTTGAGCAAACGGGTCATGACTTCTGGAGCGCAACACTGGTTTTGAATTATTCAAATGTATTTTTTTGTGCCTTGAGCACCACAAGCAGAGTGCCATGTAGTCCCATTATACTGGACAGAAGGCAGACATCTCTACAACTGATATCTCCAAAACTCTGCAACTCACACCAAAAAAGATCTGGATGGATAAATAGCTCTACAGGCCACGGGGAAAATATGTGATTTTGGGGTGAGTAACACATCTCTCTCTTTTACTGTCTCACCCAGATGCACCCCTAGGTATCAAAATTTGATGCTGATTTAATGAACTGGTACTCGGTAGTACCAGTGTAATTCGGTTGGTACATTACCCAGCTCTGTACATTTTATGTTGAACTTGCTTTCGAAAGAGTTGAATATAACGGGGAAAAAATCCTTGGTTTGATTGAGTCAAGAATAATGACCTCTATAGGCAAATCATTTGAGGCTGAACTTGTGAATACCAGTTTGCAATTGCATTCAGAATCAGTTACTGCCTCAAAGATGTTTCTCTTTTCTCATATTTGGATTTGAGTGATTCATGGTTTAATAGAGCAGCTGTCTGAATAAAAAGAAGTTGACGTTTACGCATCTCAGCTAAGGCTGATGTGTCCAGCTGTACAAAACACAAGGACATCTTTTGATTTTATTCTTACTCAGATACTCTGCAGCCCTCTGTAGTTATCATGTAATCAGACAAAAACAAATTATAAGTTTTTTTATGAACCAGCATACAGGAAGATTAACTTGTATACATCTGCTTCTTAGTCAAAGTAATAGTTTTTATCAGGGTGCAAGTAACACCACCAGATGTTTGTATTTCAGTATTATTATTAGTATTATAGTATTATAAGTATTTTTCCTGCTTAGGCCTGTTCACACGACTGTGTGGGTGAGCCAGTATGTGTATGCATTTTGTTAAAGATGAAAACTGGGTTGAAAAATACTTGAAAAATAAATTCACCATTATATATTATGTTATATAATGTTTGTCAGTTTAAAAGATTTTTTGTTTTAATGTGTGAATTAATTCAAAAGTAGAGTCAGCTGTTATTAAACATATTTTCCATTACATAATCTGTTATAATAATTTATTTCCTTGGGCAATTTTATGTTTGTCAAAAGTTAGGGTGGACATGACCCCTGCAATCCCTCTAGAGTGCGCACAGGACTTTTCTGAAAGGAACACAAAACAACTTAAAATGCAACACACAGGGTGTACAAAAAGCAAATATTACAAAACTATAGGCTATTTTGAAATAGTGAGGTCTATAACCTCACAGTGACATGAATGGGAGTTTTAAGTACAGCAGCTTCCATATGTATTGAACATGATTTGAAAGTAGCGCTTTATATGAATGGGTATGTATTGGACTGTCATTACACTGGTATAACATATCATATCATGACATGTCATGTGAAGAACATTCACCAGTCTGTATTAATGTCCATAGCTGTTTTTGTTAAGTGTCATTCAGTCAGTGATTCAAGTTACGACAACTTGGCATTATCAAACTTAAAGAACTGTGTATCTTTATGTTTTAACATGACATTATACTGCCATATTACACTGTAATATGTGGTTGGTTTTGACACTGGCTGTTAAAACCAAGTGTGTCATCCATATTTTCCTTAACTTCAAGTAAAGTGATACATTTTGGACTTGTCATAAAGATGCTAAAGTAGGCTAACCTCTGCCTGCTGTTTTCCGTAGCTGGCATTAGCTAGTAAGTTTGGTTAGCCATGGAGCTAACTGCCACACAGCCACTCAGCCACAGGGTGCCAGGAGCCAAACCCAGCAAGAAACCCACCTCAATACTTTATTCTCATAACTGGCCACCGTCAGTCTCAGAGACTGTGTTCAGTCCTGGTACAGCCAGGATCTCCGGTCCAACCAGACTCAACTATACAGACAGGACAGGACAGGACACTTGCATGGCAGGGGAAAGTGCCATCAGTACTGCACAGCATTTTTAACCTTTGTCATACCATCCAACATGTTGAGATGACGTCCCACATTTTGATTGGCTCTAGTTTTCAATGGCCAAACCACCAGGATACATGCTTTTCTAAAATGTTGGCAATAATATCAACATTTGTTGTTTTAACAGTGACCAAATACTGGGAAAGTACTGATCTATTGTCTATTGTGCACTCAGGGGGCAAATCATAGAGATGACATGAACTAAGGGACAGAATAGAAATGTTCTACCACTCTCTATGTATCAGCATTAGCGACTTGTCCCACACAAACAGTCTTTGTCCTACATTTGGTTTGTTGGGATATGGTCACCCTCGTAGAAAGCAAGATTGTACAATCCTAACAAAGACATTTTTGTCTTGGTTAATGTCAAGTTGAAATAAAAATGACACAATAAACATTCTTAAAGACTCTTTCATGTCCATGACATGGTTATTACAGTGTAATGAATAGGATAAAATAAAATCAAATATTGATGACTCAAAAGAAGTATAACTACAGTCGTTAAGGTACAGCTGCAGCAAGCAAAGAACAGTTAATGATATACTACAGCTGAGAGTGGTGGAGCTTAGAGTGATGAAGAAGAGTTGAGTATGAGAGGTCCTGAAATTGCCTCTGCTATTGGCTGCCAACTCTCAAGTCATGTTCAGACTTATTATTCTGCTTTAAATTCATAGTCTGCATAACACAAGCTGTCATCATTTGTTGGTATCTCCCCTCCACTGCCTCACATCTCACCCCTCTCCCCTCACCCTCTCCTCTCTGTTAAGGTGTGAACGAGACACCTCCGCCGAGGTGCCACCAGCACAGCACATCTCTGACAGAAAGAAAGATTTAACTGGATACATTTGCTGCTTCAGTCGTGTAATACCCTCGACAACAAGAGCCCCAGCTGGCTGACTACACTGAGACACTATAAGCCAAATGGGAAATTACATTACAGCAGCTATGCTAGCTTCAGCACTGGGCTTTAGTACCCAGTTCTGTTAGACTGGTCTCATTTGCAGGCTCCTAATATTGAGTTTGGAATTCAGTACAGCACTCTCTGACTCATACAAGGTCATCACGTACATCTTAAATAGAAATTCAAGAGAACAAACTATTGGTGATCCATGACCCTGCTTGCAATTTGTTCATAATATTTTACCAGAGAGACTTTTACAGAGATGTTAAATAATCACTGTCATGTTTTAACTTTAAACTTATTTTGAAAGGCAGATCAATGCAGTTTAACATGTTTAATAGATACTGAGGGCTGATGACATTAGTATCACATTTCAGTCACTTAATAAATGTTTAAGGTCATTGTCAAGGTCATGCAATTATCCAACATGCAGGACAATATGAGATGTGGAGAATCTTTATTTTCACCCTTAGTTTCTAACTGAATCTCTGTGGTTCCCTGTTTTGCTGCTTCACTATAAAAGTTTTTAGATAACAAAATAATGGGGTGGCTTTTATGCAAAGAATTAATAGGAAAATGCGAATCCACCTTTTTACAGCTGCTCAACTCAACAAGAGCATGCATCAGTAAATACACACCTTCAAACAAGTCAAACTGAATCAAACCAAGCAGCATGTGTATGAAAAAGGAGCAAAAGGTATGTAGAAGTTGCATGAGAAGGCAACAAACCTTAACTGCCTACACTGAAAAGGGGCAAAAATTAGTATGTCCACCCTGGTGTCATGCTTCCATCACTGCTGATTGGAGCTGGAAAGACCAGTGACTACTGCAGAATCATTTGACCCAGGAGTGAATCCTGATTGTACTATTTCCCACTGAAGACAAAAGCCACATGTTAGCAGGTGTTATAGTTAGTGAGTTTTTTTGTCTAGTGTAGGGCCTTTAGTGTCCACTTGTGGACTGAGGGTTAGAAATAGTCTATCAAACCAAGATTAAGTAAGGTCAAGGAAGGCTCAAGATAAAGGCCAGAAAAATGAAAACCTGGCAGATCAAAGTGCAACACAATGCAGGACAGTGAAGGACAATACAATCCAATACAATTATTTCCCAGGCTGACATCTCTCCTTCCCAATACAATCAATAAAGGGTCACCAAATCTTGAGAAACGTGGAGTGGGCATTGGATAGGGTGTACAGAATGTCTTCAAAATATAAGAAAGAACAAGAAACCATGTCATTTAGCCATTTATTACAGCAAGGGATCACATTTTTACTATGACCAAACCAAACATGATGCTGTTATATACTATGCCACATTTTCAATCTACATAATGAGGATGTGTTTTTGATCTGCCAAGCTGCAAAATGTTCATAACACCATATTAAATGTATTTCCCAATGTTTACTGTTAATTGTAGCAACTACAGTGAAGTGTGAATGTTTTTTTATGGTTATGTTAGGGCACTCACAGCACTTAAGGTAAGTGAAAATCTGTGGTAAGAATGTCTGTTAACATTATTCACCTTTGACCCAATTCACAATCTTTCCCAACCTATAAGCACACATGGGACAGTCTGTAGGCTCAGCTTGTTGTTGCCGTAGTTTGCTGCAGAATCCTCACATCTACAGAAGAAAGTACACCAGCAGGAAGGAAAGACTGTGACATGTGACCTTGGGTTTTTCTTTGCAACTCAATGTTTTATTCATGTGATTACATCTAACGCAGGTAGTCATTAACAAGAGCCGTTAATTAGCAACCTGGAGAAGAGTCCAGTCAATTACGGCACAGAGCTGTGGGTCGCAAAGTGCTTATGCTGGCGAAAGGAAAGTCTCTGTACCCTTTCATTCTCCATCTCTGTAAAATGCAGCATGTACCGCTCACAACATATGTTACCAAACAAACCTCAGCCTAGAGTTTGACTGGAGAGCAACTGATAGGGAAGACTACAAAACAGCATTTCTTGATAATATCCCCAGACAGTAGAGGAGGTGCTGTTGCTAAAAGGAAGAGCACTAACAGTGTCTAAGACGGGCATTAGAAAGTCTCTGCTATCATACGCTATCAGTCGGTTTCAGGGCAGATATGTTCATAAAAGTCCTCTTATCTCTCTATTTTTCACTGTAATGTGATATGAGAGGGTGAGGATACTACTAGTTGTACCTGATTATTGATTGCTGGTTTTATTGTTAAGACAAATCGGTCAAAAGAGCCACACACTGTACTAAAATCTCCCCGCAATATTTTGGTCCAGCAGAGATCTTTGTCAGGATATTGTCAAATCTGATTCTGATCCTTCATCAGGAATTGTCAAATCGTCAGGCATTGTCAGCTTCAATTTTGATCCAATTTTCATTATGCATTACCATATCCGATTGTGATCCCATCTTTGTAAGCATTTTCAAATTTGATTCCAATCCGATCCTCCTCAGGCATTGTCAATTCTGATTCTGATTCAATCTTCGTCAGGCATTGCCAGATCTGATATAACAATTCCTGATGATCTCTGTTGGATAGAAGTGTTGCTCAAGTAAAATTGCTATTAGTGTAGTGTGTTTTATCTGATTCTTGTCTTTAATTTGATTTTTGATCCAGCACCAGTAGAAGACTTGTTTGGATACCCTACATCCTGTTTGTCTTTGGTGTTACTGTTACTGTACACAGAGCACTTTGACACTTTTTGGACTGTGTGTACTGTGTTCTTCTGTTGTTTTTTGCATAGGTGGTTTTGGTGTTTGCATGAATTTTACAGCTGGACTATTTGTGAAGTCTGTTTCTTTGACCCAAACAGTCAATGTACTGACTGTACAGACATTGGCTCTAAGTTAGCAAGCAACATGTGTACCAACAAGTGTGTAGGAGTGTGCCTGACAGTTTGTTTGGCAGCTCAGCCTCTGACTGATCTCCAAACTCCAAGAGTTCTAGTCTCTCCTTTTTCTTCTTGCCTCTGTACATTCATGCTTAGTTTTATAAAGCCCTGTAATAAGCTCATTTGGATACAGCAAATTGATCAAATTGCCTTCGCTTCGTTCTGTCTGAACACCCCTTTCTTTCTTTAGATTTAGTGTGTCTTGTAGAGTTCTTCAAATTTCCTTCACCCTTTTTTTTAATAATCTCATAATCTCTTTGTGTTGAGTTCAATCTGAATATGTATCCTCCGTAGGTTATCTGATCAGGTCATCTGCCTAACCAGCTGTATCTAATTATGTACTTCACACGCCAGCTCAGGAAGTTCAACCTGCCTCGGGAGCTGCTGATCCAGTTCTCTGCAATAATCCAGTCTGTTCTCTGCACATCCATCAGTGTCTGGTTTGGAGTGGCCACCAAAGGATCAGACTACTATGGACAGTCAGGACTGCAGAAAAAATCACTGGTGCCAGCCTGCCCTCCATCCCAGACTAATACATGTCCAGATTCAGGAAATGGGCAAGAAAGATCATTGCACACCCACTGCGTCCTGGACACAACCTCTTCCAAATTCTGCCCACTAGTAGGTGATACAGAACACTGTGCGCCTAAACAACCAGACATAAGAGCAGTTTCTTCCCATGCCCGAAGCTACCACCGAGGACACCAAGGACATGTCTGCTGTATTTTTTCTGGATCTTTTTTAATTTTTGTAATATCTTAAGTCTTTTTCAAATATTAAATTAAAATGACAACTTGCTAAAAGGCAAATTCTGATAAAATATGACATTAGCTGGTAGATTTCCCTGAAGATCACTGCTTCTTTTCATGTTTTGCAGATAGAACTATTTAATTCCAAGCAGAAAGTGAGTTCTAAGAGAAAGGTTCTATCTGCATTTGACCTGTTCCAAAAATGTGTCAATGGGGTGTCTGTCATCTTCATGTAGAAAACAGACTTGTACTACATATCATTTTTGCTATCTCAGAACTACTCCGAGCACAAATAGAACCTTATAATTCTAAGGGAATGAAATGAAATTGAAATGAAATTTTTTGGACCTGTAATTGTTACTTATTGCTTCTTTAAGTTTACGAAACAAAAATCCCTGGATTGGTTCCGGAAATTTCATGATTTGGTTTTAGTTAAGGAATGTAACATAGGTAATGTAACTTATGTACAAAAGTCTTGTGTTTGTGTGACTCATCCATCCAACCCACATCCTCCATACACAGACTTTAGCTCTTTATGGTACATCATGTTGATGCCACACCAAAACATAACACTAGAGGAGCGCCTACAGATATTACACTGGACGGGTATCAACAGTGTCATAGTTTCTGACCACGCTGCCATATTAACCATGTTGAGAGTGAGAACGAGATGGCAGTGGGACAGAATGAGTAACAACATTCTCTTTACAAGTCAAAGCCTGGGAGTGTATGGCAAATTTTCCTAATTAGTAAAAGAAAACTCTCAAATCACCTCTGCTGTTTTAAATACAGTAATTCCTGTGTGATTTCACAAGTTCTATCCAAAGTTACATAACATTATGTCTTGGTACTCAATACCTATATTGATAATACTGAAACTACTCCAGTCAAATGATACCTGCATGTAATCCTTTTGGACCTGATTTAGAAAAAAAAAAACAATCACAACAAGTGTTCTTCATGAAGAATAACCTTTGGTATTGGTATCACTTTAACAGTCCTGGTATAGGTGCTGTAATATTTTAAATGATACCCAGCCCTAAACAATAATCTTAATTGTCTAAGTCCATAAAAATGTTGTGAAATTATTTCTACTGAAATGTATCATTTATACACTAAACTGCAGTAACTTAAAAACCAAAAAATGTAGAACTGTAATGCCATTATTAAGTATTATTTGGTATTCATCACAAGTACCCAAAAGTGATTGTTCTTGTATTTGGTCTGAAAAAATGGTATACTGCATCCCTAGTTTTATACACAAATATTAAGGAAAAGAGAAGCAAATCGTTGATCAGAACAGACGTCACAACCTCAGAATCTTTTGGGACGACTCAGTGACTCATCTCATCTCTACCACTGAATGTGTTTCCTCCATCTGTTCAGAAATGTCAGCAGCGTGCCAGACTGCCAGCAGCTGCAAGAGTCAGTGAAGAGAAGAGCAAGACATATACCTTCTGTTGGCCACTATATTTTGCAGAGTTTGCTATCTAATACCTTTAGCTTCATGCAAATTAATACGCAAAACTTTAAATCATCAATGCTAAAATGAAGATGAAAATGATTTAGTATATTTGTGTATTTTAATATATTAACATTTTCACATTAACATTTTCTCTGAGCTATTTGGAAGGAAAAGGAGAGGAAATAGCAAACAAGGCTGCAGAATAATGAGTATTCTGAGAGAACACAAGACTGATTTCTCCTGATTCTCTATAGATGAATTCATTAGCATCTAAAAAGGTTTTCGACGTGACTGTGAGTAACTTTGGGAGTGTCCTCTCTGTGTCGCTCCCTCATCGTTAAACGGTGAACTTGGCCAAGGTGAGAGGAAGCCCCGGCTCAGGGAAGCATCCCAAACATTTTAACAGCTCCGCACACACACACGACTTCTAATGAGGAGCCAAACTGCTGAGTCACGCTTCTCACTGTCTGTCACTTTGTGTTGCTCCCATCTCAGTCTCTCCCTCCACTCTGCAGCATTTGATGACGTGGCCAAAATATATTTTTAATGATTGCACTGGCTGTCAATTTTGTGCTGCTGGTGAATTTTGTGACTTAATTTGGATTTCTTGGTGACTGGAAAACAAAATTCAAACAAAATGTTTAAAAAAAAGTCACCAACCACATAGAGGCATCCTTGCACACACTTTCACAGATTAAGTGGATTGATTACAGAGTCTCCTGCTGAAGAGCTGGTTAGGACCTAAGACAGTGGTGTGCAAAGTTAAACAGCAGCTGCCCACACATACTGAGTGTGTAGTATCTGGCAAAGTGCTTCTCTGCTGCCACTGTGGTCTCAGCAGTGGTGGAAGGAGTATTAAGATATTATTTCCATTACCTGCTAGGGACTGCAGATGAAAATTTGCCTGTATGTCAAACTCTGGCACATGTGCATGATAGATAAAACATAAACATAAACATAAACATTTGTTACTAAACTTAAATGTACCGAGCTTAGGTCCACACTTTCGAATCCGCCCACTTGATTGAGTTGATTGACTCTCTGCTCCAGCATCATGACATGTAACAACAGTTACCACTATAGACACTGCCACTGAGGCTATTGTGGGTTGACTAACGAAAAGAAGTGCGTAGATCGGCTCAGAGTTACTGAAAGGTTGTATGTTGTGTTTGCTTCTACAGAAAAGAAATAAATGTCCCTGTTTATGCAGTGTGTTTATGCACCAGCAGAGCTAGCGTTAGCTAGCAGCTATGAACTCACTTCATGTTTATCAGTGACTACAACAAAATGCGCTCAGCTAATCGATTGTTTCTCTACTGAGAAGTGTACTACAAAGCAACATAGCTCTGCAGTTCCAAAGCATGTCTGGGAAACCTCTGGTTTTAGGCTATTTAAACTGCCTTTATCCTTGTAGCTGCTAACTAGCTAACATTAGCTTTTCACATTCTAGACAAACTCTTTTTTTCTGTGGCAGCAGACATAACACACAGCTGATCTACACACATTATGACTGGCTAAAATAACAAAACCACTCCCCACATACAAAGGGCAAAGTATGCTGTCATGGCCGGGCACCAGTATAGACTCAAAATGATGCTGCTGACCAGTGATTGGTTAGAGAAAATCACATCCCCCCTAAAAATGATTTAAAGTGGAGGTAATGTCAGACTGAATATGGAAATGAAGTGTAAGGAGTTGACAGTTCAGTCTGATATCAGGCTAAAAAAAATACCAATATCGCAATGTAAAAAATCTCAATTATAAGTAAAAGTTCTGCATTCAAAATTGAAATCAATTCAAGAGTACACCTTCTGTATATCTATTTACGAGTAACATGGGACAGACATAACACTGAAAGGAATTTGAACACTGAAAAGTGCTTGTGTCAGACTACTGATGTAGCCTAACATGCTGGTGCAAGCTACCTAATGAAAATTTGCTCTGTACTGCTCAAAGTTAAGGATTGATTGGCAGGTGGATGCCATCTATTCATTATTTTAGATTGCCTTTTATATCTACAAAGGGTGCAGATCCTCTTCCACTGAGGCCAACATGTTGCACCGCCATGTCTGTAGCCCAGAATGGAGATGGCTCTAGATATGGCCTTTAACATTTTCACATGTTTCATTGCCACCTGCTAATAGCTAATTCAGCATACTCTTAATGGTGCTAATTTGGTACAATTTAGACAAATATAGGCTAGATAAATTCCCAAATAGACCTTTATGCTTATGTCAACATGTTTTCAGGGTCAGAAACATGTTCATTGCCACATAGGTTTTCACATAAAAGGAAATTGCCGTGGTGTTGTCTTGCATAACAGTCAAAATATACAAAGTAGAAGAAAATACAGGACCCACAAACAGTACGTGAACCTGTTATATAATTGTTCTCACCTGCTGCCTGCCCACAGTTAGTTCATGTTTACCTGTGAATTTATAGAAATATATTTTTTAACCTGTTACACAACTTTTTCGTGGATTACCTAGTGGGTACCTGCTGCAGGACTGTAGTATGCAAACAATTTTTTAGCATTAAGCATAACTGAGTATAAAGTATTTAACCACTCCTAGTTCACCTGCTGCTACCACCCATTGTGTGTAAATAATAACAAATAACAAAACTGCAACCAATTTATTTCACCATGTACAATCCAGAATCATTAAAAGAGTCAGAGAATCTGGAGAAGTCTCTGAAAACCAACACTGAATGTCTGTGACCTTTGACCCCTCAGGCAGCACTGCATTAAAAACTGCATTAAAAACCCACATCATTGTATAAAGGATACTACATGGGCTCAGGAACACATTGGAAAACCGCTGTCAGTAAACACAGTTTGTCTCTGCATCTACAAATGCAAGTTAAGACTCTACCATGTAAAGAGAAAGACATATATCAACAACATCCAGAAACACTGCAGACTTCTCTGGACCTGAGCTCATCTGAGATGGACTGACGCAAAGTGGAAAAGTCTTCTGTGGTCTGATGAGTCCACATTTCAGATTGTTTTCACAAACGGAAGAGATGGATCATCTAGATCAGGGGTATTCAATTAAAAGTCACTGATGTCCAGTTATTAAAATTATTAATTATTAAAAGGTCCAAACCGAAGTCCAGCTTGTGTCTTATAGCCTTCCCCTATGTCCACATTTTCGTATGGTTTCAACAATATTTGTCAATTTTCAATGCAGGAAATGTTTAATAGAGTGCACAGCTAGCTCTTTTATCATAAATAAAAGTAGTCCCAGGCAAATAAATTTAAGTTACGTTTTCGGAGCATATGAAGCACACTGGTTTTGAACTGCTTGCTGGAAGAATGAACATAAATTTCTCCGTCCATTCATCTTTAAAACAATGGTTTTCCGCATCAGCCTTTCTTCTATTGGAGCAAGCCATGCTGTCATCACTCTCTTCCTCTCTGCTCTGGTGCACTGGCCATGCAGGGTAAACAAACGATTTGATTGGCTCAACTAAGTGAAGCTATTATCGTATTAACTGGAGTAGCAGCGCCCGCTATCTATAGCCGCGACCGTCGGAAAAAATGCTCCGTGAAAATGATCTATTCTCGTGAATTATCAGAGATTGGTCACGGGTCCAGACAGAATCATCACTTGATCCGGGTCCGGACCGACATCCGCCGTTTGGTGATGCCTGATCTAGATTGTTACCAGTGCTAACTTCAAAAAACAGCATCTGTGATGGTATGGGGGTGTGTTAGTGCCCATGGCATCATGGGTAACTGTCACATCTGTGAAGGCCACATTGATGCTGAAAGGTTCATACAGGTTTTGGAGCGACATATGCTGCCATCCAGACAAGACATCCATGCATATTTCAGCAGGACAATGCCAAAACACATTGTGCACGTGTTCCAACAGTGTGTCTTCATAGTAAAAGAGTTCAGAATATAGACTGTCCTGCCTGCAGTCCAGACCTGTCTCCTATTGAAAATGTGTGGAGCATTATGAAACACAAAATATGACAACAGAGACCCCGGACTGTTGAGCACCTGAAGTTGTATATCAAACAAGAATGAGAAAGAATTTCACTTTCAGCACTTCAACAATTAGTGTCGTCAGTTCATTAACACTTTCTGAGTGTTGTTAAGAGAACAAGTGATGTATCACAGTGATAAACATGCTTTTGTCCCAACTTTTTTGGGATCATGTTATAGAATGTATATTTACAAAAAAACAATAAAATTAATCAAGGTTTATTGCAAATCATTGCCTTCTGTTGTCACTTAGGTTTTATTTTTTTACTTTTTTATTTATTTATTTTTTTTTATTGGTGAAGAAACGCATGGGAAAAGTGATAGATACATACATATGACAAACAAGTACACAGACAAATACAGATAACATAGAACATATAGATACAGAGAACAGAGAAGTAATTGTTAAGTCTAGGGGTAACGATTGACTGTACTGTGTGTGTGTGTGTGTGTGTGTGTGTGTGTGTGTGTGTGTGTGTGTGTGTGTGTGTGTGTGTGTGTGTGTGTGTGTCTGTGTCTGTGTGTGTGTGAGAGAGAGAGAGAGAGAGAATGAGTGGACCAGTGTTCCGTGAAATGACGCAGACATGGGGTATATGTGGGAAAATAAATGAATCAAACATTCAAAATAAATATTAATTATTGATGTTGCCATACAATCATAACTAACTAATAATGATAATACTAATGATGATAATAATAATGATAATAGTAATAATAATGATAATAATAATAATAATAATCAGAATAGCTGCAATATATGATGGAATAAAAATATTAATGTTAAGGGAGAAGAAAAAGAAAAAAATAATAAAAATAAATAAATAATAATAATAATAAGAAAGATAAATAAATAAATAATAATCAATATATATACATATATATGCACACATATACATACATACATACATACACGTCTACATCCCTATATACATATATGTATATATATATATATATATACACACATACATATACACATATACACACATATAATTAATGATGCGGCAGTGGGGGGCGAGGGGGAGACTGCATCGGCAGAGAGGCAAACAGCCCCCCCACGCCCAGAGCAATGTGCCCAGGGGCCCCAGCAGGGGACAGGCGGGGCAAGTCTGTATATCCTCCTTCCCTTTCTTTCTTTTTTCCCTTTCTTCCTCCTCTTCACTTTTCCTCCCTTTTCTTACACTTACACTTAAGTTATTCATTCATATGTTTATAAAAGGGGGTTGTTGCTTTGGGCCACACCCAGACCCGAGGGAGGATGCTGGCCCATTGCATGTCTTCCTCCACTTTGGTTTTATATAACGTTATAACTTTTTCGGCTCTGGGGTTGTACTAGTGTGTATGACACTGTGTTTCCTGGCTAATTCAGTGATACAGTGCTAATTACAATTGTTTATCTTCTTCAAATGAACCGTCTCAATTGTCCTCCCCTCAGCCTGCAGCTCACCACCAACAAACAGGATGAGTGTGTGTTTCTTTGTGTGGGTGTTTGTGTGAATCTACTGTGCTCTCTGCTTCATTATTCTTAGCCTTAAACAATGGTGGTACAGTGTTACAGGAACACAGACTGTGTTTGTGCAGGTGACTGAGCAGATGTGCAGATGTAAGGCATGTGTATGTTCGATGGTCAGTACATTTTTATACATAGGAAAATTTAGTTATTCACATGCATTCATTCTGAGCTTCCACAGAGTCTGCAGCTTAGTACAGAGGTATTTATCCATCTTGGCCTGCAGCCACACTGGCCTCATTCACGAATGCTCTTATTGATTACAGTTTGAATGGAATGGATTCTCTCATTACTGGGCTGTTGACTATAGCAGGGCTTAACATTAACAACAGATAATGTTTGGGCAGCTATTTATCTTGTAATTCATTTGTCTCCTTTGTTAAAAAAAACCCCATTGATGTCAGAGATAGAATAGAACTAGCTGAAAGGAACAAGTGTGTGCCAGTGAGCCAGGTTGTAAGGCCTGTGGTCAGCACAAAACATGACAATATCAGCACTCAGTGGATCACTGAAGTATATTGACCCTCTTTCTCTCACTGCCACACTCCACACACTCAGTCAGAAAGGTGAGTGGTGTAATTGATCAATTTAAATGGCAGGGTGTTGTAAAGACAAAGACATACTGTAGCTACAGTGTTTCTCTAAATGTTCTGTTTGTCTGTGTCAGGAAAACCTGTGGACCACAAGCAGCTTTAGAAAGATTTCATCTATATTGTGCTTTTACACCTTAACGGCCAAAGTCCTTTGCAAGTTCTCATTCACCCATTCTCGCCCAAACTCACACACACCGATGTCAGCGGTGCTGCCATGTAAGACACTTGTCTGTCCATCAGGAGCAACTTGACGTTCAGGACATCAAGGACACTTCTTGTGATTTATGGACCCACTCACCGTCCAAGCCACACCCACTTGTTAAACTTTTGCTGAAAACCAGAATGAAAAACTGTACATCATATGCAGGAGGATAACCATGTTGCTGAGTTGACTCGTCAGATTTTCACTCCCAGAGTTAGGCATAAATCGATGTAGACATGCCCTTATTGTTTGCACATTGGTACTCTGCCAGCTCCAGTTTATACAGCTGTCAGTGAATAGAGAATGTTTATAATACAGTTTGGCTGAAAAGGACAGCAAAGATGTCTCCTAATGATGTGACATTATACAACAACTGTGCATATTTATATCACATACATTTAATTACTATGGTGACGGCTGCATGTGTAGATGATACTGCTGGTAGTTCCTTCTCTCTTTTAATGTCTTATTTTTTCAGCTTTATAACTGAAATACGTATTACCTATGACAGAAATACACTCGTAGACCATGAAAAAAGGAAGAAAATATCAATGATTCAACCACCAGACAGACCAGCTGGACGTCGCACCAAGGACCACCCCAGGAGGCAAGAAGGAGAGTGGGGATAGGAGACGAGCTAACCCAGCTTAGATTGAAGGCTGCTTCTGGCTAATGAAACAACGACTACATGGGGCTCAGGCTGGACAACCAACGGGAAGTCAAAGACTGTTGTTCCCACACAGAGAGACCTGCTTAACCACAGGATCAAGCTGTGGCAGGCAGGCAGGACGGAGGAGGTGTTTTCATCAATGATGCTTTGTGCACAAACACAGTCACAGTGGAAGGATACTGTTTCTGAGTGAAAGTCTTGAGTGTTTGAGCCATTCATCCATTCATCTCATCCCATCCCTTCTTTCTTTGCTCCCATCATAATTATTGCACACTTACAACCTGATTACTACAACAGGTTGTTATAAACTACTTGCACAACTATATGTATATGCAAACAAAAAAAAAAAGATTAATTCCAGTTGAGATAGGGAAACTTCATTTTGACACTGACAGCAGAGTGGACATGCCCTCAGTGTTTCAGAGCAGAGAAAACTGCTGATTTCTTCCTGATTTTGAGACCTAATTTTAATCATTCAAATCTGACATTTCTGTGGTGTGACAAACTCAGAACAGGCATTTATTTTTGCTTAACACAGTCTTTAAAGGCACATTTGAAACATTTTGAGATGCAAACATTGGGAACAAACAGCCACCAGCGTTATATTGATTTAAAATCCCCAACGGCAGCCTCAGATGCAGTGATATGAGTCATCAACACAGACTGAGAAGAGCAGCTTGTTGTATTTCGAAGGGAAATGATCAATGTGCATCATCTCAATCCATCTTCACGATTCTGAAGTTACTCTGCAACAAGAACCAGCATGGAAACATGGCATTAATCCACCAGAGCGACAATTCCCATCCCATTCCCATCCCATCCCCATCCTATTAGCAGTAAATGGGATGGTGAGGGTATGGTGGATGGACAAACTGGGATTGCGTGGAGCTGGGAGTGCACCCCCACAGGTCTTCAGCTAGTCTGTTTAAATAGCAGGGAGACTGAGCTCATCCATCACCATGGGAATCTCATTTCCACCATGTGTCCAATGCAAATGAACAGCACTCGCAATCAGGGGGCTGTTGTTTTGCCAATAGTGGCAGAAGAGCAGGAGGGATGTTAGCTCATCCGTCTTGGCTTTGAGTAAACAAAGCGTTGCTCTGATGAGGGGCTCAATTCACATTTGCATAGCCAGGCTGGGAACACAGTCACTGTTTGCCTTTTATTAGTAGTTGTTAGCAGAGTTATTTTTGGTTATGAGCAATTGCAGTACTTTCATTGAAAGGAATTAGTGAATACAATACAGCATTTATTCTGCTTATTATGACTTTATCTCTAACATTTAGAAACAGAGGGAGTCAAGATGGGTGAAAGGGAGAGAGAAGAAGACGGATGTCTCTCTATTGTAATTCATTCATCTCTCTGTACTTGCATAACCTTTTCACCAGTTACAAGAAGCCTTTTTATAGCACTTTTCACCACATTGTCCCAAGAAATAAGAAGCCCCTGTAACTCAACTTCCACTACATAGCTTGGCTCAACTCTAGTTTTAAAATCCTAACAGATTTTAAAATCTGGCTGCACCACACACATAAGGAAAAACTTCACAGGTTCTCTTTTCTTTAATCTCGAACACCCACACTGTAACATTTGAAAATACTGGCACGTGACACACCATCTGGACTGAACATCCAAGATCAATAACAGACTAGGTCCTTTCTGCCTTGTCCTTACCCGTCTGTCATTCTTTATGACAGATTGTCCTAAAAGTTTTGCAAATTAAATAACCATCATTGGTAAGACTCAATCATTGGTTCTTGCCCTCTAGAATGTCACATAGGAGCCTTTTTCTAATCTGACGCCCTGTCAGCAGGAGATCATCAGCTGTGCTTTCCAAAACATTGTAGAAAAATGCATCCATCCAAGATGCCCTTTTCAGCCTGTAATATACAGCTTTAAAGGAGAAATCTCTATTATATTTACTGTAATAAAGAGATTAAGAAACATGCTGAACTTGTGCAGATTAATGCAGAATGTACACTAAATGAGTCAGTGTCTGTTAATGAATTGTAAGAAACCATTAATAATGATTTAAAAAGAGAAAGTGTTTATAACTGTTAAATTTTGAAATATGTTAATGGAGTCTGGCAGACAGTAAAGCAGGCAGTCACTGAACTCCAGCTCCAGAGTATGTATTTTCAGAGCAGTGGGCTTTTGTTTTCAGGATAAAGGGCTTAGCTTTACACTGACAGACAAGTGACAGTTATGAACAACTGATCAACTTACAGTGGAGGACTTGGTCAATTGTCAAATTACAGTGTTGTGCACATCCTGCACTCCTGCAGTGTTCCTGCAACCTGCCTTAGCTTCCTTGAGTCTGCTGAGGAGGTGGCATGGGGAAACAACTAGCTTCAGCCACAGACTGTGTATTAAATAGGATTTCAACCTATTCAGTATACCATCAATGGCTCCAACTTGCTACTTCGACTGCTGTACTCATTTTTGGTTCCACTGTGTGCCTCTATTGCAAAGTAAACAGTGACAACAACTAATATTCAGCAAGAGTTATGTTGCTAGAAAAAGTTTAGATCTGATACTGAAAACGTACATTTTTCGGTTGTTAAAGGAGCAATATTTAGCCATTAAACATGCAGAAATGAGAACACCAGTCCAAATAGTAAGTTGGAGCCATAGACTGTACAGGGTGTCCACAAAGTCTATTTACAATTTTTAAAAAAATTGTTCTGTGTACTCAGTGGTTATCAAAGTTTTTAATCACATTCATGCTTCACACGTGAAGCAAAAGATCACTGATGCCATTTGCCACCATTGCTGTGCTACAGCGAACATGGCAAGAAATCAAGTACCATCTCGATGTGCTTTGTGCAACTAATGGTGCCCATATAGAGGTGTATTAAATGAGGCAAAATAAACTTCAGTATCTACTTTTCATATTGTAATAATTTCCACAGATTTGTCTATTCATTTGCTTTTGTAATAAATTTGTTAAATTGTAAAGAGACTTTATGGACACCATGTATATTAAATAGGTTTTAATGTTGTTTAATATACAATCTGTGGTTCCCTGACACAGCACAACAGGCAGGCTGCAGGAGCACCACCGGAGCACAGGATGCATGCAACTTCGTAAACGTGTTATTGTCTTCGTAGACAATAACAAGCAGAGTCTTCCACTGTAAGTTGTTCAGCTGTTTATAACTGTTAATTGTCTGTCAATGTAAAATTAAGCTTGTTATCCTGAAAACAAAAACCCACTGCTCTGAAAAGCAGTTAAGTGGCTCACTGCCGTCTCACTGCTGCCAAACTCCATTAACATTTTGCTCAATTTAACAGTTATAAACATCTACTCTACGCTTATACACTCTATAAGATTATTAATGATTTATTACAATTTGTAATCAGACACTTACTCATTCAGCAAAAATTCAGCATTAATTTGAACTTTGATTCATGTGAAAGAGACATATAAAACTTATTATGATTCGAATCCGGGATGGAAATTTCAAAGGGGGACACCGTAGTTGTAGCAGCCATATCAGTTGAGTATTTCAGCTTGACATGTTTCCTTGATGTCTGACATATCATGTTCACTTTATGATTTAGTGCAGTAAATATAATACAGATTTCTCCCTTAACTCAGATGATTTGTTCAGCTGATTTATCATGAGATAGTACATGTATCTTATCAGCAGTTCAGCAGAGATTTGAGTGGCAGTTTAGCACCAGTTTGCTTCTCTTTTCTTTGACTTTGCAGTGTTGTATGTTTCTGAAATTATTTTCATGACCTCTGCAGGTTGCTGTTTCAATGATTTTCTTGGGAACAATAGGGAACTTTCTTTTCTTCTCTGTGCACCGCTCCATCTTTCTTTTCTGCTCAGTCTCCCATCCCTGCAGAGTGGCATACAGATTGTGATCTGATTCCTTAAACACCGTCCTCCTCACACACACACACACACACACACACACACACTCATTTACACACACAGTTTATAGCATGCTGCTGAGAGATCTAGACCAGAGAATTGCAAGACAGCGGCAACCTGGCTGACACTGAAGAATGAGAAAGCAATAAAGCCACTGAGACACTTTTTCATTCTCTCCCTGTCTTTAGCACACACACACACACACACACACACACGTACACACACACACATAAAAGCATGCTGTATTACTCTTTGTCTCAGTGTCCTGTGCAGGCTTGTGCATGTGTACAGTTGCCTACAAATGCTCTCACACATGTAAGAGCACAGTCACCCATGCTTGAATGCAGACAAGTGACCACTGTCTGAGCCAAAATGTTTGTTCTTTGGTTTGTATTCCTTTTAAGAGGCCAACCACACACTTATTTATATAGGATGAGGCAGCGACTTTGCTGGTTAAGTTCATCAGCGTTGAAGCTATAAACATATATAACATATATAAGATGCTGCAGTACAGGTCATAAACCCTGCCCCCTCTGTGTTAGCAAATGGGACATGGACCAAACTAAAACATCAAAGTACACATCCAGTAAATTTCCCCAGAGATGGCTTCTGTCACTTGAGGGTAGTTCAACAAACTGATGTTTGTTCAAGTGTTCATTTTCTGATCAGTTTGATTTTAATTAGTTATTTGATGATATGAAAAGGGGGTTTGAAGGCATGATTGTTCTTGGTACCACAGCTCCAATCATGATCATTTTTTTTAAATATAAAAAAACTGATCAATATATATTTAATATAAAACTGAGAGTATTTGTCCTGATCCTCCTGATCATTACTGTGCTGGCTCCAAATGACATCACCAGCGCAAGATGGCAGCACTTGTATTCAGGATACTTTGGCTGCATTTTTATACAGTGGGAGGAAGTAGAGACGCATCGTCCATCTTTACTTACATCACTGGTTGAACCACATGCAAAGAGGAGATGCGAACCTGCTGTGCCACCAAAAGCAAAGGCTTTATTTGTGTCATGGCACACTCTCTCCCTATTGGCGGTCCTGCATGGCTGTCAGGGTAGTGGGTGGGCTTACCCAGCCTACAGTGGGTGTTGGTTTGAAAGGGGATGTGTCAAGTAATTTAGTTAGGTGATAGGGAGCAGTCAGGACTGGACAACATGGCCTGTAAATAATATCTCAGGATTTTTCAGCTATGTTGAAAATACTATAAATATATATATATATATATATATATATATATATATATATATATATATATATATATATATATATATATATATACATATACATGTACATATATATATATATAACCACCCAATAGTATATAAGGTAGTTAGGGATGGGAGATATGGACATTGGTGCTGTCACAAAATATGTTTACAATGATATGTACAATAGTTTTTGATTTAAAAAACATCAGTAATGTGGATATACTGACTAAGTGGGTAAAGAAGCAGCTAGAATAGTCTGGTAAGTTCACAAAATTACATCTCTTTAATGTAATGCAGCCCTTAGAACCAGGAAAGGACAACACATATGTCATATCACGATATCACAATGTCAAAAATCTCATCTCACAATATTGATATGATATTGATATATTGGCCAGCCATAGGAGCAGTAAAGAGACATTATTTGTTTGAATACTGCACAACCTGCATCCCTTTGCTGCATGCTGTCCCCCCATCTTCCCTATCAATCTTCAGCTGTTCTATCAAACTAGTAAAAGCACAAAAATAACTGCAGGTTTGAACGTGCCCTAACTGCTCAAGCAAATTGTGAAAAATGGCTATAATATTCTATTTGCAGGATTATTATAATGATGTAAAATGGGTGCAGATAGGGCTGTATTACAATAATAAATCCATCCATTATCTATAACGGCTTGTCCTTTGAGGGTTGCAGGGGGCTGGAGCTGATCCCAGCTGACACTGGGCAAAGAAAACCTGCAGACATGGGGCTAACATACAAACTCCACACACATCCTGAACCAAGCCTCTCATAATAATCAGCGTTCATCATGAAGAATATTTTGCATAGTACAAGTTAACAATCCATAAACATGAATTATCAATTAATTAGACACCATTTAGTGCAGAGCTAGATAATATATGATGACACAAAACCAGAATGAAAACTGAGTATCATTCATCACACTGTGTTCATCGCACTGACTCCTCAGTTGGTTATGCTGAGGAATACTCAATGTGAATTTCATTAATAAGTGCCAAGAGTGTAACCATTCATTCACTGAAGGCTGAACTGGAGTTACTGTCAACTGCATCTCCAGCATGAAAAGTGTGATTTCATTTTCTCTTTTCAATCGACAGACTAATATGCAGAAGACCTTCACTTGTGACAGTTCATTTATGGTCACATTTCACTGAAATCTTTTGTTAAGAAATTACCACATATATTCCTTTATTTCTGTACTTATTTGGTGAAAATTACAATTACCACAAAGAAAAAATGTAAGTTGTGTGCTGTATTTTATTGTGAATAGATCTTCCCTGCATCAGTGTTCTTAGTTCTGATTTTTTTTGTTTACGCTGACTAACAGAGTGCTGAGTTCAGAGAACTACCTGCTGCTGCAACTTTTAGTCATTTTTCATCACCACAACTGGTTTAACCTCTGAGAAATGAAAACTGAAGTACAACAGCTGCAGTATCATTATAGTTTCAATTCCCTCACACAAAATGCGTGGAGAATTGAATTGCCAGTTTGACTTTCAAATTGACTCCTTGCCTCACTTGTTTTTCATCAGAATCCTTAAGATTGATATTTGAGAGGTTTCTCTCTCTGTGTTTATTTTCTTCTTTCTGTCTCATTTATGGCCACCACTTGATGGGTTTGGGCTAATATAGCTGATGCTAATAATTTGTGCGTGATGGTGGTGTGCTGATATGTCTTGTTGTTGGCACTTTCCAAGCGTGTTCTGGGTGTGTTGCATCATGTCAGGCTGCATTCAGCAGGATTAAGTATCAGGGTCGATGTGTTTCACCCTCTGTGATCTTAATGATGTGACCTGATCCTCCACACACACTGGATGTATTCTGATGTAACCTTGTGCCAACTGCTGTGGTCTTTATGTACTCTGATGTAGCTGTCTCAGTACAGTACAACAGATTCTAGGTCTGGCCCTACAGATTGATACGTCTTTAACACAGTGAATAGAAACAGCACACAGACTGACATTATGGTTAACTCTTAATGTTCTCACCCAGTAAGAGACAGTAAAAACAATAAAAACTGGACAGTTAACCTTAAAGATAAGAGACATTGTTTAATTAACCACAGAATCTTGTTATGGGCAAGAGTATTGCTTGAAACATTACATCCTTGCATGTATAACAAGCATGAAAAAAATATATATTTTGAATTAAAACTTACACTAGTGCTTATATTTTAACTAACAAAAATTCTTAAAAAATGTAGCAGTCTTTGACTTGCTCTAAAGTGTGGTTGTGCAACAGCACAACAGTGTTTTTGGACACTGGATGACCTTTCTGTGGTGTTTTACAAACCATTCCTGACAGGTTTGAACATATGAAAAGCATCCATCCATTTTCTTTCATTTATCTGGGGTTGGGTGGCGTTGGGAGCAGGCTCTCAGGGTATTCTGGAGGATAAGATATGTAATCCCTCCAGCAAGTTCAGGGTCTGCCCCTGGGACTCCGACTAGTTCAGTGGTTCTCAGACATTTTCTGTCAAAAAAAGTCGAAAAAAGTTCACAACCCCCGGCCGACTTTTTTAAAACAATCATTTAAATTTGTGTAAAGCAATAATAAATTGTTTGTCACAACACATACACTTGCGTTAGTAACCACACAGCCAAAGATGAATGATCAAAAAATTCAGAACTAAAACAACTCTGTCTAGCAGCTTTAATGTCCACATATGTTCATAACTGACCGTTAGGGAGGGTGAGGGGAGGGGGATTCAGTGTTGGTCGTGTGTTGGTTCATGGGGCTTATAGTGTTCAGGGATCATGGCTCCAGCATGTCAGCCATGTTTCAGCTTCACACAAAAAAATCTGAATCATGAACAACAGTTTACTGGTCTAACCCCATAATTCAGAACTATAGAGTTCTCAGTATTTTCTAACATGTATAATGTGTTTAGAAGAAAAATTCTTTTTACCTTTACACAGACTTTTACAATGAGAGTGGGCGCAACTAATAAAAAAGGATCCTAGAGGAATATTAGTGAAAATTGCATTAGTAAAGTCTTGTTGCACTTGTTGCTGCTGATTTCCCTACATAAATCCTACTCATTTAACTTAGTTTCACTTCATATCTTCCCCCTGGTCTTCCACGTCCCACCTGCAGTGGTTCCATGCCCCATCGTTGGTCCACTGTACTAGTTGAACATGCCCAATTAAATACATTAAGTCTTTTCCAAAAGCCAAAAACCACCTCAAAGGAGTGCAAGAACTTTTTTTTTTGCAAAACTAAAGTTTTGAATTTACATTTACCAGTTAGCACTAAACACAAAATCTGAGGCTAATGGAAGTGCCATTAGTTTTGCAGATATTTGGTCATAAACCAACGTAGGGCGCCCTGATTACTAGACACTGGTTATTACAATTCATCCTGAGGAGAACATTAGTGTGTGTACTGACTTTCATGGTAATCCATCCAATAGACGTCAATATTATACATAAAACACAAATGTGAACCCCACGCTGGCACAAAAGTAACCAATCACCAAAGTCATCAGGATTCATCATCTGGACACTGCGAATGTCTGCACAAAGTCTCCTGACAACCCGTCTAATAGTTGTTGAGATATTTTGCTAAAAAACCAACAACGTCAACCTCATGGTGTTGCTAAAGGAAGGAACAGAGGGCCATTACAGCGAGATGACTTTTAGTAGGGATTTCTTGCATCAACAAACCAGGAAAAACATCAGATGAAGGGATAGTTCAGGCTATGCTGAAAGTTGTATGAGGTACTTATCCATAGTCTGTGTGATAGATGGTGGTCAGTACTCACCAGTTTGAAGCAGGAGCAGCAGCAGGAGTACCGGTGCAGGAACCTAAGCAATGTACTGCTGTGCTCAGGGTCAGCAGCAAAACATATTTTTGTACCCCTAAATATCGGTTTAAGTATACGATATACTCACCGTCAGAACACCTTTTCCAGTGGAAAACTGCAGTTACATGAGCCTAATATTTTAACTTGCAGAACACACAGAACAGTTGTTGGTTTACCGCTGCCTCAGTCAGTTACTTTGTTCAAAGTTTAAGTCCATATGACAATAAATGCTTTGAACTTGAACAGTTAAAGTTTTCCTGCAAAGAAATTCTTCCTTTGTCTTCCACTCTGAATGCTGTTGAGCACTGAGACAAATATAAATGTGAAGAAACTATAGTAAATTTATTACATTACTATTAGTAGTATATTTTTATAGTACAAAAAGTTTGAAAGTACCATTATAAAATATAGAAATACAAGAGAGATAAATAAAGATATCAGGAGAAGATGAGAGAAATAACATAAATAAGTGACTGATGAACACTGTACAATTGCAAAATAAAGTAGCAAAAATACACGTTATATGCAAATGTCCAATAAACAATAACTGGCTTAAATGTAAATGTCTGTCAAAAATACTGTGCAAAGTGTGAATATGAGCATCATCAATGTAAACACCCATGAATGCGTGTGCAAAGTTTGTGTGTAATATACAGACCTTTAAAACTGTGAGACAATGTGAGACGAGAGAGTGCAGAGTATCCAGCCATCACATAGCGAGTGCAAAAACCTGCCATCAGAATGAGAATCTCTCCTGGGCCTGAAGCGGAGGAGCTTGTTTGTGTTTGTTTGTTCTGTCTGCTGCACTCTGTCTTGATCCAACACTCTGATATTGGTTTCAACAAAATGAAGCAAGAGAAACTGCACCGCACATGTGACTTTATAACAAGACTTTATCAGCTATTGTCGAATGTAGCACACTATAAAATGATATGTTGTGTTACAATAGACATTTTTGAAGTGATTAAGCAGCACCTGCTATTGACAAGTGACAAGATTCAACACATGCGAGGATTAACAATTCACACCACCAGCTGACTTAAAAAAAAACACTAAAAATACACACAATATATATGACAGCAGCTCAAGAAGTCACAACTAACATTTAAATCCAGATCGTCTTACTCGCTTTGATTCCACAACCAGTTAAACCTGTCCCCATGCCCCCGTGTGTGTGTGTTGCCAGTAATTGCTCTACTCATTCCTTGATGATAATTCTTCAGTGTTGCTTCCCTCTATTGTCAGGGGGTGCCTATTATAGGTCTGAGCTACTAGAATGAAGATTAGTCTTTGCCAGGAATAATCTCTCAGTGGAGAGCTAATGAAGTAAGACGCTCAATTGCTCTGTTGCATGTGTGTGTTTGTGTGTGTGTGTTCAGGGATGGATTAAAAGGTGAGGAGGCCCCTGTGGTCCCTCTGTACCCGTCCAATGCCAAATCCAACCAATATTAATCTGTGAACAGCTGTTTGAGAGTACAGTTATGCACAGTAGTGTTCTGAGCTAAATGCTAACATTACTCTACTCTAACCAGGGGTAGAAACGACTAATTACAAATACTCAGATTACTGTAATTTACTGTATTAAGTAGTTCTTTGGCCACTTGAACTTTTATGAGTACATTTTCAAGTCTGTACTTTTACTTGAACTTAATTATGCTTTCCAAGCTGTAATCAACTTGGTTACTTTTAAAATCATAGTTGAGTATTGAGCACAATTTAAATTAATATCCAAATCTTATACCTGCATTTTAGTAGCCAATCAGGTGATCTGATCACAAACGGGCCAATGAAAACAATGAGATACAAACGAAAAACAACACAAAACACTGCAGCAGCACAGTAAGGAGTAAGGACATTAATGATTAATTGCTGTTAAGAATTTAACCAATAAAAATGTATTCATGTATATTTAATAAATAGTATATTTAATCAAATGTGGCAGCAATTTGCACCAAGCCATTTGTTGAATAAGCACAATTAAACCTCTACTTAAAATGAGAAAAAAAATTACAAAACCAACAGAAAAATATTGAAGATGAGGGGAGAAAACATGTTTTGTATCTAATAAATATTAATAATTAATTGATTGTTAGTATTTTCAATAAGTGAAGAAAAGAAACATACTGAGAAATAGTCCTCATTTCTTTGTCTTTAGAAACTGAGTGAGTTCTATACATTCATTATAAGACAGGATTCCTTACCTTTTTTGACACCCTAGAGAATGTATAATATCCAGATGGCTTTTCTGACTTTTAAATCTACACTCCTAAATAATCTGACTAAGCTTAAAGGTGGAAAGCACATTCAGCAGTCTGCAGGCGGTATCACTTCTTTGCACGACCACTGACTCAATAGGCTGCTGCAGAGGGAACGTGTGATTACAAAGACTGTGTCGCTCAGAGCTGCTTCTGTTCAGTCTGCAGTATGAATGCACTGATCTCAGTACAGCCGCAAGGAACGAAACATCCACACACCTGGCTGTGAAGTCACACAGATGAGACTTGAGACAGAGGGAAGGTCAAATGTGTGTGATTGGAGTGTATAACTTTCTAAAAGTGCGCACTTCATTAGGAGCACATAAAGAATGACTGATGAAGCATACACAAGTTGTTCATAAGGCTCGTATATCTGAAAATGTTTATAACAGTGCATGACACCATAAAACAAGCATTACAAAGCATTTTATAAGTGGTGGAATAATATAAGTTCATAATGCTTTATACCACCATGCCAATGTGCTCCTAATTTTGTTATAATATCATTCGGTCGCTAATAACCTTATGCTGTGAGGTTACTTCACTTCAAGCTCACAAAGTCATGCTATAGCATTTTATTCATGTTTACAGACAATTTTGCACGTCAGAAACTAATTTGTAATCTGTCTTAACATGTCAGGGCAGTTCACTTTGTCTTTATGACTGGCTTATGGTAGTTATGTGCTGTGTTACAATGTTACATACAGTTATGATGCATTATGAATGCTGGACATATAATACATCATGTCCATCGCTTACACTAATCCACCACTAATACTTTATAAATCTTGTTGTAAGTTGTCATGAATGGAGCCTGTTGTAAGTCTAATTAATCACCACATTCTTTATTTTATTCTACACTTAATTTATTATTCCATCTTAGTTCAGAGGTATAGTTTTGCATCAGTAAGTGTTTTATTGTGAAACAACTTGACAACAGATAAATGCATTTTTTATTCTCCTAAAGTTAATCAAAATGCACATTTCTAAACCATAATTTATTTATTTATTTAGCTTTGATTTAGAAGGGCTACAGAGTTGACGTCTGATAGCATTAATATTTAATGAATTTGTCAAAAAATAGAAATTTTACCAGTGCTTGAACAGAATTACCACCTTTTTTCAACCAGGAAGTGAGACGGGGTCCTCAGGGTTTAGCTAATCCCTTTTCTGCCTGATTAAATCATGTCTTTGTAAAATTTGACAGAGTTGATGGAAATTTGGGACACACGTTTAAAAGACCAATATTTTCATTGAAAAAACTAGTATTTTAAACAAAGATGATTATAACGGCATATTGATATGCTTGTGTTATCAATAGGTTTTGTTAGTTTTGGATTTTAAAGAGCTTTAACACACTTTTAAATTGTTTAAAGTTGTGAATTCTTGTCTGTGACAAGGCTATTTTCTGGTATAGAGCAAGTTTAGAAATTAAAAAATTAAAGCAAACCAAAACATTTCAGTTTTCCCCAATTCTAAAGAATGGGTGTTACTCAAAATAAGGGAATCTCTGTGCAAAGAAGAAAATATGAAAAAGTTTACTTACTTTCATCCCTTCATTCTGCAATAAGTATCTCTGACTGAAGTTCAGGTTAGGTAACACACACATTTATACCCCAGTAGCAATTCAAATTTATAATTATGAAAAAGAAAAATCACTTTATTCTTCTGCAGAACTGTCAGTGTATCTGAGAATTTCTTTCATATCATTACTGTTTTGGTAGCACACACTGTGTCTGACTGCTTGTCAGTTTACATTTCTGATACAAACTGACAAACTGATGTGGCTCTCACACACCCACTCACTGAACAACCCCCTCACACACGTAAAACACACCAAAATGAACACTCCCCTAAGCTAAGAAGCTGTCCTGCATTGTAAATTGCTGGTTCCTCTGAAGATATGATGAGGGACGGGAGCACACCAGGTCTCATGTTGCATAATGAGAGAAACAAAACGGCACTATAAACCAGTTTCAGCAAGTTTAATTTTTCAAAGTACATTCTCCTGACAAATGATGCACACCATTTCTCAGCCAAAATGGTTTTCCTTGTTGACAGGTTCTTTGAGTGCCTGGAGCAGAGCGCCTGCAGTGACTGCTGGGAAAATTAGCTTTCACAATCCAGGATTAGTGGAGCCCAGCGACTGAGACTGAACCAGTGAAAACACAGATAATCACATCATGGCTTGGGAGGAAAGTTTAGGTCTGTTACCATCGTGACGGGGTCATGTTAGCCAGCAGTTGTTCACATCTCAGCAGACAATTATGTAAGAACAAGCAGGCCCAATGAGGCGGAAAGGAGTGTGTGTTCATGTTTGTGTGCCTGTGTGTGCCAGTGATGTGAGGGACTAATGTGTGCAGGATATATGCCTAGATTTAGCTTCACTATCTGCCTCACTGCCCATTGCTCACTTATGACTGCCCAATCAGAACAAAGAGATAGAAAAAGAGCATTTTAAATGACATAAAACTGCCCAATCCCCCACATCTCCATGACAAAACCCAAAATAGGCCCCTCAGCCTCAGGGCTGGCAGTAGGAGGGCCAAGCAAACTCATGACTTACATATCTGTCCTGTAAAATAAAGTGGATTCCAATCTAAGTCAGACAGCTGGCATGCCATATTGTATTATATCAACATATGGTATTAAAACGACAGCACATGCAATTTTGGTCATATTTACATTGTTATTACAATGTTATATAATACACTTCCCTTTATTTGTGCAAAACTAAGGCTTATATAACTCTCTACAGACCTGATAGGACCTGAAAATACAACCCATTCTCAACCCAGGTCGTCAAATACAACACTGCTTTGTCACGCCCCATGGTGTTTCATACCGATACACAAGGTAGCCTTTAGCATCCAGATGCTGCCAGAGAGCCTGCACAGCATATGACTTAGCTTAATGACGTTGTGAAGTAGCATGGGATCATGAAGTTGTTATCTTCATTTTTAAACAACCGTAGCTGATGAAAATCTGTCTGACAAGACTCAGGCAGAAATCATGTTAATAGATGTGGTGACGTTTTATTCACATTGCGTTTAGCCCGCTTGGAAGCAATGGCTAGCAGGAAATGCACTGTTACTTTGAATGAATTATGGATTTCTCTGTGTTTGTCCACCGTTGGAAATATATTTGCTATAACAGGTGGTTAACACCATGAAATGGTCACAGTTTGGTTAGGTTTAGGTTTTAGGTAATGTTATGTCACTTATGCAAGCAACGCCCATGGTTAGGGCTGGGTTACAATACCAGTACCAATACCAATACTAGTACCCTTAAAGGGATACTGATACCAATGGAGTACTTCATTTGTTATTTGAATGCTTGCGGTGATTGGCTGTGAAAATATATATATCAGTAATATTTTTTTCTAGATCTGAGTACTGAAAGGATTGAATGCAGCTATTGTTTGATTGGAGATGTTTCAGTACTACTTGTTGTACTACTTGTACTACTTGACTACATTATTTCAACTGATACCTTAAAGGTACTGACTACTGATACCCAGCCCTACACATGACACACATAGCATAATGTTACGTAAGTTTGGATGAAACTTGAGATATTGTGAAATGTTCACACGGGACGCAAACCCTGGCTTCCTGGGTGTTTTCTACTGATCCATCAATTAGTGCATTTAAATCAGCAAAGGTGACTTTAGAGTTTTCCTTCACGTATTTGGAAAATTTCCCATACACCTGGAGGGTGAAGAAAATGTTGTTACTCATTCATTCTCACTCTCAGTGCGTCAAATATGGCAGCTTGGTCAGTGCCCCTATGCTTCAAACTATGATGCTGTAGATACCCCTCTATCATAATTTCAGCAGACACCCCTGTATTTTTATCTTTTGATATGCCATTAAAGTCAGGTGACGTAGTATAAAGAGAGAAAAAGTCTGTGAAAAAGTCGGCGGAGTGGATGGATGGCTCAAACAAATACAGACCTTGTTTTATGTAAGTTATGTTATTTTTTGTGAAACCTAACAAAGTAGTTGTGTTTCCTAAACCCAACCAAGTAGTTTTTGTGTGGACACTGCCTATTTTTTATTGCTAACTTGACTACAGAGCTCTGTAAATAAAAAAGTCTTTTCTTATTCACAGGGGTTCCTCAAGGGTTGATCCTCGGTCCCCTTGTTTCCTCAATATACACCACATCACTTGACGTAATAATCCACTCCAATGGTTTTGTGATACCATTGCTAAGATGATGATACCCAGCTCTTTCTGTTGTTCACTCCAGATGACCACATTTTCTCTGCTCGGATCTCACCATGTCAAGCCTTTATCTCACCATAGATGAAAGAATGCTTGAACTTAACCTCTCCGAGACTTAACTCCTTGTTCTCCCAACCAATCCCTTGATACAACAAGAGATCAATACCCAGCTCACATCAACCCAGCTCATGCCAACACAGTCTGCCCAAAACTTGGGTGTCATGACTGACGACCATCTAACCTCCGAGGCTGACATGGCCTTTTTTGCTTTGTCATGTTGATTTGCCCTGGAAAACATCAGGAAGGTCAGACCTTACCTGTCTGAACATGCAGCACAACTCCTGTAATATCACGCATTGAATACTGCAACTTCTTCCTGGCAGGCCTCCCCGCATGTATGTTCAAACCTCTGCATGTGATCCATAATGTGGCATCACGTCTGGTTTTTAACCAGCTCAAAAGAACATGTAGCACCGCTGTTTGATTGCTCCACTGGCTTCCAGTTGCTGCCTGCATCAAATTTAAAACCCAAAGCAGCTAAACAGCTAAAACAGCTCCCGCCTACCTGAACTCCCTCATTCAGGTCTATGTTCCGTCCTGCTCACAACGCTCTGCCAATTTCATGAACACCTCTGCTCTTGATAGACTGCAAAAAATATTTAAAAAAATAAACTATGCACTTATGCATCACCTCATGCACTACCTGTAGGCACCTACGTCCTATCAGAATCAAACATTGCTTTACAGAACTTACTTTTGTTGTTTGACTAGATCCTTGCTTCTATTGTATTCACTCTCAGACGTGCATCACTTTGGATGAAAGTGTCTGCTAAAGTGGTGGCCTAGTAGCTCAGTTGATAGACTGTGAGTCCTCTGCAGCGGCCAGGGGTTCAACCCACTAAATAAAGGCATAAAAGTTTAGGGCAACTGATCAAGCTGCACCGTTTGATGAGTTGGGAGTGAGAATTTCTATCAATATGTATCACTTATCACCAGACAATTGGACTCGAGTCATAGGGACTCGGACTCGAGTTGACTCGAGTTGCAAATTTGACGACTTGCAACTCGACTCGGACTTGGAGGGTCAGAGACTCGAGACTCGACTCGACTTGAGACAAGATGAGTGCCGCCCCCAACCCCCACTCCGCAACGGGGAAACGACAAACGAGCCCCTCCCGCATCACTCTTTCACCTGACTGCTGCTCTCTCCTCTCTCTCCTCCCCCCGCGCGCGCCCGCTTCACCACGGTGCAACAAGCCCCTCCTTCACCTGACCACAGTCATCCCTGTCAGTCAGCTGTTCCTGTCAAAAACATGACGTGTCGTGGCTTTTATACCTATGGATGTTAACATTAGAGCTGGACAGTATTATGTTACAAGGCTGGTAAACATATAGCTTCGCTGTTTGTTTTTGTTTTGTTAGTTTTTTTTTTTACTTTGACTTTGCTCGTCTCAGCCATAGACTGTAAAGGTCTCAGCTTTATGGTCATCACCTTTTTAAAAAATATTTAATAAATCTCTAAAGCCTCTATTTTCTTCTTCTCTTCTTCTCTTTTATTTTCTTTTCTGTGCATCGGACTTCTACCGACCGCACATAGAGCATACTGAACAAAAGTTTGATGGCCAAACCATTTGGGGGGTGGGGTCCCATAGATATAGAAATAGAAGTATATAGTTTCTTTATCTATGGTGAACAATAGTGAGAGACTTGACTTGACATAATCTGCGACTTGACTTGACTTGACTTGACTCGACAACTTTGTGACTTGACTCGACTTGACTCGACATAACCTTGTGACTTGACTTGACTTGACTTGACTTGCCCATGACAAAAAAACTTGGGACTTGCTTGAGACTTGGACCGAATTACTTGATACTTGCTTGGGACTCGGATTGGAGGGACTTGTGCAATTGTCTGCCTATCACTGTCTTCCAATTTCTAAGACTTTCTCAAAGGTTAAATTTTTGAAGGCCAACACCATCTTCTTATTTTGGGTATAAAGCTTTCCTGCAGGTTCCCTGTCCCAGTTTGAGCAGAGGCACACTCTCTCCTGTCTTTCCTGTCAACTCTCTCAGTGACTACGTAGAACTCCAAGAGTTCTTTAAACTAACTTATTAGAATATAGTGTACTGGCATACAGACAGAGACAGCGGGAGCACAACACTGCTGCATTGCAGGGTTAAGCTACATGTACTGTGTGCGTGTGTGTGTGAGACGGAGAAAGTGGGAATTTGTAGTCTGTTGTGCTTACAGTGACACACCTTAACAAGCAAGTCACTTCCTCTACTCATGTGTGTGTGTGTGAAAGCGAGAGAGAGAGAGAGAGAGAGGCAGAGAAAAACAGACTAAAGAGGAGAGCAGGTTTGGTGTGTTATGCTGCTTGTGTGTGTGAGAGAGAGAGGGAGAGAGGGAGAGAGACACAGAGTGATACAGAGTGCTGCGTGGGTGGCTCATATTCAAATTTGTTTGATCCTTTGCCATCCCAGCTAATAAATAATAGGGGACCATTTCCTCTGGCAGCCAGCCAGCCATCTGTTCACTGTACACGGAGTACACACACACAGACACACACACGCACGCACACACAGAATACACACCTACAACTGCTGTAATTGAATAAAATAAATAAAGAATGCCTGATATGCTTACCATACACACACAGCAAGTAATGTTATTGATGGGGTAGCAGTGTGTGCAACACACAACAAGTAATGTTATTGATGGGGAAGGAGTGGGTGCACTATAAGCACAGTGTGCTGCCACAGAGCGGTAAGAGCGATCATCATAAACTAGCATATAGTAAATGGCAGCAGTCGGGTCCTGAATTGTGTGTTAACGGAGCTGTTGATGAAGAGCTGCCAAGCTACCCTGGAGGCATCACTAGAGCTGAGTTCTCTGCAGCATTTGTCTGAATGTACAACTGACGTTTTGCGTAAATCATCCAATTTTTTTTTTCATTTAGCAGTTTTCACACATAAATTACCCCATAATGTCTGTCAGAACAGCATGTTCTCACTACCAACCCAACAGCACAACAGCTTGGTCAGTGGCCTTAGGATTCAAACTGTGACACTGTAGGTGCACCCTGCTAGCGTTAAGTTTTGTTTTGCCATTGAAATTATGTGACTTAGTATAAAGAACGAGAAAGTCCACATAAAAAGGCAAAGCAGGAAAAAAAATGCAGCTGTAAAATTGCCATAAACTTTTTGAAAGGATCACAAATAAAGTTGTAGCAGCTGTATTATTCTTAAGATTTAATTAACATGTGGCTAAGTGTGTGTTTTGTTTGTTTTATGTGTTACTGGCAAAGAACACCGAACACTTTAATTAATTGGTCAACAAGCATAAACAGCCATGAATTACAACACTTCTGACACTGATGCACTTAATACAGTAACTTGTGGCTCTACCATCTGAATTAGACACAGCACATTGTCTGCCAGCAATTATGATGGAAATTGCGTGTTGTACTGGAGGGATAAAATGCACTTGACTGAGGTTTACTGCAACACTTGGAATCGCTGACAAAATTCCAGGTGAAGCCCAGAACTTCAAGAACTCTGGATTCATGCTTTATCCAAAATGCTTCTGGGTGAAATACTGCAGCATATGACTGTTTTACCTTCAGCAGTTGCCTGTGGTAAAAAGCGCTCCTCACTGGAGACGATGGCCAAAATCCATTTGAAGCCTCACATCAAGTGAGTGTGCAGTTTTGCAGAGTTTTGCTTTTTTTTCATCAAACCAACTGTATTGAAAATGGGAGTGTGCACGGTGTGAGCCGTCTGCTGTGCTGAGCAGCAGCCTCTGAACACGAACAGAATATGGAATCTGTCTCAGCTCAATAGAACGACTGACTTTCTCAACTCTTTGTTCAACCAAGTCAGTGCCCATGTCTACGGCCTCTAGCATCAAGTTTGCACACGCAATGCTCCGTGGTCAAGTTACCAATAATAAATATGCAATGTTTAGGAAGACTTTCAGACTAAAGGTACAACAACTACTTGGTCAGGTTTAGCAAAAAATACATGGGTAGGTAGGTTTTGGAGAAGATCATGGCTTGGGTTATATAGTATGTGTTAGTTATGTTATGTAAATTAGATACATAACTTTTGGAACATCTGAAAAAGAAGTCAACATTAACTATTGGTGTCATCCAAGGATTGAAACCCAGGCTCCTCAGTGAAAGTGCTGTGGTTGTTTGACCCACCCATCCACCCCTCATCCTCCATACAGTGACTTTCTTCCTCTTTATTCTATAGCACATGGCACTATGGCGCATCAAAACTTAACACTATAGGAGTGTCTCCAGAAATGATGCTAGAGTCGTACCTACAGCATCATAGTTTGAAGCGTAGGGGCACAGACCAAGCTGCCGTATTGACACACTGTTTCCCTTAAATTACATTCATGAACAGCTCATTATTTGTTTGAACCCCAATTCCAAAAAAAAGTTGGGACACTGTGTAAAATGTATGTGTAATGTAATGTAAAATAAAAACAATGTGATTCTTTATAAATCCTTTTGACATATATTCAGTTAAATACTGCACAAAGACAAGATATTTAATGTTCAAATTGACAAAAACTATTTGCGTCCCAACTGTTTTTTTGGAATTAGGTTTAGTATAAATACTGTATGTGTGTATAATACAATGAACACTTCCTGTGAAGAAGTCATTTTTACATAAAGACACTTTATTAGCTTATACATACATCTCTGGTTATAATAATTAGTTATATAATACCAAGAAGTCAAAAATAATAACTGTAGTTATATATTTATAAAACTAAGCAGATATACTACTCTTGACTTTTAAAAACATAGATGTCTTTGATAATATATTATAGTACTTGTCTTGTTTCATCTGTCACCACTTCTAAAAAAAACTCACAGGGTGAAGAGGTTATACAGTATGGATTCAGGATAAATGTATATGTGTGTATGTCTGTATGTGTACATTATTGAGAGCCACTGTGTGTGCACCAAGTAAAATGTCACATTTTCTGCACACCCAAGCATCCAGTTTTTTTTAGGACAACACATCTTGATAATTTTATCTGGTGGTGAAAATCCTGCTAATAAAGATAAAGTAAACATCCTGGCATAAATTACCCCACGTATTTTGGTGAGGGCAGACATCCCCTTATGCTAATTGTGCTGAAACTCAGCACGACACAAACCTCAAGTTCTGTTTTGCTACGTCGGTGAGTCATTTCTCAGTAAATCTTGACCTTGGATTTTGTGCATCTGTGCTTTCAGTGAATTGTGTTTTCCTCTTTGAAAGCAAAGCACAAAATACTTGTTTAGAAGTAATGTTTATGTGGGAGCATTTATTTATTCATTAATCCAAAGCGGTCTCCACTTACCCACCCACGGTAAATAACGCTTCAGTTCTGTCATTGACACAAAAGATGCTTCTTCTACTTAGAAACCTTAGAACACATTTAAACATCCAGTGGCTTAAATGAAGGTAGGGCTCAATGTTTAACATTGTCATGACAAAATTTAGATACCAAAGTGTCTTGATAATGCTGGGTGATATGGACAAAATAGTATTATAGTTATTTTTGACCAAATACCTTGGTGCTGATATTTATTGATAATGCAGCAATATTGAAGGGGCGACTAATGGCGCTTTCCCAAAATATTAACGCAATGACTTTTTTTCTAAATAATCATCAGTAATGTGGATGTAATGTCTAAGACACATGGAACAGCTAAGTTCAGTTAAGTTCAGAAAAGAACATCACTTAAGACAGTGGTTCCCAAAGTGGGGGGCGCGCCGGTGCCATTGCAGGGGGGGCGCGGTAAGGCTTACCTGGTATTGACACCAGGCGCGGCTGCGCTGCCGTTTTGCTCCGACATGCACGCGACTTCAATTAAGATCAGCAGCGTTTCAGAAGCGTCTCAGCAGCGGAGCGTGTTGCCCGCTTCTACCATGGATAAGCAGGCTACATAGTTAAATTGTTTATTTTCTGTCTGTCTTTATGATCGCGAGTCTGCACGGGGTCTTTTATTTTGAAAATCAACCGGATTCTCCCCTGTTTTCCGTGCCTGACTTCCTGCCCGCTCGACTAGCTATGTGTCAATTGACGCGCCATCCGTCGGAAATAGACTCGCTGAGTGGCTTGTGTGAAGTCAGACACACAAGCCAATTGCAATTTTTGAAAAATGCATTGATAGCAATGTTGAGTATTGTTACACAGTAAAAAAAAAAAAAGAAACCTGTTACACTGAACATAATTACACTGTTAAGGTGGTTTGTTATTTCGTTATTTACTTCTTATTCCAAAAGAGGTTGTAGTTTATTGCAACCTGTAGTTTATGAGGGTTGTATTAGAGTTTATGAGGTTTGGATTAATTACAATGTGTGAAATAAACTGCAATGGAGTCTGAAAACAAAATATGTGTATGTGTGACAGGTTTAGGGGGGCGCGAAAATTTTCTTATCAACCAAAGGGGGGCCCAGCAGAGAAAGTTTGGGAACCACTGACTTAAGACAACACTTATGTCATATGATGACATAACGATATCCAAAGACGTCTGTTGTTATATCACGATATCGACATAATATCAATATACTGCCCAGCCCCATGTCTTAGTAAATTGTAGTAAGTGTTACCTACAGAGCCCCAGATTAGCCATGGAGAGAAAAATGTGTATGTCAAGTCTGCATTTTACTTAATCAAGCATTAGAAATGCTATTTCCTGCAATTAATTTGTGTGCACAAGATACAATTAGTTGAGTTGTGTGCGTCTTAACACACAGCTGTTGTTGCATGTTGTTAGAATACCTACATGTTCAACATAGGCTTTATTATTGTGAAAAAATAATTCCAAGTTTAGGTTGACTTATAGTTTAGTCCATAATTGTCATTGCACAGTTAGTGTACTTGGGAGCTCACTGCATTCACCTGTACAAATATGAAGTTGTGCAAAACATGCCTCGCATTATACTTGAAGTAAGCTCACTATACTTCATGCTTTGGGGAGAACGGCTGGTCTGTTGTGCTGACTCATATACAATTATCTCATGCACACAAACTGGCTAAAATGTGGAAACAAATTGCCCTCTTGTGTCCAAAAATCAACCAAAAATGTGGAAATTGTGTAGTATTTCGATTGCTCAATGTAGTACACCATGGCCTTGATATACTGTTTTGTTTTGTTTTTTTCTCTGTCTCTCTTTTCTCTATGACTCTGGGGCTCTCTAGTTACCGGTAAATGTAATCAGCTGTAATGTTAGCTAATTAGCATCAATTCTCTGAATTAGCAAAACTGACAATCTTGACTGCTGTGCTTTCTGCATTCCTTTGTTTGCAAATGTCCACATAGCCAGATGTCTGTAGAAAAACCCCCCACAAAATAGAGATTATGCTGTGTGTTCTTGTTGTTCATAAAAGACTACCAACAACCGGGAGCTACATAGCTCAATATTATCGAATGAAGATGACAGACAGTTGATCAAAAGTCATAAGAATTCCATGTTCAAGTTTCTGCACATTTGCATCATTGATCTAGGTTTACAATATCACCTTAAAAGTTCTGAACTCAGATTTCCAGGATTCAAAGCTTCAGCTGCTTTAGCTAACATTAGCTTAAACAGCTAGAGTTAGTTTAAACACCTACAGTGAAGAGATTCAAGATCATTAGGTGGTGTCTGTCAAATACTGAGACATTGTCAGATGTGACTTTCTCACAGTTTGTTGTATCTATCATAACTGACAAACTATCCAGCTGGTTAGAGTAAATATAATGCCACTCTCAAATGTCATGATAATATCTGAATATTATTAAGCATATGAGCAGGCTAAAGTAAACTGCTAACATGATATCCTAATAAACTTGGGCAAAGTTAACTGTCTCATCAAAAAAAAAACCCTGGGAGGACTTCAACATGAAACATATTAATTCTATTAATGCTTCTATTTGATTTCAATAATATCATGTTCAAAAGTATGTAGACCACAAATACAGGCCTATACTTTAATTTGTAGAAAATAAGACCAATTTAAATGCAGTATTGTCAGTACCAAATAAATGTTTGCTCTTCATTTTTGGTATACTTTTTTTTCCAGTCAATTAGTCTTGCGGGATATCCACTGTGCAGCCTACAAATCCATTCCAGATCTTTCTGACTCATCTGAAATCGCCACATCTCGTATACGCAGTAATAAAATGTAGCACGAGGCATGTTGTCCATGTCTAGATGCTCAGGAGTGTGGAAAACGACAAGCACACACACAGCACCATATATATGACTGAACGCTGACACAAGGTTTAGAATACTATAACACTGTCGGTATAGAAACGGACCCTGACACAAAAGCTGAACGAGGAGCAGAAAATTAGCCGACCCTTCTTCTTTTTCTCCCCTAAACAAGAACATATTTAACCCCCCCCCCCACACACACACACACACATCCCTCTGTGTAAACCTTTCAATTACCCAATGACCCTGGGTAAATGCCTCAGAACTACACCGGGACAAAATGTCACACAGAAGCTACGTATACTTCCAAATATGGCAACTGGAACTGGTTTGCTTCTCTGCTTGATTGAACTGGAGGTAAATCCTAACTGTGCTGGTAACGGCTGAGTCAAACTTTATTCATCTGAAGTTACTGTGTGGTTTTAATTCCAAACAGACTCTATGCTCAAAAAAATGGTCAGAGGTCTTTTTTTTTTTGCCTTTTTAACCTGGCTTTTAGTGTTGTAGTTTTGAGTATAATTACTATCAGTAATAGTAACACTGTACTCATCAAGTTTAGGGCCAGAATTCGGGCTACACTAACCAGACCTTCAAATCCACCTGTCACACTGAGTTGGCTGTTTTTTCTGGTCTGACATTACAACATGTAACAATGGTTTCTCAAAACAAAAGATAATCCACCAGTCAGTACAGTGGGGAGACTAATGATTAGCCAACCAGTGCCACAAGAGTTGTCAAGCTGTGCAATGCAACCAAGGAGGACTAATAACAACAATGGTGACTGCTATAGATGCTGCTATCAAAGCTGTGACATCAGGTTTTTTCAATGAAAATTAAAATTATAATACAAAAATTATCATTCCTGGTAATAATGAATCATACTGAAGTTGTAATATTTGTCATAATAATTGCAATATGATTTTTTTTTCCCATATTGCACAGCCCTAGCTACAACTAACAATTATTTTTATTATTTATTTTCATCCAACTGATTACAAACACTGCATTTATGAAAATGTTGCACAATAAAAGCCTTCCACTGATGACATTTTTTCTTTTACAGAGTGTGTATTTGCACCCAGGAGAGAATAAAGAGCGACAAAGAACATAGGGAGGACGTTGCCATGAATGAATGGGTCTAACAGGACTTTCACTGAGGAGACTGGGGTTGGAGTCCTGTGCATAGATGTGGAATGTCCACATCTAGTCCAGTGAGTGTTCCTCGACTGGTGCATAAGCCAAAAAATTTTTCTAGCTTCCTAGTTTACTTCTTGGATGTGATGATGTGTGATGACCATTTTTTTCTCCTCTGGTTAAGTTCTACAAATATAAAGCCTCCATGGATAAAAAAAATAATCACAGAAAGAGTCATAACTGATCTTGTTTGCAGTTTGGCGTGTCTTGTTTGTTGTGACAGTTTTACAGATGTCTCTTTTATAATGGTGGCTTATGGGGAAAAATACTGTTTGGGGAATTTTCCCACCATTAGCCCCTGGGAAAAATTGGAAGCAGGGCTGGGTGGCAATGCCTTGTCGAGTTCATATTATACGTCTGTAGTCCTGTGTGAAACAGGTTTTGGCTTGCATTGTTTGCTACTACTGACACCTGGGTGCTAATACCATCTGCCAAAGTGTTAATGTGAGGCAGCAGTGGTATTAATCATTTTCTCAATTAATCATTTTGTTTGTAGAGTCACAAAATGTGAAAAATCCATCCTATTAATGCTCAAAATCCAAAGATATTTAAATCCCAATCACAGAACACTTAAAACAAGTCAATTAATTTGCTGTCAACTGACTCATCAACTGTTTTTTTGTAGTTCTAGTTGTGAAACTAAACTCCAAACCCTAATTCATATAAATTCTCGGGGGCTCTCAATTTCAGTATTACCATCAAATATGGAAGTTTTGATAGCCTGATCCACAGCCTGTCTGATTGTTTGATCTCCTGTGTTTCTTGCCCTTTTGTCCTATTCCTAGATCTCAGAAATTACCTTGGTGAGTACAGTGTTACCAGAAATGATAGAAAACTGCAGCTAATGCTACAAAAATAACAACCAAGTTGTCAGATAACAGAATTAAATTAATTAAGTAGGAAAACTCCTCACTTTTGTGCTTTAATTCCAGGTCTACAATGACTTTGTAAAAGTAGTTACCATTAAGTTTTCAAAGAATCACTGGCGCTGTGATTGTAAAGAGCAGGGGGGGGGGCCTCCAGTGTTAGCATGAGAAGTTACTCTTCCATGTACAGCTCCTGTCATCCACAAGGTCTCTGTCTTTCCAAAGAGGTAGGACTATTTTGTTGGCAACACAAAGATTCTCATCTGTCTTATTTATTTTCCTCTCTTCATTTTGGCAACACAGGGATGAGCGTCCGCCCGCCCGAACAACAACATTCAGTCTTTTCTGGTGGTCCACAGGATAATGCATAGCAGCAGCAGCGGTGGCAGCAGCAGACAGGGCAGAAAGAGTGTTCAAGTGTTTCCAGTGTTTTGCCTCTTTGTCGCCTTGTTTCACTCATCTGCTCCCTCCCACTTCACTGCTCGATTTTGAATTTTCGTCATTTATCCGTCCAGTTATGCATCGATCCGCTCGTCTTTCCATCCATCCATCCTGCTAATAACCCTCTTCCTCTCTCTCTGGGGTGTGTGTTGTCACAGCAGCATCTGATCAAGAGGCATGTCATGGTCAGGAGGAATCAAAGCTGAAAGACAAGAAGGAAATGGCGCAATTAGTGCATGTGGGTGCATGTGTGTGTGTGTGTGTGTGTGTGTGTGTGTGTGTGTGTGTGTGTGTGTGTGTGTGTAGCCTGTGCTCAGCAGAATGTAAAGATCCTTCCTCTGCAGGTAAAGATGGAGGCTGATTTATTCCCCCATTAAGAACTGCTTCATCATTAAATATTAACCCAGGGCCATCACTCACCCTGCGGCCAGTGCATTAAGGCAGGGGTCACAACAGGGTGACCTCACACACACACACACACACACACACAAACACACATATGCACGCACGCACACACATACACACAAAATTTGCCTTTTCCCTATGCAGCAAGCCACCTTTACCAAAACTTGCCTCATGTGTCAGGGCTGCAGCTCCCACTGAGGACACTGAGGTCATGTCCTCAGTGGTTTGTAGGAATCTGGGGTGGTTCAATAATCTACAAATACTACCTTTATTTAAATGTGAAAAGTCATTGAGGGCTGGCCCTCACTTACAATGATGCCAAGTAACAATTTGAATCATTTTAGTTCTTGGGACACATACAGCTCAATTTGGCCACACCAGTAAAACCACTGCATAACAAGTCAAAATGTTGATATTTAACACCTGTTTGCAGTATGAGGGGCTGCACAAGTCATAATTCATTCTCTCCCTCTCAGACACATACATTCTCCTTTCACAGAAACAGTTACTAATTACCTGTTTAAACAATCACAATCACAATATTAAAATAATGGAACTTGATTACTTTCCATTACTTTTGGAATACCTCGGCGTAAAATAGAGTTAAATTGTGTGGCCTGATATTGTGTTTTCAGGGCAATGAATGATTATTTTCATTATTGATTAATCAATCAATTATTTTCTCAATTAATTGATTAGTTGTTTAGTCTATGAACATCAAGATGATCGTCTATCAAGATGACGTGATGTTTTGTGCACAACTCAAAACATTTTCAGTTTACTGTCAGAGAGGAAAAAGAAACCATAAAATATTCATATTTAAGACACTGAAAAAAAATGACTGCAGATTAATTTAATACTTGATTAATAATAGATTGATTGTTGCAGCTCTTAGTGTTTTATGTCTGTTGGTTGTTCAGCTGTCCCTGCCTTTGTTTTGCACAACTGATTGATTGATTGATTTAAAGATAAAAAATGTTGAAATTTCCACTATGATATTGATATTTCCACAGTGAAGCATTTTCTCACTGGAGACCATGATATTGAATTGGCAGCTGTGTGTGCACTGTGCATGGTCATATATCATTCTTTATTTTAAAACAACTAATAATCTTCATTTTTACTAAATGTCTCTGTAATCATATCACATTTTTTTCTGTAACCATGGTGGAATATGGTTAACTTCTCTATCAGAAAGCCCTGTCTGGCAAAAAGCTTAAAATACAGTTTCAGATCTGTGAAACTTGTCAACCAGTGTCACACTGGACAAGGTCCAGATCAAATTTCACAAATTTAAATGTTTCAAAGATTATGTAAAATGTCTAAAATGCTTTCACCACAGTAAGAGGTGCAAAAAACAGAGGATCAATACCAGGACATGGGAGACGTTAGCTCTCAGGACTTTCTGTCAGGAAGAGGACCAGAAAGGACTTTCTAGAGAGGCACTTTTGTAAGTCAGGTGATATCAAGAGCCACAAAGTCCCCACTAGGAGCAGGTTGTCATAGATCATAGGACTTCCACCCTGGAGACTGGGGTTTCACTCCCATATTCTTGACTTATTTTTATACTTGGTTGACTTATTATCTTTTTTTTTTCAGTTTTCTGTCAGTTTGGTTAGTTTTAGGCTTGCAAAGATTGTATGCAAGAGTGAAAATTTCTGTACTATGTTAAAGTAGAATATATGTATGTGAGAGAGCCAGAATAAATTAAAGCTTAAATAGCCCCTTAAAGAAAAGTCTGAGATGTTCTAAGAAAAATGTCCAGTTTCAACCATGTCAGTCAGTCAGTCTGCTGTCATATCATGTGTATTACAATGTGCAGATCACAGCACATCTACAAATGCACAAAACATTTATGTATTTTGGGGCTGAACAGCGATAAAGGATTTTATTTCTTTGTGATTCAAACAACTTGTATTTAAATTTTCCAGACATTTCCAATCCTGTGTAGTCATGTTGGCATCACCACACAACACCAAAACTAATAAGGAACAGTTACCCCCTGCTTTGTAAAACACACACCAACAATATTGATTTAAGACAGAAGTCTGATACTGATTATTTTGTCCTGAAGCTGCTGATCATGCACAAAGTTAAATATCTTTAAATATGACCTCTATAAGTATTCACTGATTCTTTTTTTCAGGGGACTGTATTCTGGTCTGGAATTAATGACTGCTCTGCATTGTAGGCACCTTGCAAAGTCATCCAGAGGGCTGGATTGGCACACAGGCCATACATTTGACACCCCTGGTTTAAATCATTTGAAAGATACAGCATAAAAAAAAGGTACATGATAAAAGAAAGTAATTAAAACAAGTATATACATACAGTTAAAAAAATATTCAAACACTACAAACAATAGATAAAAACAATTCATGTAAAAGAGGGACAAACTGCATGAAGCTGCATGATTTTTGTTCATGGGATATAAATTCAGGACCAATGTATTCATTTTTGGACATTCCTTACACATGACATTACTATGTGTGGTGGGGTTTTCCAGAAACATACAACTGTGTGCCAGTTCACCTTCTGGACCTCTGACTGCTGGGAGTCCCAACAACGTGGCAGCCCCGCCGCTGTGCGTCTCTCCAGCTAATGCATGTCTGTAGGTCCTGTGTGTGTATGTATCATCAAGGATACTCCACTAGAAAAATGTCTGACATAGTCTCAAATTTTATAAATAGTAAAATTGCTATAAAATAAAATTGACAAAAAATAAATGTTAACAGTTAAACTAATACAAAAAAATAATAACAATAACATGAAATTAATCACAAATTGATTGCAAATGAAAGCTGCACTGACCTTTTTTTTAATACTGTTTTAACAATACAATCAAATGACTATGTGTAGTGTGAGGGGGGTCACATGAAATGGTGAACACTTAGAATAATCAATGACAATTCTTAAAGGACCAGTGTGTAGGATTTAGTGGCAACACCTGGTCTCACTCTGCTTCCAAGTGTGTAAGAAAACCTACACTGGATGTGAAAATCGCACAAATGTGAAAGGTGGTATCAAAAGACAGTGTTTGGTTTGTTTGCTTTCTTTAAAAATTTAAATATGTCTGAAAAGACAGATTCATATGAATAGAACATATTTGTCAAGATAAATCACCCTATTTGTAAAACATAAGAAACAAACAAAACTATCTCCTAAATGCCCCGAAGTCAAAAATACATATTTTTCCGTTGTACTGTAGTGCTGTTTATCCATCTATAGTTTTCCATCTATAGAGTTTTGGAGATATCTGCCACAGAGATGTCTGCCTTCTCTCCAATATAATGAAACTAAACGGCACTCAGCTTGTGGTGCTCAATGCACCAAAAAAGACATTTCAAAAATTTGTAAACCAGTGTCTCTTTCCAAAAATCATGACTCTGTTTCTCAAGTTAATCCACAGACGTGGGTTATGAGCAGTTGCATGCAGGAACTACTTTCTTCCAACAGTTTTACTATACAGAAAACAGTAGACAATAGAAAAAAGTGTAGGCAGATATTCTTATGGCCGATATCTCACTCCAAAAAAATCTAAACAGATAAACAGCACTACAAGCCAGAGGGGAAAATATGTAATTTTTTTGGGGGGTGAACTGTCCCTTTAAGAATTGGGGGATTATTGTCAGTGGGTGATCCTTTCTCATATTGCACTTGATCCATTGTTTAAAAAAAGATTAGTGCAGCTTTAATTTGCAATAAATTTAGGACCAATTTAACAATCAAATTTCTTTAATTTATTTCTTTCTTTCTTTTTTTTTTTTTTTTTACAATTTTTGCAACTGTAGCATTTTATCTGTCTTATTAATGTGTGTTTGCATGAGTGTGAGGATGTGACTCACCTTTCCCAAAGGTTTACACTCCTGCAGGAGTTGGTGCAGCAACCAGCAGAGATCAGAGCTGCAAAAGAAATCAGAAGAAATAATTAATAATCAGATCAATGGCAATTGTTGTCAAACATGTGGCGTGTTTATTTGTGTGTGATTCTCAAACACTGGCTGGCAGCTTCATCATCTACGCCAGTTTGCTGCTAGTTATTCCAAACACACAGTCAGTGAAAGGTGTACCTCCTCACTCTGAACTGCTTCATGTACTGTAAGACAGACTCGTTTCTCTTTCTGTCAATCCACTTTGATTCCTGTCATGGATGGGCAGCCACTGGCCGCGCTTCCTGTTACCCATCATCCTCTCCTCTCCTTTCTTTTTGTGACAGTTACCACATACATGTCAGTCTGCCTGAATCTGCTCTGGCTGCAAAACATCTTTTTAAAATTCTTATGCTTTCAGGTAAGAAAGGAGTTTCGTTTTCAGTCACAGAATCTGAGAGGCTCCTCCATGCAACACCATTATAAAAATGAACTGTCAAAGAGTAAATGTATCCAGTACGTTGACAAGGAAAAGCAGATGCATTGTTTTCCCTGCTTTCTCCAGTTGTGACCCTTTCTGTATCTCAGCAGCACGCTTGCAGCTGAATGATGTGGCAGTTTGTAGGAACAAATATTGTCACTGTCTACCAAACACATAATTACACTGATTAGAGGAAAAAGAAGCCATAATCCAAATTGATAGTGAATTCCGCTCCGTCTCAATGCCAGAAGCTCTTTTGTCGTAGCAACAGAGGCAGAGTGTCTGAGACAAGGATGTCAGCTTGGGAAGACAATATCTCAGTATCTGTCAAACAAACTGGTCGGTGTTTCTCCACCCAAACATTTCTATGTGCTGACGGTGATCGGATTTTTCCAAATTGGACGAAACTGTGATATTAATGCTCATTTCTCAGTAGGGGTCCTTCTCTTTTTCAGTGATATATACTCAGGCCCGCATTGCCACATTTTTCTTTTGCAATATGTCTTGTTTACAGATTATTGGCTTCAGTTGGTTGAGTTAGCTGGTGGCTGCAGCTTTCAGAGGATGTTGGCAGTTGGCTCTTAAAAAAAGCACAGGCACTGCTGAGGGAAACACTGCTGTGACTGCCGACTGCGAGATGAAGAGTTTTTCCTGAATTACTGAGACTCGAGTATTTTTAACATCATAGAGGAGCAAACTTGATGATGAGTTGGATTTTGGGAGCTAAACAGATGAAGTCTTTATAAAGTCAAACTCTGGTGTCACAACTTAAACAAGAAAAGAGAAAGGCAGGGGTGGGGAATTTTCCTTTTCTTAGACTTAAGTTCATAAGTAGGGGTGGATGGTATGGATTTGCCCCACCGTATGAATTTTGACTGTACCACGCTGACCAGTATAGAGGCCTGCCTTAGCTTAACTCACTGCAACTTGACTTAGCTGTAGTCCGTCAGCTTATCTCGCTCCGTCTGTGTGTGTGTGTGTGTGTGTGTGTGTGTGTGTGTGTGTGTGTGTGTGTGTGTGTGTGTGTGTGTGAAGGAGCTGCACCGACACAGAGAGCAGGGGAAAGGCTGCAGTGCAATAATAACTAGACATGCAACGATCGCGATTTTCTTGGTTGATTCTGATTTTTTTATGGGTCTGACCAACTGATTGGAGTTTTGTCCAATTCCAGTCTTACAAAGAACTATAATCGTCAGAATACTCAAACATTTTGTACTAAAGACGCACACAGTCTTATAAGATCTTGTAAGAAACATGTGATCTCCAGTGGAAGCAGATGTAAATGAACTGCAGACAGACGTGGTGCAACTGTTTGCTGTAGGAAACCTTTGCAGTGAGAAAAACAGAAGCAGAAGTCTGAATGAAAAAATGTTTGAGGATACGCATCAACACAGGTTGTTTATTCTTCAGCCAGGACAGAAAAGGAGGTGAGATTTTAACCGTCAGTCTGTGAACAGCAGTCTGCTGCTGGCTAACATTAGCATGAAGAGCTAGAAAGTTTACCGCTGTTCAGCGACACAGTCAGCTGTTCAGCTGCTCTGTCTCCTTGTAGACTGTCTGTCTCATCTTTATCCTGTTTTTGGACTCTATCGCTAAGACCCGCTTCACACAAGTATGTGTCTGAGTGTGTGTGGCTGTGATGTACTGTCTGTGTCGCTGCACATATAACATAACCATTGTGCAGAGCATGTGTGTCAATATGACCAGTACAGAATCAGATATGTGACGCTGACGGGCCGGTCATGCTGAAAACCAGCTGTTCTGGGTTCTGGATGGTCAATTGGTGCATCCTTAATAATAAGATACACCAAAACACTGAAAGTACAGATAATTTACTACAGTGCACACAACAAAGGGAATGGTGCAGCTTCTATTTTATGGACATGGTTCTGATTTAAAACATCAGACAATGAGCAGAAAACAATAATCCGCAAATCATTTCAAATGACAGGTCTAACAAGGGGTGGTAATACTTATACTTGAGGAAAGGTTTTGTATTTTTTCTTTTATTTCAGTTTTGCACATTAAAATACCTCCGTACTATGTAAAATAGGTAGGGCTGTAGTCAATCAAAAAAATTTCGGTCAACTGAAATTTTGCCTACTTCAACCAATCACTTGGTCGATGAGAAAAATCTGCAAGTTATCTCTATATGAACTAAATAAGCTGCAGTGCACTGAATGCATCATATCAGATAGTCTAAATGAGTGCTAATAAAATTTACAGTCTTGCCAAACACATTAATATCTTCACCAGCGACAATGTTCAAATCCAACCTACTACTGTTGTTATTTAGTTGTTTCAGATGAGGCTTAACATTCATATAGTTTCACTTGACTGTCCTTAAATATTACAACATTAGTCCAACATTACTCTGCCTGTGAGAAGAGCTACATTAGCAACATGCTAGCGCAAAATTCAACAGCTTAACCTACAAAATAACCACTGAAACAACATAAAACATGGCACAATTTACAGCTCTCAAATTTTAACCCAGAGACCTGGATTATATCCATCACTGAGCTTGAACGGTTACTGGCCAGCCCTCGTTAATAAAGCAGTCTGACAGAGTAAAATCCACCCACATATTGTCATCAAATAAACTTTTTATCCAGTCAGCTCTTCTGCCCTCTGTGGCTGGGGGGGGCGATGTAACAATTTGCACTGGTTCTTCTTGCTGACATGGAGTCGATTAGTTTGGAGCCAAGAAAATGTTCAGTAAATAGCCTGTCACTCAGGAATAAAATACATCTGGTCTGCATACAGATTATCCTACCCTCGACAATAATGGATTAAGAAGTGCTTCTCTTCTTATTAAAGGAACACCAGTGACTGACCAACCAATGAGAATTTGGTCAAAGAGCATAGAGACAGAGCGCAACGCATCATACTTTGAACACCACGCCCACCGGGGGAGAAAAAATCAGCACCACAACATGAAACCAAGTGCTTAAAAGCTCACAAAGTGACTGTAGCTCGCTAAAAACATTAGAATCCAGCACGTCACTGGATTATTTTAGCACCCCGTGTGTACCAGAGAGGAAAAATTAAACTGACAAACTCGACTCTGTGAGAGGTGAGTGGCCAGAGGCAAAATACTTTAATATGAACAACCATGTGATTGCATCAAGAGGTAAGATTATAATTAACCAAACAAAGATCAAAACCAGGCCTTTTATAGCCAAGTTATCTTTAATTTCTAGTTTGTCTGGTCAAATTAGCAACTGTAATTTAGGCATAATGTCACTTAGTGTCAGGATCCCACAGTCTGTCTCCACTTTTGTCTTCCTAAGGACTCACTTTTTTGGCTCACTAGCTTATAAAAATGTATTTCTGTGTTCTCTAATTTATTGATAGTGCATCTCAGCATGTAGCAGCTTTTAGACATCTTTCTGTTGTTTGCTAGCAGACAGAAAGCGATTAGAGGTGCAGTCACACAGTACAAGTCAGCAGGGAGCCACACCCCTAAGGTGTGGGTGGGGCTTAAATGAACTCTGTCACTATATCAACCAATCAACTGACCAACCAACCACAAGGTCTCAGCCCTTGAAATATGTAGTAATAATACAGTAATAGCTGCTGTTCAGTTGCTATACCAGTACTTGACCCCTACAGAAGCATCTATATTAAATATGCAAGAAAAACTAATAAACCATGATACATACTGTTATGGTCCATGCTTCAAATTTTACCATTATTTAAATTTTATGCCATACCGCCCAGCCCTATTGTAGAACCTCTATGTTTAATGCCATTAAGGGGACTTACAACAATGATTTACACTCTTTTCTTCAATTTTTAACATCAGTATAATATCCCTAAAGTAACTTATATTTTGTTGTCACCACCATAGCATTTTTATTTGTTGTTTGTTACTATATTCTCCTTGGTCCTAGTTTCAATCACAGCTGTACAGTGAGTTAACCATATTTTTTCTCATGTGATTTCAGAATAATATGTGTTAGGAACTGTCAGTCTGGACCTGCTGATCAGAAGTTCTCCGGATAACAGGGAGGATATGTCACAGCTGTTATTGCACTAGTCAGAGCTAAACAGTGTAGGTGGAATATTCATATTCAACACCCCCGCGTCAGAATGACCAAGCCCAGCATGTCAGTGTGTGCCAGTGCTGAGGGGAGATTCTGTTTAGACTGCAGTGAGCACACGCTGCTGCGGCATAACCAGCCGTTTCCGCCAGTTTACCACAGTGAAGCTGGAGGCCTGCTGTACATGTTGTACAACTCCAAGTGAGCATGTGGCAGAGCAGCTGTGGAGAGGAAGCCAAGCTGACCACTGACTGTGGTCATTTATCAACCCTCAAGCACAGCTTAACCAGTCAGTGCATGTGTGTGTGTGTGTGTGTGTGTGTGTGTGTGTGTGTGTGTGTGTGTGTGTGTGTGTGTGTGTGTGTGTGTGTGAAAGTGATGAATATTCTAATTAAAGAGGAAACACTGACAGATCTTTGAAGCGACCTGTGTTATTCCATCTCTCTGTTTCTTCCCCAAACATGCATCCTTCCTGCCCTCGTTCTCATGTTGACCTGCTTACGCCTCTGGTTGTGTCTCAGTGGTCCAGGCTGTCAGACACACACGCATACACACACGCACGCACGCACGCACACACACACACACACACACACACACACGCACACACACACGCACACACACACACACACACACACAGAAGGACAGGCCTCTGGGCTGGTTCACAGCTGTGTGCTCTGCTTCGCTTCAATGCACTTCACTGTGTGTCAGAAAGAGTGACGGACGGAAGGAAGGAAGGGATGGAGGAAGAGAAGAGTGTGTCAGGAAGTGAATGAGAGGATAGTGTGTATATAGTGTGTATGTGCACATATACATGCGTTAGTTTCCCAGCCCTTTGCTCTGCAATTTCTGTTATTTTTCTTGTTATATTGAGCAAAGACAAATTAAGGGCCCACCCAACATATGAGTTGACCAATATTATCGGCCTGATATTGGCCTATCACAGCTAAATGGGTGAATATCGGTATTGGCATATATATGTTGTCTGATACGCAACTATATGAAAACTTCTTTTAACAGAACATAACACAGATTGTCTTTTATGTATATTTGAGCACCCTTATCTCTCTCAGGAATGAACAACATTCACGTTCATTAACTGCAAACTGAGCCGTTCAGTTCATCGTTCACCAAAAATATGAGAATCTTCAATGAACGCCACACTGTTAGCGTGTTCATGCACAACACTGCACAACACTGCATATACACACAGGAAATAATTCTATAGTGCATTCTTTGAATCTGTGTCAGGTTGAATTGTCTTGATAATATGCTCGACATCTTCAAATTGAAAGTTCAACTTCTGGGAAACATTGTCCATCAACTTTGGTCAATGTGAACACAGTCCTCCTTCCCTCGTCCTATTAGAGTCCTGCACGCTACGTCCTGTCAGCAACATCTTGATCCAAGATGCTATGGAGCAGGTCTCTCTGTGCAAGCAAACCGGTCTCTGATTTCTCGTTGTTTAGCCAGAGTCGCATTTTGCTGCAGCATGGCTCTTATCCGCTCTCTTCCTCTCCTCCTAGGGTGGTCACCCACAGCGGTGCATCCAGCTGATCTGACTGCTTGTTCGAAAGATGTCGACAGCATTTGTCAGTCCGTCCAGGGTCCGCTGCTCTTTAATCCAAACCTCACGCTTTCTTTTTCCAGTGCCTACAAGAGTTTTGTTTCATAGGTGATGCGCATTTCAGCAATAAAGCTGAAAAAACAATTGAGGGAGAAAATTAGCTACGCTTGAGGGAGCCACTGGCTGCTGTATCTGCATGTGCAGCCATTCCATTTTATATTCAGTATATTATACTCTGTATACAGAATATCTGCTGGAATTTTCTTTTACTACCTAATATCAGTATCTGCATCAGTCCCATAAAATCTGGTATCAGTCAGGCCCTAGACAGAATAGAACAGAAACTTAGGATCTCTTTGAGTGAGAGAACTGGCCTCATGTCCACCATCAAAGGGAAGACACACACCTCACACACACACAATAGGTGGTTGAGGGACAGGGTGGCGGCTTTTCTGAATTTAAACGAAGTCTTATTTCTGTGATGCACAATTATAACTACCCACGCTGCTACACATACACACACACACACACACACACACACACACACACACACACACACACACACACACACACAAGGTGAATAAGCTGCATACATTTGAATACATGACACATAATGCAGGCTTGGAGCCGACACCTGGAGATTCGTATTTTTTTGTGTACGCTTTTACAAAGGGATTTTAAATAGGTGTGTGTGCATGTCAGTGTGGTGTGTGATGGTCAGTGTATTAGAATATTGGCTGCATTAATATGCAAAATGTTCCTGTGTTGCAATAATAGGGAAAAAGGGCTTCAAAGATGAATTGCCAGGGAAGCAGCTGTTGGCCTAGTTAGCAGGCCTGTCCTTAACACAGGACCTCTGATCACACACACACACACACACACACACACACACACACACACACACGGCCTCTCATTACACAAGCTCATGCATGCTCACACACATTAACACACAGCCTGTACTTGAACACACCCACACAATCTGCTAGCTTCTGCCGAACTTTGCCAGAGACCTTTGCTGACTGCCCCAACTGCCCCACGTTGTGCATGTGTCGTGTGCTTGCATTTGTTCATCCAGGTCTGTGTGTGTGTCTGTGTGCGTCACTGATTTATCTGTACTGTAGCATCCCATAATCCACCAGGCCCTCAGGTCAACACTTAATGACTTTCTTGCCAAATATTCCAAGGCTCTGCCACCTTCCTGACCCACTTCGTCATAAAAAAGAGGATCCACATTACAAGTCATACACAGTAAACCTGCACCAGGCAAGATTTATGTCGAAAAAATATCGCTAGATCGATCAGCCAACGTCATGACTGTGTGGCTGTAAAAGAGAAAAGGCTAATTGACATGTAGTAGATTGCCTGATTAATTCTGATGTCAAGCATGGTTACTGGTAGGAAAGCTATTCCACCAACAGGACATGATGAATCAAATATACAGTATCTCACAAAAGTGAGTACACCCCTCATATTTCTACAAATATTTAATTATATCTTTTCATGGGACAACACTGAAGAAATCACATTTTCACCTAGGGGTGTACTCACTTTTGTTGCCAGCAGTTTAGACATTAATGGCTGTGTGTTGAGTTATTTTGAGGGGACAGTAAATTTACACTGTTATACAAGCTGTGCACTGACTACTTTACATTGTATCAAAGTGTCATTTCTTCAGTGTTGTCCCATGAAAAGATATAATTAAATATTTACAGAAATGTGAGGGGTGTACTCACATTTGTGAGATACTGTACATGTAAAATACAAAAGCAAATAACCTCCAGTGAGCTAAATCTTTCTGGACAAAGTAAAATTCTGAATTAACAGAGCAGTTCAACAATATGCTTATTTATTCTCTTTTCAGAGAGTGAGATGAGATAATTGACACCACTCTTATGCCAAGTAAAGGGTCAGTGAGCAAGAGACACCTCTGCCCAAAGTGGAATATATGCACACAACCACCTCTAAAGCCCCTGTTACATAGGACAAAAAAAACTAAAACAAGATCTGTGCAGCAGTCTGTATTTATTGGCTCCAGGATCTGCAGTGATGGGAAAATGACACCTGGATGGACATGCTAATTTTTAACCTTTTTCCTAGCAGAGGCAAAGAAGGCTTGTCACCTCCATCGATAATGGCAGCTTTTTTCCCCCTCTCCATACATGTATGGCTTGGCTTGACTTGGTTTGACTCATCAGCCCAGCACAGCAGAGTTTGCACCCATTTGAAGCTGTGTATTTAACTGATATGCAGGCCTGTATCCTTTTGTTTTCCGAAAAGATTTATTATGAAAGCAAAATCAGGAAATGTTTTCATCAGCAGTAACTTAACACGACTCCTATCCAGCCAATAGTGAACATGAAACAGTAAAATAAAGCAGAGACCTGAAAGTACAAACAGGAATGCAAAAGAAAAACTAAACTTAAAACCACAGAAATTCAGTTAGGAGCTACAAAAGTACTGAGAGCTGAACACAGAGACTTCAGAAACGCACATCAGAAAACAAAAACAAGGCAAATGCATCAATGGCAATGGGTTTTTATGGGGTTAGCCAAGTTTTAAAAAATCTGCATATGTGCTAATTTTACAGTTATATGGTAGAGCTGTAGATTGGAGATGGTTAGCCTAGATTAGCATAAAGGCTAAACAGGGACACGGCTAGCTTGGCTCCATCCAAGGTGAAAACAAAAAGCATTGCAATAATACCCCTTTTTTGTCACTGCCTTTTGAGTCTGTGTTCTGCATTTGGATTCTCCTAGTGGATTGCAACATCATGCAACACTGCCACAACGAAGGCTTGTCTCTACACTGTCTTTAGTTTTGCACTGAACCGAACAATACTCCTATAATGCTGTCACAGTATGTAATTTTAGACAGCATGCTGGCATTGAATTGTTGGAACATTTTCTCTCATAACACAGTAGTCACTGGTGCACTGCTGCTATCTGTGCCATTAGCTAGTTAGCTCAGTTAGCAGTCCTACTACAAAGTCTCCTTGCAAATTGTTCCAGCACATTCAGTCATTACCCTTTTTCCCATTAACATTTAACAGGCAGCTTACTTTGTGTCACAAAAATATGCATTTAAATAATTAGATTAAAATCAAAAACATGCAAAACTAGTTGTCTGTTGTCTTGAACTATGACGAGAAAAATCTTTCCTAAAGTAGGGAACATGCGTTACACATTGATTTGGCTCTGTCACTACCTCTGCTGGTGGATCAGTGTAACAAAAATGCATTGAGAGAGAATAGCAGTGCAGCACCCTCTGGATATGTTTGACTCTTCATGACCACTGCCTCAAGTAACATCCTGTTCATCCTGCCCGTCTTGCCCTGTGTGTGTCTGTCTGCAGTAGGGCCCTCCCCCCTTTGTTCATTCATTATTATTAGCAGCCTAAATACACACAAATTTACAAAACTGCCTTAGTAATGTCACATTGAGAGTTATCATGAGAGAGAGAACGTCATACTCGCAGGTCAAATTGGTTCAAACCAAACATCACTGCTAAATGAACCTTCACACAAAGTTGCTGACGTGTGCATAATGGTTCATTTTATGCTGGAGTTTGAGAAAATGTATTGTAGCAAATACTGGAGTCCACAGAGGCTCCTCTCTCTTTCCTGCTCCTGACAAACTATCTCCTATCTCGATTTTCCCTTCATGTGGTAAGTACTACAAATAGGCTCCTTTGGATTGAGTTACACAGACATAAAGTACCAAACCATAAACTACTGTATACCACACACACACACACACACACACGCGCGCGTGCACAAAGAGAGCAGGAAAGAGTGTCATCACTAGGGCATACACCCACATACTGCATTCACTAACTCTGTCTCTTGTGCATTGATTGATGCTACTATCAAATTAATTGTCCCGTGGTAATGTTCCCTTCAATTAACAACAAAGCAGCGGTGTCTCTGCAGGGTATTCATAATACATATGCATAAAAGCACCGCACAGTAGGCTAGATAGAGCTGAATAGTAAGCAACACCCAGGTGTAAAATCAGTCTATATTAGGAAGTGCCCAAAAGCAAATACACCTAACCATCTATGAGGATGTATTTAAGGATCATGTTATCGATGGTACTGACTACATCTTAGCTTTGTTGCTTTGCAGCACACTTGTTGTGGCAATCACACTGTGATAGCAGCAGAAAATACTTTTTTCTGGGAGTTTTCTTCCATTTTCCAGGGTCAGGTCATGGTGGCAGCAGCTAAGTAGGGTATTCTAGAGGTGGCTCTCCTCAGAGATGTAATCCCCCCCCCAGTGGATTCTAAGTCTGAAGACCCAAGGGTCTCTGCCCAGACGTGCCCAGAAAACCTCCAAAGGGAGATATCCAGGAGGCATCCTAGTCAGATGCCACACCGAGCTCCCCAAAAGTCCAAGCTCCTCTCTCCTCCTCTCTAAGGCTGAGCCCAGCCACCCTATAAAGTAGACTTACTGCAGCTACTTGTATCCACAATCTCGTTCTTGTGGTCACTAAGCTCCTGACCATAGGTGAGGGTTGGAACATAGATCAGGCAATAAACAGTCTGGCACAACACCCGTATTACTGATGACGCTGCATCAATCCACCTGTCAATCTTTTTACAGTCTTTTTACCATCACTTGTGAACAAGAACCTGAGATTCTTAAAGGCCTTTGCTTAGGGCAGCAACTCACTTCCCAAACCACGTCTCTTTTACTCCAGCAGTGGTTACATGCTGCTAATTTTGCTGGTTGCTGCTGAGGGGCAGTTACTTTACATCAGTCAGCCATAAAATGTGTAGATCAGCTCAGATTGCAATAATAGTTACTGACAGGCTGTTGTGTTTGCTGCCAATTAAATTAAATAAAATGTCTCTGTTTATGTAACGTGACTACAGTGTCTTCTTGTACTCTTCACAGCAGAGCTGGTTTGTTAAAAACTAAGCAGTCATTCATCTAGAGAAAAACATCTAATCACATTTGTTACTTCCATTCATGGCTTCCAGCTCCAAAATGTATCTGGAAGACCTCCGGTTTCTGGCTGTTTTAATCATCTTTAGCCTGACTGTTGCAGCTCACTAACTAGCTCACTTTCACAACAAACTTGTCTAGACGTCCGTCACCCAGGTTACCCACAAGCCAACCTTCCTGTGAGAGAAAGGCTCATCCAGTAACACAGGTAACAAGTAACACTATTTGAGAATCTACAGTGTTATTTTAGAGAAAATGTCTATATCGAGATATGTATCGTGGAATAGCCTAAACTATCGAGATATGATTTGTAAGCCATGTCACACAGCCCTAAAGAGACACCTTTCACACTAAACAGACATTTGATCATCTGTTAAATTGTTAAAACAAAAATATTGATTGCTTCAGCTTTAGAAATACAGGTTAGAGAAATTATCTTAGCCCATAACTTAAGATAGACGCGTAAGAACATGTGTTTGACTGATCTTGCAGTTGCCTAGCAACAAAAGGACACTTCTCAGCTTGGGGTCTCATTTTCAAGCTTACTCGCTGCACCTTGTGTGATTGGGTCCTTAATGTCTTAATTTCTCCTAATGTTAAAGGATTTTGTAAGCTCAGCTGAGAAAAGGACCTGCAGTGTGCATCCCAGTGGTTGTATCTGCCTTTCTGAAAGAAAAGCTATAATTATGTACATGTGCATTAAACAGGCCCAATTTGATCCTGAATGCAGCTGAGCCATCTGTGCTCAACATCATTGCATTGGCGCACCTACAGCTGGAGAGCTGACTGACAGCAAGAACAGGAAATGAAAGGTGTGTGGACCGCTCCCTAACACATCACTGTTTCACAGCTTTGCCGCTTCAGCCAGGCTGCAATCACAGCCTCTAAAATATCCTGACACAATGCAGAGGCTGAAACCCTGGAGAATAAACTACAGTCACACACAGATGCATTTGCTCAGTCTGTGCCTGTCACTCACGCCTGCAGACACACACACTGCTTGTCTCTCCGTCTCTGAGGGGGCTGCAGGCAGCACAGGAAGCAGATGCAGGTGCTTTTAACCCTTTGATGTCAAGGGAAAGTCACCATGTTCCAGTACATTTATATCCAAAGGAGATAAAAGGTAACCATATAGTGCATGCTGCTGTTAGAAACTGATTACTACTGGCTGAAAATTAGCCTGATCAGTAATCAGTAATCAATACAAGCAAGGACATTCACAACTGCTGCATTTTAGTAGTCATCGACAACTGCCAAAACGTAGTCAACTACTTGACTAGTTTACAAATAAACCTCAATCTGATTGGACAAAACAGCATGCTTGTCTGAGCAGGAGATACTGTCCGACTGCTGTAACAATGTGACTGCTTTCTCAGAGAGATAGTGGGAGTCTTTCCTTCTCTAAATACCCTAAATTCTGATCATTCAACATGGCTGTCCACAGGTGAACAGTCTACAGTGATCCACAGTGTCCACAGTGGACTAGTTGACTTCTCTGTGAAACCCTGAATTCCACACATTATTCATCAAATCAATAACCTACAGCAGTCCACGTCAGACAAGCTTATCATACTTTAGCAGTCACCTGTTTCTGTAATGAGGACAAAATGTTTACAAAAATATACATATTAGCAGTTTTAATTAAATAAAAAAACAACAACATCAAATTCCCTTTAAGAAATATGACATATGAACTGTTCCTTACGAGATAAAATGAATTTAGGTAAAAACTTTACCTGTAGGATTTTGTCTCCTGAACTCCTGAACAGACTCATTAAATTGTCTATCATGTATGTTACCAAAGTAATTACCTGATTTCCAACTTCCTGTTTGGTGCTGGAGAGCGCACACCTACCGCCTGATGAGATTAAATTACGGATGTTCCTGGTGACTAATTTCCCTGTCAATTAAATGCTAAATTTAATCAATCAGAACACAGTGAAAATTGAGCACAATTTATTAATTGAAAATGTTAAACACTATCTGAAAAGTTACTGTGTATATTAAGAGCCATCTACAGCTGTTAACCACAGTCTACGATCACCAAATTGTATTTTAAATGCCACTGAAATGTGTGCCACTTTGCGCTGTGCAATGAAAACGTTGCACATTAACCTACAAAACATGACAATTCATTAAATGCTTCACCTTTTCAGGCCAAAGAGGATGTACACAGTATGCGTGGGTAAGCAACCCAGAGCTTATGTTAGCTGCCAGCTTGACAAACAGTGTGGCTAATGTTAGCAGTGCTAGCAGCAGCTGCTGCTCCACTTGCAGGTTGACGTCCATGTCTCTGCTTAATGTGGTCACGTTGCCCCAGTCAAGTGGTTATATACCAGTTTATTCTGTCACAGTCCACATTCAACATTATTTCAATTTTCTAGATTAAAACACTGCCAAACCGAGCTGGTTTTATGAACTTTCATCTGTCCGACTTTGCTGGCAAAAACATGCGGGGTAGCCTGAGCCATCGGAGCATATACACTTATGATGTACAGCGAGAGGTGCTGCCATCTGATGGGGCCGCAGCCCCGACTAGTGGTGAGCAGCTGCATAACATCTTAGGGACAATGATTAACTGGCATTGTGCATGAATAAAATATTAATAAATAGTGTAACTGACTGGTATTTCTGGTGCCAACTAGCAAGGTTGGCAACGTTTAATCATGTAGGGACTAATCACGCACATCCCTAGATTAAATATGTTTGATTTTATCGGAACATCAAGTCAAGAAAAAGATGGAGCAAATTTAAAATGGTAGAGTGGATATTTGAATAACTAAGAAAAATTCAACCAAAATTGAAGCATATTTAAAATTGTTACTACATACAAAAGTGTGTATCCTTATTGTGTCTTTGTTCTATTTTTAAAAAATCAGCTGGTGACTTTCTTTCTCAGGAAATCAATCATGTGATTTTTCAGACTAATTGCACACAGTCACACAGTGGGGGCTGATGTGTTAACTGTTAGACCTCTTCAGTCATTAAGCTGCTGTAAACTGACAAACCAATGCATCTGAACATTTTTTTTTCCTCAAAACACCTTTCTGAAAATATTACAATCACTGCTTGCTTCTTTACGATGCTAACAGGCCTGAACTTGTGACTCGTAGGTCTGTTGAAGTCATCTATTATTAAAGTGTGTGTGCCCTCTATATGTGCCATGGTTGTTAATTGGGTAGGGAAGATGAAGTGAGACTTGGATCTTATAGTTTTGTTTCGGTATGAAGGAGAACAAAGAAAAGCATTGACAGAAATCAATAAATACATGTACATTTTTTAAAAATTACATCGCCAGCCTCATGTGTCTGTTAAAGTGATGGCATTTGTCATTGAGACATGTTACATAAATATTCCCTGACTGCTATATTTAGTTACTGTTGACATGTTTGGCACCTGGTGCACAGGGGAAAGTGTCTTTCTGGATGTTCATACTGTAAGCAGCTTGCAAGAATGACAGCTGGAAATGTATAGAAACTGGTATTCTCTTTTTCTTTTCTTTTCTTTTTTTTTGACAAAAAACTAGACATACAGCCTCATGGTTATATGCTTCTGCTAACTAGTCAAATAGCAGTTTACATCCCTGTCTGTCCGGACTCATGTAATATATGTAGTGAAGACTTTGAAGGAATTTAATAAAAGGTATAAAGTCTATTTTTGTGAAAAAGAGATTCTAGTGCTTATTCTGTGTTCCAGTACAGAGGACTGACATTTGTGTGAAATTAGCGTATGGATTCTTGAGTTATGGCCAAAGATGTGGTTTGTAAGGTCACAGTGACCTTGACTTTTCACTTCCTGATTCTAATCCTTGAGTTCATCCTTGAGTCCAAGTGGACATCTGTATCAAATCTGAATGAATTCCATCCATGTGTTCCGGAGATATCACATGAACAAGAACGGGAATGGAAAGGTCACATTTGAAGCAGAGCTGATTCCCAAGGTCAGCGCCTTTTTTTTCTCACTGCACCCGCGTGAAGTGGCAAACAGAGCATCCAAAATTGCCACGGCAAGACGATGCATCAACTGGGCTGGAAATACGGACAGTAAAATGCAGATAGCTAACCAATTCTCCAATTCGCTGGCACCTCTGTTTTTTTGTTTGTTTGTTTGCTTTGTTTTTTGTTTTTTTTTAGAGGTTTGGGCACACAGATTGACACAGATGATCATGGCAGGATGTCCACCTCCCTGCCTCAGAGCATTCAGACAAATCTTTATTGACAGAACAACCCGCAGAGGCCAGGCTGTTTTAGTCTCTGCACTTGACAATCAGACCATACTGTGTGAGCAAAATCATGAGCTTTGCCTTTAAATCAGATACTACAACATTTCTAAAATCATACAGTGTATGCCCAGTTAAATGAAAACATACTTATGAATACTGTATTCCATTTCTGACAAGACGGAAAAAAGCGTGTCTGTCTGTGAATTGAGAGTTTTTAGGGGGAGAGAGTTGTTGAATAAGGACAAAAAGAGGGGTATGGAATGGATAAAAAGGGTTTTAAAAAAGAGAAGAAGAATGAAGAGAGGAATAAGAGGAAAGGGAGGGAGGGATGTACGTGCTTCACCCAGAGTTACTCACAGTGATCCTGAAAGACGCAGCGACCTTCAGCTTGGCACATCGCTGTTATGACACATCACCAAGGTAAATACTCACTGTTCTTCAAACACACACACACAGACACACACTCATAGTCTGCGTCAGCCTGTCAACATGCGTCACACACATTGTTGATCGTCCCACAGTCCCCCTATTCAGTTCTATTCAATTCAAAAGTCTCAGCAGTGGAGTTACACGACATATTGCTTTCTCTGTTGGTGTAAAACCAAGAAGCTCATACTTCTGGCCACACATACGTACAGTACCATATTGACACACACACGCACCAAATTTGATTTCCGGTTTTCCATCAAACGCACATGCAGACACACCAGTTGTCTCTAGCTGTGGGAACAGATTGCAGGGACTTAGTTGGCATCGAGGGTCATGAGCGTCTGTTCCAAACCCCCAACCACAGGGGATTCGAGCTGAGGTAAGCGCCAGTGAACGCTCCCTCTGTTCTGTTTTGCCGGACCGCCATCCTAGCAGCCCGCTGCTGGATGAGGGACCACGCACCCACATGGTGCAGATGACATCAGATGTAACTTTAATGATGCCCGTGGGGAAATTTCATCATTGGAGCAGCAGATTTTATGTTAAATCGTGGAATCAACTAATTGAAACTAAATAGCAATGGATAACAGAAGAGAAATGGATGTTTAGGACCCGAATAATTTCAATATTAGACCAGCATCAACCATTTTTTCCTACTTCTTCATAAACAATTTACACAACTTATTTTCCATGCCATTTTCTCATCCCAGCTCATCACATACCAATGATTTGTTACCGTTGAATGCCGTCCGATACTGAAGCATAAGGTACAGTTTAGTGGCTGTATCGGACGTGGTCAGAAAACCTTTTTAACACATGATTAATGCTGTGAGAAGGTCGCAATTTTGGTCAGGTTTAAGCACAAAAATGAATTGGCTAGGTTTGGAATAAGACCATGTTTGGGGTCACAATATCTATTTTACATTACGTTGTATTCTGTTGTGTTCCATTCCGTTTCATTATGACACAATCCATTTCGTTTCGTTACATCATGTTAAATTACATTGCATTACATTATGGTTCATTTCGTTGCAGATGTCGCTTTAGGTTAACATTATATTTCATTTCATTCATATTTCATTTCATAATTCTTCATTATGTTTTGTTACGTTACATTATGTACATTATATTACAATATGTACGTTATGTTACATATGTCACTGTTAATAACTTTTTGGTTTCAAATGGGACATGAACCCCAGTCTCCTGGGTGAAAGTCGTGTGTTTGTTTGAGCCAAACATCCACCCCTCCACCTTTATGTGTGAACTTTCTCCCTCTTTATACTAGAGGCTGACATTTTTTTGGGATTCCTGTGGGACTGGAGTCAATTTCACTTTTCATCACAGGACTGGAATAGGACAGGGAAAATTGTGGGCGGGAGTGGGAATCATAATAACAATAGGTCAATTTATATATACATATAAAAGCCTGTAATGTTGTGTGTTGAGAGTGGGTTGATGGGAACGAGATGGGACATGGCATTCTTCTTCCAGGATTGGAACAGGACAGTAGAGAAAATCCACTCCGGTGTTTCCCTCTACTTCATACTATGTCGACAGCCTGGGACGTCTTATACAGCCACAGATGGGTTTACACTGAAGTCACTTGAAAAACCTACCATGTGCACGTGCATCTCAGTGAGCTGCCAAGGGGCAGTGACAAAGTGTTGGTATGTGATGAGTTGGGAATGAGACTGCCGGTTGCTTTATAATCACTGGAATTTAATTGATGTGATTCAAATTCGTCTTAACAACACAGCTAAAGCTTCTGAAGCTAAATGAACCGAAAAAAGTAATATTGGAGGATGAATGTTTATTGGAACATTGAATCACTCTGTTTAGTTACAGTTCAGGGTGCTTCTATTAATACTCATTAGAAACCTTATGTAAATTCTCACTTACTGGCCAGGGGCCTATATTTATCTCAGATTCACAGAGAAAAAAGTCTTTAATGGTCTTATTTCTAATTTTCCTGCTTTATTAGTGTGTTTCATCATAGTTTTGTAAGAAGCCTCTTCATGTTTTCTGATCTGCCCCTTTTCTTTTGCTACTGATGCAGGTCCAACACTTTCTTCATGTTTTCCTATCGTCTTAGAAAATTTAGTGTAATATATATTCGCACAGAGCTACTTGTACTTACATGTACAGAAACATCATGTAATGTTGTCATGTAATTCTCACCACTCTGTTGCTGAGTTTTTATTAACCAAGAAAAATAATGTTTTCATTCACCAAATCACTTTCACAGACTTCTTCAATGTTAAGCAGTTAGTTGAACTCAATACTTTCTGGATAGGTGTTTCATAATAAAAGACATTCAGTGGCTCAAAAGGCACAATCTTTATGCCCATCTGCTATTGTCTGACAATATTTTAGCCTCTGGTCAACAGCCAAAGTTTCCGGGCTCCTGGTGTAGCCAGTGGGTATCTAGATAATGGATATTAGGCCAAGACTTCCTTTTCCCTGGGCCAGTCATTGTTTACAGTCTGATTAGCAACCTGAGATGCAATAATGGAATTGGAGTCTAATCTCTATAAACAGATACCTGCATATTATTGCAGAGAAATTTTGAAAAAACTAATAAAAAGCTAAATTACCTTCAGACCATAGCCAATGGGTTCTAAAATTGCATTTTGGCCACTTGTGTTTTCCCTCTTTTGCTCTCCACACAGACTGTTTACCATAAATTATCATACCAACATGGCTGAATAGGTTGATTGCCAATTACTCCCAAAGTTACATATATTACCAATGGAGAGCACAAGCAGCGACAGGCTTACCAGAGCACAATTATGTTATGTAAGTCATGTGACATTAAACACATTATTTACATTATAAAATGGTTGCAGTTTGGTTAAGTTTGGTCATAAAAACTACTTGGGTGTGGTTAGGCAATATTACTACTTGGTTTAGAAAATGATTGTGGTTGATGTTATAAAAAACTGCATTTTGTATTTCACATGGATGTGATGCAATAGAAGGGAACCACAACTGTCACACCATGTTGGAGTTGATATGGTGGACAACCCCAACTACAGTACCTGGCATGCATCCACAAGTCCACACTGGGCTGGATATCGTTCAAACCCTTCCAAAACCAGTACCCTTAAAGTGATACCAATACCAATGGAGTACTTAATTTGATATTGTTTTTCAAAGGTTCTTCTTTATGAGGAACGCTTGCAGGTCATTTCTTTCTAGATGTGGGTACCTTGAAGAAAATTAGAAAAGACTCCTGCTTTCTGTTCATTTATTAAATATCCAACGTTTCAGTCTGGACGACCTTCATCAGGTTTACTGGCAGCATACAAACATTTCTACACATATATAAAAACAAAGACTGCCTCCATTTACAAACATCCAATCAGAGGACTGCTGAGATTGATCAACACCTGAAACGGATTCAGGTGTCATCAGCCCAGCATCAGGGCCAGAAACTCATCGAATGACATAAAGCCCACAGAGATGACAGTAAACATTTTGTCATGTAACACCTCACACGTAGACAAAAAAAAAAAAAACCAAAAAAAAAATAATAATAAATAAATAAATATAAATATAAATATATATATATATATACATATAGACAAATGAAGCCTAACACGTATCAATATTAACTTGTGCATCATACTACAAAGTGTATCAATCTCCAAAGAAGGAAAATAGGTATATCAATATCTAGATAACCATCTATGTCAGATAAATATTAAAGGGAAAACATTTTTAAGCAATAATTATTTAAAGACAGGAAATAGGATCTAATGACCTGTTAAGTAAAAAATTATATTTTTTTACATATTTTTAACAATTGCATTGGAAATTTTGATAAAAAGAGAGACAGTGTGCGGGTGTCTTTTCTGATTTTCTTCAAGTTGAATCTTCCTCCGACGCACCTGTCATACATTCCGGTGTGCAGAGACCTTTTTTAACATAGATGTGGGTACCAAAAGAACTGAATGCAAGTATCGTCTGACTGGAGAAGTTGTGATACTGCTTGATACTGGGTTATTTCAATCGATACCTTAAAGGTGTGGAACACTGATACCTGGCCCTAATGTAGACTCAATCAGTCACGACTTTGTCATGACTTCTTAAAACTTAAAGAAAAGCAAGATCCCTCATTTTTTCACAGATGTTTATTCTGCACTGGTGCTACCTCCATTGCTGGCTCAACAGTGGTATGCCCCCCCAATTACTTGTTTAGTAGTTTTATACAGAACAACAAGGAGGAATAAAAGCTAGGCCTGGGCGATAGAGCTGAAAAGTCACTATCATGATCTCATTTGCAGTTTTATAACAAAGCTGCAGCTGACTGAGACACAGCAATGTTGTTTTATGACTGGTCACGACTGCAGCAGTCAAAGATATGTCTGTCTGGCATCATTGTCTGGAGGACAAACTCATTGTCATTACAACATGATTTAGAGAAATAATTTTTATGACGGCACGGGGCCGTGCTGTCTCAGAGGCACTTAAAGATATCTACCATTGCTGGACAATTATGACCATTTGATTATTGAGGGATTTAGCTTGTGGCCGCCCTCTTCAATCCACTAAAGGGCTCGTCTTACAGATATGGTTTTATCTGTATGATGAGCTCGTTGAGGCAGGAATGCATTATGGAGGAAGAAGGTCAGCACCCGAATCATTATGTTGGTGGTTTTATTCCATTTTAGGGATTCTTCCATTGGACCAAAATAAATGGTATTAAGAAGCTGTTTTTCCAATATGAGATAGTAACACTGAACATACTGCAACCGTTTCATTCTAAATTGTGTGCACACAACATGTAGTTAAACAATGAACTAAAACCTGTGCATAAAAACAGCAAATTGCCTGGTTGACAGACAGAAGCTGCTGTGCCAGACTGTGGTGAAAAGAATCAGCCTGGCTGTCAGAGTGTTGGCAGGGGTAGACACTAATGAGAAAGAAAGATGGAGCCTGTTGTTTCAGATATGTTGTTTGGTATTTTCTCAGATTCAGTAAAGCAACAACATTTAGACAGAACAGATCATGAACTGTATTAGCATATCTATATTATATGTTGTTATATCATATTCAGTCCACTCTTGACAACACAAAGAATAGTTATTATACTCATGCTACTTCAGCACAGGTATTTTTTGGACTTTTTCTTATTGCATGTACTGTTGCTTGTCTAGAAATCTCACAATATCTCTGGACCAAAATAAATCAAACTTTCTTTCTGCAGTAAACTCAACCGGAACTACCTTAGAATCTACGAGAATGTCTTTCTCCAAGAGATAAAGTGAGTTCCTACATGAAATTGCCCACAAAAAGTTCTGAGGATTATCTTGAGCAACCGGATCATAATGTTTGGAAAACAACATCACTGTCAGATTAATTTTTTTCAAGCCCAGTGCCTTTAGTCCCATTATATTGGATAGAACGCAGACATCTCTACAGCCAATATCTCCAGAATACTACAACTCACAACAAAACTATCTAGATGGATAAACAGCACTACAGGCCAGGAGAAACATGCCAATTTGATTTTGGGGTGAATCATCCCTTTAAAGTTTAGCCAAAGACACTGTGGAACAATGAGTTTTTAGCCTAGATCTTTCATCTTTCATCCTCTGGAAGGTGGATTCAGCTCTGAAGCACACAGTAACTAAACGCTGCTTCTCCATGTTTGGTTTGACCTCTGGAAACAGTCAGCAGCCCTCTTCCTGATGTCCTCAGAGAGAGGCACACAGAGTTTCAGAGTGGAAACTACTAACTACACCCACAACTGATCACCACTAAACATAAAAACGAATGAATAAATGTAAGCATGAAGAGATGCAATGAAATACAGTGATACAATTATACTGTATATCAGATAAAACAGTGAATGATATCTTGACAAAAATGGATTAACTGATGAAAACACAGGAGACCACTAGGTGCTTGAAAACTTGAACCTTAGTGGCAACTGCAGTCAGTCAGTGGAAATGTATGTGTGTGTTGCTGGAAATGAGAAGATTACTGAGCCCTTCTTCAGTTTCTTTATTGTCGTCTTCCCTCTCAGCTTCTTCCACTGGCATCAGAAACTTGATGAGGAAATTACAAGCAGCTCGAGATGAGCAATCACAGTTCATGCAGGCTTCATATCCCATCTCTGTTGCTGTGGGTTACAGTGTCAATGTATGTATAGCAGCAACAGCAGATGCAGGCGTATGCTATGTTGGGTAATACTTACTTTAAAGAGATGTGTAGACTCTCATTACACAGGTCACTGTCTTCACAAATGTTTACGACTGTTGTTACTGAGTGCTATTTGCTCAATTATGTAATTTTTCATGCAAAGCTGACATTAAATATTTTCCTTGACCTCAAAAGTGGTAGATTTTGGACTTGTCATGAAGATGGCATTAAATGTTTTAAGGCCAGTTTGACGACAGACTACTGTATCAAGGTGATTCAACTTACAGAGTTACCTGATGGGCTTGATGGTTAGCTAGTTTACTTGTTGCTCAAGTAAGCTAACCAATGTCTGCTGTTATCTGTAGCTGGCGTTAGCTAGGTACTCAATTAGCCAAAAAGTTAGTGGCCTAAGTAGCTGTCTCAGGAGCTATTCCAGGAGCCAAACCTGGCAAGAAAAAAACACCTTGGTACTGCATTCCCCGTCATCAAACTGACCACTGTTGGCCTCAGAGGCTGTGTTCATCGGCCATGTTCGCTGAGTCTGCTTAGAGTCAGCTTGTATGGCTGGGGCTTGGGCGAAAGTGCCAAACGATCGGTACTGCATTAGTGCAACTCACAGTTACTTCAATAATCATCTCTGGAAAAACAAGATGTGTTTAATTCAGAATGTTACTGATTAAGATACCAGTCACATACATTCATAAAGATTCTTTCATGTTCATGACGGTTGTCGTGACATTGTTATGACAGTCTTATGCACATCTCTTGAAATAAAGTTACCCTATGCTGTTTAAGTACAGTACTACAAGTCCACCTTTAGTTTTTGTGATTTGGGTGAACTGGCTCTGTAAAGTTTAAAGAATCAGTTTGCATTGGAAAAATGGTGTCCTGTTTCTGTGCTGTAGTGAAGAACCATCCAACAGAACAGCTGTGCAGACTGCCAACCTTTCAGTGACGGCTCTCCAACTGTTTGTGGTGTGACACTGATGTCTCCAACTGAATATGGAAATGACTTAGAAATGTTAAAATGCTACATGTGACATTTTAAATACTGCAGAGAGATCTGCTTAAGTAGTTCAAATGGTCAGTGCATCTCCAAATGTGTTTGTGCTCAGGTTTATTTTAGTGACAGTGCAGAAGCTGCAGGTATCCAGAAGTATGTGGCTTATGTTTATTAATAGCAGCATCAGTGTAATACATTATGTGCTCCCTTGACAGAGGCTAGATGACTGACTGTGTGAAAGTGTGTGTGTGTGTGTGCGTGTGTGTTTTCAGCTTGAAGATACTTTCTGCCTATGCACAGTAATGTGAACTCGGACCAGCTGAGCCCAACAGAAACTGCTGTGTTCACACAAACATGCATGTAGGCCATCTGTTGCAGTCAACACCATTGCTGACCCTTGTGAAGAAAACAACAGCACACCAAGGATGTACGCACGCCACTCACACTCAGTAGCAAAGGTAATCACAGGCCACTGTGGAGGATTCAGCCTGTTTAACTCTGGCTCCATTAGCAGATGAATGATGACAAAAGAGGCCTTTCTCATTTCCTAAATTGGCTGTCAGACTGATACTGTCCGGGTGTGATGTAAGAGCCACAAATCCCCTGAGCCATTTGCTGGAATTTTAGATGTAATGACACATATTTCTTTATAATAAATCAAGTACTTTTTGGTGACCTAACTTTACCTGCTAGGTACAAGGTAAAGAGGAGGCTAAGAGGTCTGCTGCTTCACACCATCTGTGGACAACAGACAGGACTCAAGCCTCTTCTAGGAGGCTGTAATAATGGCAATAAGAGTGATGTTAGTGAAGGACATGAGCGATGAGCAGGGATGGGAATCGGGACTGAAGTAGGTGAGCTGTCCACAGAAGAGCAGAAAAACTATATAATAACAATAATAATAGTAATAATGATAATAGCAATAACAGGGTTGTTACTAGTGATTACTTTCATTATCCATTAATCTGTGGATCATTTTCGATTAGTTGTCGGTCCGTAAAACGGTGCAAAATGTCAATCAGTGTTTCCCAAAGCCCAAGATGACATCCTAAAACAACCCAAAAAATCTTCAGTTTACTGTCATAGAAGACCAAAGAAACCAGAAAATATTAACATTTGAAATGCTTAAATCAAAGAATTTGGATATTTATAAAAAGGAAAATCACTCAAAATGATTAATGGATTATCAAAATAGTATGCGATTCATTTAGTAGCTGACAACTAATCAATTAATCAGCTAATTACTGCAGCTCTAAATAATCATCATCATAGTATAGTCTAGAGAGTATTATACAAGGTGAAACTGACAAGTTACAAATGCATTTGCTACTTCAGCGCCGTCCCTGACTCCGTATGACTCGGCATGTAAGCCCAGCATGGCACAGATTTACATATCAATTAAAACAGGGGTACCTGAGTGAAGGCACGTCTTTTAACTGACACATGCTTGTCTTTGGTATGTCTTTCCTCTAACATACTTCTTAGTATTTTGATTATCAAGCAGCAAAATCTGGAATTGGTTCTCATCAGCGGTAACTTGAACATGATTCCTATCCAGTTGAAAGCGAACATGAACAGTAAAATAAAGTGTAAACAGGGGAAGAAACTAAACTTCAAACCACAGAGGTTCAGTTAGAAGTTACAAAAGTGCTGCAAGGTGAACACAGAGATTTTTTGAAAGGCCTCTCTGCACATATATGAGTTAAAGCCTCTGAAAACTTGGCTTGAAATAGTAAAAATACAGATATGACATCAAAGTTTAGTTTCTCATTAAGCATCCACAAAGATCTGAATGAAAGTAAACATTCATACTTATTAGAAAACCTGGTTCAAAAACAGCTAATTTTGCTGACCATTTTTCAAGAATGTATGGACGTGTCAGCTCACGCTTGATTGACAGCTGCCTCAGGTGTCCCAACACAGAAGCTAAATATTGTCCTGCTGTGGTCCACTGTACACGTGGGCAGCAGCAAAAAGTACTTTAGCACCTGAGAAAATCTATATGTAAATGTACGCTGCATTTAGAACATGTTTGCTGCTTTACTTTGTCATCAGACAGCAGTTTATAACAGGGAACTGAAGCTGCCATCTCTGCTGTCTTTACAACCACCAGACTCCATGGGTAGAAACAGACTTACAGGACATGGGAGTTGTAGGGGTTTGTGTTTGTTAGTTAGTTTGTGTTATTGTTTGACTTCACTGTGTGACTTAGGTGTTTTAACATGTTTGTTTGGGTCTGCACTAGGGTCACTTGCTGTGGGCCGCAGTAAACCAGCAACTCCTGTGTCCTGCAAGGGAAAACTTTTCTTGGAGTTTTGGGGCTGTGAGATGGGTGACAGATGGGTGGCTTCAGTTTCCTGTTGGTTCAGACTGTCTAACGGCAAAGTGAAGCGGGGGAAATGTTCTAAATATAGTACTATCCGATGTTGATTTTGTTCAGATTAAATCATAATTTGTATTAAAGGAGTGATGTAACGTAGTTCAGTTGGCTCAGACTCAGAGAACAGCTGCAGCAGAGGGAGAAGATAAGTTTTGTAGCATCCACATAGCAACTGACATGGATTTTTTATGATTGGTTTGTGGCATTAATTGAGTAATTTTTGTAATAAATCTCTCAGCACAAACACACCCAATTCAAACCCAATACAGGAAAGTGTGCAAATATTTAAATGACAATATTTCTCATTTGGATTAAATGTGATTTCTAATAGTTTTTATGAGACCCTAAATTACATGGTTAGAAGACTATAATGGATTTGGGTTTACAGAGTCTTTAAGTCTTGTTTGAGGGAGAAAGAGAAACCCGATTGATGTCAGGCACAACTCGGCACAGCTTGGTGTGTTGTTATGACACAGCATGGCCAAAAGTGACAGTGAAAAATCCCCAATTCACTCACCAAATCCTGCACAGTTGACAATACAACATAAAAATCTAAATAGCCAAAGTGTTGACAGAAAGCACCATGAGAGAAAATAAACTGTCCTAAAGAGGGCTATGCCAAAAGGAAAATGAGCTGATTTATAGAAAAGGGGCAAAACATGACAGGAGGAGGAAGTTATCATTGAACAGTGGATGGATGGAAAATGTCAGTCTGTAGATGGACGAACGCAGCGCTTCACTGCCAGCCCCTTCCCTCCCTCTGACAGTCAGGATCTCTGGAGGGCACAAATTACATTCCAGTTTGACACCAAAGCAGCTGAGGTTCACGTTATGCACCGACACACACAGAAACACACACATACACACCTCACAAATCACACTCATTTCAGTCTGGAGCAGACAAATTCAATTAGACCAGCACCGCCTAAATGGGCTTATCTGAACAGTGGGAGCTTGTTACATGGAGCCCTTAAGCCCTACGCGCATGCATGTGTGTGTGTGTGTGTGTGTGTGTGTGTGTGTGAGAGGGAGAGAGGGAGAGAAAGCTTTAAAGCAAGAAACCACAAAATCTGAACTGGCATGAGGGGGCATGTAATGTGTCAAATCCTCAGTGTTAATAGGAAACCATGAACGCAGAATGATTCTGTCCATTCACACCTCACAGCTAACTGACCTACCCTTTTATGGCAGCATTATTGGCTTTGTTTATGGAGCTGCTGTGCTGCTGCTGCTGCTGCTGCTGGGGTTACAATTCCAGTAAGATGCTAAAAGCTGCTACTGTTCAGTTCTGCCTGTTGCAGCAGCACAGATACTACGGATCTACAAACACTCAGATGTGGCAAATGCATGATCAGCAGGGTTGGGCACAGTTCACATTTGAACTGATACCAATACTTGGAATTCAGTAAGAATACCCTATGGTGCCTCTTTTTAGTACTTTACTGTCTGTGGTACAAAAATGTCACTTCAATTGTAATAAATGAGTATTGACAATGTACAGGGTGTCCACAGAGTCTCTTTACAATTTAAAAAATCTATTACAAAAGCAATTGATGTGATATGTTAATCAGATTTGTTCTATGTACTCAGTGTTTATCAAAGTTTTTAATCACATTTGCTTGTAACAAGCGTTATAGTCTTGTAAGGTGCTTATTAACAACAATATGTATTAATACTACTACTGATAATAATAATATTAATAATGACAAAGGATTAATTAACATTAAGAAGTACTGTTTACATGTTAGATGTGGCACCCCAAAAATGTAATGTTAACTGTTAATAAATGCGTAATAAAGGATTAATTAACTTTTATAAGCAATGTTCACACTTTAGATCAGGTATGTAGTTAACATTGATAAATGCATAGTTAGACAGTAATAGATATATAATAAAGATGAACAATATAATGAACAATCTTATTAAAGGAAGAACAAAAGCTTAGTAAAGGTTTAACAATGACATAATAGATTAAAATGTTTGTAATGCTATTATAAACAATTATAAGAAACTCATAAGGCTTTTATAAGCATTCTTAAGCAGACTGTAAATTGTTAACAACTGTTTATAAATATTTCATAAGCTAATAATAAACAGGTTTATTATGCTATTATTAACACTTATATAGTCTTATTAATGCATATTAACATTAATAAGGGCCTTATTACCTAATAACTAACTCTTATTACAAGCACCATATTATAAAGTGTTACACACTCTACTTTAATCTGTTCATCTTGCTTTTCTCTTCAGTTCTCTTCTCCCCACATTCACACAACTCTGGTCTGTTACTGCACACACACCAGGGGTCACCCCACCCCGCCTCTCTCTGTTTCTCTCTCCCAGTACAGTGTGTGTCTGTATGTCTGTTGACTTTCTTCATCAGCAGGATGCTTTATAAAGCCCAAAAAGCAGAACTCTCCAACCAACACCCACCAAGTTTTAACAGAAATACATAAGCAGTTCTAGATATTAAACTGTTGCAGGCTTTTGCAGGATTTCGCAGGCTTATTTGGTGATTGCCGTGGCCTAAAATGCCTGATTTCATGGCAGCTTTGAGAGCTTTGAAAACACTGAGATAGTTTGGTTTTTTTTTTAATGAAGCTGCAAAGCTGCAAAAAAAAACATTGCAAAAATTGATACATGGCAATGACAAAACTTACAAAAAATTACAAAAAATAATAAAAACACTGGGGCAGTTCACTTAAACATACATGTATAACATGTGTAGGGAACTGCTATGATTGGTGGGATCACAGGAAACTATGATGATTGGTCAAATTTGCAAAAAAGTTGCACTGATTGGAAAAGACTGCAAGGTTGTGCAGATTAGGATTGGTTGAATTTGTGTTATTGGCTGCAACAGCAACATCATAACTTCCTGGAAGCAGGAGACCTTGTGTGTCAGTAACCCAGAAACTGCTACACTGCTGTAAGTGTCCAAGTAGACACAGCAACTAAATATCCTCAAACTTCATTATAAATTCAATGCAAATGTTCACCGGTCACTGAACAACTGCACTCTCCAGTCTCACAGCCGTGACAGAGAGGTGATGATACAGAAAAAAGCCTCACAGCAGCAGACACAGTCGAGTCACCGCTCCAGATCAGCTCGCCTGGCATGGGACAAGCAGTCAGAGGGAGTCACAACCTATCACATCCTCACCCATCTAATGAGCACCCTGGAGTTTGGTACGGTGCTTCCCCCCCTCGGGGAATACATGTGAAGACTGTGTGTGTGAGTGTGTATGCTGCTGATGAGTACACCGGCATAGGAGTGTGTGTATACCCCTATGTATGTGAGCATGTGCAAGTGCATGATGTTCATGGAGTGCGTTTGACTGTTTATGTTGACATGTGGATGTGTGTGTGCATGCAGACTTACTACTACATACTGAGCCTGCATCCATGGCCTAATGAAGTTTGCACACTAATTCATCCCATCCGATTCAGCACATATCCACCCAGGGCTGGCAACAACACCAGCTGGGCTCAAGAGAACAGCTTCACCGCAAAGGGAAAGCAAACTGTGTCAAGTGTCTTCACCATTCAGCTGAAACCCAACATTTCACCTCGCATAATCTCCATGAACAGACATCTATATGTGAATGCAGAATCTGTAGGTAAGTCAAGTGCAGGTACACAGTCCGTGAGGAGAGCAAAAGAGGCAGAATGCATCAGACGAAATGCAATCTTGGAACCCATCAGCCTATTGCCTCACAACAATTAAGCTTTGTGAGTTTTTATCTGAATTCATGTGTAGATATCTATTTAGAGATTTGCCTCAAACTCCATTCTTACATCTCAAGTTGCTAACTGGGCTGTAAACAATGGCCCACACACAGAAGAGGAAGTTTTGGCCTGGATATCCATTAGGACCACCTCTCATTAACAGAAATAATACATTGATCAAGAGCTGTTTTTCAGTCTATTCCTCAAGCACATGTAAGCTACACAGTTCTACTTTACATTCACTACAAGATAGCTGCAGCCAGCTTGCCATCTGAAGCTGTGTTGACAACTATTTTCAATGAAAAGTAGCTAAATCTTGCTTGAAAAATCACTAGATGTCATTAGATTAAATCAAGAGTTCACTTGCATGCCAACAACTGAGCCCAACAATCTTAACATTGTGAAAAGGCTTTTGTATTTGAGGTTGCGTGTCCCCTCATTTTGTTTCAAGGGGTTTTTGACAAACTGTAGGAGCTTTTATCAATTTTATCATCCCTTTCAAATGTTAAGATGTTTGTTGATATATATATGGAGATGTTCTTGGACATAATGTATCCATAATGTTGGGTTGTTGAAAATGAAGTGAGCTGAAGTGAAGTGCTGGGCTGATTTGGACTGAGAAAGTCAATAAGGTACGTTCATAGCGGACCATTATTGAGGGTAATGGATGAGCGGAGGCAGTACTGTTCGTGAGCTGGCTCACAGGGCTTATATAGTGTTGGGGGACCATGGCTCCAGCACATCACCGAGCCATGTTTCAGGTCCACCCAAAAAAAAATCACACAGATATGAACAACAGTTTAACGGTCTAAAATCACATTTCACTGCTACACAGTTCTCAGTCTTTTCAAGTCTTCAGCAACTATTTCTAGCATGTACAGAAGAAAAACTCTCCCTTTACACAGACTTTAATCTTTTGGCTAACCTGAGACTATCATATGTTAATATGTACATGATCAGCACCTCTCTAGACATTATCAACATCATGCAAAAACACTGACTATATCATCTAGTTCTGTCATCACTGATGCAAACTCGCCACACAGCCCAGTGCTGCTCTGGAGGTTTGTCCTTCACTTGCTGATGATGGTACTTTTGACTCTGCAATGCTTCCCAATTGGCATGGAAACACAGCAGTCACAGCACTTCTCGAAAATGTTGACTACATACAACAGACTGCTGTGAGCAAGAACTCTTTTGGCACAGTGCATGAGCCATTGTAGAAAACTCAGTACTGAGACCTCTCTATTAAACGCAGTACTGTTAATATGTTGTGCACTGTACTGTACATCCATCCTGAATTATAACCAATGATGCACAAGTAGCTTGTGAAAAGGGAACCTTCAGCTTAAGCCCAGTCAAACCCAGGCCGACCGCCTGAGGGTCGCATTAGTTTTAGAAACAGCATGTATTGATACTACTAGCACTAATATAAAAGGGCAAAATCACACAGGGCCTTTTCAATTATTTAGTGCACTAAGGCAGCAGTGCAGAGAGAAGTTAATGACCTCAATTTGTAAAAGTGCTGGCCTTGGTGGAGGCAGCTTAATGAATTAATGAATTTACACTGGCTGTGTTGGGGGGCTGGAGCAAGAGGTGGAGAGTAGGGATGTCAACAGTTAACTGTTAATCAGTTAACCACCTATAAAACCCTTTTAGAGGTTTTTGAAGTGCCTGGAGGCTCTTTTGTGTGGCCATTTTGATTTTGACATTGATGTTGATTTATAATATTCCATGACCTGTGCGATAAATTAAATATGAGAGATCTGTAATTTATCCATAGAAATCTTTGTTTCTGGTCCTGTCTTGTGTTGTATTGTGTTTTGTATGTCGTTGTTGTAGTGGTGGAGGGATGTTTTTGTGACTATGTGATCACGAGCATTGCATTTGGTGTGGACCCCAGGATGAATAGCTGCTGCTTTAGCTAAAGCTAATGGGAATCCTAATAAATGAAATGAAACCACCAATAATATTTTTGACCTGTTACTCATGCCATGGTACATTTTCTCCAACAACAAAGTCAAATGTAAACTGTGTGATGCTACTGGCGCTACTAGTTTAGTAGCAGTAGTAGCTGTACCATATTTAGAAGGAGCATCCGGCTGTTATGGACACCTTGCAGCCAAAAATTACATCACTGCTAGCCAGGAGGAGAATGTGATGAAAGTTATGCCAGCATTATTCTGCGAGTCAGTGTGCTACAAGGCAAGGGAATCCAAGTGCTAGCTTGGTACCTCTGAGCCCAAGTTATGCTATCAAGAGCTATTGTGACTAAATGCAGTAAAAAACACTTTGAGAAGAAGAAAGAAGAAAGTCAAGCTAGTCAGGGTTGGTAAGCTAGCTCTGACCACCGACTGCTGGACAGCCCTCGCATATGAAAACTACATTACAACTACCTATCTGCTGTCCAGAACCCAAAAATATTAAGTTTAGGACCAAGTAAAGTAGAATAAAATTAGCAAATCTGCACATTTTACGGGCCATTTTTTGTCAGTCATTTCCTGTTTTATTTTCTAGTTCTGTCCTTCCCTCTTTCTGACTTTACCTCCTGTCTTTGTCCTTTCCCTGCCATTTTTGATGACGGTTTGTTTCACCCGTGTCTGAATAGGTCCTTGTCTATTTAGTCCCCATGTTTCTCTGTTCCTGTGTAAGTTCATCTTCGCCCTTTTATGTCTTCCCCTGTGTTTTGGATCTTTGTCTCATTTGGATTTGTTTTTTGGACTTTGTGTTCCTCATCTGCCCTTGTTGGATTTGTTTTCTTTATTAAATTTAGTTGAACTTCTACTGCTCTTCCCAGTCTGTTTATTTGGGTTTATTGTCTTGTTTAGTTTAACACATATATGACAGCTAGACCCTGTCTGGTATTTTTGATTTGCATGCTAATCAAGATTGATTGATTTTCTGGTGACCAACTTACTGACTAATCATTTCACCATATTTTATTTTCAACGAAGTAAAATATGTCCACAGCACACCCTTCAGGCTTTGAACTCAGTATATGAGTGAAGCCACCTCCTTCACTGACCCTGCATGCTTGGATTGACCAATCACTGAACAGAAGCACGGGGCCTTTGCTATGACAATTGTCAATTCCAATAAAGCTTTCTGATGCTTTATGATTTGAGCAGTTAATCCGGCATTGAAAAGCCCATCAAACTGAACCTCAGTAGACAGATGAGAACTTCTCTCAACACATCATGTGACCCATCAGAGGGGTAGGACTCTGGACCATTGCTATTCTGCATTCAAGGATGGCTACATGGCAATTTTTCTCGCACCATTCAGCAAGTCAGTTCACGCTGCCATCTTCCCGACACAAGGATATAAACAAAGGACGATACAAGAAGCTGTGGTGATGAGAGAGGTCAGGCGCTGGGCTGTCCTGCTACGCTGCAGGACACATTGAGTGACATCAACTTGAACATGATCCAGTCCAACTCTGACAACATCAGTGCCTCATAGAAACGCTGGCCAACCATATCATCCCTACGGTGGGTGTGCAGTCAGATCTAAACCAGGAAACGTGGGTTGATGGATTCATCCATGTTGCTGCTGCTTACGGCTCAGGACTTGCTGATATGTGAAGGAATAAAGTCCTACAGACTGAGACATGCTTTTAAAATTGCAGATCTCCATTCTATATTCTCTACTGTTATTATTGCATACTAACCTTTTAGCACATCTCTTTCAGAGTATGCTACCTCCACATTTCACTGAGCATTTTGAGAAATCTGAGAAATAAATCCTTGAATCTTGGTCTCATGGTAATTCAGCTAGATCCTAAAATTAGTCAGGGGTAGAGGTGTCACGATTCCCTAAATCCACCATTCAACATAACTTTCAATTTAAGGGTCATGATTCAGTTTTTTGATTTAAACATTTTTATAATTTTGCAATGACAGTTATGTCAATGTTATACTTTTTTTGATTCATAAATCATTGGTTTCTAGATCAATAGTATAATACCACGTCTGCTGTCATTTACATTTTTTAAATGTTATTTAAAAAAGACGTACATGTCATATCAGATGTGATAAATTAAGCCACATGGTGTCAATGTTTTGTTTTGTTTTTTTAATTTGGATGCGTGCCAGAGCCACAAGTAGGCAGAGAAAAACAGATACTGGTAGAATTGAGAATTCTACATTTTGATTCAATGCTTGAAATTGAAAGCTAATTTCTATTGATTTTGAATTTTGGGTTAATCTTGTGCTAACTGGGTTTCTATTTTAATGATCATTGTTTATTCATATAGCACTAGCTGCAATATTGTGCCCACTATTTATCGATACATTGTGTGATTCAAGACTCATTCAAAAATTTCAGGACTAAGCCTTGGATCTCCACTAACCCTAGACTTACCCCTGGTATCAGTCCAAATTCCCCAACCCCTCGATCCCACCCAGCACACACACACACAACACATCAACAACATCAACACCAACACAATTCTGATGCAATGTCCTCCGTCACTAAAACTAAGTGAATGTAAGCTATAGTTCTAAAATAAGGTCAGCATAGTGGAGTACCAGTAACCCAGTAGTGCATCAGTTGATATTATCTACACTAACTGCAGCAGCTTAGTCAGATGCAATGAAGAGAAAGATGACCAATTAGTGAGAAATTAACAACAACAAAAAAAAACACTTCCTGAGCACTCACACATGACAAGGTCGACCCAAATCTGTTCTTATTAGAGTTTGTCTGAGAAAGTCGAAACAAGACTGACAGATGTGAGAGACAGTTAACTGGGAGTTTCTGTTGGTTCTCTTGGTTTCAAAGTGAGAAAATTAATGCCTGACTGAGATCTCAGCTGACTCAGCTGCTCTTCCTTCCTCGGGTGGCATCTCACGTTCATGACCTCACAATACCATTGAGAACTCTGCAAGGAACCTGGCTGGTGTGACTCTAGATGACCAGCTGCCCTTCACCACAATCACCATTAAGACAACCACACTCTCATCCAGCGGCACAGTACACACCCACTCAGCTGACCATGAGTGCGCTGAGCTGGATGAGGAGTGAGAGGAAAACAGCCTGTAGAGTCAGACTCTTTAAACTCTTTCCATGCGGTAAAGTGAGGATTTATTTTGACCAAACCAGAGTTAGTGATTGTTGGAAGAGTGGACAGACTAACAAAGACGGTTTTGGTGAGTTTTACATTTTTGGCATTACGAGCCAATTAAGTTTGCATTAGTTCGTTAAAAGAAAGAAACTTGAATTCATAGGGACAATGGTTGTATTTCTTTGTTTAAAATGGAAAATAAGTGTGAAAACATGTAATTTGTAGACACTTTGTGAGTTTATTTTGTCCACTGGACATAGTGAACATACGCAGCATGCGTAACAGAGGCTGTCACTCTGCAGACTATTACATTAGCAAAATAAAATGACAAATATCACCCTAAAAATCAGGCACAAAAAGCAATCAGCGATGAATTCAGCCCATCGTCGATAGACGATATAATCATCTAATCGCCCAACCCTAGTCCATTCCTCACCCAGGAGGCAGCACAGGTTCTAACAATGTGCCTAGACTAATGCAACTCATCCCTGTATCTGCATGTTCCATCGCACTTCTACAGAATGCAGCAGCCAGATTTGTCTTCAACCTACCAAAGTTCTCCCACACTGCACCACTCCTCCACACCCTGCACCAGCTACCAGTGGCTGCTCAAATCCAATTCAAGACTTGGCCCGGGCAATAAAACAATAGTGATATCTGTCAGTGGTAGACACGTCATCAACAGCAATAAGAAAGTAGTTCAATAAAATGTTTGATAGTTTCACTTGAATGCATTAAATACGACAAACCATGACGGCACAAAATACACTCATAACCAGCATCATATCCCGTGATAAAGGAGTCAGCTACGAGTGACATGCCAATCATTTAACAGACAAACCCCACAATTGTTCGCGCCCTGGCTTTTAAACAGCCACTCATATCCCTAGGTGCTAGAAGCAACATGCAGTTGGCAAATATGTATTGTTCAGCTGCTTCACAGACATGAGACAACAAGCAGCGTGAGTGACATGTGAGACAACAGTGTGCAAATGTGCAGGTCAGCTTGTCGGTGTGGCAGTTTTTAGGATTTCTAAGTAGGACAACAACTATCAGAGGTCGAGGGACTCGAACATTTGGGGAGATCTTGGAGTAGAACCGATTGCTCCCTCACATTGCAAGGAGCCAGCTGAGTTGGACAAGCATGGCTATATCACCCACACTCATTCACACTCATTCAAGCGCGCTGAAGCCCATCCTACATCCAGGACATGGTCAAAACATTCATCCCAGCCCATCCACCACACTTTGCTACTGCTGATTGGCTTGCCACTCTTTCTGACTGAGACTGTTGATATTCTACACATACTCCAGCACCTTAAGTCATAAAACAACTCTATCTCTGTCTCTTACTGTTGCTGAATGTAGCACTTGAAGCGGTTCATTAACTTGCATGATTCTTGCAATTTTGGGGTTTTATCCTTATGGTCGAATGCATTTATTATAAGTCACTCTGGATAAAAGCATCAGCTAAGTAAATGCAAAGTATTTTCCAGTCTGACTGCAGTGGAGAAGCAAATTATAAAGATTTTGATTGAAATTAGCTTTCTACTAAGTAACAAAGGGAAGGAGAAACAAACTGAAGATGTGTGCAGATGGACTACATGAAGCACCTCTCTAGCCAAGAGCATTATTTCACATTTGTAACTAAACTGTTCTGACCACGAGGGTTGACAAATACATAGAACAATCAGTGAATATCGATCCTTAATGCCTTTTTTATTTTATAGATGGCTTCTAAATAGCTTTCTGCTAAAAAAAAGCTCATTACATTTGGACTCACCAAGGCTAAGTTATGGCGAGTGACACATCTTATTAAACTAAATTAAGTTTAATGTTTCTGCCACCCATTCTGTTCATGAAGATGTTAATTTGGTCCTCTACAGACAAAAGCATATGACGTCTGACTTATAAATGAAACCATTAAAATCCAAATTGTTCTCCACGTATGTAGGAGTCTGAGTCATTTGCTGATTTATGCATCTACTTTCTACAGAACTAGAAGCTGTGCTTTCTTTCAAGACTCCCTAAATTTTCTGAGAGCTGGGGACTTACTAAACATGGACTTCCACTGAAAGCCTATAGTATGTTGCAACTGTTTTAAGATGTATATGTATGTATCGTCTCAGTTTACGGTACAGTACATCCAGCCACTATTGTTTCAGGTAACAGCTGAGTCAGGGATCCTGCGAGGTACAAAGCTATTTCCCATGGCCTCAGCTGTAATATAGAGCGCTTCCACTCAGCACTATAGAAATCATTACTGCTGCTGGACTACCATAGTACAGCACCGCCAGGCTCACGTTTCAGCAAACAGCATCAGATACAGCCTGTGATGCAGCAGGACATATGGAAACGTGGAGTCATGGTACAGTAGCTGCAAAGAGTTTCATGGATGAAAAGAGCATCATATCATTCTGGTTGCTATGCTACACAAAGTAACATTTTGCAAGTTAACGATTTTACGGATATCTGATTTCGCTACTGCACCCAATGTGATATCCAAGTGGTAAAATATCCTCCAGCTCACTATTGACGTCATGAGAGTCAACACAGTTCATGGTTTAGACATCAACGGAGACATATTGGTTGCTATGACAAAACCTTTAGGCAACAAAGAGTGCAGAAAATCAAAACAGACAAGATTATCTGTTCGAATCAAGCATTTTCTGAATAGAAACTGTCTGCACTACACTTTAACACAGAGAAGAGAGAACTAACATCTTATTTAAGTGTTGCACTGTTTCCACAGGAGTATTTGTGGTGGTCGACTCAGAGCAGGGTGTGGGTTGAGTGGGCTGTAAACTGCATTGATCACGGAGGAGTCAACTTCAACAAAGTCGACGGCTTGTGGATAATAAGATTTTAGCCAATAACTCCAGTTTTACAGTACTTGATGTGGCTGTATACTGTGTATTTACAGTTTTCACTACATTCATCCAGGTGTGGCAGCATGGTGATCCACTATGCGTAGTATTAACCACTGCATTGTTACAGCAGTAACAGTATTTTCTTCTGCATTGCTCATTTGCCACAGGGAGCTGAAGATGAAGCAAGTGTTCATGCTAACACAACAGTATGAACATCTGCTTCACAATGAATGTCTTTTAATGTGATGACAGTGGTAGGCCTTTGCTGTGAAACAATCACAATGACAGTATCATTAGCTAGCCAGAGCTTGACTCTGCTCCAAACTCTCCCTGTGCCAGCCTCCACCTGTCAGTGGATCACAAACTTCCTGACAGACAGGAGGCGGCAGGTGATGAAACAATTTTCTTGCTTATTTAGTTCCTATGTAAACATTTTGAACTTCTTCTTCTATGCATGTTTTGATAAATGAGGTCTCAGGCCTGATCTGATCCAATACTGGTATCGGTTGCCAATACTGTCGTATTTCACTTTTCATGTACCAACACCACCAATCCATCTGCAGTTACAGATTCTATGGTCTGTTGTTTTTATTAATGTTAAATAATGCAATTATAACCCCATAGCCAAAATACTGAAGCAAAAATTAATACAGTACATTAATAACAGTTCGACAAATATATTCAGTAGCCAGGGGCATAAATAAAGATAGTGCAGACAGTGTGGCTGTACTGGGGCCTAGGGGATGGGGAGCCCATCAACAATGTGTTCAGTGGAGAATGTGCCCTTGCAAGTGATCCTTGGAAATACATAGACCTGTGTTCAAACTAGAGCTAGTTCAATAAATAAACTACAGAAGACATTAGGTGTTGGATTTATTATTATGGATTTATTTTACCATGTCTCCAAAAAAGATGCTGCAGTTCAAAGCTGGATTACAAAGCTCCAGAAAGGGACACAATCGCCTAAGAGAAGGAGTTGTAAATGATGCTGGGGCTATAATTAGCTTAACATGAGCCCAGCTCAGCTTACTGTACCTTTTCCAGCAGTTGGGAAATAACAGATAAAACTTTTCTTGGTGTTCAGACAGTGCAGTGTATATTAACTGACACACTGTAACCTAAACTGTACATTTACTGCCAGATTGACAATTTGCTGCAAAGTTGAGCAGCGCCGTCAATCATCCATTACTCACTCTACCTCACTGCATGCTACACACACTTGCATACTGCCCAATTCCTTAAAGGAACTATGCTACATTGATGACAGTTTGCTTCAATAAAGTCCAATAAAATGTAATTATTAAGGAAGTCACGGTAAACCACTATCCCTATAGCCTTTGTCACCATGGTCAGAAAAAAGCCATATCATCACAGCCCTACTAAACCCTGACAATTATCTTCCTGTTATGTGGATGCACTGTGCTACAGTACAGCCTGCAGCTGGCTGACGTCTGTTTGACTCCTACTGTTAATGAGTGCACACTGGATTTCCCTTGTACAGGGCTCTGGGGCTCTACTGCGTAGTATTTCCTCTAACCACTGCATACTGCAAAAAGCATTACACATGAAGAGCCAATGATAACACAAAAAACAACATGCACAAAGAAAGAAATGCATGAAGCCTGGTTCTCAAATACCTTATACACTAACAGCTTTTCTCACACAAGCCTGCTGAGTGATAACAGCCCCAAAAAACAGTCCTAAATTAATATGTGTTCCACAGTTCAAAAGATGGGTAAAGTAAGTTGAGGCGGTCCCCAGATGCAGCGTATTAATTCAGTCACACTCGTCAAAGTAAACGCTCAGAAACACATAAACAGAGAGTAACAACTACACCAGAAACACCACAAGGGAGCGCTTTGGAATATTTAATGCCAGCAAAATTTAGTAAGGCTTAAAAGCCAAGTGAACGTGTTTCACGTGTCCTCTGTCGTCTCGTCGCCTCAGCTGTCAAATTGCAGCCTTTTATAGCGTGCATGAGGGAAAAATCGATGTGAGCATTTCAGAGGAGTTGAGTGACTGTCAAATGTGAGCTAATTAAAAGGAGTGGGCAGCTTTGAGACAGCCCTCACACACAAACACACACCCTGCACATTTGTGTGTTGACCTGTCTTTCTACACGCATGTGCGCGCACGTTCCAAACCGCCTCTCGCAAGTGTTTTGAAATACCGTCTCTGCTTTCACTTCTATTTCTCAAAGGAGTGGATGCATGTGTAAGTGTGTGTATGTGCGTGCATCTTGGCCCTGAATACATCTCCAGGGTACCTCTGTAAGCCATCCGCCCTGGAGACCTGGGTTGCATCACCCACGTTCCCCTGCTTACAAACACACAAACACGAGTACACATCTCTTTCACTCTCTTACCACTATTGAATCCACATGAGCTCTGTGTGCGCTTGTGTGTATACGCGTGCGATTGTATGTCTGGCTCCTAAGCTGGGTCTAAGCTTAGCTGAGCTCCTGAGACTTTGTGTGGGTGAACCTGACCTTGTGTTTCCTCCCGTACATTAAACCAAGGTCATCTAAACATGAGAAAAAGCTAGAATTTAAGCCTTGAGTTAAAGGGACAGTTTGCCCTCAAATCAAAAATACATTTTTCCTCTTACCTGTAGTGCTATTTTTCCATCTAGATAGTTTTGATGTGAGTTGCCGAGCTTTGGTGATATTGGCTGTCAGCTGTTGGCTTGTCCCTTTAACATTACTTTGCCACACTATTATTTCCAAGGTATAGAATGACATATTAGACATTTTAGATTTTTGTTTCACAAAAACAGTGGTGGGAAGCACACTTATTTGCTACCTTGCAAAGAAAAGATTGATAGCATTTTCATACTTGCAGGGTTCAACATTAATTTAAAATTTTTTTTACTTGCCCTGTCAAGGAAGTGGGTCAGAAATCTACTTGCCTAAAGTCAATTTTTACTTGCCCCTGGTTTTGCTGGTGCCCGACTTTTTCTTGGCCATGGTGTGGTGACTTGCTGGAGTCTCAGTTGGTTGCCTGTGAAAATTCCATTTCCCACTTTCACTCTCTGACTCTGCCACTCATCTGCATAGATGAGGCAACCTCCAGAGTAGGGCTGGGCGGTATGACAAAATTTTCATATCACGTTTTTTTAAAAAATCATATCGGTTTCACGGTATTTGACGGTATTTTTTTTTCATGCAACAGTGTTCTTACCCACATTTTCTTCTAATGAGAAAAGAAGTTGACTGGCTTTAAATAGCCCATTTTACTGTCATAAGGACTGTATCATGTTTTTTTTTTCATGTCCAGACACAGGTAAAAGCATGACCCCTTCAAAGAAGGGTCACCATCACACGGTGGGGACGACTCTACAATTAAATGTCCCCACCCACACTAGTCGGCACCAGAAATACTATTCGTTTAAAATATTTAAAAATAAAATATTTATCAATAATTCATTCATGCATGATGCCAGCTATCTGTTGCCTCTAAGATTTTGTGCAGCCGCACGCCACTGGTCGGGGCTGCAGCACTGTCAGCAGCCCCTCTCACCCAGCGCGTGTGAACCGATCGCCGTGGCAACACCGGATGTTTATATCAGCGAAGTCGGACAGATTAATATAGACTGTGACAGAATAAGCTGATATATATTCACTCGACTGGAGAAACGTGACCACATTAAGCACAGACACAGAAATAAACCTGCAAGCGGAGCTGCTGCTGCTGCTACTAGCTGCTAACGTTAGCCACACTGTGTGTCAGGCTGGCAGCTAACATTAGCTCTGTCCTTTACCTGCAGACACTGTGACCCTCTTCGGTCTAAAAAAGGTGAAGCGTTTATTGAGTTGTCATGTTTTGTACATTAATGTGTAAGGTTTGTATTGCACAGCGCAAAGTAGCATTTCAGCAGCATCTAAAGTACGATTTGGCCATTGTAGACTGTGATTAACGTCTTCAAATGGCTCTTAATACACAATTTTTTTCAGACAGTATTTAACATTATAGCTAAATTAATAAATTCTGCTAAGTTTTAACTGCCTTCTGAGTGTTTTCTTAGTGTTGGACTAGTTGACTGGTCTAAATTGACAGGGAAATTAGTTGCCAGGAACATCCCTAGTGCACACGCTCAAGGAAGCGCGCCTGTGGTGTTGGTGTGCAGCAGTGAAATGGGTCCCTGCTGAAACACCTTCCCACCGCGCACGTTCTGGACGTTGTTTGGGTTATTCACTGGTATGGCAGTATATGAAAAATTCACATCATAACGGAAATAAAGACCGGTTTTCGGTACGAACCGGTATACTGCCCAGCCCTACTCCAGAGCTGAAAAATTAAGCCAACACGGATGTGCAAAAATAACAAGATAATCCCAATAGACTCCTATATTAAAATGCACACTTTTACAGCAGAAATATAAATGTTTATAGCCTGGTTTTGGTCTCTGTAGCTTATTTCCCCACTCATGACAACTGCATCAGAGTGAATACTTGTATAACTCACTTGTTTAAATTATATTAAGGCTTAAAATTATGAATAATTAGTTGCCAGATTCTGTCACTGATTCACAATGGCTTCTCACAAACCTGAAAGATGGCACAAAGACTGTGTCCATTTTTTATATATTACATATGCAAGTACATATGCAATCCCCATTGGGAAGTGGGAAGTCAGACAGATCATAGCCAATGTAGTTTTCAAGAGGAGGATGGTGTTAAAACCATCAACAGTTAATGATGAAGAAAAAAACAGCTGAACTTCTTAAGGTAGCTAGCGTCGATTGGGTGGTTAACTTACCAATAAACCACATAAATCATACATTTCTGTAGTGTATTGATTTCAACATATTATTAGAACTGAGACAGATACAACCTTGGCCATGTCGAGAAACATTTGATTCCTATAAGCTTTAGACTAGAAATGAGCACGATTAGTTAGCTAGTCAATTAAACATAGCAACTTGCTTGTCAACACCAGGAAAACTAGACAGCCAAATAAATACTTTATTAATGTAACTACAACATCAGTTAACTTTTGCATCTAAGATGTTACACATCTCCTTTTCCCACACTAATACCCGGCTGTAAACCAGAAATTTAGAAAGCAAAATTTTATCTAGTTATTATTGATCAGCTGAGTGAACAAAATCGTGTGGTAAAATGCAGAGTGCAGTACCTGCATTTTGGGATAAAATAATCAACCTAAAAAGTCATAAAATGAAAGCAAAAAAAAACAACCTTTCTCTCTGTTTTTTCAGTTAGCTGCGCAGACTGAAAAGTTTCAGCTCTTTCTTCTGCACTGTGCCATCGTAGAGAGACAGTGAATGGCAAAATTCAGGTAATAAAACCCACAATGAAAAAATATCAGAACTTTCCTTTCCTCTCTTGATCAAAAAGTCATTTAAGCTACATTTTGCCATTAGACAATAAGGTAAATCAGTTCTATGATAAAAGTAAAGTAATCAGCCCAGATATTTTTAAAACAACACTCTGGTTTAACTTTCTCTAAACGTTCCTTTTTTTGGGTCATGAATGTGTTATGGATTGAAATACAAGATAAAAGTTACCCTGTGCCTACCGTTGTACAGACTCTGGTGGTGGGGGGCCATTTCTTCTCCTGCTGCCCTCCTCTGGTCCCCGTCCCTGTCAGGAGAGCCACTGCTATACCTCCCCTTGCCATGCTCCACCCCAGGACTGTACTGATAGTGATGGTGGCGCCGTATAGACTCTGGACTGCCCACGATCACCCTGCCTTTCCTCAGGTGCTCGGGCGTCCCCATCACCACCTGCTTAGCCTCAGGACTCCCACAGCCTGCCCCCACCGTGTGAACCGGCCGATGTCTCTGACTCAGCTCTGGGCTGGACTTGGCGGAGCCCTTCCCACAGCCTGCTGATGCCTGCCCTGACATCAAGAGCTGTTTCTGGGCTAGTAGGTCAGAGCTGCAGGGTTTGGGGTGGGAGTCACATGGTGGCCTGGTGGGAGACTTGCTGTGTTTCTCTGGGCTGTGTCCCCGAAGGCCACGAGGGTCCAGGTTGGTAAGGGACCCCCCACGGGGCCGGCAGGACTGGGGGAAGGTGTGGTACTCCGGGGTGGAGCTGTGCCTCCTGCCCATGGATTCACACACCTCTCCTGGTCTTGACCCAGATCCTGGGGTGGCACTGGAGCCCACGGGAGGGGGTTTAAGGTGGGGGTTATCAGGACTATCCGTACTCCCCGCACTGGAGGTGCTGCTCCCGTCGCCAACATCCCGCAGCAGGCCAGGTGCTGGGATACCTCCACCGAGCTGAGACAAGCTGCTCTGACTATCGATGGAGCTCCTGCGGTTGGGCCCCCCCTGCACGCCCACGCCTCCACCTCCTCCCCCTGCAGCTGCAGCCCGCTCCTCCTCCAGCATGAGGCACACCTCCTTGAGCTCCAGGTTCTCCCGGATAACCTCCACCTGCCGCTGCTCCAGCTCCTTCAGCTTCTGCAGGTAGATGGCCACCTCCTTCCTCATCAGGCCGGCGCTGTAGCGGCCCAGACGCTGCCACTCCCGCGACACCCGCTTCCCCTTCTGCCGGTCGTCGTCCAGGAAGCAGCACAGGTCCCGCAGCTCCTGGTTGTCTTCCTGCAGTTTCTGGTTCACGTCCTGGTTTACAGAAGCACACACACAGAGCAGCACAGTGAGGGATTACATGCACATCCCTGCTGGGACTGATCATTTGATCAGTGTGAAGGATCTTCCCATCATGCAGTTGTGTTTATATGAGAGGTGTCTGAAGTAGAGCTGAAATGATTATTGACAGATCGACAGAATATTCATCTGCAACTACACTTTTGCATACTTTTTAAGCAAACTTACAAAACATTCTCTGGCTCCAGCCTGTCAAATGTGAGGATTTTTGTCTAATATGAAGGTATAATAAACAGAATATTTTTGGGGGTTTGGGATTGTTGGTTTGCAAAACAAATCACAATGTGAAAATGTCACATTAGATTGTGGGAAAATGTGATGGGCCTTTTATTACAGCCAGACTGATATATTAGTTGGACGATATTAACACACATATTATCACAGCTATATCGGCCTATTATTGCTATCTGTGTATATGTTGTCTATATGCACTGATATGAAAACTTTTTTTTAAAGATCATAATGCAGATTGGATTTATTTTTCATTTTATTTTTTTGTAAGCAGCTTTTTATGTATATTTGATTATTCTTAATTCAAATAGAATGTATATATATAACTTCCTATGTAAAATATCTTTTAAAAACGGTATGGGTATTTATTTATGGGAGATATAATCATCACTCATCTTACATTGGTATAATTTTCAGTCTAACAAGTCATAGGGAAAAATAGTAATTCATAATGTCATATGAAATAAATAACACTATGTAAAAATAAGTCTAATGAAGAAGATAAATCTCTCTCATTTTTTTTAATATCACACCATAAGAGACATTTATGGTTCAAAAACAACTGGAAGAATTGAATTGTCAACTACCCATATATATAAAGAATATCTGCTGATATATTGTTATTGTAATTTCTTACTCTCTAATATCATTATTCAGGTAGGGCCCTACCTTTTATACCATTTTGTGACATATTGTAGGCATAATAATTAATTAGTTGATCAAGAAAACAATTTTCAAATGAGCTAACAATACAATCAATATTATAACATAGGGACATGCCAAGCTGATGCTGGCTAAAATCACTGGATTAAATTTAGAATTAGAATGACTGAAACCAATTAATCAATTATCAAAATAGTTGGTGGTTAATTTAATAATTAACTAATATTTGATTTAGCTAAATATAGTGGAACTACTTAGTTCATTGTGGCTCTAGATATTTGTCAATTTTGATTAAAAAATGACTGAACTATTAGTCAGTTTTCTTGAAACTGTTATAGTTGCTGATTAATTTTCTGTTGATCCACTAATCGATCAATCAACTAAAGATTTCAGCTCTAAATGAAATGACCATCAGTTGCAGCCTTGACTGCTTACACACCATTGTGTTCAATCAATTTTTCATCCATTCTTGTCTGTTTGAGGGCTCCACTAGTGAATATTTCCATATTATTTGACAAAATGGGTGAAATTTCATCATTTTTTTAAAATGATAAGGCAAATGCAATTATCAAAATTACAATTTATTTAAATGTACATCTTATGTAATGAACATATTGAAAATCAATTTACAGTTATAGCCATCATTCTGTATTCTGTCCATATGCAACAGGTTTAATGAGTTTATATATTTGATTATTTAGTGACCATTTTGCCTTTACCTGACAATCTGTATATTTGGCCATATCTCAGAAGGCTTCCAAGTATAAATCAGCACGCTCTCTATGGCCTACACACCGGGTATAAAGCCCCAGAGAACCTGCTACAACCCGGCTCCACGGGGCCCATGTCTCACCTTCAAACTCCGTATCTCGTTCAGGTGCTGCTGGAGTCTCCGGTTCACCTCCCGCATCAGATTGCCGTGCTCCACGATCACACCCCTCTTCTCCGCCTCTGCCCTCCGCAGCCGCCGCACCAGCTCATCTTTGCCCCACTTCAGCAGCTCCTCATCGTTCATTTTGGAGATGTCCTCAGCCGGACTCTCCGCGCTTTTGGACAGCTGCGGCTGCTGCTGCGCGCCTTTCTCCATCCTTTGAATCTCCGGAGGAGGCTGTCAGAAAAAAAAAAAAAAGTACTGTGCTTGGCGAATTTCAGAGAACAAGACACCAAACCAAGCTCCAAAATACACCCGGGACAACTCTGATCCAAACGCTACTCGGGTTCCCCCCACCCACCCTGCTTATGTCCGCGGAATTACATCGCTTTCATTCCGGCTGTGCCTGTCTCCCACGCCCATGCTGCAGCTCCTGTGCTGTGCCGCTGTGTCCCTGCTGTTAGAGCATCGCTCTGCATGCTGCTGCGTCTCCGGCTGAGCCCTTGGACGGCTTGGCGGGGCGGTTTCTCTCCAGGTGCATGCCGGCCGCCTTGCGCACTCCCGCTGCTCAGTGCGCACTCTACCGCTGCCCGACCGCAGGTGAGGAGGACAGGAGGAGGAGGAAGAGGAGGAGAAGGAGGAGGAGGAGGGCTGCAAGGAGAGGCTGCAGGTGCATAGCCGGAGAGCCAGGATGCTAAGGTGCGTTAGTGGAGAACAGACTCCCCTCCTCTCTCGCTCCTTCACCCGCTCTCTCTCCTGACGCCTCGCTGTCTTATTGCGCCCTCTGCTGCAGCTGTCAGGTATCAGTCCGCCGCTGTGCACTGTCTGCTCACGGTGATGTGGATCATGGAACTATTCTACTATCCTACTATTGAACTATGATCTTCACTGACAATATGAATTTTTAATTACTTCTTAAATTGACTTAATTTATTTTTTAAATTGTAAAAAATATTTTTAAACTTATTTTTTATTGTTTGTGTTTTGCAATTGTACATATTTAAGACTTTCATTAGGATTAGGACCTGACTGACCAATGTCAATACTGATATTAGACATACATGCCAACCTTGAGACCCCCAAAATAAGGAGGATTCCCTGTTTGAGTTTCAGAGACTTTGTTTTGAAAAGTTTTATAGAATGAAAATAAGAAAATAATGCACAGCAACAGAATATGTTTTTATGTTATAATTTTGCTTGTAATTTTGGGGGGGGGCAATACAGAATTAGTTGTCTCTCTGGCATGAACTAAAATGAATCCGTTTTCTTTCATTCATTTATTTTTTCCCTGCCTCTAAATGAAAATTGACGTGGCGTATCTTAAAAAATGCACAACCCCTTCCTGTACAACTTTCCTTGAGAAACGGGGATTCTTCTTGGTCTGATTTGGTGTTGCTGTGTTTTCTGAGTGGAAACAGTGGACAGAGGTTGTGTTATAGGTCATAAGCTTGTGATAGTGAAAAGGGGAAAAAAGTGAGTCATAAATCAGGAGAAATATAGGAGAACTGTGATCCCAGGAGCAAATAGGGAGAGAGCAATGAGAAGCATCTTCTGGAAAAATCTAAATGATAGTAGGTAAAAAAAAAAAATCCTGATATGGATGTACTGGCCAATATTCTTTATAAAGAATATAGAAAATATAGCCATTCATATACATATACATATACATATTTATATTATCCACATATAGACATTTTTTGCAATGATCCCCCAAATGTGCTTGACACGTACTGTATGACAAAGATACATAATGGAGTCAGTATATTTTACAAAACCTCATTATCCAAAATGATATCAGGCCACTGACACAGTAAACATTTACCAATATTTTTAACAATTATAAGTAACTATACTTAAAAAAAAACAAATAGAGCAATATATACATAATCCTGAATTAAGAAAAATGATAAAATAGACATAAAATGCTGCTTATAAATATAACAAATAAACACAATGCATTATGTGCTGTTAAAAAAAGTTTTTAAAAAAGTTTTCATATCGGCACATATTGGACAACTTTTTTGCCAATACCAAAATAGGCCAATATTGCTGTGATAGGTAAATATTGGCACGGTATGTTGGTCGACTGATATATCGGTCTAGGTATACTTAGGTCATAGTTGGCTATTTTATTTTATTTTATTAAAGGATAGAAGGAGTTTTATTTATCATTACACATCATTGTATCAGGAGTGTGATGTACTTCCCTCTTTATATAGCATGATTGAGTTTTTTTTATATATATATATATATATATATATTATAACCCATAGGGGTATGTAGAAAACATACAGAATAGGTCAAATGACTATATGAAAAACTGAATTAATGCATGATGTTGTTTTTTTGTTTTTTTTACCCTTGACACCTAAAAATGTAACTAATTTTACTTGATTGTACTTGATATGTAAATGTGCACAGCGATGTAGCCCTAAAACTGCAGCATGGAAGGGCACCGTGCTTTCAAACAGTTCAAGAAGCACTGCTGTGAATAACTAAAGGCAGGTGGAGGAAGATTGCCGCCTAAAAACTAGGTCATAAAACATGTTTGTGGCAACAATCAAAGTCTCTGAGGTGAAACCAGAAACAAAATATTCAACTGAGCTCAATTTAAAACACATTAGAAAGTAAAGGTGGCTGCTTATTTCCTGCCCTACGTCCACAGCTTAATTGCATGTAAATATATACAGGAAATAATACAATAAATAAAATAAATATGGCAAAAAAATAACAGTAAAAAAAAATAAGATTTATATTGCCTCAAGCAGTGAGCCGCAGAGGGAGTCCACACAAAAGATAGACTTGGGCAAATCGAATAAATTTAAACCCAGGTTAATGGAGCAATATATAGCCACTGCACATGCAAAACTGGTGCAGTCAAGTAGCAAGTTGAAGCCACAGACTGAGTATAAAATAGGCTGAAATGCTTTTTAATATACAATATATGGTTGAAGCAAGTTCTTTCCCCCAACTCCCTCCCCATAGAAACTCAACCTCATAAAGTTGATCAGCTGCTTTTGACTGTCGATGGTCTATCAATGTAAAGTTAAGCCTGTCATCCTGAAAACTAAAGCCCACTGCTCTGAAATAACACACTCTGGATGATGAGTTAAGTGGCTGTCTGTCTCACTGCTGCCAAACTCCATTCTCGTTTTGCTCAATTTAACAGTTACAAACATCTGTACTCTCTAAAAGACTTTTAATAATTTCTTCTGACTCATAAACAGACATGTACTCATTCAGCAAAATTTCAGCATTAGTTTGAACACTGATTAATGTGAAACTGCCATACAAAACAGTTACTCCAGTCCGGAATTGAAATTTGAAAGGGGCACATCGCAGCTGTAGCGTTCATGTCAAGTGAGGCGAGTGTTTCAGCTCATGATGTTTCCTTGATCTCTAATGATACATTGTGATCATTTTATGATTTATAACAGTACAAATATTACAGATTTCTCCTTAAACTTTAACAAACAATGTGTGCAGCAATATCAGCAGTGAAAGCTGTGTATGGTTGTGTGTTTGATGTGTTATAAAGGTGTTTAAGGTGCAAACCAAACGAAAATGATGTAGGCTGGATGTCAGCTGTAGGAAACACATGAGTGATGAATGAATAGTCACACTGTAAAAATATGTCTGAGCTGCCTTAAAATTTTACGTTGACTGAAGTGAAAAAGACGGATGGAAAGACAGAGAACCCGGAGTGAACCCACGCAGACACGCAGAGAACATGCAAACTCCGCACAGAAAGGCCCTGACCCAGCCGGGGAGCTGGGGGATCGAACTCAGGACCTTCTTGCTGTGAGGTGACAGGGGACATTATCTTTTTTTTTTTTTTCTTTTTTTTTTTTTTTACTTTTATACGTACTTTGGTAACACTTTACAATAATCATCATTTATAAATGGTAAAGAGACCATTTATAAATGATTAACAGATAGTTTATTAATGCTTTATAATCATTTATAAACTGCATATAGACATTTATAAATGGTAAATAGATCATTTATAAATGTTTAACAATCATTTTTAAATGGCAAATATTTATTTTATTAATGTAAGTTAATAGTTACTTTTTCCATTAACAAACAATTAAATTATAATTAGTAATGTTTATTAATTATTAATGGACTATTTATTAACAGTTTATAGTTACACTCATTATAACATTTTTAACACTATATTAAGCGTTTGTTAATGATTTATATACCTTTAAGAAATTGGTTGTAAAACATCTATAAAGATTAAATATATAGAAGACATTTTATTTGTAGCACTATGTAAATCGTTAATAGTTGGGTTATAAACCATCTATAAATAATACTTAAATTTTATTGTAAAGTTGCAACAGATGTTTGTTATACTTCATAAATGCTTAATAGTTGGTTTATAAACCATCTATAAATAATACTTAAATGTTATTGTAAAGTTGCGACTGATGTTTGTTATACTTTGTAAATGGTTAATAATTTGTTTATAAACCATCTATAAATAATATTTAGATGGTTATTGTAAAGTTACAACTGATGTTTATAATAATTATTTAATGATTAACAAGCTGTTTGTAAACCATCAAGTAACATTTATTTGACTTCTTTTATTGGTGATCTAAAACAGAGTGATTATTTTGCATTGATAAAAGAATAGGGTCTGATCATTGTATTGAACACATTTATGAACAGAGGGTCAATAACATGCAACACTATACAACAGATAAACATGGTGGTAGACAAGAATGGTGGGATTACAACACAACAATGACAACTTAGTTTTAAAATCAATTAATGATACAATATTCAGGCACACTGCAAATTAAAATATTTCATACTAACCCCATATTTCCATGAATTAACAATAAACAACAAAGGCGTCCCAATGGACCATTACAGTGTTTTTTACCCAGCCATTCATTCCACTCAATCATAATCAGGTGATCTCTTAGTAGATCCTCGGTGCGATTCCCCCGGAGTCTCCCGATGGTCTCCTTGTAATTCCTCCAGGCCTTCTCAATGTGTCGAGTGTGGCAGCCTGTAACAGCATTGACACACTCCACACTGTGGTTGACTTTATAATGCTTGTATCCAAATTCAGGCAGAGCCTGACGGTAAGCCCGCCACTCATCAGTCAGTATTGTGGATCCCGTCCAAACATGGTGCAGAACCAGTGGGATCAGCTCTCGTCTGGTCTGTCTTTCCACCAAGCGGAGAACAGGCATCGTCTTCTGTCCTGTGTGCTTCACACCCAGAATTCCAAACACCCACTTTTTCTGTGTCATGCCATGATCAAAAAGGCTAAGAAAAAAGAACATCTGCTGAGACTGAAAATCCTGAAATTGAACAAGGAGACGGCCTCCCTTCGTCAAAAAGTTGCAGGTAAGTGTTTTTCTTTCTCCTAAAAAACTACTTTCTACGTTCTTAAAAATTCAAATATAATTTGAATATTTAACATAAAAAGCATTAGAAATTTGAATCTGATTTGGGGGGAAGATTGACAGCCCTAAATATGATACTTCAGTACTTGTTGTTAGAATAGATTAATGTTCATAATATTTTTTTAACTGGCATTGATGTTTCTGGGTGTCAGCCTCTGAGCAGCAGGTGTGTAGCCACCAGCCAATGATAATGCACAGGCTGTGAGTGCAGGAATCTGTAAAAATTGTAGCAACCATATTACACGTCTGTCTGTGCCATAGATGTATAAAGAGCTGAAGGTGTCTGCATGTGTGTGCGTGATGGTGGTCATACACATACTCACGAACAACAAACCCGCATGTGGGCGCTCGCGCATCCAAAACAGAGAAACAACAGCGACAGTTTCAACTGAATTAACAGACTCAGCAGTGTGGTGCGTTCAGCCTGCAGGTTGTGTGGAGGTGCACACGTGTTAATTTATGATTTAGAACGTAACCACGGTGAAACAGTGGGGAAAATAAAGTTTGATTTCTTTGATTTCACTGCTTCTTTCTGTTAATGCTCTCTCCACTGATCGTCTGCCTCGCTAGACCATTGCCGCTTTGGAGAGGTGCGGCTCTGAATTCTGTGTTCACAGACAGTCTGTAAACAGTAGTGATGACGTTATTTCAGTAAAGTAGACTAACAAATGTTGGTACGCAAATGAGCCTTTTCACGTGTTGTCTGGTGCACATTTTTTATTTTGACCACCCATGTGCACCTGCACACCAGTTATGTGCACCCCTGGTTGTTATTATTGTTGTTATTGTTGTCATTATTATTATTTACACTACACAATTTTCTCTTCTTTTTAGGCCAGGCCAATGCTGTAGTGACTGAGTCGTCATCATCATCTGCAACCCCCTCATCACCCACCTCCTCCTCTTCATCTGCCGTAGAGACGTCTACTATCACCCCAATACAATGGAGTTGAATGGCATTGTGCTTGAAGTGTGAAAAAATACATTGGACAAACTTGAAGGCAATGTTTCCTTACAGAAATCATGACCCGGTAATTCAAGATTATCCACAGTCATTGTTGTGAGCAGTTTCATAGAGAACTATTTTCTACCAAAGATGACTGTCATAATAGTTTTGAGCTAATTTCTTTTACTACTAAATTAGATTACTGCAGTAGTAAGCATAGCAGTTAGATATACATACAAATATAAATACTTGTGATGATGTAAGAGCAGTGGTGGCTGGTGAAGTTTTCTCCAGGGGGGGCTATACCAAACAAAAAGCTTAAACATGACCACTAGTCACTGTACCTTATTTATTAATACAGAATAGTAGGCTACTGTTAAGTCATTTTCACTGTTATTTTTCCTTTGATTTTAAGACAAACATTTGTCAAATTAGAGGTGCACAAATTCACTTCTGATGTGTCTTTTCCTTTTATCAGGCCGTAATTTTTCTTTCACATTCATGTTAAATATTTTAAAATAATGTTTGCATGGCAATTGCAGTTTTGTAATAAAGGTTTTACTGATTATTTGTTGTTGACTTTTTACGTCTCTCTCTTTCTCCCACCCTGTTTATTTGTAGTGCAGTGCTGCAAATCAACATTGACTTTAAGGTTTGTTCAGAAATGTGTTCAGAAAAGTTGATCATAAAAATTAACTGCAATTCTGTTATTGATGAACAAATGAGCTCTCTAAGAGATCACCAATAAAAGTTTTAATGAAGTCAAATAAATGTTACTTGATGGTTTACAAACAGCTTATTAATCATTAAATAATTATTATAGACATCAGTCACAACTTTACAATAACGTCTAAGTAATGTTTATAGATGGTTTATAAACCAATTATTAACCATTTACAAAGTATAACAAACATCTGTTGCAACTTTATGATAACCATCAAAGTAATGTTTATAGATGGTTTATAAACCAAATATTAACCATTTACAAAGTGCTACAAATAAGTGGTCTTCTACATATTTAATCTTTATAGATGTTTTACAACCAATTTCTTAAAGGTATATAAATCATTAACAGACGCTTAATATAGTGTTAAAAATGTTATGAGTGCAACTATAAACTGTTAATAAATAGTCCATTAATAATTAATAAACATTACTAATTATAATTTAATTGTTTGATAATGGTAAAGACACTATTAACTTACATTAATAAAATAAATATTTGCCATTTATAAATTATTGTTAAACATTAATAAATGATGTATTTACCATTTATAAATGGTTTATATGCAGTTTATAAATGATTATTAAACATTAATAAACTATTTGTTAATCATTTATAAATGGTCTCTTTACCATTTAGAAATGATGGTTATTGTAAAGTGTTACCAAGTGTTCTGGTATGTTCAAGCCTTGCTCAGCATCTCACTGAAAAACCTACGTGGACATTGTTTGCTTATACTTGTATGTTCTGTCCTTTTTTTATGGGATGGGAAGTCAAACTGTCAGAGGAAATGAGCCTGAAGGAGTTTTGACTTGACTTACAGTACTTCTGCACATTCTTGCCTTATCTTAATGGTTCCTGATAAGACAGAGAGGAGTTGGGGTCCCACCGTTACCTTTGATAGAGACAGAGAGTCTGGGTACCATCCTTAGAGCTGATGACGCCATGGTCAGGAAAGAGGTAGAAAACACAGTGGGGATCTCAGACAGGCCACGTGTTGAGAGATGAGTCCAGAGGTGTGCTGCCTGTCCTCGGTTTCGAGGATAGTGATAGGCCTAGATGGGAGACGGGGGTGGGGTCAGTGGTTTGTCCCGCTTTATCACACATCTGCTTTATGTCACCTGTTGCAGCTCCTTGTAGGGCAAAAGATTCTGATGATGCTTTGGACCCAGAGCAGAAATTATCAATGGTGCCATGAGCATCAAAATGTATTTTAAAAAATGAAACTACATCTAACACTTTTACCATGTGAATGTCAAAACACTATACACTGTAAAAAAAAAAAAAAAAAAAAAAAAAAAAATCAACTAATCTTTTCTCATTAACTAAACATAAATATTCAATATTCAATTTTATTTGTTCAAGTTTTTTAAACTTAACATTGCTGATGTTTTTACAGTCAGAACACGTCAAAACTCATAAACTTGAGCTGAAGTCTTTTGACTTGAAATGATGAGTTGAATGAATGCACTGTTTAGTTTAATTAACTCATTAAATTACATTTCTGCAGAAACATGATCAGCATATTTGACTTTGTTTTGAATCATTACAAAATTATTTCAACTTGTCTTTTAAAGTTCAGTCAACTTAAAATTTTAAGGCAGTCTGGACAGTGTATTTTATTTTTACAGGCTACCTGAATGGTTTCATTTGCTCCTTTTATAATTCATGTAGAATGTCAGTTGATTTTTTTCAATTTTAATTTTACAATTATTGACCTCAGTAATTCTGTGCATGTTTGGTGTTTTGGAGATGATTTTTGGAGTCTTTTTTTTTTTTTTTTTTGCTAATCTAATTGTCATTTCCATTAGCTAACTGCTCTTCAGTCTCAGCTACACAGATTTATTTTCATTATTTAAGCATAAAAGTTGTTAACTGCTACAACTTGTTTCATCCTTTTTGAGAATAATGACATTATATGAATAAATAAATAAATAAATAAATAAATAAATAAATAAATAAATAAATAAAATGTTAATCAGTTTTGAACAGAGCAACTCATTTGCATATTGTTATATGCAAATGACAACAAATGCCTTTGATGTCTGTGATGACATCACTGCATTCTATGACATCATACTGAATTTGCATGGGGGCATGACACATTGCTTTTGATGTCTGTGATGACATCACTGCATTCTATGACATCATCACTTTTAGTTTGTAAGGGGGCACAGAATCCATCAGTCTTCCAGTAGTGCAGAATAAGTAGGGTTGAGACATAACGACGTAATACATCTGAGAATATACCGTGTAATACACACAACACAGTTTTACTTTGATACAGACTTTTTGGATTGACAGAAAGCTAAAAAATGAGTGAGCAGGAGTCACAGGAGACAATTGCAGCCCTCAACAACGAGCTCAGTGTCCTCTACATGTTAAACAGCGACCTCACCAGACAAAGTGAGGGCTACCTCAAAGACATTGAGAGACTTCGCCAACAAGTCTACCGCTCTAAGAATATGTCCAAAAGAGCTCTTCAAATAGAGAATGAAGCCTTTCGCCGTCAAAAAGAGGAACTCCAGCAGGAGGTTGACACCCTGCGCAGTGAAAACCACTCTCTGCGCATGGAAAATGGGGGCCTGGAAACAGAGAAGAAGACCTTGCACCGTAAAATAGAGGCCATGGAGCAAGAAAAAGACCTTCTGCAGAAGCAAGTTCAGCAGCTAAATGAAAGTCTGAAATGTCAGACAGAGCTGAATGCACAAGAGCGTCGTGTCATGCAGGACAAATATCAAACAACCAATCCTGACAATGAGACTATTACCCAACAAAACAGGGCCCTGAAACAAGAACTTGAGGAGATGAAGAAAAGGTTTTGTGATGCAGAAGAGACCAGTAGACAAAACACTGAGGTTCTTCAAGAAGCAGCTCAGAAAATGAAAAATATTCTGCAAGAATCTGAAAACAGCCATATTGCAATGACCCAAAAAGCGATACAACAAATCACCACCATGGAACTAAATGTTCTGCAAGACCTCAAAGACGTTCAACACAACTATAATGTGTTGAAGCAGATAAACAAGTCTATGAAGCAACGGAATGAGGCCCTGGAAAAAGAACTTGAGGAGGTAAACAAGAAGTTGAGTGATGAACAAAATGCCATGAAACAGAAAAACAAGGCTATTCAAGAAGAAGCTTGGGAACTCAAAAGCATTGCAAAAGAACTCAGACTCAACGATAATGCCACGAAACAAAAAATTATGTCTATGAAAGAACAAAACACGGACCTGGAAGACGTAGTCAAGGACCTGACCAAGGAGGCTCAGGAGCTCAAAAACACTCTGAAAGACCTCAAACATAAATATGATGTTAAAAACAAAGACAATATATTCAGGAGACAGCAAAACCTGGCCCTGGTACAAGAAATCCAGTACCTTACCAAGAAGTTGTGTGATGAACAAGAGCCCAGTAAACTACAGAATGAGGCTCTTCAACAGCAGGTTGTGGAGCTCACATCCATTGTGCAAGACCTCACAGACAACGATGATGTCAAGGATGATGTAATTATGTCTATGAAACAACAAAACAAGGACCTGGAAGACGTAGTCAAGGACCTGACCAAGAAGCTGTGTGATGGACAAGAGGCCAGTAAACGAGAGACTGAGGCTCTTCAGCAGCAGGCTCAGGAGCTCAAAAACACTCTGAAAGACCTCAAACATAAATATGTCAAAAACCATGAAGGCATATTTATGAGAAAGCAAAATATGGCCCTGACACAAGAAATCAAGGACCTTAAGAAGCTGCATGATAGACAAGGAGACATGAAACAAAAGCATGAAGCTCTTCAAAAAGTAGCTGAGGAGATGAAAAATGTTCATCAAGACCAGGTCGTCCAGAGAGAAAGCCTGTCCATTAATGACACTCCAGAAGAGTGCGCTTCTAAAATCAGACTTGTGGGTGATGAACTCGATGCAGATGTGTGCAAAAAGAGCAGGGCAAGACATTGGTTTCCTTTCTGGAAATCCTGACTTGTCCACCACCAGCACCTCATTTGTGACTTGCAGATCATGATCAAGATTTTTTCCATTATTTGTATGTACTGAATGTTTCCATAATCTCTGATGACAGAGAATCTCCTAAATTGAAAAACTGTCTTCCCCAGTAACAATTCCACATATGGCAAACTGTTTTAACATTTAATGGCTCAGCTTCACTATCCGGAATTAACATTATAGACATCAACAACTTCATTTTGACTATATTCTCATTCTGACCAGTCAAAGGACAGTTGACAACAAAAGGTATATGTAATTCAGTTTTGACTAATTGAAACTGAATTACGGGCAGCACGGTGGTGTGCATGTTCACATGTTCTCCCCGTGTCTGCGTGGGTTCTCTCCGGGTGCTCCGGCTTCCTCCCACAGTCCAAAAACATGCATTTTAGGTTAATTGGTGACTCTAAATTACCCGTAGGTGTGAATGTGAGTGTGAGTGTGTGTCTGTCTCTATGTGTCAGCCCTGCGATGAACTGGCGACTTGTTCAGAGTGAACCCCGCCTCTCACCCACTGTCCAGCCTAGATATTAATGTTAAAACGCCTTGCCATACACTACAGCCAGTCTGTTCTTTAGTAACATTTTGCTAACATTTTTTTTTACCTTTGCCTGACACTTGAAAAATAAATTGAAAAATGCAAATAAAAGCAAGATGACTTGTGTCTGTTATTTCCTTGTCTTTAGACCTGGGTCATATCTTGGTTGCTTAGTATTCAGTGTTTGTAAATGTGTTCTTATATGTAATATGCAGCTTAAAGTGATAAGAAACAATGGACAAAAGAATTTAAACATGACTGGGCGTCCCTATAGCTCAGTTGGTAGAGTGTGTGCATCATGTATTGAGGTCTGTCAGGTTTGATTGCTGCCTGCAGCCCATTTACTGTGAGTCATCCCCTCTCTCTCTGCCCCATTTCCTGTCATATCTTCAGCTGTCCTATCACAATAAAGGCAAAAAAGCCAAAAAATAATCTTTAAAAAAAACCAAACCAAAACAAAAAAAAAAACAAAAAAAAACTTAAACATCACTATGTCATGACAGCTGCAGAAACATGGCAGTACAACATGGCGGTCTTCATGGAAGAGGGCGGACTCATTTCAAGGTTATGAAGATACAACAATTCTTATTTTCAGGAGATTATACACTAATGAATGTACTCTTATGTATATTATATTCCATTTCTGATATATTCTGCCAATAGACCCCTAATCTTTGAACCTTAACAAAAGTTATATGGTTTTTGATTTGATGATGATCAGGTTGTAATCTCATTAAGCAGTCAAAAGGAATTTTACATAAATAAATCACAGAAATAACTGAAATTTAAATAATGAAAAAAAACAAAAAACAATAACTACACGCTTCATGGCTCCTCCACTCAAACCTCTTTGCTGCAGCCACAGCAGGTCTTGAACTGAACCCACCTGTGCTGTGAAAGTAAGCGACTTGTCACAGCCTGTTTGTGACCTCCTGTGCTCAGATCTGAGAGGCCAACTGAGTCAACTGTTTATCCCAAGGGCTTACACATGCCTGTGTGTGGTGGCCCAAAAAGAATCACCAAATCTCTGAAGGTCAAACTGAAGGTGAAGTCTGTATTCACAGATGGACTAAAGGTTTACACCCGCCGCGCAGATTCATTAGAGCTTTTGAGCAGCTGGAAAACGATTTCAGGAGGAAGAGAGGTGTGGCTCCAAGAGTTTCCAGTAGAGCAACACATGATCATCACATTTGCAAATGAATCTATGTGGGCTGAAGATCAAAATTTGTTTTGTGTATGGATTAAACCAATGAGATACAATCTGAGGTGTTGCCAATTTTATTCAGTGCCAAATTTCAACAAAAGTTTAATTTCAGTGGTTCTATATGGTTTCTTCATAATATTATTTTCAGAGATCCAACAACTCCTACTATGATGATTATTTTATTATTAATTAATTAAAATATTGAAAAAAAAAAAAAAAAAAAAAAGGTCAAAGTAACTCTGCCAAAGTGTCTGTTTTGGGTCACTTTGCTGGTCCCAAGCCCAGATAAAAGAGGAGGGTTGGACGTAGAGCTCGCAATTCCACCCCACATAACAGTCTTTTGATTAAATTTGATATTCTAACATTTAACAATGTAGGACAACATTGATTCATGTAATGTGGGTCTAGACAAAGCATTTAAGTCATGTCAAGTTATTTTGAGAAGTGATGGCCTATTTCAATGGCAAAATTAAAAAATCCAAAATATAACAGAAAAACGTTCATTTGTAGTTCTAAACTTATTTAGGGTGGTTTTTATTCACTTTTGTCTTTCCCACAGTGTTGTTCCTCTCTCCTACAGTGTCCATTACAGTTGCATGCAAATTGCTGGTTATGCAAATTAGGCAATGACATCATTTAGTGACTTCTGGCGACTTTCAGGACAGTATTGTGCCAGTCTTTTGCCTTTTCTGCTTCGTTCTTGTCGTCTTGTTTTTGCTGTGCTGCCTGACACAGGCTGTGACAGTCTGAACAATTAACAGGGTTTCTGCAGCTCCTCAAAAAGTCTTGAAGTCAATAATCCAATAATATGAGTTTTAGACCTTAAAACATCTTAAACAGAATCCTGACAGGTCTTAAATTGATTGGATCATGACATTTACAGTACTTTTATAAAGTTGCATTGACTCAGTGTTTCCCACTCCTGGTCCTCAGGACCCTCTGCTCTGCATATTTTAGGTGTTTCCCTGCTCCAACACACCTCATTCAGATAAACAGGTTGTTATCAGGCCTCTGTAGAGGTTTGAGCTCAACAAGCTGAAATCTCTTATTTCAGCTTCTTAAATGTGAATATTTTCTCACCGACGTCAGCCTCAGATGGTGCGTCGGCATTCTGCTCCTAAAGTCTGTAAATGATGTGTATTTGGTGAAAAGCTCCACTCTGCCTCTGCCTCTCCTGTAGAGCTGGCCAGAGTTCAGCAGCTACCTGCAGTCAAGCCGGGGCTGTCAGACCACACCACAAAGTAATACACGGGAACTTTTCGTGGTTCATACTTCTGCTGGTGCTTCATACAGTGTTGCCTGTGATACTGTATTAAACATGGGTTATTTGGAGGTCTTGTTGTGGTGCTTTTTAACATGTTTAATAGCTAAAGAGCACAGGGCTAACACTATTAGCCATAGGTCTCTCGTAATCTACGGTGGCTCTGTAAGCTCAGACAACGGCCAGAAAAAAGGCACAGTGACATTTTCCTTCCTTGGTGTGTCTATTTGTACGTGTTTATTTGTGAAGTATGGATATAGTATAAGTTAATTGAACAACCTGGGCTCATGTGTTTTGTCTTTTTTTTCTCCCCCTTGCAGGTTCATAAGTCTGCCAGCATTCCAGACTGTGCTGTCCGTGTGCGTCTCCCGACCAGCCACCTGTATATTTTTATCTGTTCTGTCTTATCTTTTCTGTGCTGGAGCTCTTTTGACTATGCAGTCCCAAATAAATGTATGATCATTAACTTGAATCATAAGTGTCTCTTTATTTTATTCACACACAAAATTAGGAAGCTGTTTTGATGGTCATGCATTTTGTTTTTTATTGTCATACTGCCGTATTCCTATCACATTATAAGTAAATACATGTTAATTTGGATCATAGATAGTGAGATATTTGCTGTGCAGCTTTGATTTATCTTCCAAACATTGTCTGGAGGGCATTTTTGACCAAATGCCGATGTCTCATTTTACCAATTAGCAAATATTCTCCATAAGATGTCTCACCAATGCAACTTTATTCAGTTTATGTGTGCTATCTGGGTTAAAGTATATTTTAAAACGAAAGCAAATGGTTACAAGGTCAAATGATGTCATAAAAAAGGCGAGGTTGTGCACATCCAGAGATCTTAAAATGAAATGAACACAGAAGATATTCCAAAGCATTGGTAACACTTTATAATAACCATCATTTATAAATGGTAAAGAGACCATTTATAAATGATTAACAGATAGTTCAGTAATGTTTAATAATCATTTATAAACTGCATATAAACCACTTATAAATGGTAAATAGATCATTTATTAATGATATATTTTATAAAAGGCAAATATTTAGTTTATTAATGTAAGTTATTAGTTTCTTTACCATTACCAAACAATTAAATTATAATTAGTAATGTTTATTAATTATTAATGGACTATTTATTAACGGTTTATAGTTGCACTCATTATAACATTAACACTATATTAAGTGTTTGTTAATGATTTATATACCTTTAAGAAATTGGTTGTAAAACAACCAATTTGTGCAACAGATGTTTGTTATACTTTGTAAATGGTTATTAATTGGTTAATAAACCATCTATAAACATTACTTAGACGTTATTGTAAAGTTGTGACTGATGTCTATAATAATTATTTAATGATTAATAAGCTGTTTGTAAACCATCAAGTAACATTTATTTGACTCCATTAAAACTTTTATTGGTGATCTCTTAGAGAGCTCATTTGTTCATCAATAACAGAATTGCAGTTAATTTTTATGATCAACTTTTCTGAACACATTTCTGAACAAACCTTAAAGTCAATGTTGATTTGCAGCACTGCACTACAAATAAACAGGGTGAGAGAAAGAGAGAGACGTAAAAAGTCAACAACAAATAATCAGTAAAACTTTTATTACAAAACTGCAATTGCCATGCAAACATAATTTTTAAAATATTTAACATGAATGTGAAAGAAAAATTATGGCCTGATAAAAGGAAAAGACACATCAGAAGTGAATTTGTGCACCTCTAATTTGACAAATGTTTGTCTTAAAATCAAAGGAAAAATAACAGTGAAAATGACTTAACAGTAGCCTACTATTCTGTATTAATAAATAAGGTACAGTGGCTAGTGGTCATGTTTAAGCTTTTTGGATAACATATGTAACTTCCAAAATAGTAAAATGTGTCACCTTCAATAAAAATGTAGATTAAACATGTTCTCCATTGTCTAAAGTTACCAATCGCTCACGTGTTTACGCCTTGGGGCGGAGAAATCTTTGCCCATAGACTTCATTATAATTTGTACAGGTGCAGTAGCTCCTCTTCAATACAAGAGATAGGAGCTCCTCGGGGCGCAGCTCTCCTGATCTCATTGATGGTGCGTTCAGGTGTACTTGAGGGTCGGAATTTCTAACATCCTACATTTAATTTTATTAATTATCAATTTTCCGACTTCCATAATGGTTTTTCAAGTGAAAAGCACTCAGAGTGAAAACAGAAAGAAAACAGAAGGAAAACAGAGGAGAATCCGGTTAATTTTCAAAATAAAAGTCCCGTGAAACGCTGCTGGTGTAAATTGAAGTCGCGTGCATGACGGAGCAAAACTGTGCGGCTGTGCCGTTCCGCACCTGGTGTAAATCCCGGGTGATGAGGGGGTTGTAGATGATGATGACGACTCAGTCACTACAGCATTGGCATGGCCTAAAAAGGAGAGAAAATTGTGTAGTGTAAATAATAATAATGACAACAATAACAACAATAATAACAACCAGGGGTGCACATAACTGGTGTGCAGGGGCACATGAGTGGTCAAAATAAAAAATGTGCACCAGACAACACATGAAAAGGCTCATTTGCGTACCAACATTTGTTAGTCTACAGAACACAATTGAGAACACACCTCAATGGAAAATGAATGAATGAATGAATGTTTTGTTTACAAACTGCATCAAACAAACCTCCAGACCCTACCTTTAACAAGGAACAGTGTGAACCGGACAAAACTAATTTACAACAAAGTGTAATTTTCTCCTTTTTTTTACCGCAAACCTCCAGATATGAAAATAAACATCAGCAGCTAACGTTAAGCTAGTTAGGCTAAAACAAGTGCTAACAAATCAACATTAGCTAACTTACCGACAGTCTGAGATTCGTCTCTCCTATCGGCATCAAGGGTGTCGCTGGAAATATAAAAATCCTCTTCGTCATCTTGGATAGTCTCCGTCAAATTCTTGCATTCACCGCCATCGCTACTGTCGGCCGCCATGGTGCTAGTGTCAGGTGCTGTTAGCTGCGTTTTTTCTCTCCATGACGGCGGTGTCACCAACATGTCTTCTTTTACGGCTTTTCCAGATCTGGTGAAAGGTCTTTTGGGCATGGTGAGACAAAAGAAGACAAAAAGGAGGCTGTTGTTGGCAAGAGACAGATCAGAATCGGTCTGAATCTGCATGAAAAGTGATGCTGCGTTCAAGTACAACTCAGAGGTCATAAATTACCACTTCTGAGTAGGAAAAATAGAATAACAGCCGGTATGTTTTCTCAACCCCAGTTCTTCATATGACGTAATTTTACCATGGCCGCCCACATCGTAAACGGTGAGAAAATGTTACATTTTATGAGTTTTTATGAATTTTAATGACCTCAACCTCCGACTATGATGACGTATTTCCCACCTCTGACTATAACAAACGCAGCATGACCTGTGCTTTGCCTGTGACCTGTGACCTCATGGCACATTTTTGGTGCAAACAGGAAGTCTGAATACCTCAAGCTCACGGAAAAATGCCGGGTTTAGCCACTGAAATGAGAGAGTTAATTAATCTAAAATATACACTTCTTGTATAAAATGGCTACAAAAAAGAAAGCTTCTCAAAACAAAGAAAATGAAATGCAACATTTGCCAACACAAAATGAAGATGAAGGACTGCAGTCGGGAGATTTATGTAAATGGTAAGTAAAGTTACCCAATCTCCCTTGAATTAACTTAATCTGCACCAGATTACATCACAGTATGAATTCATTAGGTTATTTTTTGTTTGTTTGTTTGTTTGTTTTTATTTTTTTTATTCTTTATGTATTTACTGCCTTATCTATAATAATATTACTATCTATCTATCTATCTATCTATCTATCTATCTATCTACATATTTTGTTAATTCTTCAGAAATGTTCATTTTTAGATAGTCATCACATTGTAACAAATTTTTGGAAAGGTTTTAAACATAGATCACAGCAATAATGGTTTATCTTTTGAATTTCATGCTGGTTTGTCAACAGAGGACCAACCACAAAGGCGTTGTCACAAAATCAGTCCAGCATAAGTCTATCTTCAGCAAATCCAAGATGAGCCTTTTCAACTGGATGCGATTCTTGTACAGGTATGGAAGTAATGCTAAAATATCTACTGGATGTGTTTTTTTTTTAATTACATAGAAATAATCTAAATTAACAGAAAGAATCACATTGCCTGTGATTTAGATTTCCTATGTCCTATTCTAAAAGCCAGAGGTGGGTTATGGTATATAGTCACATATGCTTTAAGCATAAGCAGTCTGTTAAAAGAAAACCATTCCAGAGCGTTTTCGTAGAGGCCCCCTCTGAGATGTATAGAGAAGATGTGCTTTCTTTCCAGATGAATTCTATTCCAATTATTGTCTATTTCATTTATTTTACTGAGGGAGGCAATATTGATCATAGCTCCATGCAGTTTGTTCCATCATCATGAAACTTTGGCACATCGGTAATGCTGACATTGCTGGGCTGTACCTTGAATCACTGTCATGCCCATTGTCATAGTAAAGAATGCCCTCCCAAGTGTAATTGTTTAAGTATTGTCTGCATAAGGCCACAACATTTTCATTTTATGTATTTTTAAGGTTTGCACAAGGCCTACGATTGAGACAAATCGACATGATGACAGAGGACATTACTGGGAGTTGAAGAACACTGTCAAAGATGGACAAAAAGCTATGAAATGTCTGTGTTGAGGCAATGGAGAGAAAGAAGAGAAGAAAAGGACAGAGACTGGGAGGGCAGAAAGAGTTTGTGGTTATCGATGAAAGCCATTTCAGACACTAAAGGAGGGTAAGTGGAAACAGCCATACACCTAAAATTTCTGTGGGAATTTGTGCCACAAACCCAGCACCTTTCAGCTCCGTCGTGTTGGAGTGGAGGCAGACATCTATATGGCAGATATCTAAAAAAAAAAAAAAACGGCAAATCACACCAAAACTATCAAGGTGGACAGACAGCACTCTGGGCAAGAGGAAAAATATATTTTGCTTTAATACTGGGTGAGACAGATGTATGAGTAGGAAAAGATTGGAGCTGTATCTGTGGGTTTTGTCACTGTATGAATATGAGGTAAGGAGACTCACTAATGCTGACAGCAAATTTGAAAACATTGTCATGAGAAAACTAGGATTTGCTGATACAATGGTGGGGGTGAATCCATACTTACAGGGATATAATAATTTTATAACTCAAATCTGATGTTTTAATGGTCAAATGATTACCATATATTAGTCAGCCATCATCATGTGAATAACTACCATTTTTAATGTGTTCTATTTGAATATTTTGACAGTATGGACGTGAAAGAATGGTTGGTGGGTGACACGGAAAAAGTGGGTGTTTGGAATTCTGGGTGTGAAGCACACAGGACAGAAGACGATGCCTGTTCTCCGCTTGGTGGAAAGACGGACCAGACGAGAGCTGATCCCACTGGTTCTGCACCACGTTTGGACGGGATCCACAATACTGACTGATGAGTGGCGGGCTTACCGTCAGGCTCTGCCTGAATTTGGATACAAACATTATACAGTCAACCACAGTGTGGAGTGTGTCAATGCTGTTACAGGCTGCCACACTCGACACATTGAGAAGGCCTGGAGGAATTACAAGGAGACCATCGGGAGACTCCGGGGGAATCGCACCGAGGATCTACTAAGAGATCACCTGATTATGATTGAGTGGAATGAATGGCTGGGTAAAAAACACTGTAATGGTCCACTGGGACGCCTGCTCCATGATATTGCAGAGCAATACAAATAGACAAATAAATGATGCCAAGAAGGCAACACGTTGACATTCCAGAGTGCTTTGTTGTTTATTGTTAATTCATTGAATATATGGGGTTAGTATGAAATATTTTAATTTTCAGTATGCCTGAATATTGTATCGTTAATTGATTTTAAAACTAAGTTGTCATTGTTGTGTTGTAATCCCACCATTCTTGTCTACCACCATGTTTATCTGTTGTATAGTGTTGCATGTTATTGACCCTCTGTTCATAAATGTGTTCAATACAATGATCAGACCCTATTTTTTTTATCAATGCAAAATAATCACTCTGTTTTAGATAACCAATAAAAGTCAAATAAATGTTACTTGATGGTTTACAAACAGCTTGTTAATCATTAAACAATTATTATAAACATCAGTTGCAACTTTACAATAACCAGCTAAGTAATGTTTATAGATGGTTTATAAACCAAATATTAACCATTTACAAAGTGCTACAAATAAAATGTCTTCTATATATTTAATCTTTATAGATGTTTTACAACCAATTTCTTAAAGGTATATAAATCATTAACAAATGCTTAATATAGTGTTAAAAATGTTATAATGAGTGTAACTATAAACCGTTAATAAATAGTCCATTAATAATTAATAAACATTACTAATTATAATTGAATTGTTTGTCAGTGGTAAAGTAACTATTAACTTACATTATTAAAATAAATATTTGCCATTTAAAAATGATTGTTAAACATTAATAAATGATGTATTTACCATTTATGAATGGTCTATATGCTGTTTATAAATGATTATTAAGTATTAATAAACTATCTGTTAATCATTTATAAATGGTCTCTTTACCATTTATATATGATGATTATTGTAAAGTGTTACCCATATTTTAAGTACATTTTCTCAATTATTCTTTGATAGGTTTACTTAAGTAACATTTTCAATACAGTACTTCTACTTGTACCAGAGTATCTTTACAGTGTGATATTTGTACTTTTACTTCAGTAAATGATCTGAATAGTTACTCCAGTACAACAATACTTTCTCTTTTTTTGCTTGGAACTACTTCTTTGATGTTTTTTCCTTCTGTAAATAATAATAATAGTAGTAATGTGAGCAGACATATTAAGACACAACACTGACTTATGTCACATTCATAACAAACACACAAAAGAAATCAAACTGTCATCTAAGAAAACCTCACATTGCTTCTTAATAATAGTAATTATTCTGGTGTAAATACTCCAAACTGCAGACAGGACAGGATACACTTGTCATAGAGAACTTTGATGCCCTCTGGTGGTGAGACAAGAAACTAAACATGTTCTACATCTAACATACTCAACTCACACTGTTCACGCTGTTAGTTTAAAATATTTGATTATTTGTCATCATGGAATTAAATGAGGGAATTGTTCAGTCCAGTTTCAGGAGAAACTGAATCTCTGGAGTAAGGCTATCAATTTTTACAGCTGCTTTTACTCTACACTACACTTCAGGTGTTGGAATCAGACACACACAAAGACTCACATGTACAGGTGACTACAGCTTTGATTGGAGGAGAAGTCCTCTTACCCTCTGAACCATCATATCCAAGACACTAAGGCCCTGTTTCTTAAAGCGCTTCACTTTTTCCTTTGAACATCCCACTTCAGATCTGATACCGCCTCATGAGGACTGGACTCTTGACCTCAACAGACAACTTTACTTGACTCTTGAAGCTTTTCATGTTTTCTTTTGGACATCCCACTTCAAAACTGACAGATTCATGTGAGGATTTAACCCACAACCTTAAAACATCGAGTCTCTAGATGAAGCATCACCACAGCCACACGAGCCGGACTGCATACACAGGTTGTACGGCTGCTTTCACCTGTTAACATGGGCGCTGAAATGAAACGAGGTTCTGTGATGCTTGGTGTTGCTCTTGGTCAGCATTACTGTCTGCAAACAAGAGCCCTGCACATAATGACGGATGACAGTTTTTCAGTTCAATAAGCTTTATTGGTATGAAATTACATGAAAAGCAAGAAAAGTGCTCATATTACCAAAGAAAATAAATTCTGACAATAATAATAGCAATAATAACCACATTAGTTATAAATGATGAACAGTTTGAAAAAACAAATATATAAATAGTTACAATAGCAACTCGGATATGACAGTCAATCAACAGACAAATAGTCAATGTGAGCACAAAAAACAATATTGAAATTGTGGCTGATTTAAATGCGTGTCCTTGTTGGGATAAGAGGCCAAATAAAGAGTATTGGGCAAGTTTGTTTTTCACCTATTAGGTGTTTGAATTCATCCTTTTCTGATAGTGTTTCAAATTCTTGATATCTGTGTAGAATTGTGGAAAGAATAATTTACAGTGTACCAAATGTATGTCTTGTGTCTCTATTGTCTCATCAGTCAGGGTGGTCAGATATTCTGCCACCATGTACTGTTGGTTTAGGACCAAATAGCGCCCAATGTGGAATTACAAATAATGGAAATAATAAATATAGCTTCATATTAGCTGGTGCACTTCAGAATACATTCATGTGACAACATGTGCTGGTGGTTAGCTGATGAGAGGTAATACATGTTTCAGCAGTATAAGCCAAAAAAACAAAACAAAACAGAATAAAACAAAAATGTATCAAAGTTTGAAGGAACTGCTGGCAGCTGCATCTACATGTACTGCCAATGCCATGAAGAAAGACTGATATCCAGAGGGCAATCAGGACAAGCCCAAAAACTGATTCAGTCTAGCAGTCTGAACAAGGCCTTTTCAGCCTCTGCTTTGGACATCAAACTCCGAAAAGCAAAGTCTGCTGAGAGCTTCTGAGTCCCCACTTTGAATGCTGGGCTTCAAATACACCTGAAGAGTCTTCTAAAAACATGAGGTGGTGCACCAGTAAGAGGACTTTTCCTCCAACCTGTTCTGTAAGTCCTCTAACACTTTTGAGAGTCTTCAGTTTTGGCGTTGGCCTTCAAAATTCATGGAGTCAGCTGAGGATTGAATCCATGACCTAAAAGAGCAAGCACCTTGAGCCTCTGGCAGAAGAAATACTGAAATCATAATGTCTGAAATGCTTTTACTCTGTCTACTAGGTGTTGGGCTTCAACACTTACTGTCAAGTTACTGTGTTTCCCAAAAATTCGACTCCACAACCTCAAAAGCTTCTGACAAGCTACTAAAACATTTGGGCCACAGGATCTCTCTCATTTCTGACAGTTTCCCTTCGGGTACATTCACATTGCAGGCAAAAGTGGCTCAAATCACATTTTTCATGACCATGTGAACAGCAAAAGTCACATGGAATCTGATCTTTTCAAATCAGATTTGGACCACTTCCTTATGTGGTCCTTAATCAGATAGGTCTGATTTTTTTGGAATGTGAAGAGTCATAGAATCCATGCAACTTTTATGTTACTATTGTCTGAAGTTTCTTGAGAGACTCTTGTGGAGAATGACTGACAGGTGAGGTTAAAAGTAGTCCCTTGACCTTGAGTGAACGTAGCCTTTGACAGCTCTTTCGTCTGAGTGTAATACTTAGACTTTCAAGAAAAAAAATGTTGTGTCCACTCAGGTTGTTTTAAGTGCAAAATGCAAATAAAAATAAGTGGATGAAAATGCACTTAATGAAAATGAGGAAGTTTTTGAATTAATCAAGTTATGTGATTCATTTATTCCAATAACCTGAAAGATTCATGTTAACTGTGATCCTGTGCAGACTCAACTGATCTGCTCTATGGTGACAAAGTGTCTCTCACAGTAGGAGACGCTCTCTCTCTCCTACAGAGAACATAGAGACATTGAGGAATCAGGCCACCATACGCCAAACCCGGGATAGAGAGGTTCAGTGAATGTGTTATAGAAGGTGTGGAGGTGGATCAGCGTGTCAGAGGACACTGTGTAGAAGGACAGAGTTCCAGCAGGATAGTCCACGTACACTGCTACTCTGTTAGAGACAGAGTATGAGGAGGAGATGGGTGTTCCTATGACATTGTGAAAGACGGTGTAACCATCATCAGAGCAGCTCATTCTCCAGGACTGGTGGTTCTCCCCAAACCTGCAGTCCGACCTGTCTCCTCTCCTTTTGATCCCTCTGTAAGCCACCGCTATAGAAACACTTCCTCTCCACTCAACCTCCCAGTAACAGCGACCAGTCAGAGCATTTGTACACAGCAGCTGAGGACAGCACCAGTCAAATCTGTCTGGGTGATCAGGATAGAGCTGATCCTCCTCCATGTTTGTTGCCTTCCTGTTGTCGTCAGACAGTTTGATCTTTCTGTTTACTGTGTTTGCGTCGATTGTGAGTTCACAAGAATCTGATAGAGAGAACACAACACAGCTGCAGTTATTAATCTATCATCTGTTCGTTTACTGACAGTTTGATGGTGACATCAGAGATCTGAATGAGTGATGTCTCAGCTTGAAGATGGTTGAATTTATGCTGCTAAGTTTTCATCAATCAAGTTTACAACACACTTACACTTCCTCAGACCTGGTTTCAACCATTGGACTCCAGCAGGCTCCAGCCTGCAAAGTAAGAGAGATATCAGATCAGCATGTAAACATGAACATTACATCACTCTCATATATAGTTTTGTTTTTCTGTTTGATTGCATTTCCACATGATCACAGGTATATGTGTGTTTAAGGCTCATTATCATCTGTTCTCATTAATTCTTATTTGATTTTCATACCACCTGTCTAAGGTGTGACAGGATAGCATAGTTATTTTAAAAGGATCTGGGTATTTATGGTGTTTTTTGATTATAAAGAAAAAATAACATTCAAGAAAGACAAATTATCAATATTTTGAAGTGCCACCAGGTAAAAAACATTATAAACATAATAAACCTAAGGAATATAATAAACGTGCAATACTGATTATATATCAGATTTTTTTAAGGAATTAATGAAAAACATTTCATTTACTGATGAATTTGTCACATAAGAAAACATTTTCATATGAACCTCTTACCATATTGACAACTGATTGAATCTGAAGAGGTCTTTCCAAACCATTTATTATCAAATTTAAATTTAAATGTACTTGAAATTTCCTTGGATCATCAGTAAATCGTGTTTTAGGTTTAGCATTTTCTCAATTGTGAATGTATTGGGGAGAACTGAATACTGCAGTCAATGTTGCCACACCATTCATTTATAAAAGCTGCTCACTGATAGCACAAGCAGAAAAAGCCTCGCAGGACTTCCTCATGCTTCTGGGTTGTTGGGCTCATACAGCATACTCAGTGGAGTCCCTCTGCACAAATAATGTAAATGAGCTGCAACTGCAGTTCATTTGAATAAATTGTTTGAATGAACAGGAGCTCTCTGCCACTGAACTTTTGAGCTAACAAGAAGAGACTATAGGTACTAAAATCATACACTCTTCCTGTATGAAGGAAACAGCCTGATGTTGTTAGCTCAACAGCTTTTTATAAGATCTGTTCTTGACCTATTCTTTATTCATGTTCTGTACATATAAAAACACTGTTTGACAAGATTGGATTTTTATTTGTCTTTGCATATTAATTTTTAAAAACTCGGCATCACTTGAGGAAACACAATCAGTTGGACCAGACAGTCTGCCTTTGTTAGCTTGTTGTGTCAGGGTCATATGACCCAGGCCAACAATGTGACAGAAAAAAATGTTTCCAACACTTCCTCTTCTATCAGACAGACTGTCTGTGGCTACAGCAGGCCTCTTTGTACCTGAGAATGTCCAGCCTCCAGAGTGGGTTCTTTTGTCCAGCAGTTAGCAGCTTCACTCCTCTGTCTCCTGGATTATTGTAGCTCAGGTCCAGCTCAATCAGATGGGAGGGATTGGAGCTCAGAGCTGAGGCTAAAGACTCACAGCCTTTCTCTGTAATCAGACAGCCTGACAACCTGCAAATACACAAAACAGGACATGTGGCAGGTCATTTGAGAGTACTGTGAGGATTGAGGTAGTGATATTAACGACTGAAGAGCAACATTTAGTGACAACACACTTTGTTTAAGAATTTAAACACATAAACTCCAAAAAGAAGAACTGACGAAGACAGAGGCTGTTGAAACTGCATGGAGATAACAGTGGAAAAAGCACAAATCTATCATTACAAACTAATTCAATCAAACCTGAGAGTCTCCAGTTCACAATGTGTAATCTCCATTCCAGCAGACAGCAGCTTCACTCCTGAATCCTGCAGGATGTTGTTACTCAGGTCCAGCTCTCTCAGAGTAGAGGACTGGGACCTGAGAATTGCGGACAGAGCTTCACAGCTTCTCTCTGAGAGGTTACAGCCACTCAGTCTGGAGAGACAATAAAAAGCAAGACAAACAGGTCATTATTATTTAACTTGGATTATACAGGCATTATTTAACTTAAATTACATGATATCAATACTTCAATAGGCCTTTTCAAATCAGCTATGGATCCTATTTGTTTTCTGTATAAGACAATTCAGAGCAAAATGCAACATGGAATATTCTCTGTAGAGTGAAATTTGCAATCCTGATGTATATGACTAAATGGTGATAAACAGTATATTGGCATGTGAGCTTTTTCAGTAGGCTGCACACAAACCTACTGTACAGATACTGTAAGGCCACAGTGTTAAAAAATAATAATTGCCCAAAGAAAGCTACTCAAAGGCCTACAGAAAGTAGGTAGGCACTAGGTCAAAATGTCCAAAGGCACACAAATCTAAAGGAATGGGCAAAACTCAAACATCCGGCTAAAACAGGCAGAATCTAACAAAGCATAAGTCCAAACAGGGAAAACACTTGAGATGAGGCTAAGACACTTGGCATGAATGACTTAGACAAACTGGCAACAAAAGGAGGGTATAAATACACAAAGAGGCTAACTGTGCTCAGATGAAAAAAAAAGATTAAAACAGGAAGTAAACAAAGACACAAGAGTGAAGACTCATACCAAAATAAAACAGGAAACAAATGAAGTGATCTCAAAAACCATGGTATAAATAGCATCTCATAATCTGAAGCCATGGTACATGACTGGAAAATAGTGAATTGCTCCCTTTAGATTGGGAGTTAGTCACTGTACCATATAAAGAAGCTAAAGTATCTTCATAAATCATGTTCACCAGCAAGGTTAAGATGGAACATGAGCAGGTAGATTGGTAATTGGTGGAACTTTAACTGCTGTGACTGTTGGGGTGATCCATGTTCCAACCATCCACATTTAGTCATGTGCCTAAGGTAATATCTCGAACAATAAAAATGCTGTACAACCAGCAAAATACAATTTCTTTCAAGATGTCTGGGCAACAACTTCTAGATTTTTTGAGGGTCTTAGACATACTGAAGAAATTCTAAGTGTAAGTGGTGTTTTAAAGTCAGCAAATGGTTAAATAATTTGGGGCATCTGATTCAGATGCCTCTTGACACTCCCTAATGAGGTTACTGGCATGTTCAACTTACAGGAGACCATCAGAAAGACACTGAACTCCCTGGAGGAATAACATGCCTCAGAATGTCTCTGAAAGGACTGGAGGGCATGACTAGACATTAGGAGGCATGGGATACTTATACTTTACTGAACCTGCTGCCTTTGTGACCAAGACCTGGATAAGTGATAGAAAATAGATAGAAGGATGTAAATCCTGACCTTAGTTTTTGAAATTGCATAGATCTAAATATGACATGTCACAAATCAGATTAAAAAAACAATAACTTGATCTTACCTGAGAGTTCGCAGTGTACAGTTTGGACTCTCCAGTCCAGCAAACAATAGATTCACTCCTGAATCCTGTAGGTCATTATTACTCAGGTCCAGCTCTCTTAGACTAGATGACTGGGAGCTGAGAACTGTGACCAGAGCTTCACAGCTTTTCTCTGAGAGGTTACAGCCAATAAGTCTGGAGAGACAATGTAAAGTTAACACAAAGGTGCTGAAAAGATAGTCAAGTATTTAAAATCTTTTATATACAAATATCCATGTGCTTACAGAGATTGTCTGGAGGCTTTGACCACTGGCATGAGAAACAAAAGAGCCTCCTCTGAAGCAGAGAACTTCTTGAGATCAAACGTGTCTGGATCATTTTCTGATGACAGCAGGATGAATACCAGTGCTGACCACTGAGCAGGAGAGAGTTTCTCTCTGGACAGTCTTCCTGAGCTCAGGTACTGTTGGATCTCCTCCACTAATGAATGATCATTCAACTCATTCAGACAGTGGAACAGATTGATGCTTCTTTCTGGACAGGGGTTCTCCTCTATTTTCGCCTTAACATACTGAACTGTATCCCGATTGGTCTGTGAGCTTCTTTCTATCTGTGTCAACAGGCCTTCTAGAAGAACCTGATTAGTTTGCAGTGAAACACCCAGGAGGAAGCGAAGGAACAAATCCAAGTGCCCATTTGGACTCTGTAATGCCTTGTCCACAGCACACTGGTAGAACTGTGTCTCTGCAGATTCATCAATTCTTGTTTCGGACTTCTGGAGGGGTGTTTTTTCTTCTGACAGCAGATTGACACCTGTGTTGATGAATGTCAGATGGACATGAAGAGCTGCCAGAAACTCCTGAACGCTCAGATGGACGAAGCAGAACACCCTGTCCTGGTACAGCCCTCTCTCTTCTTTAAAGATCTGTGTGAACACTCCTGAGTACACTGAGGCTGCAATATCACACTTTGTCAGGTCAGATTCATAGAAGACAAGGTTGCCTTTCTGCAGCTGCTCAAAAGCCAGTTTCCCTAGAGATCCAATCATTTCTCTGCTCTGTGGATTCCAGTGCTGGTCGGTCTCAGTTCCTCCATCATACTTGACATTCTTCAGTTTGGACTGAACCACCAAGAAGTGGATGTACATCTCAGTCAAGGTCTTGGGCAGCACTCCCCTCTTTCTGGTTTTTATCACATCCTCCAGGACTGTAGCAGTGATCCAGCAGAAGACTGGGATGTGGCACATGATGTGGAGGGTTCGTGATTTCTTGATGTGGGAGATCACTCTGCTGGCCTGCTCCTTATCTCTGAACCTCTTCTTGAAATACTCTTCCTTCTGTGGGTCAGTGAACCCTCTGACCTCTGTCACCATGCCAACACAGTCAGGAGGGATCTGAGTGGCTGCTGCAGGTCGTGTGGTTATCCAGAGGCGAGCAGAGGGAAGCAGGTTTCCCCTGATTAGATTAGTGAGCAGCACATCCACTGAAGTGGCCTCTGTAACATCTGTCAGGATCTCATTGTTGTGGAAGTCCAGAGGAAGTCGACACTCATCCAGACCATCAAAGATGAACACAACCTGGAACTCTTCAAACCCGCAGATTCCTGCTTGTTTGGTTTCAGTAAAGAAGTGATGGATAAGTTCCACCAAGCTGTATTGTTTCTCTTTCAGCACATTCAGCTCTCTGAAGGTGAATGGAAATGTGAAATGTATGTCCTGGTTGACTTTGTCTTCAGCCCAGTCCAGAGTGAACTTCTGTGTTAAGACTGTTTTCCCAATGCCAGCCACTCCCTTTGTCATCACTGTTCTGATTGGTTCATCTCTTCCAGGCAAGGGTTTGAAGATATCTTCATGTCTGATTGTTGTTTCTAGTCTGTCTAATTTCCTAGATGCTGTTTCAATCTGTCTGAACTCATGTTCATCATTGATCTCTCCAGTCCCTCCCTCTGTGATGTAGAGTTCTGTGAAGACCTGATTCAGAAAAGTTGGGTTTCCTGCTTTAACAATCCCCTCAAACACACACTGGAACTTCTTCTTCAGGTTAGATTTAAGTTTCTGCTGACAAACTGCCACAGGGGGTCCTGAATGAATATACAACAAATAATATCAGTAAGTATTTTCCAGCAAAAAAAAACAACAATTTCATTTCCCTTACAAATTTTCCTCATGTCTTGAGACATGTCTCATTCATCCAATACATTAAATGCTTAGAGGAATCATCTTACTGCTCTGAAGACGGTTAGCCAGCTCCTCCTGCTTCATTCTCCTCAGGAAGTGCAGGATAATGCTCAGAAATGCCTCTTTGCTGCTTCTTAGCTCTTCCTCCTCACCATCCAACACCTCCTCATCCTCCCTCTGACTCTCCAAACATTCTGGGTAATCTGAACTCAGGACCCTCTCAAACTTCTTCAGCTCACTCTTCACAAACATGACAATATTTTCCTCAAGGACCTGTCAACAACAATCAAAACTCATAAAATCATGGAAAAAATGCAAGATGTTGTACCGACTAACAATCCATTGGTTTAAAAAGTGCTAGATGTAAAAGTAGTTGCTGTACATATACAGACCATAAATATGGAGTGTGTTTGATCATGCTGGGCAGACTGACCACTGTGAACCTCTGAGTTTTCCTGCTCGGCTCTGTAGAGGAATCAAGAATTAGCTCATATTATACGGTCCACACGCAAAGACAAACATTAGGTAAATGTCCTTTGAATTAAAGAGTTGATTACATAGAAGCAGATGGGTGTCCCCTGAGATTTAAGAGTTGTTTATACTGCTGATCTGCATTTCTGTGCAGATTTCATATTAGAAAAAATGAACATTTGGTCATTATCTACTCACTCTCATGCCAATTGAGGGGTGAACTATCCCTTTAAGAATTGCATTGGTTGCAGAGACAGAGGACATCCCAGACACACTACTTTGGAAAACACCAGTGAAAATACCAGAATGCAAATATGCCTATAAAGATAAAATGCAGTCATTTTTTAATCATGACACTAAAAAAAACTTGGCAAGGACAACAAGTTATTACAGGTTACAAACCTAAAACACACACCATGAACACTGCTAACAACTCTGTTTTTGCTGATGAGTTGAACTGGTTTTTATCATAGATTTGACGTTGTTGATAGTATGTCACAGCAGGCTGAGGCAGTTTATTAAGTTGCAAATTACACAGTTGGTGAAATGAGGATTACTCTGGATGAAGTGAAGAAACGTTTTTTACATATTAACATTGGTAAATCACAGGTCCTGCAGTAATGTGCTGATTAAAGTTAATTGCATCTCCTTTTCTTGCTCTAATCCCAGACTAGTGGATGCAGTCTTTGTTTGTACCAGTAACCAGAAGCATAGGCCCAAAGACATGAATGATCTGCGGACAGTTTCTTTAAACTCTGTACCTATGAAGTGCCTTGAGAGGATAGTGAAGATGGTTCACACCAACCCATGTTTCAAATGAAAGCTACAACATACTCTGAAATGCTCTGTGCGGAGTCTTGTAAAAAAAAAAAGAAGAGTGACTGATTTTATACCCGTTGCTTTCACCTCCCTTGATTGAAATTCAAACCATGACTCAGGAACAGAGCATGCTTGCCATCATGCAAATAGACTGTGTGTCTGTGACACAGCCTTCAGTGTTGATTGGCTGTTACTCGTGGCGGTTCACCAATCAGAAAGTGCTCTGGCCGGGACACTGAGTGAGACTACAGAGTGCAAATTTACAATTTAATTTAGCAGACACTTTTATTCAAAAGACGTACATCTGAGCGCCAACAATATGGATGTATAGCAAGATTTTGTGTAGTTCCCTCTTTGATTAACTGATTGATTAGACTGTATTATAATGGATAATAATTGTAACTGTATTATACTGTATAATTATATGTATTATAGTATACTAAATACATATAATTGATGTGATGATGTGAATTGAACTGTGAACATGAGCGCTGTTATACACTCATCGCCAAACATCTGGAAGCCCATTTCCACCAAGATAAAGGGAAAAAAAGATTGTGTAAGTCATTAAAATGAGAATCTTGGAATCTCAAAATACTGATTTAGTATTTGAAAATCTTGATTATATATTGATTATATCTCTATCTATTGATTATATCTCAAAATAATGAGAAATTTTCTCATAATGGCATACTAAGTCATTATTTTCAGAAAGTTTCTCACTGAGATATTAATTTAATATTTTTTTAGACAGGGGAGACCAGGGACAGTTGTAACATTTTTTTTCATCATAACTCACAGACTACTGGAAATGTGCACGAAGTAATAATACAATTGACATATTGTCCAATAAGGACAGGACTGTAATATTTGATTTCTTGCAAGAAGTCAGAGTTACAGTTGACCCCTTGACAGGCACAGTTGAGGTGCTGAAAAATAATTAACTCACTGTATCTCAAATAAAAGCACAACTCAAAGTCAACGCACACCTTAATGATGTAATATCTAATAATGTTAAGGTTTTCTTTTAGATAACAGGTATGGCCTGCAATCAAAGCAAAAGTCTATCAATATTTTTGCAAAATACTAGACTTCTATTCCAAGATTTTAATTGTTTTAATTGAGTTAAAAGTATTTAGATTTACAAATAAAATAAATGCATGAAAAAATAGATATATTGCACGACATTTAGTACAGAATCATCTTGTAGACTCCAGCGTCCCTGGTAGAGGAAGTTCTATTTTGAATGAAATTAATTCTTTTTAATATTAAATACAGATAAATAGATAAAATGATAGAAATACAGATAAACAGATAAAATGTTCAAGTTCATTTTTGGGACTGTGAACTTAGTTAAAAATTAAAAATGTTAACTATGAACATGAACTACTTCTTTATAATTAATGTAAGCTGAACTTTGATCACCAGGGTCAGCAACTTGCTGAAATTAAATAATTAGTTGCAGTTTCTAATTACCTCTCAAAAAGTACTTGAATTACTTAACCAATTACCACATTATAAAAGTATTTAATTACTAGAGAAAGTAACTTCTTGTGTTAATTCTCTTATTTTAATGCACACGTATATATCATTGTAGTTAAGCTATATTATTTGAGTGAAAACATGTTACTAAAACATTTATGTTTATAGCGTTTCACTGTAATTCACTGCTTTGATTCATTACTCTGCTTGACTCAGACTGCTGAAGCCTTATATAATCCTCAGATGAACTTTACTATGTATTTTTGCACAGAGGGAATTTTCTCCTCCGTCAATTCCATTAAAATCACATGGATTGGAAAAGATCTCTTCAGGGCCAGTGTGCACAGGACTTCAAACTGCACCTTACGGCTGCACGCCTCCGTCAAACAGTCAGGTTACAGTTTACATCCTTTTCTGTTCAATACTATTTTGACACAGAGAACAACTTACTTTCTGGCAGGTGAATGTCCTTTAAAAAAAATGACAGCCTCTTTTGATGCGTCGCTCCTGCAGGACACATTGCTGGGTTCAAGTTGAAGTCCAGGTTCAGGTGAAGGTTCAGATGAGTCTGGCATGTGGTGCTGATCTGGGCTTCAACACAACACACACAGAGTTTTGAATGGAACCTTGACTTTTGACCTCCAAAATCTAATTCATCATCAAGTCCAAGTGGACATTTGTGCCAGGTTTGAACAAATTTCCTCAAGGCGCACTCACAAGAATGGGACAAATGCCTCCCGCCACGGCTGTTGTCAGCACAGAGGCATAAAAATGTTAACTGTCCTTTAATACTACTCTTGTTCTAACCTTCATCATTGTCATTCTAGGAGAACATGAACGTCATGAGGACAACTGGTCAGACTGGATTTAATGAGGACAAACTCAGCAGTGAGCTAAAAATAACATTTTAGGTCATACTGTCCAATACTATTTTGATACAGAAAACAACTTACTTTCTGTCACATAAATGTCCTTGTTCAAAAAAAATGACAGCATCTTTGGACATGTTGCTCCTTGTGGACATACAGCTGGGCTCAGGTCCAGATCCAGCTTCAGGTTCAGGTTCAGGTTCAGGCTCAGGTTCAGGTTCAGGTGAGTTTGGCATGTGCTGCTGCTCTGGGCTTCAACGCAACACACACAGAGTTTTGAGTAGGGATAAAATGATTATTGTGTTCATGATAAACCACAGAAAACTTCCTGGGGCCCTAGTGCAAAGAGTTTCTCTGAGAATTTCCCCTTGAAGCTAAGACTAGATCCTGGTAAAGATAAAAGTTATTCACAAAGCATCCTGAAAAGAGCTCCTTCAGTGAAAAAGTGTTAAGAGTAGATAGGAGGACTTTTAAGATGCTTTTGACTTTATTAAGCAGGGGAGAAAATAGCTGAAAGACAAAGAGATGGAAAAATATTCTTCAAACACTGAAAAATGTTTAAACTATGTAAATTAGATTATACAAGGATAATGTTTGTGGTTGATCTCATTAGAGATGCGCTCACATAACAGTAGTAAAGTTTTTTAATACACGAGTTTTCTTAACAATGTTACAAAGTGCTTTGCAAAAAAAAAAGCAAAACCAGGCAAGGCTGAAAAATCTCAAATGTAACACAACTGCACTATAACCCCAGAAATTAAGAGATCAAATCTGGAAAAATGCAACAGTGATGACTTGGGTCTGTCACAACCTTCATTAGCAGTGATCACATAAAAAATTACAGCACTTTCATAGTCTCACATTGTGATGCAGTTCATTTAATTTCCGCTGGACAGCCACCCACTGCAGGTTCTTACAAGCATGGTAAATAAAGATATGCAAATAAATATAACAATGATCAGCATGTGAAAAGGCTGCTGCCAAATTAGGCCTGTGTTTTCAAACATTTTGTAATCTACATTCAAGGTATGGCAATTATTATAGTACAAGTATGTCTTAATAGAGACTAAATTCTATCTATTTTACTGTCCACTCTATGCCCATTGTAACAAGAGTACATGTTTTACGATTTTTTTCTTTTTTTGGGATAAACCCATCACATTCTTTAAAAGAATGAGTTACACCTCATAACAGGGTCAGCAACACCTCCTCACTAAGATAAAAGTTTGTGTCCATTCCTAGCTTGGAGTTGCTGTTGATTGAGGGTTGGGTTTATTTTGTTTGTCTGCAAAACACAACTGGAGTTTCACAGGAAAACAGTGTTGCAGAATCTCACAGACAATGGACGTGAATGGTGAGCAGTTTTCAAATGTAAAACCAGCTGGAAAGAAAAACATAAAATGCCTCCATACTGCTCATCTGGCATAATCCAAGTCTCCTAACGCCTGACATGCTGTTTGCACACCGACACACCACACACACACAGTTCAGACAGTGTGTATGTGCACATGGATGTGGCTCCAAGCTAAGGATCTACAGAGAAGATTCAGGCTAAAAACATGGTGTAAATAACATTTTTTAGTCAACTTGGCATGTTGGGACTTTAGGAGACTTGGATTACATCAGACGAGCAGTATGGAGGCATTTTATGTTTCTATTCTGTTGTTTTTTTACATTTGAAAACTGGTCACCATACACTTCTGTTGTTTGGGAGACTCTGCAACACTGTTTTCCTGTAAAACTCCATCAGTAATTTGTGGACAAATGAACTATCCTTTTGATAATTCTTTTAGGCTAAGTTAGGAGCTCTCTGAGTGTTCTCAGGATATTTGTAATTTTTTGCAATGCTACTTAAGTGTGATGAAATGCTGACTTCTGTGTCCTTGATGTCTACTTTCATACGACAGAGTGCTGTGACACACTGTGTTCACACTGGAGTCTAATATGGGCCACATTTTGAAAATAATTTGAGCAGCCAAACGAAAACATCTCATCTGACCAACAAATCAGACTTGAGCACAAAGGCTTGCAGTGTGAATGTCACCTTACAGAGATCCTCATCTCACCTCTGAGCTTTGGACTGACTGTCATGTTTCCCACACAGAGTGGTTTGAGAGGGAGGCACTCCCTCCTCCTCACACTGATTCATGCTGCTGAACTCACATCCACATCAGCTCACAAGCCCTTTCATCTGGAGAGGAAATACAAGTCATTCATCTGCACATCAACTGAAATCATCCTATTATTTCTCCTCTAAATATAGCTGTTTGGCCAAAACCTGAAACCAACTGACAGGAGATCATTTGTTCTGCTACTCACAAGTAGGGCAGGCCTGCAAGTTACAAGTCAAGAACTAACCAGTGCATATGGTTTGACATTTTGGATGGAAGTTACCTGCTGAAATCTATAAACATTTTCCATTTACTGTCAGAGGAGGAGTAAAGAAACCAGAAACTATTCACGTTGTGAAGCTGAAATTTGAGAATTTGGACATTTTTATTAAAAATGACTCAAAACAATTAATCTATTATCAAAATAGTTGCCGACTAATTTAATAATCAATTAATAATTGATTAGTCATTGCAGTTCCAGTTCTATGTATAAACAAACAAAACTCAATAACTATTATGTACTAAAAATTACTAAATAAATAAATGATACTATAATATTATTGTGACATAATACATATTTTCACAATATTATGCTTATTTAGGCAAAAAGCAGAAGTAAACTCAGAAAATTTAATGTATTCTTAACACAGTGCAACTGTCCCTCAATCCATAATGCAGCTGTCTCCAGGGTGTGGGTCAGTTGTAACTAATGACTTCCATTCAAACAAAAATGGTAAATTATATGTCATAAATCATATTTTAATGGTTTAGGTAATTAGCAGACAGATGTAAGTTTAATATATAAAGATATCGTTGGTCTAGTCAACAGAAATGAAAAACTCAGAGAAATGCAAAAAGGTTACAACCGTCCCCAGTCTCCCCTACTTACCTAGGCTACTCTCCACTTGTGGAAATTACACAAGCAGATAGATCCTTTCAAATTTAAACACTAACAGTCTTCTAGAAAATATTAGATTAAGAAATGATTCGTTTAAAGGTAATCTCTTTAATTTGCTTATTGATCACAACAGAAACCGACTGAAAGAACCGACATATTTCCTGTTTGAGGAATGTGAAGAGCTCCAGCTCATTTCATGTCATTTATCGACTTTGTGAAGAGCTTATTGAGCCCTCAAAAACCTGTGAGACCCCCTTCTGTCTTACATACTGTCTCTACATCAGTCCTGTGTAATTATAACAGCTGATCATGCACCAACACGAACAGCTGTTCTCCAACAGCTGTTCGGCCGAGTGAAGTGGCTCAGACAGCGGCAGAGCAGCGGCTCGTCTCCGCCTCCTCCACAGACTGATTCAGGCAGTAAAAACTGCTTTCAGTCATCAGTTAAGTGCACAATAATAACGATTCTGTACAACTATTGAGGAACAACTTGCTCTACTTCTTCTTTTATTCCACCATTTACACGCCCAAAACATGGCGGATGTTTTTCTAGTGGTGGATGTTTGACCTCCTTTTTCCTGAGATAAACTTTAAGTTGTGACTAGAGACATGAACTACAGAGCAGCAGGTTTTCACTGTTTCAAGTGTGACTAAACTACCAACAGCTGGTGTCATCGAGTGAAACACTTCAAGCTTGTCATATTACCTTCAGCTGGAGGTTGAGATGGAGAAAACAAACTGCGCTAGAGCCTTCAGCGAAAGTGAAACTGAACTCCAGGAAACAAGAGGCCCGTTACTGTTCGTGTTTACTCTTATCTGTTATCTGCCAGTGAAATCTGCTGAGGAGCTGTAAGCTGAACACTCATTTAGAGAAGAAAGAAACTTTGGTTACTTTTAAAAAGTGAGATTACTTTAATCGAGTGTTAGTCAATGTGGTAACATAACTGATCAGTTATAAGAGTTATTATCCGCTGGTTTCAATCAGCACTGACTGCAAAAGTGAAACAACCTTATTATTTGTGTATATTTTGTGATTCTAACCAGATTAATGTCAGTGTGGTTTTTTCTTCTCATATGTGTTACCAGTTTAAGATAAGACTCCCCTTAGAAATTATTTATAAACGTTTTATAATTGGGTTATTAATTATATAATAATAAAATATTTAAATCAAGTTATATCATAGTTTTCACAGTGTTGGTTCACTGCTTGTCAAGATTCAGTTTAATATTACTAATGAGTTACTACTATTTAAAATTGGCAAAAGGGAGCCTTAAAGGGATAGTTCACCCAAAATGAAAATTCTGTCATTATCTATTCATCCCCATGTTAACTGAAGGTCGGGGTTAGTTTTATAGTCCACAAAATACTGCTGGAGTTTCACAGGAAAACGTAGGTCTCTGAAAGCCCCAACATGCCAAGCTGTCTTCTAAATGTTATATACACTGTGTTTTAGCCTGAATTTTCACTGTACAGCATGTTGGGACTGGTCACCATTCATTTACATTGTTTACATAAATGACTAAGACTGGTTAACCAGTACACCAAGTAAACAAAGATTACCAACTGCGGAATTCTGTCGTTCTATCTGATAGTTTTATTTGTGAATATGATATGTCAAATGAAACTTTATGACTATTAAGATGAGCTGACGGTGGTTAAATGCAAGTTACTTATTACTTACGACAGATCTAAATGCAGTGATCGGCTGCCCACGTTTATCTGCACTGGTAAGCCTCAGTTGTCATTGCTAACTTTGCTTCTTTTCTTCTTCTCCATCAGCCAGCCATGACATTTTCCCTGTTGTCCACTGGATGGCAGCAATATCTCACTGAACTATTTATATTTATTCTGTATTACTGTTATCTTATATGCAGGATTTCTGTAATGTTTTAATGCTCTTTCAAACATGTAAAGCACTTTGTAACTTTGTTTAGAAAATTGCTGTCATAAAGTTTATTATCATTATTATCCTTATTTTTATTAATATTATTATGCTATATCATATACTGCATATCATTATAGTGCAATACTGTCGCAAGAATATGCAAGAGAAATATGATACTGTCAGATATCAGATACAGAATATTCTAATTATATACTTATAGTTGTCTGTATTAATGATTATAATAATTAACACATTTTTCTGACATGCTTTTGTACTGCTTACTTTTACTTTACTTTGTAGCATGTCTATATTTCCATAAATATTTGATTTGGGTATTTCTGTCATTGATAATCCTTTCAGATATGGGATGAAATAAACCACTTTTATTTTGAGAATCAGCAACGATGTGGCCCGAAGTGACCCGAGTAGGTTTTTATACATCTTAAACAGTAAAGTCAATTGAACAGTAGGGAATACAGGTGGGGCAAGAGATCTGCAGCAGATCAGAGTTAAAACTTTAATGAATTTGACAATTAGACTGAGTTGAGTATTTTTTTGTAATTTATTAGACAAACGGAATCAATGACAAGGATTTAATCTCTTGTCTACACTCCGGAGCAGGAAGTGGCGGTAATGCACGATGGTTGCCAGGTCAACCGTCTTTAAACAACTAAAGGAAGAAGAAAGACAGGAAGTGTGCTTGTGGCTAACATGCTAATTTTCCCGTTACGTACCTCGTGCGTTACTATACCATGCAATTGGAGTGAACCAACACAACCTGTATGTACGGACAAACTTGTTAAAGTGAACTTTGTGTGAACTTTAGGGATGTTTCAGCACAGACTAATCTTCTGTTAGCCAAGAATGCTAAAGGAAGTTAGCATTGCTTGCTAACAGGAAATAGACTCAGACCGACCATCACAGTGCGAGTCGAAGTAGCTGTAATAAAGACCAAACTGTAATTTTCATGGAGCCGAAATGTCCACATCAATCTTTCTGAGCAGACACTGTTCTGTTCCCTACATTTGAACATGTAATATAACAGAGTTATCTCCTGGTTCCCTATGAAGCTAATGAAGTTAACTTAGCTCGCTAGTGTTAGCAGGACGGACGCAAACGTAACCTAATTTAGCAACACAGCTGCACATTAGGGTGAGCACTGTAAACTGTTATAACGGAGTGTGTGTGGAGGAAAAGTTGCTGTGAATTCGGAAAAATGTCAGACGAACCGCTGGACGCCGTTATCAAGCCTGAGATCCCGTCACCCACAGCAGGTTTGTGCACTTTCATTAATATTCTCACTTTAAACTGCTGGGAAACCAGCTGTGGTGCACGAAGTATTCAGATCACTATAAGTGAACTACCTATAATAACTATAATACCCCACTGTGAAAATACTACATGCTAAAATCCAGCATTCATAACCTTACTTAAAGCATCAAAAGTGGTCATTGTGTAGTAAAGTCATCCCTGTCAGTGTGTTACTATTACATATATTTTTGAATTAATATTACTGCTTCATTAATGTGTATGTTACATTTTACTGCTGTTTAAGGTGGAGTTAATTTAACTACTACATATAAAGTTGGGTAGTTTAATCTACAGCAATGCATCATAATTTACAAGATCATCATACGTTTGCACTGGGGTTGGACAGTTATCACAATATTAGCGAAATCATAAAATGGCCAAGTCTAATATCCAAACAGCATTTTGATAAGGTACTGCTGCAGAGACGCCCTGGCCTTAAAATCTTATTCTCCAAATGAAAGAAACATGTTAGTTTGGTGCAGAACCCAACAAATTTCTCATAAATTGTGTTGCCAAAAATGATAATTGTATTGCAATTTCTGTCAAAATAATCACAGTATGTATTTTTTTTAACCATATCATGCAGCCCTAGTTTGCCACTAATTGAGGATATCATTGTGAGGTATATTGTGGAATAGCCTTAAAATATCAAGATATGAATTAATAGCCCTATAACTGCCAAGCCGTTTCAACATACATTCATTTTTTAACCATATAACATCAAATGCTGGTTTAACACTTAGGTGTCAAAAAGCAAAATTTTATTGTGGACCAGAGATGCTGGTCAAAGTCAATTAGAAGTCAATTTTTGCAAGTACATGTCAAGTCCCAGGTCTGTTATGGTTGAAATGAGTGTTCTATCATCTGCTCTGTGTAACTATATAAGAAATTTAAAGCATGTACTGTAATATCGTCACACATTTATCTATTAGTGTACATTAGCTGTTATATTTCAAGCTTTTTTTCTGAACAGAGAGAGGCAGGCTAGGAAATGGATATAGATGAACAGCTATTTTTTTTTTTTTATCAGCTGCTCATGGCTGTTAAAACCTAATATTAAAAAGAGGTCATGGCTCTGAGTGTATCAAAGAACCAGCAGCAGACTGGACATTTAGGTAATTTATTTAAACATGGTATCACCTCACTCAAGTCTTGTTGATTTCTATCTTATCAAAAATAAAATAATAGCACACTTATCAGTACTATGGATATGTATGTACAAATGAAGTTACAAACCTGCTCTCCAACCACTTCATGCCTCCTGTCCCCGCCTGAACCTGCCATTAGGGATGTCCCGATACAACTTTTTCACTTCTGATATGATACCGATATCGTTCCGATACGATATCAGCACGAATCATACATACTTTTATTTCTTATTTTGTAGTGTGGAATGTTAGACAAGGCTTGATCAAGTGATGTTACTCAAACAGAGAACAATAATCAGCAACAGTAGGTATGAGAAAAACTGACTCATTTATTATTAACCAATTGGTTACATAAATTTTAACCTTCAACATAATATCTACAGTATTCTACAATTGAATAAAATAAATACAAAATTAATTAGAGGACCCTGAAAAATAACCTAAATAAATCCAATAAAAACAAATTATACTTTTAAAGTGCAAACAATTCAAGTTCACTTCAGTTATTTTTTACTGTCAGTATATGGTGGAGGGCGGGGACAAAAACAACAAAAACAACGACACAACATTGTCCACTGTCCAACTGCTCAAAGTTAAGAGTTCACAGCTCCAGGTTCACTGACTGTGCCCAAAACAATGTGATCATTGCTCTTAGTCTTCACTAAAAAAAAATAGAGTGTAAACAAAATAAACATATCACTCTAATAACAAGAGCAGAAAACAAATAATAATCAGTCAGTTAACTAAACTGCTGACTACCCTTGCTACTCCTCCATCTCCACTTTCTGCAGTCCGAGCATGATGTGGAGATTTTTTTTAAGAAGATAAGCATTTTGACATGCTCTGCTGTCAGCCTACTCCTGTGCTCCTCGATGATAATTGATGCTGTGCTAAAGAGCCTCCCACTCTCGACACTCATGCAGAGAGCACAGAGGAACTTAGCTGCTGTTGCTGCCATGGTGGGGAGTCGAGCTTGGTTGACTTTCCAGTAATGTAAAGGATTGTTCTTACGTTCAATAGGAGCCTCACAGAGGTAGCTTTCCATTTCACAGATTGCCCCTGGGGTGATTTGCTCAGAAGGACCTGCTGCTGTGCTGCTCTCCTTCAGTATCTCATCAAAGATGCTGCCAAGGCTGCTGCTGTCGGTGGTGAAGCTAACAGCATTTGCTTTCTCCACATATGCGGCAATACACTTTTGAACTTCTTTATGCATCTGGGGTATAGTTTTGTCGACAATGTAGTGGCGGCTAGGAATAATGTAGCGAGGCTCGAGGTGCTCAATTAAGCGTTTAAAGCCGACATTACTCACCACCGACAGGGGCTGGTCATCGAGCACAATAAACTGGGCTATCTTTTCTGTTATAGCCAGTGGCTTTTTGCCGTCCTGTGGGAGTTTGTCACGCTTTGCAAATGTTTCGGCCAGCGTTGGTTGTTTGAGGGAGCCAGAGGTTTGTTGTTTCTTCGCCTCGGTGGTCTTGCGAAAATCCTCATGCTGTTTTTTGTGATGCTGCTTCAAATGCGTGATGAGGTTGGTCGTATTAAACTTTACCGGTTCTGTGCCACCATGGGAAACTTGTGCATGACAAGTGTTGCACTCAGCTGCAATGTCTTTGTCTGAGTTTATCGTAAAATATTGCCACACGGCCGACATCACTTCTCCTGCAGTACCGCACACACATTGTTGTTATTGTGATCATGTGGGCTCTGCATGCTGGATCAGGGACGTAGCTGTCACAGACCGATTGGCTGGATCCGGGTGCTCTTCTTCTTTGGCATTTGTGGCGGGCAGCACCAACGTTAAGGTGCATTGCCACCACCTACTGTGTTGGAGTGTGAACCAGAGTCACCTATGGATAGAAGTGCTGGAGCAGAAAATGGACTGCTTATCGGAGCGCTTATATCAGAGATTTTATATGCAGTCCGATAAAATCCGATACTCGATTTTTGGCTGATATCGGACCGATCAATATCGGATCGGGACACCCCTACCCGCCATGCCCGTATCAGAGTCTGTCCAGAGCTGCTGTAATGTTAAATCTGCTCAGGTGCTGTATTCCCTGTCAGACGGCCTCCATTGATCTCAGAGGTTGTATTCCCGCTAGGACTACTAACTGAGCTAATGTCAGCTGCAGCACAGTTAGAGGCAATATGCCATGGGGGAAAAAAAGGTAGATAGTGCAACAAATCCCCCAGGCCAAACAGCAAAGCTCCCAAAGAAAATTTGAAACGTTTTTCTTTCAAATAAAAATGTGGTTGACGACGATTCTTGCCACCAATTACATCAACTACTAGGGGGCAGCTACTGTAAATATAATCAGTTTGTATCCTAATATATACAAATTGTGGAACATTTCATCACACATTTAAACATGTAGTTGTGCCAGTGGTCTAGATGCTTCCAGGAAATGAATGTTTTCTAAAACATGTATTTCCTCATTCTCCACAGGCATCAAAATAGAGCAGGAGTGGAGTCCTAGCCTGGACCAGGAGGATCCACCAAAGATGCCACACATCAAGGAGGAACAGGAGGATTTCTGGACCAGTCAGGAGGGAGGCCAGCTTCAACGGCTGGGGGAAGCTGATATCATCAAGTTCACATTCACTCCTGTCCCTGTGAAGAGTGAAGAAGATGAAGAAGAGAAACCTCAGTCGTCACACTTTCATCAAAGCCAAACTGAACCGAACGGAGATGCAGTGCACTTGAAAACAGAAGCTGACAGAGAGGACTGTGTAGGTTCAGAACCGGCCATGAACTTTTATACTGATAGTCATTTACAACTAGCTACTCATGACAAGACATTACAATATTCTGAACCTGAGACTGATGAGACTGACAGTAGTTTTGATTGGGACGAGACCAGGAAAGTTCAATCAGTTTTAAACCCTCAGCAAAACAATGAAGTACCAGTAAGGGACAAGACATCACACTATTCTGAATCTGAGAGTGATGAGACTGACAGTAGTTTTGATTGGGATGAGACCAGGGAGTCTCAGTCAAGTTTAAACCCTCAGCAAAACAATGAAGTACCTGTAAGTGATATGAATTGTAAAAGGAAAAAAACATCAATGAAATCCTCTGAATGTTCTACAAGCTTTGGCCATGATGCACACATGCAGGAACGCAATGGAATTGAAATAGAATTGAAACCTTTTTGTTGCTCAGTTTGTGGTAAAAGATACCAACGGGAGGAATCCTTTACAACTCATATGAGACTTCATTCAGAAGGAGACCATTTCAGCTGCTCAATTTGTAAAAAAACTTTTCAACAGAGAGGGAATGTTGTCGCGCACATGAGAATCCACACAGGAGAGAAACCATTCAGTTGTCCTTTCTGCGATAGAGGATTCGCACGAAGCTCAAGTTTAACCTCACACATGAGAGTTCATACAGGAGAAAAACCTTTCACATGCTCAGTTTGTAAAGCAAGTTTCAGTTTCAGAAGCAATCTAAACTCACACATGACAATGCATATTGGTGAGAAACCATTTAGTTGTACACTTTGTGATAAAGCGTTTGCACGAAGGGAACATCTGACACAGCACTTGACTGTTCACACAGGGGTGAAACCATTTAGTTGTTCAGTTTGTAGTAAAGTTTTTCGAGACAGGGGAACTCTGAAAAGACATATGACTGTCCACACAGGGGAGAAACCATTTAGTTGTTCAGTTTGTGGTAAAGTGTTTAGAGTTAAAGGAAATCTGACCAGACACTTGAATGTCCACACTGGAGAGAAACCCTTTAGTTGTACTGTTTGTGATAAAAAATTTACTCAGCCTCATATTTTGAAAAAGCACAAGTGTGTTGGTGAGAAGAGTGAAAACTAAATGAACCTGCCAAGATGCTTGTTGAACCAAATTGTTTTAGCAGGATTGAAATACTTGGGGCAAGATTCATCAATTCAGCACTGTGATACGAACTCCAAAATGTCATGTTTCATATTTTCAGTTGAAGATGAAGCCATATGACAATTTTAATTCAGTTTTTATTATATCTACATTATTTTGTCATTTTACTGAGAGCTGTGCTTTCTGATATTACATCATTATTAAAATGATTCTGAAAAAAATTTACAATTTTGTTATTTTGGGCAACTTAGAAGTCTAGGCAAACTCTTATGTCACACAATTTGACAGTTGATTTGTTGGATTTACTCAATTTCTTTTAAAACACAGAAAACAGTCAGTGAAAACATAAAGCAGGAGTTTTGTACAACAAAGACTGTGTTTGGAAGATCCCACTTGATTTGTCTAACTCAAACTGCCATTAGGTCTGTTCAGTTCTTATCGTTAATTTATGCAGGTCGGGTTCAGGAAGTTCACCAAAGGTCGTCTTAGAAGACTCTCTTCAACCAGCAGCAGAAGTTGCTTATGTGTAAAATGTCACTGAGATAAATATGAACTGACATGACATGACTCTCCACTGCTCTTTTATTTTGTTTTTGTTTTTTTATTTATTCTTTTTTTTTTTCAGCGTTTTTCCTTGTTTCAGTTTAGTTTTTATTGTTTAAAAATGTTTAGTTTTAGTTTGGTCATTTTAGTTTATGTATTTTTTGTTATAATATAGGAGATATTTGTGATGGGGGAAGATTTAAGAAGTTCAAACCCAAATAGTTATGGGAAAAGTCATTTATATCAGTTTCTAGCGTGTTTTTAATGATGAGTAAAAAAGGATGTAGGCCACCATGATGATTCTGTTCATAAACTCAAATAATATAACAGTGTCACAACAAACAGATGAATGAAAAAAAAAGTCATAGGAAATGTTTGCCCAACATTTTTCATTTGTCAGATTATGCTCACATGCTGATATCCATTAACTCAGGGTGTTAGTGGTCTGCTTTGAGGTTTTGTGAATCTTTTGTGGATATGACAAAGAATAAGAAATAAAATAGACAATCCATCTGGTTCTGCTGCATTGATTTTTAATTGTCCAACATGAGTCAGGTTATGGTAGTACACGTTTACAGTGTTGGGCAAGTTACTGAAATTTCATAAATAATTCAGTGTGCTTGACGAGGCCCACTATATACTAGAGAAGCAATTTCTGAAGAAATTGCGGGTATGAATGCCACAAGCTGAAGCCATACTGCAATGCTGCCTTGAATACAATAAAGTTTGAATTATTTGAATGTTTGTTGAAAGGCTGACGCCAAACTGAATAGCTGCCAAGATAATATAATAATGTTTGAATTGTGTAGAATATTTGAATATTAGTTAAAAAGCTGGAGCCACACTGAATAGCTGCCATGAAAATACAATAATATGAGAATTATGTTAAAGAAATGGAATGTTTGTTAGAAAGCTGAAATAAATAAATCTGAAGAAAGAAAAAAGGAAAGAACTTTACATGAAGCAGAAACTTTGAATTTATTAACAGTTAAAAAAGACTGTTGTCTAAAATGTCCAAGTTGGACACAGAGAGACAAAGACAGATTGGCAGGCAGAACAACAGAGACAGGCAGACACACAGTCTTTTTAAACTGTTAATTTCAAACATTGAGCAGCTTCAGGTGTAATTGTCTCTGTATGAGGTTTTAACTGCTAAGAACTCAGGCTGGTGAAATTGACCAATCGCCTGTGTGCAACAGCACATTAAAGTTTGAATACTGAGATGACCTAACTGCTGTTGGTTCATTCAGCCAATCGCCTGTGTGCAACGGCACATTCAATTTTAAATACTCCAAAAAAGGCAAAAATTGAGACAATGTACCTCTCAACCTCGAGCTGTTTCATGAAACACCATAATTGCTACAGCTAAAAACCACATACAGTGAGTGAGAGGACAAGATGCTTTTCTTCCAGAAATGTTGGCTCTCACTTAACATGGGAGTGAATGGGGCAGTTGGTTGGTTGCAGACTCCTGCTCACGTGGAATTGACATGACTGTGGTAGACTTGGTAGACTGAGTATACTGGGTAGGAGGACCTGCTCATTTATGAACATCAGCCATATCAAGTATACTCAGTCTACCAAGTCTACCACAGTCATGTCAATTCCATGTGAGCGGGAGTCTGCTGAGTCTCCACCAGTAGCACCAAGTCTACCACAGTTAAGTAAATTCTGGTCGAGGGGGGTGGGTGGTGTGATTGCATTAGTCTAGGGGTTAGTCTCCATTGTCGGTTGTCCTAAGGTTGATGGTTCAATTCCCCATTCTGCTTCATGCTAAACCTTCCTGCTGAGGGGTGGAGGACCAATTACAAGTAAAAGTACTGGTGTTACATATATATATCTAAATGTTGGTGTCAGTCACCTCTAGAAAGGGTTACAAATTTTATGCATTTACCTTAAATCATAGTTGAAAATGATTATTAATCATTAATAATTGATATGATACAAGCACATTTTTCCTTTCTGTTTTTTTGTCTTTTTTTCTCATTTTAAGTCTTAGTTTAATTTTCCTTATTCAACAAACAGCTCCACCAGACAAAACATCAAATGAGGTGAAGTTACTGCCATGACTATTCAACCAATCAATACATTTTTAATTGGTTAAATTTTTAACAGCAATTAATTGATTAATAATTAATCATTATCATCCTTACTCCAAATGTGTGCTGCTGCAGTGTTTTGTTTTGTTTTTCACTTGTATGTCATGTTTTTATTGGCTTGTTTGTGATCAGATCACCTGATTGCCAAATCCAAATTGCAGAACCAGAACCAAATCACAATTTTTTTGAAAAAGGAAAAATGTGTGAGAAAACAGTCTTATAATGAGGTAGTGTAGAGCTGCAGAGATGATCTGAGCTAAAAATCTTCTCCAGGTCAAAGAAAACATGTTTGTTTGGTTCAGACCCCAATAAATATCACATCATCACTTTTTTTTAGTAAAGTCAGATGCAAGGCTATAAAAAAAATACTACTACTACTACTAAAATAATAACAATAATAATGAGAAGAAGAAGAAGGATAATTTTCTGATGGATTATGAATGACCAGAATTCAATAACTTTTTATGACTCTTTAAAGCTTGACTTCTTCTTTTAAATTATTTGTATCTAGGGAACCATGATAAATTTTGCAGCCCAGGATGGGAAATTTCTGAATTTTTGTTTATTATTCTGACACTCAAATTACAGCTGACAAACAGATAAAGCAATACTGAATTGATCGATTGTGTCAGGGTTTATGAACTCTTAGGCAAAATCTTCTATAAATGCCAAAATATGTTTGTGAAGTTTTTTGATAAACTTTACAAGACAAAATATAAATGAATATAAATATAAATGAATCTGAAATGTTAGATTTGGTTTGGTCAGAGCTGTGGAATATTAAATCATCCATCATTACTACAGCTTATATTGTCTTCACACACACATAGATATATAGATATTGATAGACAGATAAAAGTCACATTATTAGTTACAAAGCCAAATTCTGAGATAAAAGCCCAAATAATCAGATAAAATGATAATCAACGATTCACCGTTGTAATGATTTAAACTCATAATTATGGCTTACTATAGGGATATTGTTTTTACTGGTGTTTATCATCTGCCATTATAGGAAATCCTTCATTTGCATAATTCTCGCGAGATTTGCATATGTTGTTTCTTTATTGAGCACATTGTATAAACTAATCATGTTTCATATTGTGGTTTGAGGCAACAACACTGTGGTAAAAAAAAACAAACAAACGTCTGTATCTATGGTTTAATATACTTGGTTAGTGCTAGAGAAATTTATGGTTTGTCTCAAAACAGTCACTCTCGCGAGAACTGTTGCAGGTCTGGGGTTTCATTTTATATATGCGATCTTAGATATTTGCTTTCGCTCAGTACTCATGCACAGGTGGCGTTGATTTACTCTGACAATAACACAAGGAAACCTTCACAAAAGCGATATAAAACGACATGTGACGTCCCACAATAATCTCACAATTTTCCCTTCATTTTAAATTTGAACTTTCCTTCATTTATTCAGGTGGAATGGGCGCTGTGCGGTTTGTTTATCCGCCTCAAACTTCATGTATCTACAGGTGTTGTTAGCTTAGCTGTTAGCCACCTAGCAACGGACGCAGGGACTGTTTGTGTTTGTGTGTCCATTCAGCCTCTGACTTACCTCAACACTTCAGTTCTGTCATGTACTCACGTCTGGGTATTTTCAGAAGGTGTGACCTTTTCAGCTGGGAAAAAGAGCACTTTGGACCCAAGGCCTTCATATATCACTGCTCCATCATTAACGCACAAGTGGATCTGACTATAATTACATCTGTGTAGTCTGTTAAATTTACATGATGCTGATATATAGGCTATTCTTGAGACAGCCTTATTCTTTCAGCTGCACCCGGCAGTGTCAAGCTGACTTGAAAAAAAAAATATAATATTAAATACATTTACTGATCATCTGTTTGTCATCTCATTTGCAGACAGATGATCAAACATATTAATTGATGTATTTGTGAGTGCAACCCTCTCTTCTTTATATGGATACATTTACAAAGATGAACTGGGTGAAATGAATGAAAGTGACTTCTCTGACATTATTTGGATAACAACATCATCTCAGATTTGGCCCAATTTATTTTGTGCCCCAAAATATCTATAAAAGAATTAACCAAATCCAACATCGGGGACACAGATGTCTGTGGGTCTGAAGTCAGATCCAAAATATCATCAGCAAAAATTAAAACAGCACGTTGGCCCATTGTGAAACCCTTAACAGATTTATTTAGTCTTATAACCTCTGTAAGGAGCTCCAGTGCAATAATAAACAAGAGCAGTCAGAGCTGATCTTCGTTAATAGTGTTTCAACTATAGTAGGAAAACCCAAGAATTCAGACAGCTGCATAGTTTCATAAAGGTGCATAGTTACATAAAGACAAAAACTTTACTGAATGCAAAGACTCAGTGTTCACTCAGTGTTCAATAATGCACTGCTACAACAGCCTCCATTTGCCTGCAGTGTTTCCAGTATATGCTGAAGCTGCTGCAGGGATTTGCTCCCATTCAGACACAGGAGCATTAGTGAGTTCCAGCACTGATGTTGACCAATCAGGTCAAGATTCATGTGACTTTGAGTCTGTACAGACTCAGACCCAGAGAACACAGAGCCACTGAGGAACCGAACCACCAGAACCCAAAGCCAGGATAAAGAGGTTCAGTGAATGTGGTGTTGAAGGTGTAAAGGTGGATCAGTGTGTCAGAGGAGACTCTGTAGAAGGACAGAATGCCAGCAGGACAGTCCACATACACTGCTACTCTGCCAGAGACAGAGCAGGAGGAGGAGATGGACGTTCTTTTGTTATTGTGACAAACAGTGTAACCGTCGTCAGAGCAGTTCAGACTCCAGGACTGATCATTTTCTCCAAACCTGGTGTCAGATTGGTTTCCTCTCCTTGTGATTCCTCTGTGTGTCACAGATATATAAACTCTTCCTGTCCACTCGACCTCCCAGTAACAGCGACCAGTCAGAGCATTTTGACAGAGCAGCTGCATACAGCCGTCAAATCTGTCCTGATGATAAGGATATGGCTGATCCTTCTTCACACGTGTTGCCTTCATGTTGTTGTCAGACAGTTTGATCTTTTTGTTTACTGTGTTTGTGTCGATTGTGAGTTCACAGTAATCTGATAGAGAAAACAAAATACAACTCATCTGGTCATGTATTGACAGTTTGATGACATTTGAATGAGTGATGTCCAATTTTGAAGATGGTGATGATGATCATGAATCAAATGAAAAACACACTTACACTTCCCCAGACCTGGTCTCATACACTGGAATCCATCAGGCTCCAACCTGAAAGAAAGAAGGTGAGAGCAGCACATCCTCTTTCAGCATCTAAACATGGACCAGGCACTGCACCAAGATTTCAATTTTGTGTGGGTTCTTCAATTACAAAAGTTAACACTTTCCAACTGGTAATCTCCCTTTAACAAAAATGACTGATATCATGCTGTGGAGGGCAACTAGCACTTCCAGTTGATTATGACACTTTAAAATCTTTTTAAAAACATTTTCAATGCTGAGGTAGCTTATTATTTCGCTGCGCAGTTTGTATTTATTTCAAGGGGCACAGGATAACTCCTTATGTATATTTTCGCGATGGATCAAGTAAATCAATACTTCAATTCATTAAGAAAACTTACATTTTAATTCCTTTTAATGCATTTTTGTTTTATCCGGCTGGATTACTCTTTAAATTGATTGCAGAGAGAGGGTAAAACGGAGCAATCAGAATAGTGGGTGAGCCCCAATGACTTTTAACAGAAGAGAGTGAGGTGCACTGCACTGTTCATTCATAAACTTATCTGTCTATGCTGGTGAAGGTAATCTGAAGACAGTCAAGTCAGGTGGGAATATTTAGCTCCACCTCCCATCTTGTCTACATTTTCTAGTTTCGCTTTTGTTTTAGTTTTTTGTTCATGAGAAGCTATCTTGAAGAGGGAGTGGTCGTTTCTCTACAATCACATTCCCATGTGCAGACAAAGAGGGACAGAATTATCATAGGGTTATTGAAACACTCAACACACAGAAACAGCAAAAAAAGCCAGCTGTACAAGTGGGTGGGCCCAGGCCCATTAGGCCCACCCACAATGCCACGCCTGACATGGACATTGCATTACTTTAACAACCAAAGTACATGGGACACGGAAGTATTGCAACACGTCTGCCATACCATACCCACAGCAGAGGACGTCCATTATAACTAGCAGAAGCTGTTACTCTGACCACGGAATCATCTTGTCTCTTTTTTTATGCAATGCTATTTTTCCTCCACATGTGCCTACACGGCCCTCCAAAAGGTTAAAAACTATATATTCTTTTTAAAAAATAAGTTCAATCTATTTAACACTAGCACTACCATGATTCCATAATTACTAGAATGACCATAGCCGTCATTCTGACCACTTATACGAGACTGAACTACTAAATGTCATTTTAGTCACGTCTCATTCATGTTTGAAACTTCAGTTGAGGTTTTTGAATGAAGTGTTGAATGAAGTTTTGAATGTCTCATAATATTTGAAGATCTCATCAGCCTAAAAAGTAAAAACAATTCTTGAACTAATTCCGCAGTTTGAACAACTCATCAGTTTAAATGGAGCGCTAAGAGAATAGTTAGTCTACATAATAAAATCTTTTCTTTAAGCAGAATGTTTGCTCAGGTGACAATATTCTGAAATGTGGAAATGATTAAAGATATCTTTTTTTTCAATAGTTTTTGACTTTTGGACTGGATTTACTGGAAATGTTTGGATCACGTGAATCAGACACAATCCCACACAGCCGCCACTGAATCTAATTCTACGAATAGTATAATAACGCACCATATAATATTGGCGTAGCCTCATCTTTATCTGAAACTGTGCAGAAATACTGGGTGAATAGACATGCAAGAAAAAAAACAGGCTGTGCAGCATTCAAATGTAATAAAATATGAACAAACTCAGCATAATCAAGGCTCTGAAGCATGGCTAAAGCCTCATTCTCCTTCTTCCTGACATTTCATTGTGATATTCTTGAAAGTCTTCTTTCCTCCCTGGTTTTAGCTCAAAGTTAAAGCTAGGTTTTAGCTTTGCAAGAGTGTGGAAAAAAATAGAAAAAAGTTGCTAGGCAATAATGATAAATGATAGTGTTATGTTAATGCAGTCAATTTGACTGCCGTGTCATTTAAGGTAGAAATACTCAGAACTCTTTTGAGTTTTGTAATTTCAATAAAATAAGGTTAGAATAAAATATATGCACATTTAATAAAAGTCAGTGTCCTATAGGTAAATGGTTTTCATTTCAAACAACAAAAAAATGCAAAATTTAAAAGCAGTCAAACTGGTAGTTTCAGTGTCAAAAATATCTCACTGTACCACAGGCAATTGAACACAACAGAGCAACATCGTCAGTGTTTCTACATTGCACATTAAAATAAATTTATCAAATCCCTTCATATCCATGATTCAATGATCCTGTACTTGATCTAGTGATGTATTTAGTAATGAAAGCTCCACAAAATGAAAATGTCTGCAGTAAAAGTCAGCAATAAAACTGGTCTGCTCTGGAAGTGAAAGCACCAAACAATCTGCAGCACTGTCCTTGTTACTTTCCATTAGCACCCATGCCTGATATAGTCGGATTATTAACACGTGGAACCTGTTCCTGTTTTTAGTAGTAACTTAAGGTAGATTTTCTAATCGTTTCTTTATCATTCCCCATGTTAAAAGTGATGTCAGCTCCCATGCTGTGAGTTTAAATTTTAAGTCAAGTACTTAACTTCAGCAAAAATACTGATTGCTCAGTGCAGGGAAAGTGTTGATACAGTGGTTAGTGATTAATATGCATCACAGCTCACTTTGAGTATACTGGTATTTTTGTGATCATGTATCTGACGTATTAAACAGTTTTAAATTAATAGTTTTTGATCAAATTTTAAAATATGCCAACATTGTCATCATTCTAATGTGCTTTATGTGTGTGTTTTTCATGATTATGATTGAAGGAAATCTTAAGGAGACACATATTTGATATTTATCTTAAATAACTTAATTGTAATGTTAATTGAATAGTTGTTTGCTTATTAGATAAATAAATTAAGATTATTCGATTGCATCAACAAACTAATTGTTTGGTGCAGCCCTACATACAACACTCATGTCCACGATTAACCAAATAGACAGAGAAAATATTTCCAGCTCTTCCTCCCCCATCAAACTGATTTTCTGTGGCTGCAGCAGGCCTCTTCATACCTGAGAGTTTCCAGTCTCCAGTGTGGATCCCCCATTCGAACAGAAAGCAGCTTCACTCCTGAGTATCGTAGATGATTGTAGCTCAGGTCCAGCTCTCTCAGATGGGAAGGGTTTGAGCTCAGAGCTGAGGCCAGATAACCACAGCCTCTCTCTGTAATCAGACAGCCTGACAGCCTGCAAACACACAAAACAACACATGCAGCAGATCATCTGAGCGTACTGCTGCGTCAGTCAAAGACCAAAAGAAATTGTACTTTAAAAAAAAGACAATGACTGAATCAGGAAGTTAACACTGTCATGTAAATATTAGAGTTTGCAGCCATGCTAGCAGTTCTGTGAGGCTGCAATTAAAAATGTTACATGGTTCATTTATTTATCATTGTACAAACCAGGGTTGTAAAACGGGATGCTAGTTGTAGTTCTCTTCTGAGTGGCCGAGGTCTAAATACTCATACCTTGTTAAAGGTAAAAGGATGTGGATCTCTGAGTGCAGTATAAAGACAAGGTTTAAAATCTTTTAAAATGTTGATTTATGAGGGAGCTTTTTGCAGACAAACAAAAATGCAAATCTTGCAAAAATCTGATGTAATACAAGTCAAGCTAAATGGCCAGCTTTCAGCAAAAAGTGTAATAAGAGTGGGAAATAAAATCATTTTGCTGGTAAATGCAGATCAGGAGCCAGCAGGAAAAGTAAGCAAGTGCATGTTATCAAGTGAAAGAGAGTCACAGTCAGAACCAGCAACTTTGTGAGGAATGATGATTTACAAAAAATGAATCAAACAGGATGATTGGATGGATATATCACTGACTGACAATGGGCTGAATTTATCACCAGTTGTTTTTGGGGGGTCAGTTGTTTTTTTGGCAGATATTTTTCATTTTATATTGCTAATGTTAGGATCCAGAGTGAGAGCCGCTTCTCTGTAATGTGCTGTCATTTAGTGGCACAGTACACTCTGGCATAAAAGACTGAAGAAAGCTGAGATCTCTGTTCTCATGTCTCTTTCTGATCAGTTTAAGTTCTGTAAGTAGATACATCTACCTTTGATCAATATGCCAAATGTAAACCACACTTTGAATTTTTAACATAAATCAAATGATGATTGTCACAAAAGGTTTGGGTGGGACTCTTCAAACAGTTGTGAAGTTTGGAGGAGATTTGACCATACCGAAGTTACAACTTCCTGTTTAATGGAAAAAAACACTGAAATTCAATGGCATGGGCTCGCAATTTAGCATCACAAAGATCTTTAAATTGCATGGACCCAAATATGAAATCAGATTAATTCCCTAGCAGAAGCTTCTTAAAGTACAACACATGGAAATGGAAAAAAACGCACAAACATTGCACTGTACATTCAAAATGGCTGACCTGTTGGGTTTAGGGTACAACTCAATGAGAGTCTCATGAGTCTGGACATGATTCATCTGACAACCAAATTTCATAAATCTAGGTGAAACCATTTGGTCATTTTGCCATTTTTCTGCAGCAGAATAATAATTGCTACAAAAACAACAGGCTGCTTGGACCCTTGGTGCTGGCACCCTCTGAGCTTCGACCTTAATGATGAAAAATCCTCATGGAGAGCAATTAGGTCAAATCTACAGTCAAAGTTTCAGTAAAGCGCTTTTGACAAATCATATGAGCAGGCACAATCCTGTTTATCAACTAATATAAATCAGGTTTTGGGTTGATGTGGGTTGATGAATCCTGACCTTAAAGCTTCCATTGTACAGTGTGGACTCCTCAGTCCATCGGACAACAGCTTCACTCCTGAATCATGCAGGTTGTTGTTACTCAGGTCCAGCTCTCTCAGTCTAGAGGACTGAGAGCCAAGAACTGAGGACAGAGCTTCACAGCTTCTCTCTGAGAGGTTACAGCCAGGTGCTCTAAACAAGAAATAATGACCAAGAAGACAAATATTTCTGTTAAAATGCTGAGTGATACAATATAGCATAAATAATCTCTTCCTAACATACATGAAAATCCTTGCTGTTTTACTCTAAATTCATCCCTGAATCATTAATAGATATCCAGTAATCAAAATAATATGATAGTAATGCATAAATTAACCTTCCCCAGAGGTCTTGTTTTGTGCTGTAAAATGTGTTAAAATTCTTAATCTAAAATGTAGAGAAATAACTCAAATAATGTAAGATAAACTGTGAACTGATCTAACCTTAGAGTTTCCAGTGCACAGTGTGAACTCTCCAGTCCAGCCGATAGCAGCTTCATTCCTGAATCCTTCAGGTTGTTGTAACTCAGGTCCAGCTCTCTCAGACTAGAACTCTGAGAGCTGAGAACTGAAGACAGAGCGTCACAGCTTCTCTCTGATAGGTTACACCCAGTAAGTCTGAAGAGACAATAAAGAATGAGACAAACAGATCATTATTACCGAATTTGGAGTATATGTATGTCTAAGTTATGAAGCATCTATTTGCACCCAGGTGAGAATAATGACACAGTAGCTATTTAAGTATTTACATGTGGCCCCCTAATTTGGCTGTAAAGAGCAGTCCAATAGGCAGGAGGTTGTGGTGGATGACTGGGTCAAACACAGGGCTTTCATCCAGGAGGCTTTTTGAAAGAGTCTTTTTTCCATTACTATTTTCAGTTTTCAGTTTGGTTAGGTATAGGGAACAAAACTGCTTGGTTAGGTTGAAGAAAAGCTCATAGTTTGTTTCATGTTGCCATGCAGATGTAAATAGTGACATTGGCTATTCCACTCCAGGTGCAAATGGCATTGTTGGCTTTTCACACCTGGGCATTAATGAGTTACTTAGTTTTTTCCCCTGTTGATAGATAAAGTATTTTATGACCACTTACAGAGCTTTCTTGGAGGCTTTGACCACTAGCTGCAGATTCAGAAGAGCTGTCTCTGAAGCACAGTATTTCTTCAGGTCAAACACATCCAGATCTTTTTCTGATGACAGTAAGATAAAGACCAGAGCTGACCACTGAGCAGGAGAGAGATAATCTGTTGAGAGACTTCCTGAACTCAGGGCCTGCTGGATCTGTTCCATTAGAGAATGATCATTCAGTTCATTCAGACAGTGAAACAGACTGATGCTTTGCTCTGCAGAGGGAGTCTCTTCAATCTTCTTCTTGATGTACTCAACTGCCACTTCCTGTCTGTGTCAGCAGGCCTCGTAAGAGAGTCTGATTGGTCTGCAGTGAAAGTCCCAGGAGGAAGCGAAGGAACAAGTCCAGGTGTCCATTTGGACTCTGTAAGGCCTTGTCCACAGCACACTGGTACAAGTGTGTTGGTTCAGCATTGTCTCTAAATACTTTAGACCACCAGGATGTTGATGGCTCGTCTGACAGCAGATTGACACCTGTGTTGATGAATGTCAGGTGGACATGAAGAGCAGCAAGAAACTCCTGAACACTCAGATGGACGAAGCAGAACACCCTGTCCTGGTACAGCCCTCTCTCTTCTTTAAAGATCTGTGTGAACACTCCTGAGTACACTGAGGCTGCTCTGATATCGATGCCACACTCTGTCAGGTCAGATTCATAGAAGATCAGGTTTCCTTTCTGCAGCTGCTCAAAAGCCAGTTTTCCCAGAGACACAATCATCTTTTGGCTCTCTGGATTCCAATGTGGTTCCATCTCAGATCCTCCATCATACTTGACATTCTTCAGTTTCGACTGAACCACCAGGAAGTGGATGTACATCTCAGTCAAGGTCTTGGGAAGCTCTTCTCCCTCTCGTGTTTTCAACACATCCTCCAGGACTGTAGCAGTGATCCAGCAGAAGACTGGGATGTGGCACATGATGTGGAGGCTTCGTGATTTCTTGATGTGGGAGATGATTCTGTTAGCCTGCTTCTCACCTCTGAATCTTTTCCTGAAGTACTCGTCTTTCTGTGGGTCAGTGAACCCCCTGACCTCTGTCACCATGCCAACATATTCAGGAGGGATCTGAGTGGCTGCTGCAGGTCGTGTGGTTATCCAGAGACGAGCAGAGGGAAGCAGTTTCCCCCTGATCAGGTTTGTCAGCAGCACATCCAATGAGGAGGACTTTTTAACATCAGTCAGGATCTCATTGTTGTGGAAATCCAGAGGAAGTCGACACTCATCCAGACCATCAAAGATGAACACAACCGGAAAATCTTCAAACCTGCAGATTCCTGCATCTTTGGTTTCAGTAAAGAAATGATGAACAAGTTCCACTAAGCTATACTTTTTCTCTTTCACCACATTCAGCTCCTTAAAAGTGAATGGAAATGTGAACACTATGTCCTTGTTGGTTTTGTTTTCAGCCCAGTCCAGAGTGAATTTCTGTGTTAAGATTGTTTTCCCAATGCCAGCCACTCCCTTTGTCATCACTGTTCTGATTTGTTCATCTTCTTTAGGTGAAGGTTTTAGGATTTCTTCTAGTCTGATTGTTGTCTCTGGTCTGTCCGGTTTTCTGGATGCTGTTTCAATCTGTCTGACCTCATGTTCATCATTGACCTTTCCAGTCCCTCCTTCTGTGATGTAGAGTTCTGTGTAGATCTGATTCATAAGGGTCATGTTTCCTGCTTTAGTGATACCTTCAAACACACACTGGAACTTCTTCTTCAGGTTAGATTTAAGTTTACGCTGACAAACTCCAGAATGACTTCCTAAAATAATACACAACACATAAGATAAGTGAGAAATTCATTAAGACAATATCACAATTAAATTTCCCTGTTGTATGCATATATGAACATATTTCCCACCATCTCTTGAAACATTAGTAAATGTCCCCTTTATCGAGTTTAAGTTTTTTAAGAAATCCTCTTACTGCTCTGCAGACAGTCAGCAAGCTCCTCCTGCTTCATGCTCCTCAGGAAGTGCAGGGTGATCTTCAGAAAGGCTTCGCTGCTGCTCCTCCTCTCCTCTTCCTCCTCATGGCTCAACACCTCCTCATCCTCCCTTTCATTTGCTAAGTGTTTTGAGTAATCTACACTCAGAACCTTCTGGATCTTCTTCAGTTCTTTCTTCACAAAAGCAAAAATGTTCTCCTCCAGCAACTGGAAAACAATCAAAATGACACAATCAAAGTAAAATCATGGATACTGCTGCAACTAAGGATTATTTTCATTATTAATCTGTTGGATCATTTTCCCAATTAACCGATTAATTGTTTGGACCATAAAAAATTAGAATTGGTGAAAAAAATTGTTGCCCAAAGCCCAAGATTGCATCCTCAAATGTCTTGTTTTGTCCACAACCCAAAGGCATTACTGTCATGGAGGACTTAAGAGACCAAAAAATATTCACATTTGAAAACCTAATATCAGAGAAGTGGGACAATTTTTCTTAAAAAAAAAATGATTAATTTATTATCAGAACAGTTGGTGATTAATTTAATACTTGACAACTAATCAGTTAATCAGCTAATTGTTGCAGCTCCTATCATGAAGCCCAACATCAGATACATGTTGGACAGACTGACAATCCCCTGGTCTAAAAAGTGCTGCATGGAGATTATTGTGAACAGAATAGATATAGAAGTAGTTGTTGTACATATACATACCATAAATATATAGTCCAAGTGTGTTTCATGCTGCTGGACGGACTGTCCACTGGGACCCTCTGAGCTCTCCTGGTTGACCCTGTTAATAAAGAATTACATTATGTTAGTCCACACAGAGACACATTCAAGGTAACAGTCTTTATACTTTAATGGTGTTGATCACTACATTGAATCAGATGGTTTCCACTGACATTAAAATATTGGGTGGACTGCTAATCACAGTGTGAGCATTTCTGTTCAGCGTTCAGTTCACTGTGTCACTTCATCTGCTTGTCTGGTTTAGTCCCCCCAGTTCTTCTTGAACACTAATTTGAGGGTCAGTGGCTGAACCCCAAATTGCTCCCATTTGGTGTATGAATGTGACCTGTAGTCAGGAGAGGATCTAGAGCAGTCCCATACCACTACTCCAGTTGCAGCAGGCAGCCGCTCTCGGTCCCAGCCGCTCACAATGACTGCTGGTGGGTTTTTCCAGCAAAATACGTGTAGGGTTACCAACCTCCACTATATGAAATGACCACAGGTGGATAGTGGCAGGGTTGTTTTGTTAAAGCGTATTTTGTTTAGTAATATTTACTTGTACAAAAGCACTGAAATTACTTGCTCCAAACCTCAAACCAAAAGCCACATTAGTCAGCAATGCAGCGACAGACAAAGCTTAAAGTCCACCTCCAGTCATGTTTTAGACAATATAAAATACCTACCTTGTTAAAATTCCTTATTAAAACAGCTTACACGTGGCTCTGCAATTTGCCGTCGTTTGGCGTTCAAGGATTTCTGAATATGAATACCAAACACCCCCTAACCCTACAACTAAGTAGCCGCACATGACTTCTCCTCTGGTTTTCTAGCTAATCACAGTAACTGGCTTCATCAGGCTTCTCCTGTGGGCTGGGCAGCACTGCTAATGATATATATAGCGCCACCCTCGATTAACAGGATTGGTTCCTTAAATTTATGACATCATATACCCAACCTGACTAAATCCATTTTTTTGAGACTGCCCTTGCTCACTGCAGTTTCAAAGCAAGAAATGCTCAGACATGGTGTTGTGATGTCATTGAAGTCAATAAGGGACAGATTCAGCCCACTGGCAGCCAACTGACTAGGCCTCCTACAGGCACTGAACACTGAATGGCTGCATGAAGCTCACTCATTATTTTATAACATTTGTTCTCTACTTACACAGTGTAATTGCTACTACCTGTCCATTTGCACCATTATACTATATTGTATGTTACATTTTGTGTTGTGTTTTTAATGATGTGCCGTGTTATGTGAATGATATGTACAATACTTTTGTTTAAATTTGGGAGAATTTAAAGTCAAAATTCCACTGAGGTGGATAATAAAGTCAGTCTAATCTAACCCAATCTAATTTGATCTAGGAACTCAGTGGAATCTGGGTGAGCCATAGTTAGCAGCTAGCATCTGTAAAAATCGCTGTTTTATACTCATGCAGTCAACACACAACTGTTTGAATGTATATTTGGAGAAAATGTGAAAGTCAAGAGTTGAAGACTGGTTGTACTGTGCAGCTTTCAGATGCGAAAATATAAACATACATTCTCTCTCTTCTGAGTAAATAATGGTTAAACCACGAATCAGTCATATTTTAAACTTATCAACAGCTTACCATCTTGCAGTAGAGGGTTGCTCTCCTTCAAAATTAATCAGGCGATACTTTGACCGGTCACTCTTGAAGGACACACAGGTTAGTTCAGGTTCAGCAGAGGCTGGTCTCACACAGATCCTATCAGGCCAAGAGGAAGACCACCAAGAATGCAAATTCACTTTTTAGTCTTTTCAGTCTGCAGACACACAGACTACTGGAGAAATTAGCAGCTATCAGCAAAAAAAGAATCAACACACTGAAGTTCAAAAGTTTCAGTTAAAATTAATAATATATCCATTGCTTTCTCACTAGCTTGCCAGGTTACAGTTATTGCAGCTATGTTCAGGTTAATGCATTCAAAATCAAAACGCGAATTTAATGTTGCAAGAAAACATTACAGTCTTAACATAGCTAAGAGAAAAAGTGTGTATATTCATTTATTTATGAGCAGTTTCTTTGATTTGTTGGTTGCACTGGGAGTGTTTTGGGGCAATAAACGAAAACTTTTATAGGGCCGCCAAAATCCCAGGGTTGGCCCTGACAGTGTGCCATATGAACATTTTAGGTCATACTGACCCACAGTATTTTAATAATGACAAGAAATTACCTTCTGCCAGGTGAAAACAATCGTTTAAAGTTAGTGAGGCGACCCTTTGACTGGTCACTCTTTAAAGACAAACAACTGGGTTGATGTCCAGGTTCAGAAACATCTGCTCTCTGATGGATCCTGACAAAAAATAAATCAATTAAAGCTCACATTTAGTAAAATTCTTCCTGCATATAATACTTGATAAAATATAATATATATATATATATATATATATATATATATATATATATATATATATATATATATATATAATTATTAATAATTACATGCAAATAACAACTTACTTTTTGTCAGATAAACTTTGTTTAAAATAAATAATAAAATCCTTTGACCGGTCACTCTTGAAGGAAGCACAGCTGGGTTCGGGTTCAGGTTTTGCAGGTTCTGGTCTCTGATGACTCCTGATAAAAAATGATTTATTATTAACACAACACACACAGAGTTGTGACTGTGAATCATGATGGCGGAGTGATTTGAGTGCTGAGCTCTGACATGACGAACAGTCATCTCACCTGTGAGCTGTGGTCAGGCTGTCATGTTCCCCACACAGAGTCTCAGAGGGAGGGACTCCCTCCTCTCTGTCCTCATTCTGATTCATGCTGCTGAACTCAGATCCACATCAGCTCACACACACTTCCATCTGGAGAGGAAACACAAATCCTTCATTTGCAGATCAGTTGAAATCATCCTTTTCATTATTACTCTGGCAAAAATATCAGCTGCTCCTCCACTGATTGGCTGTTATTTTCTATTGAATATCAGTGTCAGTCAGGCGGCAGTGTGAGGCAGAGGAGGCTGCCATCAGCTGCTGTAGTTCTATTATTCGTCCACTAGATGGAGTAATTTAGCTGCAGCAAAATGAAGAGCAGCTCAGTACACACAAAATTCATGCAGGACCATTGACATTCAAGGGATGGGAAGCTTCACTTTCTTAAATATTCAGTAAATTCGAAATCACTAAAATGTTCAGTTATGCCTGAATGGTCCCACATGAAGAGCAAAGTTGACCAACTGTGCCAAAGTCACCCCTAAATGATTCTTATGGAGCTCAGCTCTACATGTTCTACGTTGCACACTGGTCTATATATTTTACACTTGTTACACTCGTTTTCCACTATAACTTTACAATACATTACTATTACATAGTTAGTTAACAGTTAGTAATAGTTTATAGTTTATTTTGCACAATTAAAACGCCCAAAAAAAGAGAAAAATAAATAAATAATGAAATACAGTGCAGGGAGAGGCAAAAACCCCAGCGGGCTTATGTGAAGCCTCCACCTAGTAAAATTTTCACAAAGTTGTTAAGAACTCAAAGTACAGAAAAATACAGAAGAGTACATGAAATGATACAGGTGATGGCAAACTACTAGTAACAAAATATGTTTGACTGCAACAACAAAAAACAGCAATAATAGAATCCATTTAAGAGCAGAAAATGTGTGTGTATATATGTATATGTGTATGTAATGAGTATGTGACGTGTAAGATGATGTTAACGTGTTTGATGTGTATGTGATGGGAAAAATAGTTTATTCTATGTTGACCCTTGAGCAATAGTAAAAATGCATCACAATGAATAAAACAAATTTAAGCATGGACAGTAATACATGAGGAAAACCCATTACTTCACATACTGAATATCTATTCATGTGTACATGCCATAGAGGAACTGTGAGGGGTATTTCAAATTTTATATTTAAATGTATAATATTTGATTCATTTCATTTAATTATGAGGATATTCTCTTCTAGTTCTACTTTAAACCTCATTTTCTAACAATTTTGCTTGAAAAATGAAAGGGGTCCTGTCCTGTAACCAGCAAAATACAATTATCCAATCAGATTATTTTCTTGTTGTCTCTAGGCAGGGAAAGGTTAGAGCTGGCTCACTCACTGGTTAGGACTTCATCACTGGGACAGGAGGTTTGTTTAGAAAGTGACCAATCACATTTTGATTTACAGTAAGTGGGACTAAAAATAATTCCCTTAGGCCTTCTTAAAGAACAGCAATATCTTGCTCAAGATTAAGCTGCAGACGATTGTTACTAGGAGACCAACTTGATAACATTGCCGTGGACTTTCACAGCATAGCAGAGTATATGCAAAGGATTGTTATTAAGGAAACTGAAATTGCGCTCGTTTGTTATAAAACAATTTTCAGACACTTCTTTATTCAAGCTGTTTCTAACAGTGCAGCACAGCAGACAGAGCTGTGTTAGTAGACAGAAACAATTTAAGTGGAGATCTCTGTTACATGTAACTGTCTGTGTGGTACTGAAACAAAGAAATAAGAAACTCAGAATGATTCATATAGATGATTACAGCTCTTAATATCAAAGACAAACTCAATAATAACTTATCCAAACAACCGTAACAGCGTAAATGGCAATTTTCTACTGTTTAATACAAGTTTAAGTAAAGAAAACTTTAGAAACCATTACTTATTCTGCTATCATTGTGTGGTGTATGCTGTACTGCTGCCTGCTGCTTATTGCACGTAAAATCTGTTTTTTTATTTTGCTTCAATTTTGGTGTGTCTGGCAAAGTTTTGGCTGGCCAACAGTCACACTTCGCCACTGATACATGCAACTGTATATCTTGTTTAAATGTTCATAACATATTCTGCGTGTAATTTGTAGGAGCAATGACTGCATGCCACTGTGTGATCCTGTGTTGTACCCTGACCCTTGATAAGGAGCTCAATGTACATAGAGGCAGCATGGTTACACTGTCCAATAAAAAAATGAACCCCATCCTCAGACAAACTAATGTGGCAAATATTATGTTTCATCTCTGGCCATTTCACTGAGAGTCTGCTGAACCTGATTCTGTTGCCCACAAAACTTAAATAATTCACACAAAAAACACTTCAACATTCATTTCTCAACAGAGTGGTGTTATATTTGAGTGGTTATGGTTACATGGCTACATGCAGAAAGAAAAAAAAAATCCACATTTATCATGAATCATTGAATATTACACCTCTCTTTGAGATCAGCTAAAAAATAAACATGATTTTTTTTTTATCCAGAAAGTGGTGGCAACACAGAGATGTTTCTGGAGGCAGGGGGGGTTGGGTGGACTGGCCACCCCTGAAGTGTGATTGGCCACCCAAAGTGTCACCCCATTATCTTTAAGTATGATTGGCTATCTGCCCAGTGGACCTTAGGTTGTGAACCAGCTGTTTGATGAGTATTTTTAAATGTGCATTATTTTCTTTTGTGTAGCCTATTTTTCTAAATTTTACAAGGTTAATTTACTGAAATAATAAATCATTAAATATAAGTACTTTTCATGATCGAGTGTGGAGGATAAACTTTAGAGCCTCACAACCTGAGTAAAGAGGTACAAATGGGGTCAAATTTCTTTTTATCTCATATTTATATTTATTGATATTATATTTGTGAGGTGCCATTCTGTTGTGCTGTGATTGGTAGGAATATTTATCATCTAAATAAAATTTTAAAACACAGGAATGTAAGAAACTGTAAATATGGTCATGTCAAGAATCGAAGTAGATATGAAAAATGGTACAATAATGTGTGTGTGTGTGTGCATGTGTGCATGTATACCACCCCAGCATCAGTCACATAATAAACAAAAGTCATATGATCCTTAGTTTGGTCAGTGAAAAGAGGAATTGCAGTGGTCGGATAGAAAGAGAAAGAGGAAGATGACATCAGCACAACCAGCCCTTCTTCCATGATTGTATTATGGTTGGATACCAACACTGAAGGTAAAGAATAGGCTCATCAGACACGACTTGTCAAGCTCGACAGAGACAGTTCTGATAAAATCCCCAATATGGGAGGTTAACAGTTGTGTTAGGAGGGAAAAACGATATTCCCATCAGCAGCCCTTCAGACTCAACCTCAGTCTCCTCTCAGCAGTTTCCACATGTTTCTGCACAAACAACCGCTGCTTGGAGCTGTGGAGCTGCACAAAAAAACTTGGGCTTTTGTTTCTTTCACGTAAATGTGTTGAGCTGCTTTTGTTTTTTTTCATTTACATACCTTGTGGTCCTTTATGTGGCTTAGAGGGTTAGCTGATTTTTTTGATGTTGTAGGCCAGATTTTTCCTGACTGTCAGCACTCTCCCTGGCTTGTTGAGGACTGATGGTAAACAGCTGAATGCTTGTTACTGCCATAAGTAAAAGCTGATTTAACCTATTTTTGTGTATTTGAAGGTAAAGGCTTGTAGTTTTGTTCATTGTGTAATTGCTTGTTTTATTTGTTCTGTAAGCAATGCTGATTGTCGTCTTGCCTAGGTTTTATTTTTTATGTATTTTACTTTTCTGCTAGATGTTGAGAAACTTAATAATTGTAAAGGTAGAACTTTCTGTGTTCCAGGAAGGGAAGTCGTGGGCCTGCTATCACATGGCACAGTCGAGTGTGGTTAGCTGTATCTGCACCATGCACTTGTGTATTTGTCTATGTTCACACGTCTTTTGCATTTGTTTTCCCCCCAGATTTTCTTGGATTGGCAGAAATGACCTTCCCCCGGGCTTTGTCTTATGTGGGTTTTATTGGCTATCTATAATCTATTAAAACCACATCCCTTGGTCACAATTGATATGTAACTGGTACCTTAATGTTACAGTTGGCTGAGGTAGAACCACTTTGAGCTGGTGGTTTATATAGTGAGTCACATTTTATAACCTAATCATTTTTATTTAGAATTTGAAGTGGTGAAGTTAAAAGTCATATATCATCCTCTGAGATGTGCAGTAGGAAGTAGCAGACATACTCAAGAACAATTCTAGCACTTTAAGTATAGTACTTAGGTAAATGTACTTAGTCACAAAGTTACAACAGTAGAATGTAACATACTTAAAGTATTACTGACAGTCTTAATACAGATAAATCAATATAAAATATGGAAGGATTAATGTTTAGATTGTGTGTTAGATTTTATTGTTCATCACACTAAAGTGCAAACAGACAAAAACAAGTGACATTAGTTTCTGTTGGAGTGTTAAAAGCTCTGACAGCTTATTTAATGATACAGTTAGGTATATCTGATTTCATTAGAAATGTCTCCACATCGATTAACTCTACTTCTACTCTTATTCCAAAATCTACACTCCAAATATGGACACAACATGGTGTAAATAACTCAGCTACCAATAGCTTGGGTTTAAGAGTCAGACATTTCAAAATTGTTACATTACCTTCAGATGGAGAAATAATCCGTGCCACATCTCTCACAGTAAAGGAATGAAACTTTCAGAAAACAGGAAACGGCTACAGAGGCGCATGACTATTACGTTCAGTCATCCTCGTACGCTGCCAGTGTGATCAGTTGTGGTAAAGTGGCTGTTCAGTGGTTGTCCTTATCTTCTGAAACATAAAATATACAGTGTGCCATTTAATTAAGTTAAAGACCTAACAGATGCACAGTAATCTCTGACTGTTTCTGACTGTTTATGTAGGTCAGGTGATTTCAGCAGCAGTTTGTTTCAAGATGATTCATGAGTCAAGTTAGGTTGTTTTCAACCAGGGGACACCCCCGCCCCGGCCTGCCCAATTATAATGTTGGTTTATAATCAACAAATAAATGTAGGGAAGTAAAAGTATAAAGTAACTTTAACAAGAAGTATAAATACCTCAAGATTGAACTAGGGCTGCCCCCTTAAAGTTGAAGATGGCAGTCAAGTTTTTTTGTCAGTGTGTTTTACAGTAACGGGATAAAACTGACAGAAACGTTAAAAAATGCACAGGCATAACAGTTCAATGTCGAATTGCAAATAATGGGAATCATACATATATTTTTATCTTATCTGACACATTTATTTTAAAAAATCCTAACTACATATGCTGGTGACAGAGGGTGAAATGAGAAAAGAGTCCCCTCACCTGATCCTGATGCTTACTTCACTTTCTAACCCTGTTCTGCCTCAGGACCAGTCTGAGAACAAATCAGTTAGAGTCAACCAAATTATAACGCAACAGAAACAAAAATACATCACCAATTGGAAAACGCAGATAAAAGCACAGACACAGACAGTACAGTGTGGCAGATTATCTGACCACAGGGACTGATCACAAACAAAGAACTACACTGACAAAGTACAGCCTGGCCATTGAGACGGGCAGATACAAAAAAACATGGCTCCCTTAATAGGAGCACTTCTGCCAGTTCTGCAAAGAAAAAAAAAGAGAAACAGAGTTGCATTTTCTGACAGAATGCATAAAACTTAATGTATTTTCTGTTGTTATTTTACTGTTGCTGATATCCATCAGTTATGTTCAGTTTCATGCTCCTGCTTGCACTTTAATGTTGCTGTAACATGTTTTATTGCTTATTGCCTGTGTTTAATTTAAGTACTTTGTATCTTAAATGTGCTTTGGCAATACTGTACTACTTTGTTATGGGCATGCCGATAAAGCTTCTTTGAATTGAATTGAACTGAATTGAATTGAACTGAATTGAATTGAATTGAATTGAATTGAATTGTGAAATGACATCTTGGTAATCCATAGCGGAGCAGAAGTTTCCTGTTGAATGTGTGTGTGTTTTTGTTTGTCATTTCTCCGTAGCCTTTATCTTTTTTGGAGAATGACAGTTTTTGTCTCCATCATGTTAACTGTCAGGGGACTTTTCCTACAAAACTGATGACATACCAGTGCTGCATTCCCTTGTAGGCTCATTCCATTTAGTCATACTGCAAGTTTCCAGTTTCACCACAAGCACTACGTACACACACGTGTACACTACGAGCAGTGACACACACAAGTTCCATTCATTGTGTGTATCCTGTCCTCTTTTCAAAACAGTAATGCTATGAGTGTGCAAGTATCTGTCCGTGTGTGTGTGTGTGTGTGTGTGTGCATGTATGTGCACTACCATATTATGTACAGCATGCATATTTTCGCAATGCCTACTTATTAAATAAAATATGTGGTACTACTTTCCCTCTTCAAAACTTTCCCTGCATGGTTGCACGGAGCAGACTTAGGATCATTTCAAGATGTGATTCAGCTCAGTTTGTTCACTTTCAAGTGTTATTCTTTTTGTTTCTTTGTGAAAACAAGAAACTAAACCACATACTCTGTTTATCTTCATTTTAATGTAAGTTTTATTTTTGGTATTTTAGTGGTAGGTGTGCTAGTTTTTAGGCTGTGATTCAGATCAGCTGTTCTGTGCACAGCAATAAGGACAAAATCTTTTATCACATACTTCTGAAACTGTACTTCTTGAGATTCAATTAAAAATCTCCCTCAAGGCTAAAATGTAAATGTCTAATTCATTGAATTAAAACCTGATACATAAAGGTTCAACAGATTCTCTGCTGGTTGTTAAATCTATATGAAAACGAAGCCCAACGCTGCTGTTACCAGGGAGACATTTTCATGAGTTAATAATGTCTGACTGGTAAGACAATATTAGAACAGCAAGAGCAGCTATTTTGACCATGCAATAACTTTGCTGAATTCAAAAATACAATGCTGCTGGTACCTGACTTTTCCTAAAAGTGTCTGTATTTTCATTTAAAATGTTTTCATATAAATTACACCAAAGGTGATCATTTTTGACCTATGTGGGCCATAGGCGGTCACACTGACCACATGGAAATTGCAGCTGTTGTACTGTTACTTTTTGCACAGTTGGAGATGCATTTTAGTTGCTTGGCAACTATCATTGACTGTCACAAAACTACAATTACACCCTTTCTCACCCAACGTTAAAATACAAATAATTATTTAATTAGACTCAATTAAAAATAAAGCAGGGGGACCTGGGATGGTTGTAACACTTTTTGTCCCAGTACCTATTACTCACTGAATTTTGTTATTAAAGCTCTCAAATTTTGAGATCACTTTTTTGTGATCAAGTATTTTATTGTTTTTTCTTCATTCACTTTGGAGGTTACAATTGCGCCTCCGCTAAGACCTGCAAACAGTACCTGTCCAATCATAGCTTAGCAACCGTAACTAGAGCTGTCAAGCTTTCCATTTCTCTACATGTTGAATGTGTGCAGGAGGCCCTGAGAAGAGCGATATCTGCTGATTCATGAGTCTGGACAGTGGCGTCTTTTTGTGTAGTCTCTCAAATATGTGGAAAATAAGAGCACACATTTGGGGAACTGATTAAACTTTGTCTTTATCTGTTCTAATGTAAGTTGCCAATGTTAGCATATCCAGCTAACTAACACTAGCTGCAGTAACTTTACCTCCAGACAAACTTGTTAGATCCCACTGTATCTGCATTTGTTCTGTGGGGATTTGAGGAGGATGTGGGCTGATGCAGAGTCAATGTGGGTCGGCAGGGATGCATCTCTCTCTGGCTCACTGTTTCAGGTCTAAGCTGGGTTAGCTTAGCTCTTATCCTGGCTGTCTTCTGCGATCACGGTCTGGCTGGTCTGGCTTGGTGACCCATCTCAAGGTCTACTGCACTAATCAAGGCTCTGTGCTTCTTTTTCCAACATTAATGAGTGTATTTCTGTCATCTATCATGTAGATATGCCTGCCGTGTTTTACCATCCAACCAGTGTTTGCTGGCAGTGCCAGAATTGAAAGTCTGGCAGGCATAGCAACAGTGACTAAGAAGGGCAGGGCTTAGCGAAAGGTCAATTCATATCAAAGTTCATGGTGAGGTGGGTGTGGTTAGCAAAGCGAGAAGTGTAGGCGGATGACTCGTGAGAGTAGTTACCCTGAGGTGACCAGAGGACATGTGCCGCAGGAGCCGGGCAGACGCAGACATGTCATTCATTTTTGAGTTATATTGTAATATTTTGAGCAGGAGTAATATAATAAAAGTATATTGTTTGAGAGTTGAATCTATGTGTCTGTCCTGGGGGTACTCATGGTGGTAGCGAGACAGCTACAGTGCCATAACAGAATTTGAATGTACATAACTCATCTATCCAACTGGGTAATCCCATAAACTGTCTGTACCATACAATGCATTTACTTACTTATTTTTGTTATTACACTTTGTTTCATGACAATATGTGACTGAAAAGCAATGTTTATTTTATTTTTGTTTGGTCTCATGAGATAATAATGTCACTGATAAGAGCTTAAAGTGATTGGAGATCATTTTAGCTAGAGTTCTGGCAGTGGCAGTTGGCTGAGGGTGCTAAGCAAGACCCCTGCCTTCAACCTTCAGTGAATAAGATTTAATACATTTGATATATACACAATTTATATTCTTTTAAATTAGCAAAGTAAATGTTGTATGGTTAGAGCGTAAAATATATAATCTGCAATAAAATGTAGATTAAACATGTTATATTTTGTCCAAAGTTACTGATAGGTCATGTATTTTGGGCCTGGGGTGGAAATTCTTTGCCCACTGACATAAGTAAGTCGATCATAAATTTTACATGCACAGTTTTCTCCTCTAAACAAACAGGAGCTTTATCAGAATACTGTTGATTTACACACCACCAACCACTGGGGGCAGCACATCAGAATAATAACCTTCAGTTAAGCCACTAAAAAATAATGCCTTTCGAGAGAAGACCATTACAAGAGAAGCTCAGAGTCAAAGACCCTGGAGCCGGGGGGTATTCCATCTAGCTGAAAACTAAGTCTGCGCTTAAAGGAAAAAGCCTGGTTTGAATTAATTTCAATTCCACTCAAGGCTTAAGCCATTCCACTAAGACAATTTAGCCTGGTGTGGTCAGCGCTAACACAGGCCAGGCTTAAACAAGCTTGCATTGTGAGCGTGCACTGAGAACAGAAGCAGGCCAGAACAGCTGATTGTCGAAAAGAGGATAAGATGTCACAAAAAGTAGGGAAAATTAGTGATTTTCTTCTCAGTAGTGAAAGAAGCCCTATAGATTGAACTGTATTTAGAATGTAAAGGAAACAAAGGAGGTGACTGGCAAAAAAAAAAAAAAAAAAAAAAAAAAACGTAGGCAAGACCTAAATATTGTCCTCCTTCTCATTCCTTCTTTTCTTGTCTATCTTCAGGTATACTGTTGAGCAAAAAAAGCAAAAAGCCATTAAAATGATTTTAGAGAAGATATACAAGCTTACTTAATGTTTTCTTTTTGTCTTCACAGCTTGAAATAAAAAAATGAGTGAATGAATAAATAACTTCAAAACAATTTTGGTACACATCTCTTAAACTATAAATGTTAAGCTTTTAAATAAAAGCCCGTTGCTGGCTTTTGAAGACAGTAAAATTTGTGACATGATTTTCTTAACTTTTTTATAAAAAATAATACAATCTTTGAAACTAAAGTAACATGTAAATTCATGCTTGGTCACATAGAACAAGGTCTTTAACACTCATAAATTAAGCTTGCCAGTTAGCCCACCATGGAGCAGGCTAGTTTAGTAGCGTAAGTTACCATAGTTATTAAGCAAGGGATTCCTTTAAGCCACAGTCATGGAACAGATCTAACTTAACTTAACCAGACTTATCAGAATAAGCTGGGCTTTTCCTTTATCCATGTCAATGGAATACCCCTTTGATCAGCCTGACATGTCCTCCATGTCCATGATAATGTCCTCTCTGTTAAGAACAGGTGCTACCAATACTAGAAATTTATTGCAGTACCCAGCTGTTAAAAACAATACTATAACAATTTTTATTAGTATGGATACTTTTAATAAGAGCCATAATGCTCCAATAAGAGGGTTAGAAATATGATGCAACACAACATCACAAAATGAAAAAAAAGTAAAACAAACCCTTTAACTGGATTAATATACAGTGTATTAGCTCTGAATGTATTTAATTCATCAAACTCATCCAGGTGGAATCTTGAAGCTTTAAGAGGCAAATTTTGCCAGATTACTTTTTTTCGTGTGCATAGAAAAGATTACAAAAGATAAAAGAACTGCAACAGGCTTTAAAAAAAACAGCATTCAAACTGTAACAAGCACATAGTTTTAGACTATAGGTGTACAGAATACTGCTGTTAAACCAAAATGTTTAACATCAGTATTTCTCAAACCTTTTATGCTGTGTACCACCTGAAAATATTGAGCTGTCCTGTTTTGTGCGATTTTGGTGCTAGCAGGTGCTATGGAAACTTCACCAGCATTTCTTAAGTAGACACAAGCATAAGTTGACTGTCATCCACTTCATTTTCAACACAGCAACTTCAAATAATCTCCTCCTGATCTGCATTTGTCTTTGTAATAGTTCCTGTTCAGAGCCACAACTGCAGTGTTTTTGAAGCATTTGTTTTTAGTCTCTTCATTTTACCAGTGATTACTATCTTGGCATCACAGTTAACAACTGGTAATCATGGATGACGTATGAAAACGCTACGTGCATGACTGTGACCATATAGTAGGTTGATATTAAGACAAAAATACAATAAAGTCAAAACTTATTTTAACTTACAATTCAGTTATGTCATATTTTGTGTCTTTTCAGTCAAAATTTTGCAGCATTTTGATTGAATAACATATTTAAGTTCAAGAAAATATTCCACCAGTGGTACACATACCACAGTTAGAGAATTTAGGTTTTATATCATTTGGATTTTTTCTTAACTCTCTTCCCTTAAATTCTAAAAATTACATGTTTGTAATTGAGTGGCAAAACTATAATACCTAAAAAGATAGATAGATAAATATACTATTTAGAATGAAATAAAACAAGGTAAAGAAATAGTTAAGGAGGAAAATGAGATTGAGCATGTGCAATTAAGTTGTAAACAATAAATAACAAAGCAGTACTAATGTTCAGACATTCCAAGAATTAAGTCCATATAGATTCTTTTTTTCCTCCTATTTTTTGTTCTTTCATACACGTTTTAATTGATTTGTTTGTTTTTTCTTAGTTATACCTAATGTAGGCTCTATGTCTTTGTATATATTTTGTATTTTTTATCATTTATCAAACTAAAATAAATGCTGTTTGTTTATCTTTATCATAGTAGAAGTTTTATTCTGTTGTTTGCTTGGTAATGTAGATAAAATATTATATCACAGTCCATGTCATTTTATGTGAAGCACTTTCTGGAAATGCAATAAAAAATCAGTTTCTAAACAAAAAATGTAGTTGTCTGCCTTTGAGTAACTCACTGAATGAATAAATGATAAATGAAGAAAAATCTCTACTGACTGATGAATCTCTATTGTCTATATGAACATAAAGCCCAACCCTGCTGTTACCATGGAGGAGTTTTCATGAGATAATGTGTCATTGGTAAAACCTGAGCTTCATCATTTTAGCTGCACCTCTGACAGTGGTGGCTGGACAATAGAGGACGCTAGTCTGAGGCACTGTCCCACTACTGAATAAGATTTAATAACTTTTAGATATATACTGCAATTTTTTTTTATTAGCAAGCTGAAAGTTGTATAGGTGGTGGCTCCAAACCTGTGGTTCCAAATCTTTTTTTGCATTTACATCATTTTACATGTTACAGTATAACAAAATATAGAAATTTCAGGCATCATTATGATGATCATCACAAGCATGACGTATATGTTAAATTCAACATGTCAGTAGTGTATGAGATAAATTTCATATATATGATATGTGATATGAAATGTAATATATTCACATTTGCTATCAGAAATCAAATCTTGACATGAATTTGTTGGTAGGATAAATATTTTGCAATGTACTTCTTTCATTTTGTTTGGGACAACAGATTTGTATGGGAGGTGCCATATTGTTTCCTGCTGAATATTAGAAAAATGGGAGTTCTTACAAATTTCCCCCTTGGGGTAATTCTTCTTTTACTGCATAAGTCATTTCTTACATGTTTATTAGAACATTTCCAACTTTTAATATTTATTCAGTTAAGAAAGTCAGGTTGTAATTCGTGTAACTCTTGTTTCTCTGAATGGCATTTCATCTGCAGAATTCCATTAGCATTTAGCACTGGAAATTCTTTATGCGAAACAGGCAAAGTTTTAGATCTCAGAAATTCTTCATAGCTGAGACGATAGTCTCACTCAGTCTGCCTGCTGAATCGCATGTTTATTATTATTATTAATCAGTATAACATTATGGATACAAGGAAACAATGAATTTTACTTGCAAATTTTGGATTTACCAAAAACCTAAGACAGTCGCCTCTGAAGAACAACCAGAGGCAACGTCTTCTATCTTCTCAATATGTGACAATGTAACGTGACTGTGAGATTATAATCATTGTGTTTCTAACACAACCTCCATTCTTCTGGTTTCAGTATTGCCAGTAGATGGTGAACCTGTGGGATTGTTCCCATTCAGACACAAAAGCATTAGTGAGCTCAAACACTGATCAGGTGTGGCTCACACTCTTTTAGCCATATACTGTATCTTTCAACTGAATCATGTCAGTAGTACTGATCTGAGAAAGACAACAAACACATTTTTATTGTAAGAAGATACAGAATTCAAAACGACAAGGAGGTACAACTCAATATCACTCTAAAATTTGATGACCACAGCTTCTGGAAGTAAAAGATGCTTACAATGTAAATGATGAATCTTTTCAATCATTTTGAATTATTCTGTACAAAGTCAATTGAATTTGTAAGTTTGCACTATAACCTGAAATATTTACACAACTTTGATCCTAACTCGACTGATTAGCTCGGCAGTGAGAAGCAGGAAGAGGCTCTCCCTCCTACAGAGAACACAGACACACTGACGAACCGGACCTGGACCAGAACCCAAAGCCAAACCCAGGATAAAGAGGTTCAGTGAATGTGGTGTTGAAGGTGTGGAGGTGGATCAGTGTGTCAGATGCGACTGTGTAGAAGGACAGAGTGCCAGCAGGACAGTCCACATACACTGCTACTCTGTTAGAGACAGAGCAGGAGGAGGAGATGGGTGTTTTTCTGTTGTTGTGACAGACAGAGTAACCATCATCAGAGCAGGTCAGACTCCAGGACTGATCGTTCATTCCAAACAAACAGTCTTTGCTGTCTCCCTTCCTTCTGATTCCTCTGTAACTCACTGATATGAACACTCTTCCTCTCCACTCAACCTCCCAGTAACAGCGACCAGTCAGACTACTTCTACACAGCAGCTGAGGACACGGGTCAAATCTCTCTGGATGATCAAGATACGACTGATCCTCCTCAACACGTGCCATTTTCATGTTGTTGTCAGACAGACTGATCAGTCTGTTTACTGTGTTTGTGTCAAGTGTGAGTTCACAGGAATCTGATGAAGAGAATAAGATGCAATGCAACTGCAGTTATTAAAATCATCATCTGTTCATTTATAGACAGTTTGGTGATGCTTGACATCAGAGATCTCACTGAGTGATGTCACAGTTTGAAGATGCTTGAATGTGTTTTGCTTTGTTTCGATGAATCAAATTAAAAACACACTTACACTTCCTCAGACCTGGCCTCAACCATCGGACTCCACCAGGCTCCAACCTGAAAGAAGGAGCAGCATCAGACCAGCACACCTTATTTCAGCATGCAAACATGGGCATTACATTACTCGCATACACATATACACAACACGTGTATCTGGTCTACTTCTATCTGCTCCCCCCAAACCTTTTCACCTGTCCCACTCTCCTCAGGATGTTGGTGTGTGTGAAAGCAGAGGAGAATATCTGATAACACACACAAACCTCTTTTTGGTTTATCCCACCTCTATTAAGAGTTACACTTCAAAGGCAGTCGTTGGTTCCTTTCAGGCTTGGTTGGCCCAGGGGTCTCCAGAAGCAGCAGACAGGTATTGGGAAACCAGAAGAGCTACAGTCCTGCAGATGCTGAAATGAAAACCTGGGGTTGGAGAGAGTTTGGAGAGGCTATGGAGAAAGACTTTATTTTGGCCTCAAGGAAGTTCTGGCAAGGGAAAGCAGGACTTGGCTCCAGGTGTGTCTGACCAGAATAGGATACTGTCAAGTTGTGGAAAAAGCACTTTGAGGTGCTCCTGAACCTGACTAACATGTCAGGGAAGACAGGTGAAGTCTCGCTGAGCTAGTTAAGAAGCTCCTCAGTGGCAAAGCCCTGGGTGTGGATGAGATCTGCCCTGAGATGCTGAAGGCTCTGGACATTGCTGGGCTGTCTTGGCTGACATGCTTCATCAGTATCACGCAGAGGTCTGGGACAGTAGATAGTAATAGATTGAGGTGGTAGTTCCCAATTTCAGGGGTGCGGGTGCTGGAGGGTGTGCTCCAGTTATCAGGGTAGCACACTACCGAGGGTACTGGAAAGGAGTCTCTGACTGGATTCTGTCCTGGTCATGGAACATGGAACCAGCTTTTTAGCCTTGTGATGTTGCTGGGGGTCATGGGAGTTTGAACATTGCGTTTTGTGGACTTGAGGAAACCCTACAAGTGTGGATCGCAGGGAACCATGTGGGGTGTACTGCAGAAATATGGCGTATCAGGGCTGGTCTGGTCTTTGTGTAGCCAATGTGAGAGCTCTGTCAATATTCTCAGAACAAAGACAAACAAAAGTTTTGGACCCCACCAAGGATGTTCCCTGTCTCCAATTGTGTTTGTAATATCCATGGACAGGACTCAAGGCAGAGCCAGGTTGCAGAGAATGTCCAGTTCAGGAACCTCAGAATTGGCCAAGATCAGATCGTGACTTTCAGCACTCACTTGCGCTGTTTGCAGTCAAGTGTGAAGCAGCTGAGTCTGAGGCCATGGTTCCTTCACTAAATGAAAAATGTAAGTATCTCAAGATCTAGTTCATGAGTAATGGTAAAATAAAGCTTGAGATGGATAGGCCAATTTGTGGTGTGTCAGCAGTAATGCAGGAATTGTACCAGACCGTTGTGGTGAAGAGGGAGCTGGCAAATGGCAAAGCTTTCAGTTTACCAGTTCATATTTGTTCCAACCCTCATGAGCTTTGGGTAGTGACTGAAAGAATGAAATCATGCATACATGCAACCAAAATGATTTTTTTTTTCCATAGGGTGGCTTTAGAAAGTCTGGAGGGTCCATAGAGCTTTTCTCTCTAAAGGGAGCTTGGAGTAGAGCCAGCTGAGGTGGCTCAGGCATCTGATAGGGATGCCTCCTCTGCACCTTCCTTTGGAGGGTTTTTTGGAGACACCAGGGTAGACCCAGAAATCACTGGGGATATTATGTATCTAGTCTGGCCTGGGAATGCCACATGAGCCCCCAGGAGGAGTTGGACAACTTTGCTGGGGAAAGGGACATCTGAAATCTTGATCCAATCCTGGTTAAGCAAAAGAAGGGTGGTTCCAGACCTCTGCCATAGAACCAAGTGACAGATTTCATGACTGTTTCATTTCATGTAATGACAAATATATGTCCAAATTTGAGAACAGGATATCTGTAAAAAATGGTGTAACTTTGTCCACTCTTCCTCTCTTCTTCTCTTCTCTGCTTCACTCATAACTCTTGTCTTCACTGTCTTCATGCCATGGTGCCATGCTTTTTTTTTAGATTAAAACTTTTTAAGCCTTTATTTCACAGGACAGCTTGTAAGTAGGAAATGTAACTATCAACTTAAAAAGACTCTAGCTGCAGCAGTTGTCTTCATACCTAAGAGTGTCCAGTCTCCATAGTGGACCCTCCAATCCAGAAGACAAAAGCTTTCTTCCTGAATCTCCTGGATGATTGTAGCTCAGGTCCAGCTCTCTCAGATGGGAGGGGTTGGAGCTCACAGCTGAGGCCAGAGAAGCACAGCCTTCCTCTGTAATCAGGCACCCAGACAGCCTGCAAAAACACAAGACAACACATGACAAATCATCTGAGGGAAAAGCTGTATCACTCAAATAGAAGAAAACATTGCCTATAAATAAATAGTGTTAGTTTTTCCTCATTAGCTAATTCACAGTCAAACAAAAAGTACAGTCAACAGTTTGTTGACCTGATGATGGTACCAGATGAAAAGTGAGTGGATCACCAAAGTTATTCACCCTGGGGAAAGCATGAATGTCTGAACCACATTTAATGACAATATGTCCTATAATTCCACTTTAGACCAAAGTGGTGGATTAACTGACGGGTCCATATTATTATCCATAGAGCCATGGTGCTGACATGGATAAAAAAAATTAAAATGTGTTGAATGAAGCGTAAAGCTTTTGCCAAAAAGAGATAACAAAGATACGTACTTTCTGCAGAGTGCTGTGTGAGCTTTCCAAAGTAAAATGTGACTTCACAGTGCCACCGGACAGAGGAAACTAAGCTGCTCTTAAGCCAGCAAACCAGTGCTTGAAGAACACCCCTCTAATTACTTTGCTGTTATGTTTGTTTGTTTTTTTCTTTTTTATTCAAGTACATTTTGATATACATTGATTTAGAGTAAATCTTTAAAATTATCTGTTGCAATTAAAGCTGGGGCAGATAACATATTGTTGGCATCACTGAGAAATTATTCCATAATAACCTTTCAGCATATTGTAAATCAAGTTGTCTAAAAGATAATTAGACTGCTTCACCTTCTCTTGGCTCTGTTTTCATGTTTTCAAAACTCCTGTGATTGGAGACTGTGACAGGTCATCTCAGTGACTGGGCATTCCTACTGGCTGTTCTACTAGTGTAGCTGTGCGTGCATGTCCCTTCGGTGAAAAGCCTGAATCAACGGTAGAAACTCCTGCAGGCAAGGTCACTATTTCAGCATGGCAACCACTGCCTAAAGTATAATGCAACTCATAAAAGGAAGACGGAATTATCAGAAAGAGAATATTAACCAGCATCTAGCCAATGAGCAACATGCTCAGCCCAGGAGTATGTCGGCTGACGTGGTTAATTTTGACTTTAACTTAAGTTGCGTTCATTCATGTCTATCGCAGGGCCAGGACCAAAGGAACAGGGTGGAGCTCAGGCACAGGGCTGACAGACAGCTTCTGAGAACCGGGGGGCTCTGGGAGAGAGAGCTGGGCAAACTGGAGCTGGCAAGAGTGGCTAAGGATGGAGAACCTCCTACCCAAAACACTGGTGTCTTACATCCTGGATTCTAGGCTTCCTGCCTACTGCAGCCTCAAAAATGTATTAATAAAAGCAAAAACATGGAAAGTAATTTTCTGAGTATAGAAAGTATTGTGGAAGATTAGTTGAAGATCCATTGACAAATCACATTAGCAGACACAATGCTGTACAGGTTAGCTTTTTATCATTATACTCATTTTAAATGGTCATCAGTTGAATGGGTTGATGAATCCTGACCTGAGATTTTCCAGTTTACAGTGTACACTCTCGAGCCCAGCAGACAGAAGCTTCACTCCTGCATCCTTTGTGTTGTGTTACTGAGGTCCATCTCTTTCAGACTGGAGGACTGGGAGCTAAGAACTGAGGACAGTGCTTCACAGCCTCTCTCTGTGAGGTTACATTCACTCAGCCTGAAAAGGAATCATGACCAAGAGGACAAATAACATTTGTGTTAATCTGAATTACAACATTTTGGAAGATTGTGGACTGTAACATTCTAAATCTGGACATGAGATAGACTGTTTAAATTAAATAAAGTTGTAAGAATTATTGTATCTCCAAATTTAGAGAAATAACAAACTATGACTTGATCTGACCTGAGGGTTTCCAGTATACAGTGTGGACTCTTCAATCCTTCAGACAACAGCTTCACGTCTGGATCCTGTAGGTTGTTGTTACTCAGGTCCAGCTCTCTCAGACTAGAGGACTGGGAGCTGAGAACTGAGGACAAAGTTTCACAGCTTTTCTCTGAGAGGTTACAGCCATTCAGTCTGGAGAGAGAACAGTAAAGAAATAAGTAACACATTATTATATTGTTTCACCTGTGTATTGATTCAGTGATGAATAAATCATACTTACAGAGCTTTCTTTGAGGCTTTGATCACTGGCAGCAGCCTAAGAAGAGCCTCCTCTGAAACAGAGTATTTCTTCAAATCAAACATGTCCAGATCTTTTTCTGATGACAGTAAGATGAAGGCTAGAGCTGACCACTGAGCAGGAGACAGTTTATCTGTCAGTCTTCCTGAACTCAGGGACTGCTGGATCTGCTCTTCTAGAGAACAATCATTCAGTTCATTCAGACAGTGGAACAAATTGATGCTTTGCTCTGCAGAGGGACTCTTGTCAATCTTCTTCTTGATGTACTCAACCGTTGCCTGATTGGCTTTTGAGCCACTTCTGTGTCCTGACACTACTTGTGTCAGCAGGCTCTGTAAGAGAGTCTGATTGGTCTGCAGTGAAAGTCCCAGGAGGAAGCGAAGGAACAGGTCCAGGTGTCCATTTGGACTGTGTAAGGCCTTGTCAACAGCAGTCTGGTAGAAACTTGTTGTTTTGCTTCCTAACACTTCAGACCACCAGGATGTTGAATTTTCTTCTGACAGCAGATTGATACCAGAGTTGAAGAATGTTAGATGGACATGAAGAGCTGCCAGAAACTCCTGAACACTCAGATGGACGAAGCAGAACACTGTGTCCTGGTACAGTCCTCTCTCTTCTTTAAAGATCTGTGTGAACACTCCTGAATATATTGAGGCTGCTCTGATATCGATGCCACACTCTGCAAGGTCAGATTCATAGAAGATCAGGTTGCCTTTCTGCAGCTGCTCAAAAGCCAGTTTTCCCAAAGAAACAATCATCTTTTGGCTCTCTGGATTCCATTGTGAATCTGTTGCAGCTCCTCCATCATACTTGAGATTCTTCAGTTTGGACTGAACCACCAGGAAGTGGATGTACATCTCTGTCAGGGTCTTGGGGAGCTTTTCTTTCTCTCTGATTTTCAACACGTCCTCCAGAACTGTTGCAGTGATCCAGCAGAAGACTGGGATGTGGCACATGATGTGGAGGCTTCGTGATGTCTTGATGTGGGAGATGATCCTGTTAGCCTGCTCTTCATCTCTAAATCTCTTCCTAAAATACTCCTCCTTTTGTGGGTCAGTGAACCCCCTGACCTCTGTCACCAAGTCAACACACTCAGGAGGGATCTGAGTGGCTGCTGCAGGTCGTGTGGTTATCCAGAGGCGAGCAGAGGGAAGCAGTTTTCCCCTGATTAGTGAGCAGCACATCCACTGAAGTGGCCTCTGTAACATCTGTCAGGATCTCATTGTTGTGGAAGTCCAGAGGAAGTCGACACTCATCCAGACCATCAAAGATGAACACAACCTGGAACTCTTCAAACCTGCAGATTCCTGCTTGTTTGGTTTCAGTAAAGAAGTGATGGATAAGTTCCACCAAGCTGTATTTTTTCTCTTTCAGCACATTCAGCTCTCTGAAGGTGAATGGAAATGTGAAATGTATGTCCTGGTTGACTTTGTCTTCAGCCCAGTCCAGAGTGAACTTCTGTGTTAAGACTGTTTTCCCAATGCCAGCCACTCCCTTTGTCATCACTGTTCTGATTGGTTCATCTCTTCCAGCTGAGGGTTTAAAGATATCTTCCTGTCTGATTATCGTTTCTTGTCTGTCTTGTTTCCTAGATGCTGTTTCAATCTGTCTGAACTCATGTTCATCATTGATCTCTCCAGTCCCTCCCTCTGTGATGTAGAGTTCTGTGTAGATCTGATTCAGAAGGGTCGGGTTTCCTGCTTTAGCAATCCCCTCAAACACACACTGGAACTGCCTCTTCAGCTTAGATTTAAGTTTACGCTGACCAAGTCCAACAAGGTGTTCTGAAAGAACATACAGCAAAGAAGATTAAGTGATTTTTAAAGAAAATATGACAGTTCAATTCCCTTGAAGAATGCATACACTGTATAAGAGACCTTACTAAATATCCCATTTATCCACCACATTCCATGCTTAGAGAAATCCTCTTACTGCTCTGCAGACAGTCAGCCACCTCCTGCTGCTTCATTCTCCTCAGGAAGTGCAGGGTGATCTTCAGAAATGCCTCTCGGCTGCTCCTCATCTGCTCTTTCTCCTCACTTTCCAACACCTCCTCATCCTCCCTTGGACTCTCTAAGAATTCTGGGTAATCTAGACTGAGAGCCCTCTGAATCTTCTTCAGCTCATTTTTCATAAAAATGACAATGTTCTTCTCCAGGAGCTGGAATAGAATAGTATATGAAGGACAGAAACTAAAATCATCAAACCAAACATTAGCTCAGTGTTGGACAAACTGGAAATCCCCTGGTCTAAAAAGTGCTGCACAGAGATTATTCTGAACAGAATATATGTAAAATTAGTTATTGTACATAAGCAGACCATAAATATGGAGTCCAGTTGCACTTGATGCTGCTGGGCAGACAGGCCACTAGGAATTTCTGTGCTCTCCTGTTCGACTCTGTGGAAGAATCAGAAAGAATTAGCTCACATTATGTCCATACGCACAAAACAAACACAAAGTAAAGGCTATTTGAGTTAACTTGTTGATGACAACATCCATCCATCCATCCATTGTCTTCCGCTTATCCGGGGCAGGGTCGCGGGGGCAGCAGTCTGAGCAGGAACACCCAGCCTTCTCCCTGGACACTTCCTCCAGGTGTTCCAGAGGGACCCCAAAGCATTCCCAGGGTAGTAGTCACTCCAGCGTGTCCTGGGTCTTCCCCGGGGCCTCCTCCCAGTGGGGCATGCCCGGAACACCTCCCTAGGGAGGCGCCCAGGAGGCATCCGATATAGATGCCCAAGCCACCTCAGCTGAGTCCTCTCGACGTGGAGGAGCAGTGGCTCTACTCCAAGGTCCTCCCAGGAGACAGAGCTCCTCACCCTATCTCTAAGGGAGCGCCACCCTGCGGAGGAAACTCAGGGTTACTACTAGGTTGGAGGTCAATGATCGACTTTGTGGTCGTGTCAACTGACCTCCAGCCGTGTGTCTTGGACACTCAGGTGAAGAAAGGGGCTGAGCTGTCAACTGATCACCACCTGGTGGTGAGTTGGATCCACTGGAAAGAAGCTGGACAGACTTGGCAGGCCCAAACATACTGTGAGGGTCTGTTGGGAACGTCTGGTGGAACCATCTGTCAGAGGGGTCTTCAACTCTCACCTCTGGGAGAGCTTTGACCAGAACATCGAGTCCGAATGGACTATGTTCTCTGCCTCCATTGTTGACGCAGCCATTCAGAAGCGTGGCCATAAGGTCTCCGGTGCCTGCCGCGGCGGCAATCCCCGAACCCGGTGGCGGACACCGGAGGTAAGGGATGCCATCAGGCTGAAGAAGGAGTCTTACCGAGCTTGGTTGGCTCGTGGGACTCCTGAGGCAGCCGACGTGTATCGGCAGGCCAAGCGCGCTGTGGCCCGGGTGGTTGTGGAAGCAAAAACTCGGGTATGGAAAAAGTTCGGGGAGGCCATGGAGGAGGACTACTGGTCCGCCTCGAGGAGATTCTGGCAAACCGTCCGGCACCTCAGTAGGGGGAAGCAGTACCCTGCCAACACTGTTTACAGTGGTGGTGGGGAGCTGTTGACTTTGACTGGGGATATTGTCGGACGGTGGAAGGAATACTTCGAGGATCTCCTCAATCCCACTGACACGCCTTCCATAGAGGAAGCAGAGGCTGGGGACCCAGAGGTTGACTCATTCATCACCCAAGCTGAAGTCACTGAGGTAGTTCGGAAGCTCCTCAGTGGCAAGGCACCAGGGGTGGATGAGATCCGCCCTGAGTACCTCAAGTCTTTGGATGTTGTAGGGCTGTCTTGGTTGACACGCCTCTGCAATGTCGCGTGGCAGTTGGGGACAGTGCCCCTGGACTGGCAGACCGGGGTGGTGGTCCCTCTAAGAAGGGGGACCGGAGGGTGTGCTCCAACTACAGGAGGATCACACTTCTCAGCCTCCCTGGTAAAGTCTATTCCAGGGTACTGGAGAGGAGAATTTGGCCGATAGTCGAACCTCGGATCCAGGAGGAACAATGCGGTTTTCGTCCTGGTCGTGGAACACTGGACCAACTCTATACCCTCCGCAGCGTGCTTGAGGGTTCATGGGAGTTTGCCCAACCAGTCCACATGTGTTTTGTGGACTTGGAGAAGGCATTCGACCGTGTCCCTCATGGCATTCTGTGGGAGGTGCTTCGGGAGTATGGAGTTCGGGGCCCTCTGCTAAGGGCTGTACGGTCTCTGTATGACCAGAGCAGGAGCTTGGTTCGCATTGCCGGCAGTAAGTCAGACCTGTTCCCGGTGCATATTGGACTCCGGCAGGGCTGCCCTTTGTCACCCATTCTGTTCATTATTTTTATGGACAGAATTTCTAGGCGCAGCCAGGGGCCGGAGGGAGTCTGGTTCGGGGACCACAGGATTTCATCTCTGTTTTTTGCAGATGATGTTTCCTGTTGGCTCCTTCGAACCAGGACCTTCAGCTTGTACTGGGGCGGTTTGCAGCTGAGTGCGAAGTGGCTGGGATGAGAATCAGCACCTCCAAGTCCGAGGCCATGGTTCTCGACCGGAAAAAGGTGGCTTGCTCCCTCCGGGTCGGAGGAGAGGCCCTGCCTCAAGTGGAGGAGTTCAAGTATTTTGGGGTTTTGTTAATGACAACACACGAAGCATATTGTTTATCCTCACATTAACATTATTGGTACTACTGCTTAGCCCACTGTGAACCAACAGATACCTGCATTTCTGTGCAGCTCCTAGTTTTCTGTGTTGCTCACACAACCTAACTGGATCCTACCTAATGTGCGCAAATTTGGTCGTGTGTTGCAATACACTTGTGGCAGGTGAAGTGAGCGAAACAACTGGAAAATCAAGAGGAACATCAGAGAATACTGGATCAAACCAAAGCTAAGGGTGACGTCACACTGAACCACGTGTTAACATGGTGTCTGTAGCACATACAAATGTTAGTAGGCATTGGATATGCACATCAAAGGACAGGGAGACTCTGCGACAAGTGATCAAATACATCATAGCATCATTGATACTCATTGATATCTGTGAGGTGTTTGCACAGCCCAGGATACTAAAAGACAACACCCAACTGCAGCCTATTCACCCTGCTGTCATCTGGCTAATGACAGCAATGCCATATGTCCATATGTCAATTCCAGAGCTAGCAGCAGCCTGGAAGAACACACCAGAAGTGATTCTGTTCCTGTGATGTTTTCTAATTATACATAGAGCTGATCTTTAAAATAACATCATGAATTTAAAGCATGTCTGGATATTTTCTGCTTATATTCTTGTTTGTTTCCTTCTTTGCAGACACAACTGACAAAAATGTAGAATAAGTATATATCTCATAAAAATATAACCACAAACAGCAGTGAGACTATTTCTAATAAATATGGTGAATGGGCAGACTGTTCTATTTCATCCTGTGGGGGAAAAATGGTGGGAGGGACTTAACGGAGTGATATCAGACAGCAGAGAGAGGGGTGGAAGGTTTTGCATATGGCTCTTCAAGAGGACTTTATTCTTTCAAATGTTTGGTAATGTTGCTGATATCATAAAGTAACTTGATGCTGACTTACTCCAATGCTTGTCCTTCAAAAAGAAGTGGTGGCTCCATGGACAAGATACTCTTCAAGGACACACAGCTGGATTCAGGCACAGGTTCAGATTCAGGTTCAGGTCCAGGTTCAGGTCCAGGAGAGTCTGGTGTGTGCTGCTGCTCTGGGCTTCAACACAACGCACACACACACACACACACACACACACACACAGAGCTTTGAGTGTGAATAATGATGGTGGATTAATTTGAGTGCTGAGTTGTAACATGAAGAAGAGTCAGGGACAGTTAGAGATCCTCATCTCACCTCTGAGATTTGGTCTGGCGGCCATGTTCCTCACACAGAGTGGTTTTAGAGGGAGGGACTCCCTCCTCTCTGCCCTCACACTGATTCATAGGAGAACACACACCTTCACACAAACACAACAACATGATGAAAGTGCCTCACTCATTCATTACATTACAACAAACTTTACATCAGAGCACACATTAGTTACAGCACCTCTTAATAACATGCCACAAATATTCAGGTCTAAAAGAAAGCTTGTTGGAGCCCTAAAGAGGATCTTATATCTGATAACTAATAAAGTTGTTGCACAGCCCCCAGATTCACCCATAAATACAGTTTAAGTTTAACTCTCCAAATTTGGAATTTGTACAGCTACAATAGATGTTTCATAATCCCAAAATGTGATGCAAAAATCTAAAAATGTGTTAGAATCAAAATGTTACTTTTCATCCCCAAATGTTTGGTTTATTTTTTACAATCAAATATTTGGGCTTCTACCAGTTTTGTTCTTTACAGTGTCATAATTTCCATAATTACGCAAAAATCTACAATCAAAAACTTTTTTTTTAAAATGACTGTGACATATGATGTAATCTTAAAATTTAATAAACAAAGGTTTTACAGACAGTCACAGGATGGGTTGCATTTTCTATTTGAGGGGGCTGTGAGGGTCCCAGAGTAATCACTACGTACATTTACCATCTGGGTTGGCTCTGGTCCATCTAGAAAAGACTCTGTAGACTCCTAGACATTTGAGTCCAAGTGTGAACCAACCATCAGCTGACATCACCCATTGATTTGTGGACTACTGTTTTGAGGCAATTTGGCATTACGAGGACTGCCATCTTGTTTTTACACAACCAGAGCATGCTCAGTACCATAGACCCTAGAGGATAGGCAATTTAGTAACAGAGTGTCACTTTATATTTGATCAATACTGCCTATTTTAACAGGTTGATCTGAGTTTTGTAGATTCTGTTGGAAACAGGCGGTGGTCTCAATCCTTTTTGCATTACAGCATAGCATTTTTAACCCTTATATCAAATATTTTAGATGAGAAATAGACAACAGATTCTTGATCCATATTTCATCAATACTGTATGGTTTGACAGTTCTGAATTTCATTAGCCCTGTGTTTTGCACTGGACAGACTCACTGACTTTTTGCAGCCAGTGCAGTCACCTCCTGCTGGCCATTAGAAATAATGCAGGTTTAAGGCACTTACAGACCCAGAGGCTCAGTCCACTAATTAATATATGGTCTATAGTTGAAACCTGGATTGTACCAAAGAGCGTTGAGTGAAAGCAGGTCTAAGTGTTGGAGGATGGCCGTTTATGAGCACTTAACATACAAAAACATTTCAGCCAAGTTGATCTAAGCTGTCAGACCAGTTCAGACACTCCCTGCATTTTTCATTGATCATGTGTACTCTACCAATATCACATATGAATCTTTCTAAAATCATTCTTCTTCAAGTTGGACAGGAACTCTATAGCAAATTTCAAACAGGCATTTTGAAACAACCAATCAGCATCAAGAAACACTCCTGCTGCACAATTAAACAGTGATACAGCACAATGTGATCAAAGTGAATTTGATTATCAAATATTAACACATGCCTCTGGTAGGATACTCACCTGCTGAATTCAGTTCAGGTCAACTTACGGACACTTCCCACCTTCGTGATCGAGGAAAGACTCGGAGAGAAGAAGCTGATTATTTCTTCCTTGTCACTTCTGGTGTCTGTGTGCATCTAATCTGAGGACCTTGTCACATCTTCATAATATCAGAGTCCAAGTCTAAGAAAACATAAGAGTGAAACTAAAACCACGTGAACTTATTATACAATCACATTGCTGCTGATTCTACTTGAAAAACACAAACAATATTGCATGTAAATCTTTAACTCGGAGAGGAAGTCTAGAACAGTTCAAACAGTTTTGAAACAAGCAATCAGCATCAAGAAACACCTCTATTGCACTGTTAAACAGTGATACAGCACAATGTAATCAAAGTGATCCTCATTATCCAACATTAACACAATCCTCTGGTAGGATTCTCACCTGCTGAATTCACTTTGGGTCAGCTTACGGACACTTGCCACCTTCATGTTTCAGAGAAACACCAGGAGAGAAGGAGCTGCTCATTTCTTCCTCGTCACTCCTGGCATCTGTGTGTCACCTTATTTCAGTCTAAAATAACATCAGAGCGAAGGAAAAACCAGTCTGACCAGTGGCAGAAACCAAGTCAGAGAGCTCACACAACAGATGATGTAGCTCTACTATCTGTCCACTAGAGGGTGCAGACTAACATGTGAAATAAACATCTGCTCAACACTGAACAATGGAATTATGCATCAGTGTGAATCACATCATGACCATTTGGACATGTTGTTATGAGGCAGAATGCAGCCTGAGATCCCTTCACTCTGTTCCTCAGTCCTGGTTTCTAACAAAGGGGAACCAGGACCTCCAGAACCATGTGAAGCTGTTTTTTGAAAAGGTCTGTCTATTTAAAGGTTATTTATTATTAGTAGTAGTATTAACCAATTTCAGTTCTAGTAAACATTTACTTTAAAGATCAGCTATAGGTCATTTTTAAGAAATAAGTAAATGATGACACCTCATCATTTCATCAGATTTCACTGCCTATCATTTCTTTCCTACCAGGTTAATATTTGTCAGTGAAACAGCCTTTAAAATTTTATTTTCTTTAAAATATTCCGGTAAAAAGTTTCAAGTATTTTATACAATCAAGGGCTATTTTTCTTGATTTTAGCTCAGTAACCCACCTTCTTCTGTCTTGTTACAGGATAAAAATTCATTTTGAGAACTTACTAGCTAAGTAGCTAAGCTTACTTTTTGTAAACCTTTAGAGGTTATTAACCCACACACTGCCTACGTGAGCAGTGGGTGTGTTTGTAGTGGAACCTCTTGCTTTTCTTTTTGATGCTCGTGTTAACAGGTTAAATCAGTCTCATGGCCCGAGTGAGCAGCACATCTGACACGCAGCTACATTGCATCTATTTTTTCTATGTGATGGGTTTGGTTCTCTGAAAAAATAGTGAAAATTACAGTTATATCAATATCATACCAGCTACATGACACCTTTCACTACAGTTTCAATATCTATATCTGTAGAATATGTCACAGACATAAACAACTGGGACATTGCAGAATTTTCTCTCTCTCCCTCTCTCCCCTTTCATTTAAATAGATTAAAAATATCTATATTCTTCAATCTGCTGAGGTTTTGTCGTTTCAGTATTAACAATCAAGTCTTTGTGACCATTCTTGCTCAAAAACACCCTAAGATACACGTTCTGTGTATGACCTGGTGAAATTTAACTATACTTGCCAACCTTAAAAATAGGAAGAATTTTGTAGCTGAAGTGCAGAAGTTTGGGGATGCATCCCCTAGAAAAATTGGACTTTGATAGACTGTTTTCTGCCTTTTGCCTTACCTTGTTCAATTTCAAATTTGATTACAAAACAGAAAATTAATTCTTTTACAAATATTTTTCTAAAGGTTTGTTAATGCATCAAAAGTAGTTCAAACTACTTCATAAAAATATCATTGTACATGTGATATGAAAATATAACACAAAAAATTCTCCTGCCAACAAAAAATGCAGATCCATAGAGTTTATTGCAAAAAGTGTCATACATACATAAACCACAAAAATAAAATATTTGAATTTTCACAGGAAAAAACAAAGAATGTCAGTTTTTGTTTTATATACAATCAGTCAAATAGTACTGGTGGGTGTATTGCACCAAGCAGAAATACTCAGGTAACTTCTAAAATATCATGCAACAACTTCTCTGAGCATTTCTGAATAAAGAGACATAATCAGTCCAAATGTATTCAAGTTTAGTTTTACACACTCAAGAGATTTGGCACGTGCTACACAAAGGCTAGGTGTGTGATGGTGGCTGTCTGGGTACACAGCAGTCACGGAGATGGAGCACGTTATCAGGGGGTTCAATCACAGCAGACATGCAGTAATAAAACGGCTCTGAATTTCTTATACTTTCAGTAGTTAACTACACAAAAAAATGCCAAAAAAGTAATTTAATTACTTGAAACACTAATGCAAATATGAATGTAGTTAGACTACCAGTAAGCTACTTGCAATACTGACGACAATACTAAGGAATGAAATGAGCAAAAACAATAACAAAATAGATAAATGAAATAAAATAATATACAAGTAATCAGGTTATTATGCAATCCAATAAAGTCACTGGTACAAATTCAATGGGACTTAAATGAACAATGAACAATGAGAATGAATAAAGAAACATAAATAGTAGGAACAAACAAGACAATCATCAGTCTATAAATAACAAGACAGAACAAACAAGATGGCAGCACTGTGTAGAAAATGGTACATTTATCTGTCTATACATATTTGTCCTACTGGTTGTTTCTTTTGTTGTGGCAAGAAGTGACAACAGTATGAAATACTGTTACAGATTATACCATAAATTATAAACACTGAATTTTATTCACATGCATTACACACATTTTCATTCATGTGTATTGCATGTGGCACATGTAATACCTGTTGACCAAGCAGAACAACAGACTTGCACCATACAAATATAATATAAAGCTTCTATATTTCTTCACATTCTTTAAGCCCACAAAAGAAATTGTATCTCCACTGGACATATTTCATCAATCTGTGAGACTTCTGAAGTCACGATACTCTATCAAGGAAAATACTTTTATTTGCTACATGGAAAAGAAAACCAGGCACTTTTACAAACAGCCTACTCATCAAACATGGCCAGTGCAGGGCTCTACTTCTCTATTGCTAAAACCCATTACACTTCATGTCACAATGGTTTTTTGAAAGAAAGGCTTTAAGAAGTAAGGTGACATTATAAATAGTGACAAGGTTCTCATCAGGAACAGATCATGGTGGATAAATGTGTTGAGCACAGGACTTCCACCTAGGAGACTGAGGATTAGTTCGCACTGTTGCCTTGTTTTTAGACATAGTTGACTTAACTTCAGTTTTTATTTGTTATTGTATTAACCAGAATATGACTCTGACAGAAACAGATAAGGTTAGATGGGTGTGATCATTCCAGCTTTCAAGGAAATGACCCACACTTAGCAGTAGTAAGTTGAATATCACTATGATTATGGCAAATTTACATTTCATTGAGCATTGAGTTTCAGGTCCACATGTTTGTCTTCCAGTTCTACTTCTGTGATGTGGGGTCTGATAATTCTTAATAGCTCAAAATCCTTGAGGTTTTCTCAAATCTGCTCTTGATCTGGATTCTTTGGAGGTGTTTTCAAAATGATTTTTCCATACATCTCTATTTTGAATAGACTGTTGTAACATTTCTTGGTACATAAGTTTCAATTTTCCCACAACTAATTTGACCGCAGAGACTCTTCAGTTCAATTAGATATTGTTCTTTTTTTGCTCTGTGTGTTTTAATGTGCAACTTATTATTTTTATTATATTAATCAACTACTTGTTTGGTCTATAAAATGTCTAAAAATGGGAAAAAATGTTGATCAGTTTCCCGAATCCCTAAAATGTGTTTTGTCCACAACCAAAAGACATTCAATTTATAGCTATAACAGAGTAAAGAAAACACAAAATATTCACATTTAAAAAGCCATTTTAAGTTTTTTTTTAAATACTCAAAAACTGATTAATTGATTACCAAAATAGCTGGTGGTTTATCTAGTAATCATTTATTTGATTAATCATTGCAGCTCTACTGTGTTTTCATGTTGTTTTAGTTAACGTGGTTTCGTTAATGTGGTTAATGTGTAACCCTCTGTATTCTGACATTAGATCTGGACCAGAAAGGAGTCTAGAAGACTAACCATTGCTTTCTAGAAGCGTTCTAGGCTGTGGCCAACTACATCACTTCTTTACAGATTACAGGGCTGAGAACGTTTCCTTCATCTGTTCATGAAAGAGTGATCCTGTGCAGACTCAACTGATCTGTTCAACAGGGAGAATCTTTCTCTAACAGAAGAGTTTCCCTTCTACTGAGAGACACAAAGGAACCAGCCAAGAACCCAAACCCAAACCCAGGATAAAGCGGTTCAGTGAATGTGGTGTTGAAGGTGTAAAGGTGGATCAGTGTGTCAGAGGAGACTCTGTAGAAGGACAGATTACCAGCAGGATAGTTCACATACACTGCTACTCTGTTAGAGTTGGAGGGGTCATGGGAGATGATGGATGTTCTCTTGTTATTGTGCCAGACGTAGTACCGACCATCATTAGAGCAGATCAGTCTCCAGGACTGATCATTCTCGCCAAACACGCTGTCATCGCTGTTCCCTTTTCTTCCGATTCCTCTGTAAGTCACTGATATAGAAACTCTTCCGCTCCACTCGACCTCCCAGTAAGAGCTGCCAGTCAGACCATCACTACACAGCAGCTGAGGACAGTTGTCAAATCTGTCTGGATGATCAGGATATGACTGACCCTCCTTCACATATGTTGCCTTCCTGTGGTTTTCAGACAGTTCGATGTTTCTGTTCACTGTGTTTGTGTCGAGTGTGAGTTCACAGGAATCTGATGGAGAGAGCACGATACAGCTGCAGTTATTAATCTAACATCTGTTCATTCATCAGGGATTTGAATGAGTGATGTCACCATTTTTAAGATGCTTGAATGTATGCTGCTTGAATCAAATTACAAACACACTTACACTTCCTCAGACCTGGTTTCAACCACTGGCCTCCACCAGGCTCCAACCTGAAAGGAGGAGGGGGGTGAGACCAGCACACTTAATTTCAGCATGCAAACATGGACATTACAGTACTCTGCAAGGCATATTTAACTTTAACCCACAATTTCCACCAGGCATGGCTGTGCTGCATCACGGCTGTGCCACAGCAGTCAGAGTGGTGTGTGACCGTTCTACAAAATGCTTGTAATTCAACCAGAAGAGCCGCGACATGTTTCAGACGTGTCCCAGAAGCATCTCTCTACTCCAGTCCAAGGAGGATACAGACCGAGTCTATTTTTGACGGATGCTGTGTCAATTAGCACAAAGCAGATTGAACGGCAGGAAGTCAGACACAGAAAAGCCAGGAGAAGCTGGTTAATTTTCAAAATAAAAGACCCTGTGCAGACTCACAATCATAAAGACACACAGAAAAGAAACTATTTAACCACACAGCCTGCTTACCAATGGTAGAAGCACAAAGAGCAAGGAAAGAGGACCTAATCAACAAAATCTGAGCAAGTAAACATAATAAGGTGGGCAAAATGTTCTGCTGCTGAAACACCTCTGAAACGCTGCTGGTGAGCGCTGCAGCCATGTGGAGGACGGATCAGAACTGTGGAGCAGAGGTGCCATGCCTGGTGGAATTTACTAGTTAGTCTTTACCCCTCAAATCAGTTTTGACTGAACAGTGCCACTGCTGTTTGTTTGCCATTCATCTTTTTAGCCCTCTGTCTGTTTCTTACTGTGTTTTGTAAATCATGGGTTTTAGTTTGTTTATCTGTGTTTAAATGTGTGGAGTAGATTGAGGACAAGTCTGCTGCTGGAATAGAAACTTTTTTTAATGAATAAAGCCCCAATTGTTTTTGTACATAAATGCGTTGTTTGTTGCATGTACATGTGTGGTGTACTCTCATCTCAAACGAGGGAATAGAGATTATGCAGGCTGCCCAAATCATCTGGTGCATCTGGTACATTCTGTGTCCCTCTTTGTCTCCCTCACTACTCCACTTAGGAGAGATTCCCTGATGTGCCATCCATGACATAAACAGTCTTCGCGCTTTCTGGCTTCTACTTTTCTGCCTGACCACTTTCTATTTTGGACAGGGGCCGACTTTGCGATGCAGCAGCATTCACAGCATCCCACTCTGATGGCTCTTTGGCATCTGTATGTCCACACTTTGTCCAGCAAACAACATATTTTTTTCTTGTCTCAACCTCCACAACAAAATATGGACTTTAACACCATGTTAAATTTCTTTTTTTAGCCATTTCTGTTGTCTTCACGCAGTAAGTGTGAATGAATATTAATTTGGGGTGTTTCACTGTCAATTTACATCTGCAAAAGGTGCACTACATTTTGAGTTGATAGTGATTTATAAAAGGAAACCTGCACAGGATGTGCTTCTACCCTGTTTTACATATCAGAATATTTTTGTATGTAAGCATTTTGTATGTTTCACGTGTAAATCATCTTTTAAGGTGAATCCGATGCACAGTTTTATACATAAAGCCCAAGGACTCCTTGGCAGGAGAGATGGGACTTTTCTGGATAAATAAATGACAAATAAATACTTCCTACATGTGTGATTATTTGTTTACACTCGTATCAACCATTAACCAAAAGGAGTGTTCAGCTCTGTCTAGTCTGGCAGACTGATGGTCTGCAGCTTCAGCAGGCCTTTTCATACCTGAGAGTGTCCAGTCTCCGGGTTGAATCATCCAGTACAGACAGCAGCTTTACTCCAGAGTCTCCTGGATGATTGTAGCTCAGGTCCAGCTCTCTCAGATGGGAGGAGTTGGAGCTCAGAGCCGAGGCCAGAGAAGCACAGCCTTCCTCTGTGATCAGACAGCCTGACAGCCTGCAAACACACAAAACAACATGTATGGTAGATTATCTGACACTACTGTGTTAGTCAAATACAAAGTGAAACTGTCCCCAAAAATGATTAATCAGAGTGAACAGTAACCATTAAAGTATAGCAACCAGACAGAGGAAACTAGTCTGTTCTTCAGCTTGCAACCAGTGCTTGAGGAACCTCCCTTTGAATACTTGGTTATATATTTTCATCTGTCTTTGGTTCAGGTTCATTTTGGTCCAGATAGTAATTATGAATAAATCTGTAATACTTTATTTAAGGAAATGTCCATAAAGTTGTCATTACACTGTCATAACCATGTCATGATACCTGTCAAGATCATGATGAAGTCACTTATGTCACTTTTAATACAAAACTGTTATGAGAACTTGATATTAACCAAAACAACATAACCTGTCAGTCTCTTTGTCATGACAACTTGACATCATCAAAATTAAAGAACGTTTTTATGCATTATACTTTTATATGAGGTTGATTTTGAAACTGGCCATAATAAGATCATTTTAAATGTGTCATGAATATTCCTGATGTTGATCTTGCAAAATATATACTCCTGAAAAATATATCTCAATGTCACTTTTTTCCAATATCTTGCAGCCATACAAGAAACCACTGTGTTTACTTACACCAAAATTAGTCTGCATATGCAGGTTTTTTTAAACACTGGTAAACCCAGTAAAAATAAGTGACTGAACTTTGCCCTATTGCCAGTAGACTGAGCACATCTGTGCCAGAGAGCAGAGAGAGAAGAGGTTTTAAAAGTGTCTGTGTCAGCATTTTTGTAGCTTCCAAATGAATCGCTGTGGTTTGAAGTGGTTTGCAGCACTGAGTCAAACTGAGCCAAGCAGCACCTTTGTATGAAAAAGGAACAAAAGAGGCGACAAGTATTCATTGCCTTCACTAAAAAGGGGTGAAAATAGATGGTGGACCTCTACGTTGTGTACATCACTACCAATTGCAGCTGGAGATGATAAATGCCCTTGACTACTGCAGTGTCATTTGACCCCAAAGAGAATACCAATTTTACTTATTGAAGAAAAGAGTCAGATGTTAGTGGGTGTTAGTGGGTTTTTGTCCAGTGTAAAAGGAGTTTCAAGGGTCTTTTGACACATTACCAGACACAGGCTTGCACTGTTTATCAACTAATGCTGTTGATCATTAATCATACCAATCATGTGGTCATCAGTTGAAGTTAATGAATCCTGACCTGAGACTTTCAAGTGTACAGTGTGAACTCTTCAGTCCAGCAGACAGTAGAATTACTCCTGAATCGTGCAGGTTGTTGTCACTCAGGTCGAGCTCCATCAGACTGGAGGACTGGGAGCTGAGAACTGAGGACAGAGCTTCACAGCTTTTCTCTGAGAGGTTACAGCCATTCAGTCTGGAGAGACAACAGCAAGGAAACCAGTAAGAAGTTATTTATTTTTTCTCCACATGAAAGATAGTAAAGTATTTTGATGATGATGAATAAATCCCACTTACAGAGCTTTCTTGGAGGCTTTGACCACTGGCAGCAGCCTAAGAAGAGCCTCCTCTGTAGCAGAGTATTTCTTCAAGTTGAACACATCCAGATCTTTTTCGGATGACAGTAAAATGAAGGCTAGAGCTGACCACTGAGCAGGAGACAGTTTATCTCCCAGTCTTCCTGAACTCAGGGCCTGCTGGATCTGCTCTACCAAAGCACGATCATTCAGTTCATTTAGACAGTGGAACAGATTGATGCTTTGCTCTGCAGAGGGAGTCTCTTCAATCTTCTTCTTGATGTACTCAACTGCTGCCTGATTGTTTTTTGAACCACTTCCTGTCTGTGTCTGTAGGCCTTGTAAGAGAGTCTGATTGGTCTGCAGTGAAAGTCCCAGGAGAAAGCGGAGGAACAAGTCCAGGTGTCCATTTTGTCTCTGTAAGGCCTTGTCCACAGCACACTGGTAAAAGTGTGTCCCTGGAGATTCGTCTTCTATTTTTTCAAACTTCTGGGAGGTTGATTGTTCATCTGACAGCAGATTGACACCAGTGTTGATGAATGTCAGGTGGACATGAAGAGCAGCAAGAAACTCCTGAACAGTCAGATGGACGAAGCAGAACACTGTGTCCTGGTACAGTCCTCTCTCTTCTTTAAAGATCTGTGTGAACACTCCTGAATATATTGAGGCTGCTCTGATATTGATGCCACACTCTGCAAGGTCAGATTCATAGAAGATCAGGTTGTCTTTCTGCAGCTGCTCAAAAGCCAGTTTTCCAAGAGACACAATCATCTCCATGCTCCTCTCTGGATTCCATTGTGGATCTGTCTCAGATCCTCCATCATATTTGACATTCTTCAGTTTGGACTGAACCACCAGGAAGTGGATGTACATCTCTGTCAGGGTCTTGGGGAGCTCTCCTTCCTTGCTGGTTTTCATCATATCCTCCAGAACTGTAGCAGTGATCCAGCAGAAGACTGGGATGTGGCACATGATGTGGAGGGTTCGTGATGTCTTGATGTGAGAGATGATTCTGTTAGCCTGCTTCCTATCTCTAAATCTCTTCCGAAAATATTCTTCCTTCTGTGGGTCAGTGAACCCCCTGACCTCTGTCACCACATCGATGCACTCAGGAGGGATCTGAGTGGCTGCTGCAGGTCGTGTGGTTATCCAGAGGCGAGCAGAGGGAAGCAGTTTTCCCCTGATTAGATTAGTCAGCAGCACATCCAATGAGGAGGACTTTTTAACATCAGTCAGGATCTCATTGTTGTGGAAGTCCAGAGGAAGTCGACACTCATCCAGACCATCAAAGATGAACACAACTTGGAACTCTTCAAACCTGCAGATTCCTGCTTGTTTGGTTTCAGTAAAGAAGTGATGGATAAGTTCCACCAAGCTGTATTGTTTCTCTTTCAGCACATTCAGCTCTCTGAAGGTGAATGGAAATGTGAAATGTATGTCCTTGTTGGCTTTGTCTTCAGCCCAGTCCAGAGTGAACTTCTGTGTTAAGACTGTTTTCCCAATGCCAGCCACTCCCTTTGTCATTACTGTTCTGATTGGTTCATCTCTTCCAGCTGAGGGTTTAAAGATGTCTTCACAGCTGATTGTTGTTTCTGGTCTGTCTAATTTCCTAGATGCTGTTTCAATCTGTCTGAACTCATGTTCATCATTGATCTCTCCAGTCCCTCCCTCTGTGATGTAGAGTTCTGTGTAGATCTGATTCAGAAGGGTCGGGTTTCCTGCTTTAGCAATCCCCTCAAACACACACTGGAACTGCCTCTTCAGCTTAGATTTAAGTTTAGGCTGACAAGCTCCAGAATTACTTCCTGCATGAATGCACAACAAATCAGATCAATAAATGATGAATATGAATGATGAAGTCTATATGAAAATTTCCCTTTCTTATATCAACATATATTTGTCTATGTCTAAATACATTAGTATTCATCCAGCATGCTGAGTCATTAGAGAAGTTCTCTTACTGCTCTGAAGATCGTCAGCCAGCTTGTCCTGCTTCATTTGCCTCAGGATGTGCAGTGTGATCTTCAGAAATGCCTCTCTGCTGCTCCTCTTCTGCTCTTCCTCCTCATCATCCGACACCTTCTCATCCTCCCTCTGACTCTTGGAGAGTTCTGTATGACCTGAACTCAGGTCCTTCTTGATCCTCTTCAGTTCACCTTTCACAAAAGTTAAGATGTTCTGTTCCAGGAGCTAGAATAGAATATTAAGTATACAATAAACAAAAATCATGGAACTCAACATCAGGCAGACAATCCACTTGGCTTGAGCAGTATCCACTTCTCCATATCCTCATACCTTCCTGACATTTCACCACTGTATAAAATATTATGACAGTATTTGTATAAAATTTGGTGCAGGCATTTTTTTAAATTACTAGTGAGTCTGGTAACTTTATCCCCATATGCTATATTTACCTGCACCACTGCACTGTCTTGTCTACCAGTAGAAAGACCTCTGCACACTACATCACCTCCACACAGGATCTCTGTATCAATTTCATAGAAAGAGGAGTGTGTGTATTTAGGGCAGTGTATGCCTAGTATAATACCCTATACTGCAATACATTTATACCACCCAAACCTACAGTCCACTGGTTTAAAGAGTGTAGCATGGGGTTTACTGTGAACAGAGTATTTGTAAAAGTGGTTGTTGTATATGTACAGACCTTAAATATGGAGTCCAGCTGTGGTTCATGCTGCTGGGTAGACTGACCACTAGGAAGATCAGAACTCTCCTGTTCAACACTGTGAAGGAAGAATGAAGAATTGGCTTGAATTATGTCTGTCCACAAAGATACAAACACAAAATAAAGGTCCTTTGAGTTAAAGTGTTGACTGCAACACTTAAGGATATGATTTCCCCCAACATTACAGTATGAGTTGTGCCACTGATCCCTCTGTGTATCAACAGTCCAGTCCAGTCTCTTATTGACCCATATAGACAACAATGCACAGCTACAAGCTAATCCAGTGCTACCTTACCACCTTGTGTCATAATAGACTTGTAGTAGGTGAAGTACAACCTAAATTCCGGAAAAAAAAAAACTGAGAAGTGTATTATTGTTGGGGTTCTTTGTAAATTTAAACTCATTCTAAATTTTACCCTTGCAACATTCAAAAAAGTTGGGACAGGGACAACAAAAGACTGGGAAAGTTGTGAAATCCTGAAAAAATACTGGTTTGGAACATTCTCCAGGTAAACAGGTCAACTGGGAATGTGATAATATCACATGATGGACATTGTGTCCTCCGGACTGATGAGGAGAAGGACCATCCAGATTGTTACCTGTGCTTACTTCAAAAGTCAGCATCTGTGGTATGTAGGTGCGTTAGTGCCCATGGCATCATGGGTAACTGTCACACCTGTGAAAGCCCCATTAATCCTGAAAGGCAAATACAGGTTTTGGAGCAACATACACTGCCATCAAGATGACTTCTTTTTCAGAGACGTTCCTGCTTCTTTCTGAAAGACAATGTCAAAACAACACCATGTCTTCATAGTAAAAGAGTTCAGGTACTTGACTGACCTGCCTGCAGTCCAGACCTGTCTCCCACTGAAAATGTGTGTTGCATTATGAAGCACAAAATATGATAATGGAGATCTTGGACTGTTGAGCATTTGAAGTTGTATATCGAGCAAGAATGGGCAAGAATTTAAAAAAAAATAGAGTTAATCAGTTTGAACTTTAAATATCTTGTCTTTCTACTGTGCAAACTTTATATAGGTTGAAAAGCTTTTGAAAATCATTGCATTCTGTTTTTATTTGTGCTTTATACAGTGTCTTTTTTTGTAATTGGGGTTGTAAGTTAACATGGTAAAAAACAAAGATAAAGCTAGAGAATGCCAGATCAGTGCAAAGACAAGAAAAATGATGCTCTCTCAGGGATACTCATGCTTGGAGATCGACCAGTTGCATCTGGAGAGGCCAAGCATTTGCTCACTTTAAGAGCTGTGTGATTTCCTTTGAGAACCCCCTGGCATCTGTGATGATGAATGGGTTCGGAATGAAAAGGCTGTTCAATCAACAAAGTCAACAGAAAAACACACACCTCCCAACACCCTTATTCAGGGTCAGTCCATCAGCACTATTATTAAGGTACCAACTGTGTGTTTCCTCAGACTCTCAGCAGTGGTTCTGTGTTGTAGAGCAGCTGATTAGAGCAGGAATTTTTGTTGGAACGTGACTGAAAACTAGAAAACATTAATTTGTTGGAGGAATTGAGTGGAATCGGGGTTACCCTCATCAGCAGCTAGTATCTGTATCAATAAAATCACAGCCATAGAGATCTCTGCCTTTTCTCCAGTATAATGAGATTAAATCACACTCTGTTTATTGAGCTCAAAACACCAAAATATACATCTGAGAAATTGAACAGCATCTCTTTCTGGGTATCAAGACCCAGTTACTGAAGATAATCCACAGACCTTGTTGTGAGCAGTTTCATGTAGGAAGTTTCTTTCTACTTTTCAGTAATATTTTAATGTAATTAACAGCTTACCTCTTTGCAGCAGACCGTTGTTGACCTTTAAATTCAATGAAGCGATCTATAGAATTGTCACTGTTTAAAGACACACAGCTGGGTTCAGATTTTGAAGATGCTGATCTCCCACAGATCCTGTTAGACAAAGAGAAAGACCACCAGGAAAGAGAAATCACTTTAGTCTTCAGACACAAAAGCTGTTGGAGGAGGAGGTATAGTTCAAACCAAAGACACACAGCTGGGTTTATGAGTTGTAAGAAATCATTAATAAGTTTATTTAAGGCGTAGATGTTTATGACTGTTGAAATTAGCAATATATTAATGGAGTCCAGTGTGTATTTTCAGAGCAGTGGGATTTTGGTTTCAGGATAACAGGCTTAACTTTACATTGTCAGACAATTGACATTGCTGCATAAACCAATTAAAATTTTCTCTCTGATCTTCATCATCATCATTCTAGGAGAACAAGAACATTCTAAGGACAACTGGTCTGACTGGATGTAATGAGAGCAAATATCAGCAGCAAGCAACATGAGAAGTGGAGAAATATGAACATTTTAGGTCATATGACCAATGCTATTGGTCTGACAAATGTCCTTGTTTAAAATCATAGAAGCGATCAATTGACTGGTCACTCTTGCAGGACACACAGCTGGGTTCAGGTCCAGACGCAGGTCCAGGAGAGTCTGGTGTGTGCTGCTGCTCTGGGCCTCAACACAACACACACACACAGCTCTGAGTGTGAATAATGTTGTTGGAGAGATCTGAGTGTTGAGCTCTGACATGGTTGTTATTGGTCTGCTTTATAGACACAACTGAAAAATATGTGGAATATGAAATTGTCTTGTCTTGTTTTGTCCTCTCTTTGTTAACATTCCTTTATGGCCAGATAGATGTCCGATCCTCTTGTAGTGGTCTGAAGGCCTGTCGCACCTAACGGCTAAATTCCACCACGCACAGCTGCACTGTGTTATGACCACACCATGGCAGCCGGAGCTGATGGCTGCAATTCCACACAATGCTTGTGATTCCACCAGCAGCACCTCGGCACGTCCCAAAAGCAACTCTCCACTCCACTTCAAATATGTGCAGAGTCTATTTATTATGGATGCCTCATCAATTAGCACAGAGCAGATTGAGCAGGCAGGAAGTCAGAGTGTTGTACTTTACTGTTGTTAAAAACTAGAAAACATTCATTTGTTGGAGGAACTGAGTGGAATGGGGGTTACCCTCATCAGCAGCTAGTATCTGTATCAATAAAATCACAGCCATAGAGATCTCTGCCTTTTCTCCAGTATAATGAGATTAAATCACACTCTGTTTATTGAGCTCAAAACACCAAAATATATATCTGAGAAATTGAACAGCATCTCTTTCTGGGTATCAAGACCCAGTTACTGAAGATAATTCACAGAACTTGTTGTGAGCAGTTTCATGTAGGAAGTTTCTTTCTACTTTTCAGTAATATTTTAATGTAATTAACAGCTTACCTCTTTGCAGCAGACCGTTGTTGACCTTTAAATTCAATGAAGCGATCTATAGAATTGTCACTGTTTAAGGACACACAGCTGGGTTCAGATTTTGAAGATGCTGATCTCCCACAGATCCTGTTAGACAAAGAGAAAGACCACCAGGAAAGAGAAATCACTTTAGTCTTCAGACACAAAAGCTGTTGGAGGAACAGCTTGTTCAGAAGCAGGTGGAAGTGCAGGAGACAAGAACCTCCAAGCTGATGAGAATGAAGCAACGGATGGGAAACATGTTTACACTGCAAAAGCAAGTGTGAAAACCAACATCAAACACAACAACAACAAATGATGAATGTAAGTAATGAAAGTAAGTGTGAAATAAAAAGCACAAAAATGCACAAAACAGAAGAAATGTTGTTGTTCTTGTCATCATGAATTCCTCTTGATGTTACAAAGCCGACACACACAAACACAATTTCCAAGTGACCTGTCATAGAGTCATGTTCAGTTAGTCTGCTATTACTGTTGTTAAAGTTGTATTGTTCAAACCAAAGACACACAGCTGGGTTCAGGTCCAGGAGAGTCTGGTGTGTGCTGCTGCTCTGGGCCTCAACACAACACAACACACACAGCTCTGAGTGTGAATAATGTTGGACAGATCTGAGTGCTGAGCTCTGACATGGTTGTTATTGGTCTCCTTTTTAGACACAACTGACAAATATGTGGAATATGTACATATCTCAAAAAATACAACAACAAACAGCATTGATACTATGTCTAATAAATATAGTGGATGGGCAGATTGTCCTATTTCATCACGTGGAGGAAAGAAATCGGGGGACTTGAAATTCCAGGAGATCAGCAGGGAGAGTTTCATCCCTTATCAGAATCTGATTATTTATATCACATCTAAATGCACACACAAGTGCAATAACCCATATACAATATTTCAACAAAAACTGTACACAACATTCAATACATAAACACACACAAAAAACTCACTCCTTCTGCAGCTGTTTGAAATTGTGCGTTTGGTGGGAGGGACTTAGTGGAGTGATATCAGACAGCAGAGAGAGGGGTGGAAGGTTCTGCATATGGCTCTTCAAGAGGAATTTACTCCTTCAAATGTTGCTGATATCATAAAGTAACTTGATGCTGACTTACTCCAATGCTCGTCCTTTGAAAAGAAGCGGCGGCTCCATGGACAAGTTACTCTTCAAGGACACACAGCTGGATTCAGGCACAGCTTCAGGTTCAGGTCCAGGTTCAGGTCCAGGAGACTCTGGTGTGTGCTGCTGCTCTGGGCTTCAACACAACGCACACACACACACACAGAGCTTTGAGTGTGAATAATGATGGTGGATTGATGTGAGTGCTGAGTTGTAACATGAAGAAGAGTCATGGACAGTTAGAGATCCTCATCTCACCTCTGAGATTTGGTCTGGCAGCCATGTTCCTCACACAGAGTGGTTTTAGAATGAAGGCCGCCCTCCTCCCCGTCCTCAATCTGATTCATGCTGCTGAGCTCAGTTCCACATCAGCTCACAGACACACACTTTCATCTGGAGAGGAAATAAAAATCAGAGATCGCAGACTGTAAACACCTTGTCTCACCCATGTCTGTAGGAGAACCTACGGTGGCTGTGGAACCTGTGAAAAAAAGCAAAAGTCCTGATCTACAGCCAGTGATTGGTTTGTCTGTTCAGGGCATCTAGAAACACAGAAAAGGAACCACATCTAACATAAACTAAAGGGTTCGTTCTAAAGTAGCAAATCTTATTTTCACAAGATTACACACTGAGAAAAACAGACTTGTAAATGTTATATTTAATGTCTACTATATCCTACCAACAGATCCCCTCAAATCCCACACACTGAATCCTTAAGTAAAAGTAAATTATCAGCTTCATGTAGTTAAAGTATCAGCAGCCAAAGTATTTGTTCTTCAGTAAAATGTCTCCTATAAGTAAAGTTCAAGTAGTATAGATATATTCTACTACCGTTGAATAATATGATTTTAAATATGAATATAGATCCAAAAATGTCCTTAAAAGTCTTAATAAGACATAGAAACATTAAATGAATGTATTGATTGTTTACAGGTTCCCACTCTTTTCTAGAAATCATTTTCTAGGACTTTTCGAGGACATTTTCAGTGATCAGCAATCAAGTTCAGTGTTTCACAAACTTTTTTTTTCCCAGGGACCCCCTTTTAAAAACTGACGAACCATCATGATCCAGTTCACACTAGGCCTCATCAATAAATGTTAAGAGTTCATTTGTGCATAAATGAACATTCCTGACCATTTTACTGCCATTTCCACATCACACACATACACATTTCAAATGCTTCATGAAAGGTGTGCTTTGGATATAAATCACAAATTTGCAGAATTTCTTCTGTGGTCTTCTATTTATTTGGCAACCCAAACAAAATCTCCTGTGACCCAGTCTTTGGAAATGACTGATCTAGCTGGTATGACAGACAGGGATCGTGCCATACACTGATATGTTGCTCTGATTTAAAAGACATGTAGTCTACAGCTTATACATGAAATCATTTCTTGCTTATAAATTAACAAATTGATTATAGAATAAAGCAAACACTATCTAACACTAATATATCCTCTTACAGTTCTTTGTTGCTGTTTATTTATTTCTTGCCTGTATCCCCCTTTTCTAATGAATTCTATCAACCATTGCTGCCAATGGCTGATAATGATTATTTTCATTACTGATTAATCTGCAGAATATTCTCACATTTAATCGATTCTTTGATTAGTCTGTTGTGATAAATGCTCATCAAAATATCCCAGAGCTTCTTTTGTCCAACAAACAATCCCAAACCCAAAGACTCTTCATTTACAATCATAAATGACAAAGAAAAGCTGTAAATCCTGACATTCAAGAAGCTGGAACTACCAAATGCTTTGCTTGAAAAATGACTGAAGTGATTAATCATTTATCAAAACAGTTGACTGTTTCTTTCGATTGTTCCTGTCATCATGAATTCCTCTTGATGTTGCAAAGTTGACACACACAAACACAATTTCACAATTTCCTGCTATTATTCAAACCAAAGTTGTTCAGTAATGACTGTATATTTCATTAGTTTGAAGAGATTTTGAGTTTTAGAAATAAATTACACTTCATAATAATGTCAACATTATCCTGTTTGACTACATTTCAAATTATAATATCATTGTAAAATTACACATAAAACCTACATTATTAATTTAATGACACATTATTACCCCGTCAGGTGTATTGACTGTATATCTGCACATGCAGGTTTATGAAGTTGCTGTGTGTGTCAGCTGCCATGATATGGCAAGACGGTTTTTTTTCTTTGAAGCCATTTTCATATCAGGACATTTCATCTTTATTTCAGTGATTAACTGTTGCAGCTCTGTCACTGCCTGAACAACAATAACTGAATAGCCTTCGCACTAATAACACAAATAGTAGCCTATAATTCTGACTTCTTACAAATCTAGGCTGAAGTTCACATACTTAAGGTATGATTCAACTTTATATTTATACATTTATTTATGTTTTTTCATATTTAATGAAGGAAATCACTCCCACTGAGACATACTGCTATAAAACCATGACAAACCTGCAAAGGACAAAATCAAAAATTCATATTTTCCCCTGGCCTGTAGTTGTATTTATCTATCCAGGATGTTTTTGGTGTAAGTTTCAGAGTTTTGGAGATATCAGTCATAACAATGTCTGCTTTCTCTCCAATATAATGGAACTAAATGGCACTCAGCTTGTGGTGTCAAAGATCCCAACAAATACATCTGAAAAACTCAAAAACTGGTGACTCCTTCCAAAAATCATGGCCCACTTCCTCAAGGTAATTCACAGACCTTGTTGTGAGCAGTTTCATGTAAGAAGTAAAGGTAGATTCTACTGCAGAAAATGAGTAGTTCCTTCATGAAACCGCTCACAACAAGGTCTGTGGATTATTTTAGTTGCCAGGTCATGATTTTTTGAAAACAGATGTTGCTGTTGAGTTTTCCAAATGTATTTTTTGGCACTTAGAGCCCCACAGGACCAGTGCAATATAGTTCCAATATATCCAATTATATCTACAAACTCACAATTCACACCATAACAGTTTAAATGGATAAACAGCAGTGTAACAGGATAAAGGAAAAATATGTATTCTTGATTTTGCTGTGAACTGTCCCTTTAAAACTAAACTGAAAATATTACTTCTTAGCTCACCTTTCAGTAGTTTAGTTGGCTGGTCTTAACTTTTATTTTAGTTACACACCTATTCATATTCATCAACTGTTGTTTTTAACTATTTTATTTTATCTGAATATATTTTATCTTTTCTTCCTTTTAAATTGGTTTAATTCATACAATTTAATATTTTACTGTTTGATTGCTGGTCTTAATTGATTTTATTCTGTATCTTAATTGGTATTAATTCCAGTATTTTTTTTTATTCATCTGTTTTCATGGCTGAAAACTTTTGTCGTTCAGTCTCTGTGCAGCACATTGTGCATCCACTTGGAATGAAATCTTCTATATAAATAAAGTTTTGCTTGCTGGCTTGCTTGCTTTAAACCTTTGCAAGCAAAACCTGGCAAGTATGTCAACTTTAACATCTGAGCCAAACATGACCAGTTTAACACTATTCAAGCATTTAAATCAAGCTGAGAGGAACAACATAACAACTGATTCTCAAACGACTACTAAATTATTCACCAAATATTAGAGTTATTTCTAAATAAAATTCCAGCTTCTTAAAAGTGAATATTTTCTGGTTTCTTTACTCCTCTCTGACAGTAAACTGAATATCTTTGAGTTGTGGACAAAACAAGACATTTGAGCACTGATCAACATTTTTCACCATTTTCTGACATTTCATGGATCAAACAACTAATCGATCATTTGAGAGAATAATCAACAGATCAGCGGATTTCTTTTTAATTTATTTTTTTTAATGTTTGGTCATTATTCACTTAAATTGGAGGATTCTGCAGCGCTGTTTTCCTGTGAATCTCCAGCAGTGTTTTGGACTAAAAAACTAAACCCAACATTCACTTTGCATGAAGGTGAGTAGATAATGACTGAATTTTCACTTCTAAGCGAACTATCCCTTTAATTACCATATGATCGTTAATATGATCCTGAATAGAACTTGGCCCTTTCGGATAGAAAAGTCTGTTTCGTCCCTGTGTTTTGTGCGATTAGGAAACTGATCAACTGTTTCTCATGTTTTCCAGGACGCGTTCAGGAGCAGTTGATCAGATACGCAGGTATTTAGAGTGATGAACACAGTGTCATACTGTCCCCACATCAGTGTGGAGACAGTATGACAGTATAATAATGACAGACCACTCACCGACACTAACTCTTCTCCAGCGGCTGTCCGGGCCGAACGAAACCGAGGTCAGTGGCTCAGACAGCGGCAAAGCAGCGGCTCGTGTCCGCCTCCTCCGCAGGCTGATACAGGCAGGAAACGCTGCCTGCTGTCATCATCAACCGTCCTTTAATCTCCGTTTACACGCCCAAACATGACAGAGTAAGAACCGCTGTGCTTCCGAGATGTCAGTCGCTAAAAACCGAGCGGAAGATTCCTGCAGCTTTTACTGAAAAACCTCAACAAGATGAGCAAAGAGTCATTTACGTGCAAAGCTGCGTAAAAATGTCGGTTATATAACTTTTAACTGGAGAAAAGAAGCTACACCGCAAGGATGATAGAAAGTGAAAGTAAACTTCAGACAGGATCCGGTGATGGGAGGTGATCCACTCTAAACTTTATTTATACACAAACAAACCATTTTACAGGATGTGGTCTGTATGTGGCCACTAGGTGGCAGCAATGACCACAACACAACACGTCATCACCCTGTCTGTGTGCTGTACTGTTCAGGGATTATTCCATTATTATTCCTTAATTAAGACTCTGAAATGATGTTAAAAAAAAAAAGTATGTCTGCAGTTAAATTACACGAAGATTTAAAACTATGACTATCCAACTGTTGATGCTTATAGGGATGTGGTGAGATGAGTATTTTCTGTATTTTATTTACTAATGTCTGTATTTATTTGTTAAGTATTGTTAAATACTGTAAAAAAATAATAATAATAATAAATAAAAAGCACTGTTCAGGGGTGGAAGTAACTAATTACAAATACTTGAATTACTGTAATTAAGTAGTTTGATTTTCAAGTCTGTTCTTTTACTTGTACTTAAGTGTGCATTACATCATGTAATGAACTTTTTACATTTTTAATTGAGTGCTGAGTACAATTAGAGTTAATATCCAAACCTTTCTTCTGCGTTTCAGGTTGTTTATAGTGCAAACAGGCTAATGAAAACCAGGACATACAGATGAAAACCCCCTGAAATGCAGCAGGAAGCACAAGTTTGGAACAGGGACGTTAACAATTATTCATGAACTAATTAACTGCCATTATTAATTTGACCAATTAAAAATGTATTAACCAATATTTAATCAATAGTTTAGAAATTGTGGTTAATGCACCCCATTTGCTGAATACAGAATCTTAAAATGACAAAACAAACAAAAAAATAATATGAAAATTAGAAAAAAAAAATTTTTAAAAACATGTTTTATATCTTATAAATTATTAATCTATTATTTGTGTTTGCAATTATTGGTTGTAAATCAGACAAACTTAAGGTTTGATTGAATGCTGCTACTCTAAGTAGTTTTTGAGAGAGTAGTTTTCTAACACCAGTACTTTTACTTGTAATTGAGTAATATTTTAGTAATGTAACAGTACTTGTACTTGAGAACAGATTTTCAGTACTCTTTCCAAAACCGCTGTTTAACAAACACTAGTTATTTGTGCTATCACCTGTGTTTATGTGTGTCAATAAGCTTGAACTACATATATTAAATTAAATTATTAGCTTCTTGTAGGGAAATAGAATGTAATTACATTATAATTATAATTATAATTAAAACACAAAACAAGTGTTGAATGTCAGTGATGAATTCAGTCATTTTTTTCATTTAGATTTTAGTCATTTAGATTGAAGATTAGACTGAACAGAAAACCCTTTGACTGAATTCTGTTATTGATCATGTATTAAATATTAAACGGTTAAAAAGTAACTAATTATAGTTGTCTTGTAACTGACTAATACTTTGTACTTTTACTTAAGTATATTTCTAACACATCTCAAAACAACATTGCAACAAACACTGAAATCTTCTTTAACGTGGTGATTATTATTAATCGTAAGATTTTTCGTACACTTTAATTTCCAGCTTAATATCATCAAGCCACTTTTTCTTCCTCAGAAACAGTAAATAAGGCCTGCAGTATTTTCTAATTCTAGGACAGACTCTGCCCCACTGAGCTGAATATTGTGTCCATATTGGACACTCATGGACTTCAAATATGTGAATTTGTTTACAAAGCTGTTGATAAGAGTGCAAGCTTGCCTAAATTTTTCTGTAACTTTAATTCAGATCATCATGTTAAAATATGTCTAAGCCAATTTTCTGTAAAATCTTGAGGATCCATATGGTCCAGAACAGAGAATGTGTCAACGTTTTATACACAGATAAATGCAAGGTCAGGACAGGGTGAGTTCCATATTGTTATCACATGATGGTACAGGACATTCAGAAAAAACAATACAGCAATTCTGGCTTCTTCTATCTCATGTTGTCTTGTGAGTCATACAAGTATATCAGGCCTTACTCTCTGTCCTGTATTTAGGTATTTACAATATGCAGATACAGGATCACATGAGAAATGGGAAATTCTATCACAGTATGATTATTGCGTATTGCCTGCTTATATATTTTTTTCTACTATTACTATTTCTTCTATAGTTTCTGCATAATTTTGACTTACTTTTTACTTATTTGTGTAATTTTTGTCTTCCATTTACATATGACCTATCTGTGTCAGATCTCTGCTATGAAAAAGGGACGTAAGGTTCTGTATCTTTTGATTGGCTCCATTTTTGAACTGGGGGAGACCCTGATGAGCCTAGGCTTTTGGTTTCATTTGCATATTCTGTTATAATTAATTTTTGTTTTATTTGTTTGTTGTGTGTTTTTTATTTTGTGCAAAATAAATCTAAATTTTGTGTGCTACAGCACAAATTCCAGTCGTCACAGGATTAATGCTTGTTCAAGGAAACGAGAAATTATCCAGGAAAAGATCAATCATGTGTTGATTTTTCCAAAAATAACTATATGTGAAACTGTGTGTGTGTGTGTGTGTGTGTGTGTGTGTGTGTGTGTGTGTGTGTGTGTGTGTGTGTGTGTGTGTGTGTGTGTGTGAGATGCCTCCTATCTGCCATCTTGAGAGAAGAACAATGTGGGAGTGACTGTGACCTGATAAACTGGTAACTTGAGTTGTGACATCATTACTCAGTTTAAAGCAGCAGGAGTGTGTCTGTGGACTGGAGTGTGGAGAGTCCAGGATGATGGAGCAGCCACTGGTCCTGCTTGTGTCTCTCGTCCTGGTGTCATTCTGCGGAGGAGAAGAGTGGAAAGCTCCAGAATTTTGCCATGACAAAACATGTCCTAAATACAAAGTGGTTGAGACAAACAAGGTAGGTTTCAAAGCAGTTCACACACACACACCATTGGTCTGCTCTTTTCCTAGAGTCTGAGTATAAAAAAGTTTTATGTTTCTGTTGTCTACAGGATTATGAGGAGCGTTTTTATGCTGCCACTGATTGGCTTACCATCAAGATAGATGGCACTGAGGGCAAGGATTTAATGGCTGCAAATTCCAGGCTGAAGAATTTCTGCAAGACACAGAAGGCTGAAGGTATGTCAGGGTCACATTAATGTTGCACACATTAATGTACCATTTCTGATGTCTAACATAACATGAATTACTAACAATGAGTATCTTACAGTTTCTTATGTTCCTGTAGTTAATCTTTTTTTTTTTTTTTTTTAATTTTAAGTAGTGAGACCTCAGGGTTTCCCCCCCAGCAAAGCTGTTACTGCCAGTGGGCTGAGAGCCAAGTGTCTTTTCTGACAGGGGCCCAGTGTGGGCCAGCGACAGACTGATGGCAGCATTAGGCACCTATATTTTCTGTAATATCATAATGACGGCTGGAATCACAGAATTGAGAATTTTAATAAAGCCAACCGAAATTATTACTACGTAATGTGTTGTTATGAATAAGTAAAAACTTGCCAACTGTTTTAGGTTTCCAACTGAACCACTCCGCTACAACCGTTTAAAAACATCTAAAAAATACATTCATTTAAAATTAAATTTAAATGGAGTGAGTTACAGTACAGTGAGGGAAACCCTGGACCAATCACAAGACAACAGAGTGGCACCACTCCTCAGAAGAAAGAAATTATACCTCCACTGAACCTTTTTCCTCAGGCCTCGAGGTTAAATTCATCATCCACGCTTCATCATGAAGAGTGTGTTTATTTTTATAATTTATTTTAGTAAAACAACTTTGTAAAAAATGAAAGAAGACTACATACAAAAGAAATACTTTAGGATAATAGGCTAACCAATCAGATTTCGAGGATGACCATGGCCAACATATGTCCCAACTCTAGAAACACACAGTGTTTGGATTTATGATACTAATAGTTCATTTGAACTGTATACCAGAGCGATTTATGTGCTATGACAGAAATAAAACTTGGATATCACTTTATTTATTTTGACACACCCTTTTCAAACAACAGTGAGAACGGGCGGGGTATGTTACTGAAAGAGGGACAAAATGGGGACGAATGAAATCACTGGGCACTGAAGTAACGTCTCAACGTGGTGAATCACTGCAATGTGAATAAACAAGCTCGGCAAGTAACACAAACACCTGAGTGTCAAACTAATGTCAGTAACGCAATGTAAAAATTCACTTTGCTTTTTGTGTGAACAGTATAAGAGATTTTTGACATTGTCCAAGTTTTACACTCAAACAAAGTTTAAGTTTGTGTTTTGCCTCCAAGAAATGTGACAAGTTCTGATCAGCTCCTTTTGTGGTTTCTTGTCTGCATTTCTGCAGTGTCAAACAGTTTTGCACAAATGCTTAGATTGCAGTTTTGCATCGTGTTTGTCTCTTCCAGATCTTGCTGACACCTGGCCGGTGGTAATCACGGTCACAGAAGATCATGAATACTTCTTGTCCTGGTTTTTCCCTCCTGGCGGAAAAAAGCCTGAAATGACTGATCCATCTATCAGAATCGAAAGCAGACCTACAACCACAGTCTATGTCAGGTGAGCAGCGGGTACTTGATACTTGACATATAGAGATAGAAAAGAGAAAGTAGATGCAGAGACCCTAACACTAACCCTAGAACAGCCGAGGCAGTCAGTTTGCAAATTTATATGTGCAACAACTTTGTTGAATTAAGAAAATATAATGCTGCTGGTACCTGATTTTTCCTAAAAGTGCCTGTATTTTCATTTAAAATGTTTTTTATACAACTTACAAAAACAAATTCAAAGAAAATGTAATCATTTTAATTTAGCCGTTTTCTTTTTTGGCCATGTGCAGCTATATTGACCACATGAACTTTACCACTGGCTATATTGTTATTTTTTCGTCTTGATCTTGGTCGCTTAGCAACTATCATTGTCTCTATCAATAAAACTTAACAAATGGTCTCCATTTCCAATACCCCAACATTAAAATACAAATAAACAAATTAATTAGACTCAATTAAAAATTAAGTAGGGGAGACCAAGGACAGTTGTAACACTTTTTTGTCTCAGCACCTGTTTGTGTTAAAGCTCTCAAAATTTTAAAGAAAGTGCTCGCACCCATTACACAAAGCAATGTTTTCAACTGTTTTGGTTTTATTTTTGTACTTGTTTTCAGCCTTTGGTTCTAGTTTGAAGTTTGTGATTATTAATCTTAAAATAACATGTTTATAATCTCATAAAATACATTTAACTGTTTCTTGAGTAATTCTACATTAATCTAAAATTTGAGCTGGATCACTGATGGTTATTATCCCACACAAAAATATTGGCATATTGATAAACGTATAAATACATTTGACAAAATTTACATTTTGGTGTTATTTAATTTTTAAAAGACAATCCAACAGAATAAATTCATGTATTTATCATGAGAGATAATAGAGTTTGGAAGCCAAAGATCAAAATGACTTATGCTTGCTGCTTCTGGCCATTCTAGTAGTTATGGAATTCTGCCACTTCCTGTGTCACAGTGAATGATGCGTTTGACGAAGTGTAAGATGTAACCTGACGCTATTTTCGTCTGTCACTGTCTCCACATCATATAAAAGGGTCTTTGAAGGCACTCCAAGCATCGAGAGTGGTCAACAAAATGCAAACATACTGTGGAATGCCCTAAAAAAAGACTGTCCTGATCTCCCAGTGTACAGCGGGGCTGGCTATGAGTCCTACTTCTCTCTTCGTCACCACAACGAGGTCTGGATCTTTGCTGATGACATCCACTGTAAGAAAACCAAGTAAACGTAGCAGAATCACGGACACTTTTCATGCTTATTCTACTAACAGATTCTGAATTCTGCTTCGATGCACTCCTGCTTTCATGACCAACGTCTTGTAGCCAGCAGACAGACATGCTCGGATGCTCCTGTTTGCATGCTGGAAACTGGTTTCAGGAATGTGATAGCCTGTTTACCAGCAGCCCTTCTCACAGCAGTAATGATGAGTTACGTTGTCTGATGTGTTGTTCTTCTTGATCCAAACATGTTATCAATTAAAATCACACAACATACACAATCTGTTCTTGGTGAAATCTTGACAGTGCAGGTTTATCTGTGTTTGGGTGTGTTTAATGTCACGTTATTCTTCTATCTCTTTACAAATCAGCCCTGCAGGGACTCCGTCCAAGTCAATCAAATACAGGCACGTCTCCAATCACACAAAAAATGTCATGAATGTCACCTCACTCCTTCCTTGTTAAACTTGTTGTGCAAAAGCATGAAGCAGTCTCGTAATTATTGTTAGCTAGCATCCTAAAGTACAAGAGTTTTAGAAGGAAGTTATTAATATAATGCCAAAAATCTTATTTGTAAATATTGTGTTGGAGCCAAAAGTATTTTTATTTCACTTATACCTACTAGATCTTATTTTGAGACTAGGATATGTGTATATTGCAAGCAAAGTTACTTATTGCTCTAAACTGGGAAAAAAGTGAAAACACAAATATTGATGTCAGGGTTAAACATATGACATATTATATGGGACTGAAAAAATAACATACACTTTGAGTGTTTATGAAGAAAATAGGAAATCAGATAAGATACAGTGATGTTGGACAGCTCATAAATTAAGAATTGGGTCATATTTGAATGTAAATGTATTGGTATAAGATACAGCTTAGCCTAACAAGGAGTTAAATGTGGGCTGCGTTATTGTCATGTGTTTGATCATGTGTGTGCGGTTTAGAGTCACACCTGTCCGTCTGTCACAGACTGCAGCGGGCTCAGTTTTAAAGCTGATACTGGTGTCATATGAAACTAGATGCCAGTTTGTTCAGGAAGGGGAATAAATGATGCTCCAAAGTTAGGATAAACTGGAGAACTGGCATGGCCGTTTTCAAACAGGGGTCCCTCTGATCTTAAGATCTCTGAATGAGTCCTTCCTTTACAGACACGCACACTTTATGTTGATCCCATGCAGTTTTTTGCATCCAGTGTAAATTGTTGTTTTCACCTGTTAAAAAAAAAACATATTTGAATATTTTTGCATACTGAGGTCCCTAAACAGTATTGGAATTACATAAATTGGGTAAGACTGGAAAGTTTTTGTGGGTTTCTATATCTATTATATTGATATAAATCTGCCTGTTTGCTTGTAATGTTCTAAATAAATAAAAAGTTTAAAAAGCTGCTATTTATCGTCCAGTTTATTGTTTTCTTATTACAGTTCTATGCAGTTTGCAAAAAAAAACTTTGCATACATCTAGACAAGGAAACTTACAGTATACTATACTTTACTATACTATACTGTACTGTACTGTACTGTGTATGTCAAAATAGATTAATGTAGGAAGAAAGTGAGGGACTGTGTTTTTGTTTCTTCTTTTTTGCCACTTTCTTATTTTTATATGCTAAATAAAAATAAATGACAAAGAAAGACACACATATTTGTTGGGGGAAAAAAAGGAAGATTTTTCAGCTCTACCAGGCTCACTGGTGTGTGATGCCTGATATTTAACACTAGATGGCGGTGTAGGTGTTAGAGAGGAGAGAAAAAGGTTCGTCCCTCAGACAATCAGGATAATGAACTTTATCCACAGCATCTGTCTCTGAGTGTGGACAAATGATTTTATTACATAGTTTGCACAAAATGTTTTTTTCATTCTTCATATACTGAAAATATGTACATAAACATTATTACAAACATTATATTATTATTTAAAAAGAAATAAAAAATCTGTCCCTTATATTTCTTTCTTTCTTTCTTTCTTTTCCACTTTACATTAGTCTTTTAGAACATCCTCTAGAACAGTCATTCCCAAAGACTGGGTCATGTAAATTATTTCTATGAACAATAATGATTGATTGTATCTCTATTTTTAATTGAGAAATATTAATTGCACCTCATCTGATGTTGTTTTGTCTGGTGGAGTCATTCACTGGATAAGGAAAGTTGAAATTAAAACAAGAAAAAAAAGATAATGAGAAAAAATGTGTGTTTTATATCTTAACTATTAATGAGTAATCAATTAATCAGTTGTTCGCCTTCTTCAGCGATTAGTTATGGAAAATGCACAAAATCTTCAAGTCTACTTACAGACATTTTGAAAATTTGTTTTCTTGTCGATTGTCACCCTTCTTTGCCATTCTATCACAAAACATAATTTTGGCTGATAAAAGCACAATAACATCTGATTTTCTTTGATGCACAAATCTGATTTTGAGGACCTCAGAACAGGGAACCAGTGCTGTCAACCCATATTGAAAAAAAGACTTTGTGAAAAATCTTGAATATTGATAAAAGTCAAATAAGATCTCAATGGCCTGACCACTTAGATGACTGTTGAAAAATGTCTTGTGTGTATGGAGTGTGGGTATACTGTACTAGAGGCCTACATCCCATAGAGTGTAGACACGTATCATCAGTGTGACCCTGCTGAGTGTTTGAGTGCAGGCTGGAACGATCATGTAGAGTATGAGTCACTGATACAGAGCAGCATCTCCAGAAGGCTCAGTAAATGTTCTCTGTTCAGCTCCTGCTGCATAGCAGGGTTCTCAACAAGAACACAAAGTAACCTTGAACTGGAGCAGCAATAAAATTGTTCCTCACCGCAAGACCACTCAGAGGACACACTCGGTCGCCACGGCAACCGTCTCTATAGCTGGAAGCCAGGTCCAGTGCGTCAGGTATGTAATCACACTTTTATGGAAAGCTGGAGTAAAGGTAGAGGAGTGTGACCGCATGACTCACATTTAATAATGACTTACTCACTCATCTACCCTTTTACATGCCCGTCAACTTTCTGCAGATGAAACAAACATTTTTAGCATCACATGTAATTGATTATATCTTTGAGAAAGGAATTCAGAACATAGAGGAAAACTTAAAATATTATGGACACTGATACAGCTGATTTCTGACCCACCAGCAGTTCCTAACTTTTGTCTGGCTGCTGCTTACAGTTGTCCATGTATACAAGGACTTCCTGACTTTTTGTTTTGAAAGAACTTTGTTTATTGGTGTAAGGGCAAACACACTGCATATACAAAAACAGGTTACAGAAATGAGTCACATATACAGAAACGCACTGCAAACAAGAAAACAAATGCAAAAGGAAAACATTGCATATCCAGTCATACAACAGGAGTGATCCAGGCCTCTAGGGGCAGTGCTGAGCTTCCATCTGAGAGACAGACAACAGACGTATCAAGGTATGGATGAATGGTATGGAGCAGATGAAGGAGTGAGTGAGAAAAAGAAAGTTATGGAGTTGCGAGAGGCCACATAAAAAGGTAGGTATTCTTTTTTTTTTTTCTTCCTATGTGCAGCGTGTTTCTGTATTTGCAGCACCTTTCTATTTATGCCACGCTTTTGCCCTTGTCGGCCATCATATAAAACACTTGAAAGTGACAGTGTAATGTTATAGCAGTACAATAACACAATCATAGAAAAAGAAAAAAAAGAAAAGAGAAACAACAACAACAGTCAGCTTGGTCATATTTCACATTTTACATTAAGTATGGTTAAGTTGTCCTTCAAGTCATAATTTCAAAAATAAGGGGAAAAAAGAAATAAATAAATAAGAGTAATAACTAAATTAGAGAGAGAGTGAGACCTTAGAGTGAGACCTCATTTGGGGATAACTGGGAAAATAATTTTCTGTGTATTTCCACCTCATTAATATGAGGCATCTAGCCAATAAATTTGCAGAAGCTATTAGACAAGAGTAACAGAGATGCCAACCAGAGCAGTGAAGGCATTAGGCTCTAGAAGTGTCCCAGTTATGTCCAACAAAGCATCAGTAATTGCAGTCCAATAGTTTTGCAGAGATGTAAAGGACCAGAAAATATGCACATGGTTTGCAGGTGTTTGAAGACATTTTTCACAGGAGGGGTCAATACCATCATAAACAACTTCACCCTGAATTAACCCGTGTCTGGCACAGATAGGTGAGGTATGTACACGTATATTAAGAATACTCCCCCAAAAGCTCGTCAGAAATCCCCTCCCCCAGTTCTTCCTCCCAAAGAGCCTTTACAGAGTCCAGAGAGGGTGAAGATAAGGTTTGGATCTGACGATACGTATATGTAATCAGGGACCTGGAAGGAAGTTATTAATATGATGCCAAAAATCTTATTTGTAGAAAAGAGAAAAGAAAGAGAAAAGCATCTTGAGGGGTGTCATCAGGCAGATTAGGGAACTGGGCACATGTATTGCGAACAAAACTATGAGTTTGCAGGTATCTGAAAAAATGGTGTTCAGGAAGAGAGAAAAACTCTAGGAACTCTTGAAAAGATTCAAATATGTTGTTAACATATAAGTTCTTAAATTGTTTGGTTCCTATGTTAGACCACACTGACAATACACCATCTGATACAGACAGAGGAAAAGCATGATTTGCTATTAGCGGTGCAGAGGTAAAAAAGGTTTGTAAACCAAAATGTTTCCAGACTTTTTTGACTGGGGTGTTGTGCAGGGGTTCAATGAAATATGTGCACATTTACACACGTGCAAATAACAGCATTGACAGGCTGTAAACTTTTCAAAGCCTCATAATCACCAAACCGGAAAACTAACTGATGCACGACCAAATACAGATTTATCAAAAAATTATGCAAACAATTATTTCATATTTTCTATTTCATTTCAAATGGTCTTTACCTGTTCATGGTCATAAAAGCCACAATTCATGAACTTAATTCAATGTCATGAGAATAAAACATAAAATCTCAGAATGGGTTCATGTTTTTTTTTTTTTCATGGCACTGTGCTGTAAATCATCTACAATTAATAATCAATCATTTTCCTCATACTGCTGGTTGGAACTGACATCCTTGTCAACATATTGCACATGATATACTGTTACCTACCCCAGCAGTACACCACAGATGTATGCATGCGTTGTGCTTCTTTTGAATTACAAAGACACTCTCTGTTCTGGCACTCTGATCTGGTTAAAGAGATTGTATGTAGCTGTATAACATCTATAACAACATTTTGTGATGTTGTTTTAATTATCATCAATCAGCAACACTACTGCCAAGAGGATTAGCAGCCTCCACGCCGCATTTTACATCATGTGCCTGTGCCATCAGGCTGGATTTGGCAGGAAATCTGAGGGAATTGTTTTGTGGTGCAAACCTGGAAGAGGGCTGCTGTTCTTACAGCAAAAAAAAAGATCATGTTGGGAACAAGAGAACTGACTGTTTTTTTATGGAGAACATGGTTGTAATTTTATAATAAACTGGAATGCTAGCGAATGATTAGTGGAGTCTGTTGATTCTGGAGGATATTTTCACCTCAACAATCGTGATCATGTTCACTTAACGAACATTTCATAGGAGTTTATCTATTTGTTTGAACCTGATGTGGCCAAAATACATCAGACAGGACAGGAAGAGAGAATCTAAATGTAGATGGTTGATGGATACGTACAGATTAAGTCAAAAGTCACTCATTCTCTCTCATTCACTCCTTTTCTCTCGCACACACAAATCCTGTGTGGCATCTCTTGGAAGGGCCTGAATTGGAAGCGACATGCTCATTTTAAGCATCACACTGGGACTGCCATCTCAGTCAAAGAGCATGAACTGTTGGAAATGCTTCTGCTGATTACACCGTATGAAACAGGGATGAGAAATAATATGTACTGTGAGTGGCTGAAATATTGTCTGTCTATTCTAGTCTTTTTGTCTCTGTAGTTTCTTAATCATTTTTTTTCTCCCTCTCTGACGCACATACACACATTGAACCATGTGTGTCTGTCACGCCCATGCGCACGTGTGTGTGTGTGTGTGTGTGTGTGTGTGTGTGTGTGTGTGTCCTCTTGAGGACAGTAGAGTCTGATAGGAGAAGTCAGTGTCAGCCCTGAGGGAGGACGCCTGCTAATAGAGTTTGCTCTGTGGAGGAGAGTGCTCTAAGAATGCAATGTTGATGTGCTCAGCTCTGTGTGTGTGTCTGTGTGTGTGTGTGTGCACACGAGCATACACACAGCTCATAATGGCCCATCAGAGGTTGTTTTTTTTTTTTTACTCCACTGCAAAACAATTTTTGTGGACATAAACACACACACTGCAAGTGTGAATAAGATCTTTTATGTTTGCAGTTTGTGTGAATGAGAGATCTTCACTAAGCCAACTGTGCAGCTTCTTATCAATATTATATCACATTACTGCCATATTCTGCCGATATATCCCCCTAAACCAGGGGTCTGCAACCTTTATGATTGAAAGAGCCATTTTTGGCCAGAAACAAAAAAAAATCTGTTTGGAACGTAAGCCCAATTCTCTTTTCCCTGACTTTTTTTTTTTTTAATTTTGCATCCATAGCTAACTTATGGAGACTCAAAAACACCAGTCACTGTCAACATTTAGAGGAAAAAGGCAGAAAGCCACTCTGACACACATATTAAAACTTTTTTTTTTAAATTTAGTGTATAGTTTTTACAGTTGGTAAATGTAAGAATCACTTTACACATATTTTGAAATAAACTTGAAAAAAAATTGCCAAGCTATGATCTTTGTTTTAGATAATTTACTTTTCTTCTTTAGATCAACTTGAATATTTGAGTTTTTGAAACTCAAAAAATTGAATTTCACAAATTGGTCAGAGTGAGCTGTGAACCTGATTTGTCAGTATTTTGATCCCTGAAAATTGAATGACTTTACTATATAATTTTTAAAATGAACTTTGTGGGTTTCTAAAACTTAGTTTATCTAAAGAAGACAAGATTATCTCAACAAAAGATCAGTAGTACATTGCCTTGAAATTTTGAGTTGTCTCAACTTTTTCATAGACCTGAAACAGTGATTAATGAAAATGTAATTAAATTAAATACACACACACACACACACACACACACACACACACACAAACATAGATAGATATATATACAGATATATATTTCCATATAATTAAATGACATTTCTGTCTTACATTTGTTTTAGAGTGTATTTGTGATTGTTGTAGAATAATGCAGATTGCATCATGAAACAAGTTACAAAATATTATGTAATTTTAGGTTGGATCACTAAAGTAAATATTCATTTTGAAAAATTGGTATCAGCATGAACACTATTCTTAGTGTAACCTTTTCAAAATTAGCAAAGATTTCCAGCTACATGTGACTCACTACATCGAGGCAGCCATGTTGGATTTTGCATTCAGAGGCTGATAGTCCACCACTATCAATAACTTAAGTGCAAGGTTCCAGACCACAGCAATCATATGAGAAAAAATTTACACCCGTTCTGAAACTAACAGTGTGAGGAGCAGATAAAAGATGGGTAGGAGGAAACACACACACACACACACACACACCCCTTGTTTGGTCTCTTTTGTGGTTCAGGCAATCAAACCCCCCAAAATCCAATTTCAAAGAAAACAAAAAGAGTCCATCACCCAGTTTCAAGTTTAACTCTCAAAAGGTAAACTTGTTGGACCTGTGTGTAATCAAAGACGTCAATAAGCAATTACAGATCTCTTTTGAAAATCCACAGTTAATATCCACAGAATATTAAGGATGCAATTTCCCCTAAGTCAGTTTCGCACTACAAAGGATCTATTGCACACTGGACTCTATAGACCAATAGGCAGACTTTAAGAGGGCAAGATTCAAAGATTGACAGTATGGTGATGAACAACTACACACAACAATGAATAAAGTAGTTGGAGATTTGGAAAAAGCTCAGTACAACAACAACAACAAAAAGAAACATAAAATGCCTCCATACCGCTCGTCTGGTGTAATCCAAGTCTCCTAAAGTCCCAACATGCTGTTTGAACACTGTCACAACACACACACACACACACACACACACACACACACACACACACACACACACACACACACACACACACAATTCAGACAGTGTGCATGTGCACATGGCTCCAAGGATCTACAGTGGAGATTCAGGATAAAAACATGGTGTAAATAACATTTTTTTAGTCAGCTTGGCATATTGGGTCTTTAGGAGACTTGGATTACACCAGACAAGCAGTATGGAGGCATTTTATGTTTTTATTCTGTTGGTTTTTTATGTTTGAAAACTGGTCACCATTCACTTCCACTGGTTGGGATTCTGCAACACTGTTTTCCTGTGAAACTCCACCAGTCTGGTGGACTGAAAAACTAAACCCGACCTTCAGTTTGCAAGAAGGTGAGTAGATAATGACTGAATTTTCATTTTTGGGTGAACTATCCCTTTAATAAATCAGACTGTAATTGCATTTCCACCTTCAATTCTGTTACAAGAAAGGATTATAAAATCTGGGGCACGATTTCTTTCATAACAACTTGAATCATATACATTATCAAGTGTCTTGGTGGTAAATCCTGCTAATGTTTTACTGATTGTGTTATTTTGCAGGCTGCACTGTGTTCTGCAAAATGTCATCCAGAGGCACATTTATAAACTTAATTCTAAATGATTTGAGTGATGAATTGTATCATTCTTTTTATTTACTTTGGAGCCATCATCTCCTTCTTAATGATGCAAGTCTGTTCCAATATGAACTGTTCTCACAGGACATAACAGACCACTGGGATATTCAAGCCTCCATAACTACACTGTCCTCAGCCATGGCATCTCTTTCAGACATTTAAAGATGTTCACTTCAACAGATTTTCCCTTTAAAAATGTCAATTATTGCACAACAGAAACTCTGATATGAACACTATAAATTAATCAGTGATCATCCTTCTGACATTTAATAATGACTGTGATATCAGCCATATTACGGTTCACAGGTACATGTGATGAATTAGAGGCATGAGCGCTATAAATAGCCACAGACGTTCAACAACAGCTGGTCTGGTGCTGTTGGAGAGCCTTGCTAATGCAACACAATCAGTTAAATTGAACTTGTTCCTTCTTTGCTGCTCTTCTCATTGACAGGTCTGATGAGTGGAGGAATGAGCAGAAGTATCATCATGTAAACTGATGTTTAAGGGAGTTTCTTTATCCATTTATGGATAATTATGGGACTGGAACAGAAAGTCGAACATGTGTGCCTTGTTGCACAATGATCGAGATTTAGAAAAGAGAACCAGGTGTACATGTGGCTTATAAAACTGAGTAGCCTGAGTGAAATCTGTGCAGCCATATTTCTGTCTTTCTGTTTTAGTTGTAAATTTACAGACGTTTAAGCATGTGGCCCCAGGTGTCAGGGTAAAGCCTGAACCAACGTGGGAGAAAGAAGATTTCTCCTGTTGCTCCACCACACTCAGCGACAAGCCTGACAGTTTATTTCACCACACTAGAAGGTGCAATATTTGGACTCTGTGACCAACACTCTAATATTATGAATAACTTAGTACACTTTTGTATTTTGGCTGGTTAGAGCAAAACAGAATTTTTATGGTACACTGATTTATGACAGGGAAAATGGTGCCTCTTAAATTCCTATGATGTTCCCCAAACACCTGTTCTGATACTATATAACTTGGGTTGCTTTATGCTTTATGACATCATGCTGATTTTGGTGAAACTATCATATTTTAGGTAGAAAATGTTTCCTAGTTTTCCCTCTGATGTCCTTTGGTTGCTCTGCCTCAACTCTTGATTTACAGAGTTTTTTCTTTATTGCTAAACTAACCGCTAACTGGCTGAGTGGCTAGCTGACTCTGTCCATACCTGACTGGGAGAACACCTCCAGCACAGGATTAAGCTCAGGGCTCAGCATCTTACAGAGGTGAAGAGACCAAAAGGGACGTTGCCAGAGAAAGCTAAGAGGAGAAAGAGAGTGACTGAGAAAGAGGTAAGAGACATGAGTAAATATCAGACTGGTTATTAGACACTGGTGAGAGTTTTGTGAAATAAAATGCTGCAGACAGACAGTAATATTAGCTGCTTCCTGCGTCTTCTTCTTGTCTCACTCTCTTGATGTTTGGCTGTTAGTGAAGTTTTCAATTTGCTAGTTTTTGATCAAGTGACATAATCGTATCAACTGCATGTGTGCAGTCTATATTTATGACAGTGGTGTATAAATGAATTTCACCCTGAAACAGGGGGCACCATAATACAAAAAATAGCAATTCTTACATAATGTTGCTTTAAGGTAAAAAAAAAAAAAAAAAAAACAGTGGTCGTCAAACTTTTTCTGACATACTCTTCTTCAGAAGACGGAAAAAGTTTACATCCATCACGTCATTTTCTTTAATCAATAATTAAAATAACTGGAGAAACAAGTGACAACCTCCTCTTCATCCACAGCCCCTCTGCGGTGGGTCTCTGTCCCTCCAGGGGGACGTGCCCCCCCAGTTTGGGAACAACACGATTAAAGAGACGTACTGTAGATATATTTATTTGTGTGAACACAAACTTGTTTACTTTTAGTGGGGGGTCAGTAGACTGCTGCTCCACTTCCTCCCACTGCTTGATAATATTATTTTCACTCTGAATTTAGTGTTAATTTAGTTTTGTTTTGGGTTAATATCTGGGGAAACAGTTGTTCTGTTCCCTGACAGTATGATCACCACAGTGAAGCAAAACAGAAAAGATAGTAAATAGTTATTGACTCATACTTTAAACTACACTCTGAAAATCAGTAATAAGGGCTTAACTTATTTAAAATAGGGAATCAAGTTTAGGAGAACACTGTGCTGCCCATACAGAAAGGAGAAAGGTACAGAAAGCATTATAATACTAATGCACAACACTGGTTGGTGTGAAAACACTCATTTGCATTTTTGTTGTCTTTCTGGTTGGACACATCACTGTACAGTGTCAGTTGGAGGCCTTTCCACTGGACACGCAGCACTGTGCATTATCCTAAAGCAGTTTATGTCCCTGCTGTGCCATTGCAAGTGTACAGTGTTGATATGGACTTTGATGGATTATATGGCATTAGTTTGCCAACACTGGGTTTGGTGCAGGATTAGTCAACTCACTTGAGCGAGAAGGCAGATTTTCTCACCCATAATGTGTGTGTGTGTCTCTCTCTCTCTGACTGTGTTCAACTCACTGTCACTGTCAGTGCACACACACACACACACACCCTTCCCTTCCCCCAATCCGACAATCACAGGTCAAGAAATGTGTTATGGTCCTGCACAGATGTGTAAACGCCATAATAATACCATACTGTCTGGGGCAGATAATACATTTAATTCCGTGCTTACTTTACTTTAACACTGACTGATTAAATGTAACATGCTGTAATCTATAGACGTTCATGGGCACGTCTGCATTGACTGAATCTAAACACCCATTGTGTGGGAGGTCAATCCTGCAAATTATTTTAACACACTGGGAGTAATGTATTGTTTTATTTTAAGTTACCAGACAAACTGAGCATTTAGCAAGATCAGTGACAAGGACTAAGGCTGAACAGATGCCACGAGCACCACCTACTGACTGTCAAAGTCAAAACTTAAAAAAAAAATACTCACATGTACTGTGGAATGTTGCCACCAGTTTTTCATCTCATTTCATTTCATTTAGCAGGTCATCTTATTGAGTGTGCGTGTAAAGTGTGAGTGTAAAATGCTGCTGATTAATTTGCTTTTTTTCACTCAGACATTTCTTGCAAAACACAATCAACTACCTTATTGAAACACAAGGGTGTAGGATTTAATGGCATCTATGAAAAACGTGAAAAGAATGTCAGTGTTTCCTTCAGGAGCCGATGCTTGGTCTGTCTGTTCTGTAGAAACAAAGTCTGACTCACCGGATGCACACTGCAGGTGTAAGTCCTGTCATAGGTCACTTGCTTGAAGCGGCAATGCGGTGTTCGCTATCTCTGTTTTCAAAGTCCCTGGGAAACAAGAACAACCTCCAAGCTGCAACTTACAGGTTAGACACGGCAAATTAGCACATGGGACGCTAAAGGTACGAACATACAGAAGCTAACAGCTGTTAGCTTTTCTTTTGCAGTGCTGTAGTCATTTTAATGTCCCGGTTCATCTCCCGATGTGCCAGTGCTCCACCAAAACAAGTTCTCCCTCGACACTATTTTGCAACAGCACAGTCGCTGCATCTTGGGTTTAGCGCCACCCAAAAATTTTTTGATTGGTTTAAAAAAATGCAAACAAAGCAGGGCACTTTTCCCCCTATAGCAGAATGTGTATGTGTGGAGCCAGACCTTTCTCCAGCACTGAGGGCTGTGGAGAGACGTCTGGCTATGTGAGACTAGTAAAACATGGCAGCAACACGGTAGCCACCAACACAATGACTTTTATTTCAAAGTGATTATACACTAATGAAAACATACTTATAAATATTATATTTCATTTCTGCCAAAAAATGCCCTTAAATCTGACACACTGGACCTTTAAATAAAGGTTACCTATGTCAGTGGTTCTCAAAGCCCTAAGGGGGTTGCAAGATAATTTCTGGGGGTCACCAAAAGGTTATGGAGAGTAATTTAAAATAACATGTTGTGGCAAGAAGTGCAGAATTAGAGTTCTAATGGTAATCAACACAAGATGTCAGAAGCAATATAATTGTGGTCAAGGATTGTAAAAGCACCACACTAATGGTTAAAACAATAGAGCGGCACAGTTACCAACATAAGCCACCATGTTCTGTGGATCACGAACACCAACGTGATTATTCTGGGGGGTCGCAAATCAAAAAGGCTGAGAACCATGATCTATGTGATAAAAATTCCACAAACACACTGAGACGATACAAAATCAGCATCATCAGCAAATAATGTGGATATGAATATCAATATGTGATATGACTGAATGACTGTCTGGGCTATTATGCTCCTTGAAGCTCTGCATCTCCACATGAGGTAACATATTCAGCTGTGTTTTGGAAAAATTATGACCATTTTCAACACAGTGAGTGCACCAATAGGCTGTGAATAAGTGGATTGCGCTGCAGGAGTTGTGTTTTATCAGGAAAAAAAGTGTTTCCATAGTTTTGCAAGCAGTCTTCTGACCTAAATGACAAAAATGGTTATATGGCAATTCCCTCCGATACAAACCTTGCCCAGTTTCTGATCTGGCCTTTCTTGGTTAAAGCAGAGGTGGGACCAAGTCATTGTTTTGCAAGTCACAAGTAGCTCTCCAGTCTTTGCACTCAAGTTCCAAGTCAGGACTGACAAGTACCAAGTCTTCAACTTTGAGTTTTGAGCCTCAATGTAATCTCAACTTGAAATGTCAAACAAAGCTGATGTTGCATGTCTGTCTATAATTTTTGATGTTCGTTGTATATGCTGTAATTCATTTGTTCTTATCATTGCATAGTTTTTGCGTGCAAAAAAAAATTGTCTTTGGTTTCATATTTTTTAAACTGGAGCTCAGAAACATACCGTTAGTTCTTCATGGTTCTGTCCTGCAGCTTGACTGGATGCTGTCAGATGGTATAAACAAAGTGGCTCTGGGGAATTGAGTGTCAACTTAGTGTAAATGAAGACATTAGCTGATTCAGGAACTGAAAGGAAATGAATTGATTTATCGATTCATACTTTTTAAATAAAAGACTTGTTAATCGTTGGGCTTGGGGGAAGGGATCCAGTATTTTCAAGACAAAAGGGTCAAATCCAAGCTTTTCACTTTACATTACAGTTTTTTTGGTCTCTAATTTTGATAGTCACTTGTATCTGTTCCCCCGAGTATAAATGTTGACAGGATTGCTCGTTAACTGGCAACATTTCAGCAAATTTTCTGACAACAGCAGATCATCAAGTCATGCTGCATTTTGATGTGTTTCCTTGCCTCCAGCTTGTGCATCAGGGTGTTACACAATGTGTCTCCTCTAATGTGAAAGCCCATCGTCATAAATTCTCCCAACCCTCCCAAAATAAGAGATTATGATTCTGAAAGTCATGGCTGCAGCTCAAGTCTCTATTTATAGGCATTTGTATCATACCAACATGTCTTCTATTCTATTCTATTTTTAGCAATGACTGTTCTCCTGCAAAAAATATAGACAATTTGTCAGCATTCATGTTTTTAAGCTCCAGGCCCGTGTCAATTCAGATTTTAAAGACAAGCAGACTTGCAGACCACTTTTGACAACAAATGTCACACAATCCTTTACAGCATAAATAAATTATATCAACCTGGACACATTTTTTATCAAGTTAAACCATGTACTCTCTAATTTAATTTGGATGAAATCACTTAAGTTAATGTTACATGATGTACCCTTTATGGAGCCTCAAGGACAGAGTGCAGGACAAAAACACATTATGCCCTGTGAAATTTTATAACAGCTCAAAATAGTGTTTCCACATTTTTCTATTTTTCTATTTCAACATATTTTGTATTAGGGTGATCCAAAAGTAATGGAAAGTAATTAAATTGCATTACTTTAATATTGTGACTACACTTTAACAGGTATTTAGTACCTTAATACATTTTATAATTCATAAATTGTTAAAGTAAATCAAAACCTGTAGATACAACTGCAGAAAGAAAACAGTTCCTACATGAAACTGGCTTTAGTTAGTTGCCTTGTGTTAGTTAAAGTTGACATCCATCTTGTTTCCCCCTTGTGTGTTATTTGGTTTGTCTTGGTCACTATATATGTTCACTGCTGCCTCCACAACAGTTTCTTCCTCGTCCACAGAGACAGCTGCTCCATGAAAAAGGCTTTTTATGGACTCAGGTATGTTCAAGAATTAATTAATGAATTAATTGCTTGAAATATTTGAGTGAACTCATGTGTGTATTTAAATCTTTTGTCCAGTCTGCACAACACAGACCTCATCATACTCTGATGTCTAGTATCATTTAGTGTATTTGAAGTGTAGTTTTAAGTGTCTCATGTTTATCTCAGGCAATATAAAATGAACATTTCACCATTTCCTGTAGTCCACAATGTCCACATCACCTGTAGCAAGTTTCTACATTAATGTCCTGTTGAAACCAGTGAGACCAAACGTCCTCCTTTCTGCTGATTTCTTTTGTTTCTCTGACTTTCCTTTGAATTCTGCAGTAACTTAGGTAGACTGAGGTAAATGTGTGAGGCAGATTCAGCAAATTTAATAGCTTTTTAAGATGCTGCTGTGAACATAAAATTGTTAATAGTGAACATTGTAAGTTTATCTTTAGCAAATTAAGTCAAATTCATAACTTCACTTCTGAGTCTTGAATCATGTTTAACTGAATGAAATTGAGGGGAAGTGAAAAAAAAAGCACAAATTTAAGCCTTTCATATAAATCATCATGTGATTTACATGAAATTGTCAGTTTTGTCTACACTTAATATACCGGAACATAATATAATTTGTGGCTGTGCTGTAGTGCTTCCTTGTGAAGACAGGAAGTGGCATCACAGAATCCAGTATTTCAATTTATAATTTTTGCTTGATCTCTGATTACATCTCGTGGTTATTTTATGATTTAGTACAGTAAATATTACATTATGCTCAGACCACAATATGTGGCTTAAAGGAGAAATTTGTGAGTGATATTTGTGGCATGGTTGCACAAGTCTACAACAAAAATCTCTTTGCCAGTCAAAAGAAAAACTTGTGCTTTCACAATTATTTCACAGATATTATAATTGATGGCATTAGCAATACACTTTTCAAGGTTTTGCTGTTTCACTACATCAGCAACTGCATTACCAGTTTATTCAAATATATTCTGGTGACTGTGGCAAGAATTTGACAGCTCAAGTGTCTCTTGTTTATCATGAACTCCACTCTGATTCCAATTTTATGAGGTTTTTAATGAATCAGTCCTATAATGGTGAGATGGTATAAATTAATGACATGTAATGAATCAAGGTCGCTGAAATGTAATTTATTTGCAGAGGACACTCATATTTTTTGTTCTGGAAACAATTTGCAGCAGCATTTGGAGGTGGTTAATACTAAAATGAGTAAAATAAAACAGTGGTTTGAGAATATGATATATATGTTTACTGTTTTGTTATTGGTTATTTTAATTTTTTGCTTTTCACATGTCTGAAATAAATCTATTGTGTATGTGTGTGTGTGTGTGTGTGTGTGTGTGTGTGTGTGTGTGTTACACAGTGAGAAAGCATGCTGTATAATTGTATGTTATAAGTATGTGCCCACTGCAAATTCAGAATACATCCCAGCACTCTTCTCTATATAGCATCACAGCCTCTTCTTAGCAACTGACAGCATGTAGTTATGCATTAACAGTGCTTCTGTTCAGATTACATGTTAATGTAATGCTAATGTGCATGTGTGTGTGGGAGTTTGTTGTCACTGTAGCTAAAGACAGCCTTCAGTATGTATCACTCCTCTATGTTCATGTTGATTGGCTTTTCACCACCTGCAGCACTGTGTCCCTGTACTTCACATGTGAACATGGGACGAGGCCAAACATTTATGTAAACCAGGAGCTGTCAGGGTCTCTGGAAGCTGGTCGTCACCTACAGGATCTGTGTTTGAAGCAGTGTCCTGCTCACAGTTTGTCCTCCCGCTGTGTTTTGGCTCGTTTCGCTGCAATCCATTATGCATCCTGCCAGTGTCACAGTGTGACAGAGGAGGAGATGAGGGTCATCCAGACAGATTGGCCTGACAGTAAATAAGCTCATTTATTCAAACAAACGCCCTCATCCGCCTGTTTTTGTTTCACCTACAACCCAGCTTCCTTTTGTCCAGGTGTCCCTTACAGATGGAAGGTCTCTGTTGGCTGTCCCATACAATCTGGGAGGGAAAAAAAGAGTTAAAGGACAATTCCAGTTTTATTACAACTTATTTTCACAGTTTTGGCCACAATTTCTATTGATGTTAACATTGTATATACCAAAGTAAAGAGAGATCTGGTCATACCATGACATCACAACAAAGTCCTGCAGGTTAAGTCAGGTTTTTATCTCCACCAGGTTTACTTACGCCTTGTGATCATACAATTGGTCGTGTGTGTGTTTGTGCATGCAAGTGTAACCAACATGGCTGTTCGCAGCTAATCTTTCATACAACTAGACCCACCTGCCTAATTTTTTTATGCACATTCATGACAGTATGCTGAAGGACCTCTGTCAGTCACAGTTTTTGAAAAGACATTTTTTATGGACAGAGGCATGATGTGTTGAGGTCATCTGTCTGTCCATCCCGTTCTTGTGACACCAGGAGGGAACTCTTTCAAAGATGGTACAACATCCACACGGAGTCGAGGACGAGCTGATTAGATTTTGGTGGTTAAAGGTCAACTTTATTGTGACATCATAATGTTCTGCTCTCTGTAAGTTGTCTGTAAAAATAGTCTTTAAGTGAACACAGCATGTTTTTACCTGGAAATTATTCTCTGGAATCACACATGTATAGTGAGAACATCCATTTTGCTTAAAAAACACTAAGTACTTTTTATTAAATTCCTTCAAAGTTCTGCTCTGTTTCATACAACCATTCATTTTTCCACTAGGGGCTGCAAGTGATCAGCTTGAGTTCGAAGTCTTGTTTCAGCTCGGGACAATGTATGTGGAGATCGTGTTAATGCTGGCTAATTCTTTTGTTGGCATTTTTAATTTTCAAATCAACTTTTTACATCACTGCTTTTACAGCAGCGGTTCCAATGTAAGCATGCCGCTGAAATGCCTTTATCAGTTAACTTATCATTTATGGTGGTGATACACTTAGTAGTTTCCTGGTCAGTGTGATAGATCAGACGTGTGTGTGTGTGGTTGCACATTTAGGTGGCCAATGGGGATGGAGCCTGTCAGCAGGATCTCATATACTTCTGCACAGTTTGCTCTATGCTCAAGGACATTGGAGGGTTGCGGTTGCACAACTTCATAACCTATATATAACCTGCACAGCAGTCTGTATAAGTCATCAATAATTGCTAAAACAAGGCTTACCTACTAGCAGTGGACAGGAAGAAAGTTTCATGCAACAATAGTTTAGTAATTTAACTATAAAGTAAATGTATTTGTAATCCGGGTAATTCTTCAGTTTCTAGGTCCCATAATTTTACAGGTAATATGTGGTAATTTTCAAGTGATATATATATATATATGTAACTTCTCAAAAATTACCCACATAAGTCATGGCTAAGTATGTGATAATTCACAAGTATCATTTTAGCACAAGCAGGTGGTAATTACCATTTCACATGTTTGAACTTTCTTTGAAAATGACCTGGAGATTGAAGTGTTACTGTGATCAGTTACTGAGAAAAAATGTCATTCAATTACAGTTACTAATCAAAGTCTGTTCTTCTATTTTAAGTGTGTTTGGTTTGTCCAGACAAGACAATCACAGACTGAAAGCAGTGATAGGAACAAAGCATTTTCTTGAACAATCAAAAACAAAAAGTATTAGACACCAAAATAAAGTATGAAGAGAAGGGCAGTGAGCTAAACCTTAATTGGATCTACTTTCTACTGGAAACACTTGTTCTCCTGAAAAAAGTTCTCAGTGTGTTCTGTGGCTAATCAGAGTAGCCTGAGGCCTTATTTATAAATGTTGCGTAGGCAAAAAAAAAAAAAAAAAAAAAGGCATACACCTCTCTAGAGCCAGTGTTTGGTTAGTCCATTTTGGGCAACTGTAGAAACATACCATGTAACATTTTGGACCACATTATACCAATAAATCCCTGTAAATCTTACACACTGGACATTTAATTAAACTAAATTTGACCTAAAAATAAACTAGTCATCTTTGTTTTGAATCTGTTCAGCGTCCTTCACCTCTCCTTTTCTCTGTACTTGACTTTCCCCATTTCTTCTTTTTCCTCTCCCATTTTCATCCTTCAACACACTCCCCTCTTCCATCCTCGTTCGCTCCTTGTCCCCGGAGTGACTTTGCAAACGGATCCCTTCCAAATATAGAGAAAGGTGTCTACCCATCACTACTGGAATAGCCCAGAGAGTAGGGGACATTAGCTGAGGAGAATCCCCACGGGGAAAACCTGGCTGCTGAGCAGAGCTGCAGAAAGGCAGAGCAGCGACCAACATTATTGATCTGACAGGGGGGACCAAATTACATCTCCTGTGTACACATGGACACAGGGACAGAGAGCCCAGTGTCGTTCTCGTGTGCAATATTTGAAGGAAATATGTGGAACAGTCTTCTCTGACATGCTGTACAGTACACGATGTGTTTCTGTAATAGCTATACACCCTGACTCTACTAGGGAACTCAATTTTGCACCTAGGTGACATGATCGGGTGGATGCATGAGCTGCCCTCTGAAATTTGAAGATCGAATCATGAGTTTTTTGTCAGACAGTATGCAGTGTACAGAAATGGGTACAACTACATTAAAAGTAATTTGTTATAAATTAAAAATATTTAAAATATATTATTATTATATATTAGCACATTTTAGATCCTCAATATGGGTCTAACCTTAACCTGCGTGCCCCCGAAGGATGAGCGCTGCCACATTCCTCCGTCATAGATATGAAGCAGCCAATCAGGATAACTTGGAGGTGTGAGACTGCATGCTGGGTGGATTCAGTCCATCACCAAGACAAATGGCTGCATGGGTTGTTTGTGCAAACAGCTTATTTTACGTTCATTTTTGTATTGTTGTCTCAAATTTCTCTTACTTTTTTCATATGAAAGGCTCGTATGAACACGCCACATCAGATTCAACAAACGCTTGTAACTTAAGAAAACTGTGTAAATGATCCAACTGTGCGAATTTGAGTGCATGTATATGAGACTTGTAAATTAGCATAATTAATGCATTAGTAACACCATATAAGGCTACGTTTCCTGTTCCATATTTTTCAAACTCAAAATGTCTTCAGACTGATGAAATATTCAGTCATTAGTGAAAACCTTGGATTTGTATACCAGCAGACTGACTCTACAACAGTTTGGGACCACTCGTAAATTGTGTTCGCATCTGAAAGAAAATTCAAAATATGCAAAAAATTGGTGAATGCCACAAGTTCTCTTAACTCACTCGTACGCACCACTTAAAAACAAGTGTTGCATGTTCATATGAGTGGTTCTTGCATGAGGCCCATTGTTGGCCGGCAATCTCTAGTGGTGTCATCATTTACGAAATGTAACATGTTTATTTTGACCCAAAGTTAACCAAACTGTGACAGTTTCACATTTACCAGCTGTTTGACACGACATAACCTGTGTCACTTGACTTGCATCACATAGTTAAGGTCCAGTATGTCTGTCGCTGGTTCTCTCAATGGTCACACGTGTTGTTTTAGGAGTCATTGGCAGTTTACCAACTTCTCTTTTCTTCTGTTGTATTTTAGTGTCATTCAGTATGTTTGCCTTAGCAGCAATATCTGATCATATTTCAATTATTATAATATTACTTTTTCCCCCTTGGAGAACCAGGAGATAAAAATGTCTTTTTTGAGAATAAAATGACATAATCAATAATATATTTTAAGTATTTCCTCAAAGCTCTGAAGTATTGTTTAAAAAAATGTGTTTTATTTTTTCTGCCCAGCAAAATACAAATTTCAAAATACACAAAAATATAAATACATTTAAATGAACTACTTACCTCTAGTATTACGGCAATTCAATTTAGGAGCCAAATACAAACACAACCAGTAAGGTCAGTTTATTGTAGTTTGAAGATGGCAGGCTGAAGACATCTGAGGAGGGCAGGGTACGATGAGGCAGAGGAGCTGAAGGCTGATCAATCCAAACCAGGTGGAAGATGAGGACAACGCCGGACATGACCGGATTTCAGGTACGGTGAATCTGAGGCACAGAAAAAAAAAAAACTAGCTCAAGCCCAGAAAACATCTAAAATACATGCAATCAAAAGAAAATGAGGAAAAGGTCTTGATGTCTGTGCCACATGACTGAAGGACCAGGCAGAGTGTGTGTGTCTGAGCCGTGGTTTTATACTGCAGTGGCTTGATTGGTGGATGAGATGCAGGTGTGCAGGATCAGCAGCTGCAGTCACACAGAAGGACTCTCAAAACCTTAACATCTAGAGACATTTTGGTCCCCTGAAGTCTCTGCAGAGTAAGTGCTCCTCACTCAAGTACTCAACACCTCAAGTAATCAGATAAGAAATATTGCACATTCTGCATTTTTTCCCATTAACTTACTTTTGCTTCATTTAAGAGCAATAATAATGTACAAAAGAGAAAATAAAACAGGTCTCTTAAATCACTAGTTCCCTACCTGGCCCCTGGGCTCCCTGCAGGGGGGCACCAGAGATCACAGGGGGTCCCCAAGACTCTGACTGCTCTGAGGTCTTCAAAATCAGATTTGCACATGTTACCTAAAATCACAATTTCAGGGTTCCTACACCTTTTCCAAAGTCAAATTTAAGCATTTTCAATGTGCATTTTCAAGACTTCCCAGCACCTTTTCAGCTGGTAAATAGTAAAACATGTATGTAAAAAATGAAAAAAGATTATTTCACTTCTTCATCACATTAAATCAGATGTTTCTGTGCTATTAACAATCAAAATTGTGTTTTGTGACATGAAGTTTGATGTTTCCAACTGTGTCACCTGTCTGTAAGTAGACTTGGCTATCAGGGTTTTCCTATCATTTTGTGCATTTTCCATAACCAGTAGTTGAAAATGCTAACAATTGATTATTTGATGAATCATTTCTAATTAATAAGATATAAAACACATATTTCTTCCTTTCTTCTTTCTTTTCTAATTTTCATTTTTTGTCTTTTATTTTCTCTTATTTCTTATTTAACTTCCTGTTCAATCTGGCTCAGCAGATATCTGACGTATTTCTTTATTTATAAAGTTAACTAAGTAATTCAGTCAGGCAGCAATTTATTACGAAAGTAATCTGATTACAGTTTCAAGCACTTTATCCAAAATCCAAGCACTTTTCAAACCTTTAAAACACTACATTGAAATTCAGTGTTTTCAAGGATTTCCAGCACCTTTACAGACCCTGCAATTTATACAAAAGTCTGTGTTCGACCTCGGGGTGGGGGGCTCAGCTTTCCTTAGGTACAAGTAGGGAGGATCCAAGGAAAAAAAGTTGGGAGGCACTGTCTTAAATGGACAACTAACTGTCTCCTTTAAAAAAAAAAAAATCAATGTTTTCACTGCTAGTTTATCATTAATGTTACTTTGTTGTGTTTGGCTCTGTGGACTGGATGCACAGACTGGTTATTTCCTGTTACAGTGCTGCAGCATTGACAAAGTGCTATTGTAGAAAGCTCATTCCATTTTACAACAGATACACTTCCCTGTGTTTTCTTTTCATTTCAACTTGTAGTGATCCCACACTTTGGACATTTTCTGTCATTTCCTCTTGGGGTCTCTTCTTTTTGCCCCTTGCAATTTTCTTCTTCTCTTCCTCTATGTTTTTGCAGTCTGTGCCTCACATCCACCTCATGTCTGCAACAGAAATAACCATCCGTGTGATTTGCAAAACACAACATGCTGAATAGAGGTCCAGATTTAAACTGAGCCTCTTTATAGAGGCTTTTTAGTACTTTCAAGATAAAATCATTCCTATGTCAAGTCACATCATCATCTCTGTACAGGCAGTTACAGACCAGGGGGAGTCTGACTGAAGCCTGGATTATACTCCCAAACAGAAACTTACCTGGACAGCTGTGCACACCACAGGCAGCTGCTCAGAAATGCACCTAGATAATATTATCTGCTGCCCAGAAAAGGTGAATTTACAGCTCACAGCTGCTTAATGCAGTATATTCTCTGACTGTCTTTGATATGTGGTGCCAGCACAAAATGCACATTGCTGATTCATCATTAGCGTAGCACACATTCACTCAGAAGGCTAACTTTGCTTGTTTACTTTATTACATTGTTGCATGTGTCCTTGTATGTGTATTGTTTCACACCACTTGTGTGTTTTTGGTCTGTCCTCCGCCCCGTCTCACTATGGTGGCCTGTCTCCTCTCTGCCTGCTGTGTTTGCAGCACCTGAGCTGTGTGTGTGTGTGTGTGTGTGTGTGTGTGTGTGTGTGTGTAGAGCACAAACGCAGACACACACACAGGCTGCGACGAGTTATCTTTCTTCCTCCTTCTCCCTTTTTCTTCCCCAGACATTTTCCACAACATGTTTTAGATTGCTGGGTTTTGTCATTTCATTTTGTTGTTTTTTGGGGGCTTGAAATTCCAGGTAGTCCAGTTTTTGCTTTTTTAAAATATGTTGGTAGTTTTCTCAAGTTTCCATCAAAGCCTGTCATAAAATCTGTCTTCTGGCTGCATTCAGGAGGACTAATCTCTGTGTGAGCTCCAGAGTTCTACGATCTCCACCAGAAAGATAATAAATAAAGACAATAAGTAACAGGAGGTATACAAAGCTAAAACAAGAATAGAGGTAAACAAAAAAAAACCTGTACACGACCAACTGAAGACAAAATTATGAGGTAGGTAACAGTGATTGAATTACTCTATTTATATCTCTGTAGTCACAGGTGCAGAACAGAAATTCTAGAGCCAGAAAGTTTTGGCAGTGCAGCGGTTGTTACCTATCAGCTATAGCATAGTAGTTGGCTTAGCAAGGTTTGCCAAGCTCATGTGAACAGAGCTGAAGGCTCCTGTCATGACAATTAGATCCACTGTATGAGAGCATTACAGTTCCAATGAAAATGGACAAAGATTAGTGGATCAGATGCTGCCAATAACTGTCTGTGGAAATGCATGAAACATGATATGTCATTTATAGTATGAAGTTTTGATTAGCAGAACAAGATAAAAACAGACTAGAAGGCAAGTCCACACAGTGCTAACTATTGTTATAAGAGTGTATTTTGCTGCAGTCATACGTTGTACCAACACATGTCAGGTGTGTGAGGTTCCCTTCTGGACACAGCCTTAACTTAAGATTTTGATTGTAAGACACATGAAACTAGAAATTAATGCTCTTTTTGTTTTGTTCTTTGGCAGGTGACCATGGTTTAAGCAGGATAATGCCCTTTAAGGTGTCCATAATCAGGAATTAATGGAGGCAACCATTCTGACCTCCCTGTTATCCGTTAATTCCTGATAATGGACACTTAGTCCTGCATTATCCCTTAAGTATCATAAATGACAGTCTTTACTCAGACAGTTGTTCCCCCTTAGCTAGACTTCTGTCGCCCAGTTTGAAGTAATGATCACGACAGACTTTTTATATGGTAGATTACTCTGTCATATATCAAGATGTCATAAAACATAACTGAAACATCCTAAAATAAGTTGTGAAGTGGCTGTCGGACAGTCTCAGCTCCTGAGCCAAGCAGTGAATCTCACAAAGTTCTCCTCTCTTTCTATATTTTGGATGTTCCCTGTTATGTTGTTTTTTTCTTCTTTTAATGGAGTAAAAGGAGCACCAGGTCGTCATCATTGATGCTGATTCCTTCTTTTTGCTGCAGTGTGACCTTTTTTTTATAGAAGCTTACATTATTTGCAAAATCGCTTCAGGCTTGATGTGAATAGTCAGGCACGTCAAAATTTGCCTCTAAATTATTTACAATTTCCTGCTCTTTATTTGAGCCCCCGTTGGTGTTTACAGGCCTTCGGTTTGATAGCAACCAGTACCTACCAGACTGAATCACAACACAGATGATGGCGCCTCATTTTGGTGACGCATGCCTGAGCTGCCGATTGAAACTGTTGCCCTCTGGTGCAGATGTTACAGATACATCACCAAATGTGCGTAGTTACCATCGCCACAGCGCTCTCTCTACACGGCTCTGGCAGCAGGTGACGTGATGTTATCTAGTAGCTTCCCTAAACAGGACTGAAACGCCAGCTAAACGGTCTAAAGTGCGGCTTTAGTTCACTTGAAAGGATTCAAACAGTGAGTGGGACGTGCAATAAATGTTTACAAACTATTACATGTAAAGTGAGGAGGTGTCTGATGATGCACAGGAAACACTTGAAAGTAGCGAGATGCACTGCGCTCAACTGCCGCTAGTGTGGGTGTCCTCGTCCCTGACAATGAGAAGCATAACTATATAACACAAGATGTGACGTGACATGATGACTTAGCATTTATGTCTATGATGAGACCACTGATGATGATGACAGGTATGATATTTCTGCCAAAAAACTGAAATTATTTTATAGCTTTAGTTTGTAGAACTCAAAATGTATTATGCTATTATTTATACTGTAACTGATAGAGTTAAGTTATTGTAGTTTATTCATTTTGTTTGTGCTGTATTAAGTGAATTTCTTGTACATTTGATATATTCATGTATTTAAGTATACTGTAAATTGTTAACAGTTGATATATTGTTCAATTTCAAGTTCAGATTTGGCACAGTAATGAAAAAGTGGTTCTCTAATGTCATCGACCGCCAGTTTGTTTCTTTTTTTTTTTTTTTTTTAAAGTTTCTGTTTAGGCACTGTTTTGGCATTGATCATTTTAAAAATGTTTTAGCACCAGTATCAGAAAAAAATACTCAAATAATACTCAACCTCACATTAGTCTACAGCTTTTTGTCCCCTCCTGTCACATCTGTTTCACCTCGTTCTCTATTTTCCTGCTGTTTTTAAATCAAAAAACTGACTAAGTCTGAGCGCACTTTCATAATATTTAAAAGGAGAGCACTGGATTGCGTGCAGTTGTGCTTTGGCTGTGTGTGTGTGTGTGTGTGTGTGTGTGTGTGTGTGTGTGTGTCTTTGTCTGTGTCTGTGTGTGTGTGTGTGTGTGTGTGTGTGTGTGTGTGTGTGTGTGTGTGTGTGTGTGTGTGCAGAGAGAGAGAGAGCAGCTGCACTTGCTGTCTGTAGAAGAGGATGTTCCCTCACACATAAACACTCAGTGATAAAGTGGTACAGGTAAAAGCTTTGGGGAGCAGACAGGTGTGTGTATGTCTGTGTGTGTTAAAGTGTGAGTGTGTTTGTACAGGAGCTACTATGCATCCACTGTCTCTCTGTGTGTGTGTGTGTGTGTAGTCTGTGTGCACTTAAAATCTCCCAGGTACATCATTCAGTGCACCCAGGTGTACCTTTATCTATGCATCAGCCTGTAAGCACTCTGAAGAGTATATTTGCTCCGAGTGTGTGTGTGTGTGTGTGCATATGAGTGTGTGTTCACATGTGTGCGCACATCTGTGTGAAAATAAACAAGAAACCTGAACAAAACACCCCATAATCTGCTTACAGAGGACAGGATTATTCATCCAGAGGGCAGCGAGGATTTCTTTAATACAACCTTTCCTGTCTGTACACACTGCTTCACACTCACAGTCACACACGTTCGATGAAGTCACTGCACCCTCATACAGAGTTCACCTGAGGTAAACTGCACAGAGATGAAGCCCAAACACAAGATCAACAAGATCTGCGGTCTTTATCCCCCGCAGACGTTGTGATGTTCATTACGTAACGCAAAAACACAAAAGCACTCAGCAAAGCAAACAGATTGACAAATTTGTTGCTTAAAGTTTTTTCCACGATGGCATTAGAGTAAAAGTCACGGGGTCATTAAATCCAAAAAGAGACTATTCCCTTGGGAGATGGAGTATATTCATCAAATTTCATGGCAATGCTATGGAGCTTGCAAGTGTTCAATATGAAATAATATTAAAAATAGTTATGAAAAAATAATCTCATGAGTAAATCATGTAAAAGATAGAAATGAAACAAGGAAAGTGGATTTCTATAACTGATAGATTATTAGAATGTATAATGAGGACTAGACAAGCATTTTGCTTCTTCCTTCTCCTTTTTGGACATTAAACATTAATTTATGTTTGTAATTGAAAGTCTATTCATTATTTTTTAATAATTATAGTAAAAAATAATTATCTTTCAGGGGTTTTTCTAGATATATTTTTTTCTAATGTTCAAAACAAATAAATCAAATAAAACAAAGTTTTGAAATAATTTTACAAATTCTATAACCTCAACTGATTATTATGAAATATTATGATCATTCTTGTTTTCATGATTATTGATTTATAGGAGCTAATTTTTCTTTCGCTATAGGAATTCTTATTGTAAAATGCATTTTTCAAAAGCCAACTTCATTTCATAATGTCACTTTTCACAATGACAAAGGATGATAACAATTAATCAATGATCGATTAATTGGTTGTTAAGAATTTGGTCGATCAAGTATAATGTAATCTGTCTACTATCAAATAAAGATCAAAAAGATTATTTTTATGAGTGTGCTCCACAGGTGAGCTGATATTCAAGTATATGTGTGTCATATGTAGGCCTTTACATGTTTGACAGGCTGTGTAATGCTGTCTGGTGTAACCCTGGAGGAGATCATGCGTTTGTGTGTGTGTGTGTGTGTGTGTGTGTGTGTGTGTGTGTGTGTGTGTGTGTGTGTGTGTGTGTGTGTGTGTGTGTGTGTGAGTGTCTGCCTGCAGCTACTGTAGTTGTGCATACAACTATTTTTTGTGCATATTTATAACTGTATGCTCAAGGACTTCTCATGGTTGCGGTTATTCACAATTTTTGAAAAAGCTGGAAAAGCCGATTTTATTGACTGATCTGTTTTATAGCGGCTGCTGTCATCAACAACTGCTAGGCTAAAAACTAGTCTTATGTAGTCAGATACAGACCACATTGTGGCCTTTGTTATGACTCAAAAACTGACATCCATAATAAAGTTTAATCTCATTTTAAACTGGAATATCTGCAGATTAAATCCATACCCAGTATGTTATGATCCACTTAAGTGTAACTTCAGTTCGCCATGAGACCTGATGAATATATCTCTGTTTTTGTTATCATCACCACCATCTTGACTGCAAGGGAGCAAAAGATACCTCATTGGCTATTCACCTGCTCAGTCGCCATATTGGAGAGGTCAATATCCATTAGTAATCAAACACAGTGTGTACCAAAGCATTAGCAATTTCCTTCAAAAATGTTTTAAAGTATGTCTCTGCTATGATTAATATTTAGTTTAACATGGTTTTCCCACATTAAAAGTTTAAGAAAAAAAAAACACTGTAAATTGGCTGAGAGCACATCTACTCTTGTTCCCTCATTGACAAATTCTGGATCTTGATCAGTGACAGACAAGTGTGTATCAAGATGACTAGCGTTAGCATCAGAGGAAACACTGGAGAGATTCAGCCACACATGTTTGAGTCTCAGTCTCCACTGACTCATGGTCTTCACTATCACACTGCAGAACCCCCTGAAGCGCTGCCCGCTTCCATTTGGCTCCCATGTTAATCAGTTGGACTGAACACACCAAATGTGCTGCAGCGCAGAGCTCCGTGGCTGGCATATGAATGATGAATGACAAACGTAAGACTGTTCCCATTATATCACTTATTATTTCATTATAACTGTTTTAATCATTTTTTTTAATTAATCAAACCACTTGATATTTTATGACTTTACTTTTCATATCAGATCCATTTTTACTCCTCTATTTTTTTTTTTTTTAATTTACCTGCATTTTCATTAACTCCATTTTAATTAGTCAATTTTTGTTACTTCCACCCCTCATTCATCAGTCACATCATCTTAATAGTTATCATTATAGTTATTGTTCTTGTTTTGGATGATCCTTTAGTCTTGTATCAAATGCTAACAGACTTCACTGTTAGATATTGTCCTTGAATTTTGTGACATCTGATTAGATTTGATGATGATCCCTCAGTTTTCTGTGTGTGGTAAATAGAGATGTACTGATCCACTTTTTTCCTGTTCTGATCCAATTTCAATCATTTGGCTGACACCAATACTGTATTGGTAACAGAGCTTTTTCTTCATTCTTCTTCTTCTTCTTCTAAATATTATTATTATTATTATGATTACTATTATTGGTTTTTATTTGTAAACCACTAAACTGAAGTTCAGCTAGTCAAAAGTTCTGTTTCAGCTGATGTTAATGTACATTCAGTCTGAGTTTTCACCATCTGGAAAGCTTGTTTAGTTTGTGTAATGGTGTCCTGCAACCATTTTGGGCCACTGTAGGATTGTGGCCTGTGATGTTCACGTGCTGCAGATAGTGCTGAGAGACAGCCCTCATTTCCCATGATATATTGCTGGGGGTTTAATTTAGGTATTTAACGTTCCAAAATGCAAACGTTTGTCAGTGTTTGTTCAGAACATGGTGGTTTATGGTGGTTTAATTTGGTGGTTGTCATATTTGTGCTGGTTCATTGCACCATGAGTGAGGTGGCTAGTACATTTCTGCACTCCAGCTGGAAGCTGAAACATGAGTCCCCTGTACTATGTGCTACTATAGAATATGTGCAAAAGCACTGGTGATCTCTTAATTCCAACCTCTTAATGTAGTATTTGTAAATACAAAATATGTGGGTTGTAAAATGCAGATCAGAATGCAGATTGGTATCATGTGTCCAGTATCCAATGAATGACTTATGACAATGTCTATATATTGTATATAACACGGTATATGAGGGCACCAAATATTGTTGTCAAATCATCTTATTATACACAATAATTTTCAGCTATGCACTTCTCCACATACTTCTGTTTATATAACCTGTTATTTTGAACTAAATTTTGTTTGAATCCTTTTAAGACCCTTCGAAACTTCTCACAGCCCAGTCTGAGAACAACTGTAATGAACTGTCTTTATCTATAATGCTAATTAATCCTCTTGAATTAAGTCTTTCAAAAGACTAAAATTAATAATCCGTGTAAATGACTGTCATTTGTAAACTGTACTCCTGAGCCTACCTGATGGAAATAACACATCCTTCTTCTTCACCCTTCAGTATAACTAGAAATGAGTGAAAGAGTGAAGTGAAAGACGTTCAAGCACTGTTGCTTCATTCAGCTTTCTTTTGAGGGAGCAGATGTTCTTTGGAGTTGAGATAAAGATATTTTTTTATATTTTTCTTTTAAGTCTCAATTTGTGATGAATGTTTGTGTGGCATACCGGCTACAGTAAACAGAGCGAACCAAGAGTGTCTCAGTCAGTGAGGGCGGGACAGTCTGTGTCTCACGTAATGAATTTCAAACACACCTAATCAATCTTCTATGAGGAAAAAAAAAAATCCTTTTAACTGTTCCAACCAAATCCCTGATGATCAAAAGAGGCGAGGAGCAACTTCAATGGTCCATGCAGAAAGGAATAAACATGGAATCCTGGAATGATTTACAGGACAATGCCTAGACTAACAACACATCAAAGGTAGGTGTAACATCACACTACAAACGCAGTGTGTGTTCATGTGTATGTATGTGTGTGTAGTGTGCATAGAGGGTGTGTTTGAGAGCGAGGCAAGGAGAGTGAGAGTGTAAAATCTACGACAGACTTCTGATCTGATTCTCTTCATGTTGTCGCCACGGTCCACAGGTGGACACTTGACTACACAACTTGTGTGTTTTCTGACAAATTGTTAGGTTAAACTTGTGTTTGATGTTCAATAGTTAAAATTAAAGTTATATTCATATATTTTACAATGTCAAATATTTACCGCAGTAAACACAAACATACACATTAATGCAGCACGTTCTGAATTTGATGCTTGCAGCATGATCCAAAAAAGTCGTTTTCAGTCTGGAGACAGGTCTGGACTGAAGGCAGGTCAGTCAAGTAGCCACACTCCTTCACTATGAAGCCACACTACTGGAACACAAGCTCCATGTGTCTCGGTGTTTGTCTCGCTGAAATAAGCAGGGACATCTCTGAAAGACTTTGAAATTTCAAAGGAAACCACTGCAATAGATTTTTGAGTTTTGAGCACAACTCAGCCTCTTAAGTTTTGAAATAAACTTTTAAAAGTTTTGTCGACCTATAATCCTTAGTTGAGATAATGTACTTTTCTTCTTTAGATAAACTTGAATCTTTGAGTTTTAAAAACTAGAAAATTCAAAAAACAGTCACAGTGAGCTGCAACCTTCATTCGGCGCCTGAAAAATTAAAAGTTTTCATTGGAAAAAGATTCAAACTTTAAATAGTTAAAATATTGGTTAAATAGTTCCCTGTGTGTGTTTATTACAAAGGTGTTGTAGTTGCTGTAGTTTAAGTCACATAAAAAAGCAGATTTAATGTAAACCAGCAACTGTTTCATCATAAATGCACAATTTATGCTGCACTGGTGCTCCACCACATACAGCTGGTGCCCTTTTTATTTTTTTTGCCCCTGCCCCTCTGACAGCCTGAGTCTGTCGCTGTACAATCTCTATATACAAGTCAAATGTTCTGTAGACTGTAAACAAATACAAATATAGCAATGGAATAAATAAGGATAGTAAATGATGGTGTGAAACAAAACACGTCTCATTTTTATAGAGTAAACACAACAAACAACATGTCTGTTTAGAGATTTTACACAAAGAATGGAATCCCTGCCTCTTAATCCAGCACACTCGATATGTCATTGTCTTGAATCACAGCCGTCAGATGCTATTGCTCAGGACGAGGATTATTCCCAATCCGTCATGAAGCAAGCATGTGTGTGTGTGTGCGTGTGTGTTTTTGCGTGTGTATGTGCATAAGCACGGGCCAAGGGGCTGTGGGTGTAATCTGGGAGCTCATTCGCTAATGCCACACTGCCTTCTATCTCTCACATGGCATTATGAGTCTTCAGTTCCCATCCTTCCTGCGATGACATCATTATTACACACCTCGTGGGAGGGCAAGAAATAAACTGGAGTGATTTCTGCAAACACTTGACACATGTAGTCGGATGATGTGCTCCACAGTAACGGAGAGCCTGATGTGACGGATCAATTTCAAGTGACAATCTCCAACTATTGACTTCCTCCTTCCCTTTCACTCTTAACTTCCGCTGTCTGCTCTGCTTCTGGAATAAAAGCATCCATCTGATGTTGCACTATAGAGAGGTCAGAGTGTGTGACCCCAATCAGCTGGAGTGCCTCTGAGTGTGTGCGCTTGTTTCGAGGGCGAAAGATCAATCTCATTGTTTTTAATGGTAATGCTCATAATGGCAGTCCCCTTCAAAATCCATCCTCATGACAGACTTTTTCTACACACAGCTGCACTTTATTATTTCTCAAGAGACTCATTTTCTAGAACATAACCTCAGTCTTTTTTTTTTGTTTCATAGACAACTCGCCATGATTACTCTGCAGAAATAATTAAATACATTTGTGAAGATCCAGAAAAAGAATTCAAGTTTAGATTCAGATTTTAGTGATATAAAGACCAAACTGTCTGAGCCAGGTGTTAGTATAAGAATCAGTAAGATCACTGTCCCCTTGTCCTATGTGAATATGAATATTGTTAAAATTGGACATTTTCTGAATGTTTGCATTCTAGAACAATTCACTGAATCATCATTTGTTTGCATTCACACATTTGTCTAAACATACTACTATATGCAGAAAGAATAATCAAACAGAAGTGATGACTTCATCTCAAACACTAATGGGACACCTCATATCAAGAAATAAGAAATTTCAACATTTTAATGTCTTCAAATAACAATATAATGAATAAACAACATAATTGAGATACTTATATGAAACATTAAAAACTATTAAAGGATAAATCTGTAATATCTTTACTGTACTATGATATGACATCAGAGATTAAGGAAACGTGCTACTGCATCTTCTAGTCCAGAGTGACTATTTGACATTTAATTGAGGTAAAATTAATGCCGAATGCTCGCCAAATGAGTAAGTGTATGTTTATGAGTTGTAAGACATCATCAATAATCTTTTAGAGCAAGAAGATGTTTGTAAGTCTTAAATTGAGCAAAATGTTAATGGAGTTTGGTAGGCTGTGAGAGAGGCAGTCACTGAACTCCAGCTCCAGAGTGTGTATTTCCAGAGCAGTGGGCTTTTGTTTTTTAGGATAACGGGCTCAGCTTTCAATTGACACACAACTGACAGTTACAAACAGCTGAAATATTTCAAAATCTGATTTTAAATGGGGATTACAATATCCTTCTATGATAAAAAAAAAGAAAGTTATTTTATTTAGCCAATTTCTTATATAGTTATTTGTGTTGAGTCAGTGTCAGTCCTCCACAGCAGCAACACACATCTCTGTCAATTCAGTTCACTTCAATTCAGTATACTTCACATTCTTCACAAGTCAGTGTAAAAATATATTGCATGACCAGTATTGCTCTCTCTCTCTCTCTCTCTCTCTCTCTCTCTCTCTCTCTCTCTCTCTCTATCTCTCTCTCTCTCTCTCTCTCTCTCTCTCTCTCTCTCTCTCCCCTCCCTCGCGCTGTGACATCTCCAGCTCCAGCAGGACATCCAACCATCCTTGAAGTTACCATGATCCTCAAGCCTCCACGCCGAGAAACCACACTCCTGTCCCGGATCATTTAGCCAGGAAGGGCCGCCCTGTGACTCCAACCACGGAGGAAGAAGAAACGGTGGAGAAGCACTTATCACCAACCTCTTGAAACTGCGTGAAGTTGTCTGGAGTTAGATAGGAACCGGAAACGGGACTTCAAAATAAAAGCATATAAAGCTAAACTATGTTTTTTCTTGCATGTAGTTTATGCAGATGCGCTTTTTTCAGGCGATAATGATTGCATTTTTAAATATCGCCAAACTACCATTGCTCCTCCACCTGATAAAAATTGAATTATTTTCTTTATTATTTTGCATAATTATTAAAAAAAAACAAAAAAACGCATATTACAGTTTGATGTGGGAGAATTATATCCAAACTTATGTAAACTCTCTGTGATTTTTTTTTTTTTTTTTTTTTTACATTTTTTTATTTACATAAAATACTACATTATTGAATACATGAGGGTCATTTCGACTTTCATCATACATACTGTTTTTATGGGCTCTCTGCCACTGCCTGCCAATAATAAAATTTTATGAGAATTGTATAGAATTGAAATAGTTACATTTTGTCTTATGAGATGCAATTTATCAGCTTTCAATTCAAAAATATCCAGCCATTACCACATGTGGTTTATTGTCTGTAGACAATATCTTGGACAAAAAGTCCCCTCATAATAAATAATGGTCTATCATAAAATCCTTAGATCAGAATTTATTTATAACTGTCAATCGATAAAACTTTTCTTTTGAAATTTGGGACCTGATATTTCAGTTTTTGATGTTATCTATATATCCAGCCATTACTATTATAATATATATGTTTATATGTATAAAGAATATGGACAAAACAGATGAACAGTTTTCTGTCTTGGAAGATTTGAAAAATGTTAATTGATATGTTTTATTTTGAAATTTGGGACCAGCTATATCAGTGTTTGATTTAAAAGGGGCAGCCATTGCCATTACAAAATCTATTTGTTTTAGACAACATCATGGATAATCCGTTTGAGATAAACAATGTTATATCTTGAAATCTTTTAGTCAGAAAAAGCAGTTTCATAAATGTTAATCAACAAATTTTATTTTGAAATGTTGGACCACATCAGTGTTTGATTTCAAATAGGCAGCCATTGCCATTATAAAATGTATATGTTTTAGAGTCTATAGACAATGTCGTGGACAAACAGTCCCCTCGAGATAAATAATGTTCTATCATATAATCGTTTTTCACAAATGTTAATCAATTAGAGTTTTATTTTGAAATCTCAGGCGGAAATGTCAGCTGTAACACTGGTTGACTTTACACATCCATCTACACGCCAGTCATATCTTCTCTCGTCGAGTAACTTCAGTGCACATACGGCGCATCTCTCTATCTCTTCCTTCCCGCTTCAGTTTCTCGTACCTTTGCACCACCACCGGGGGGTTCCCACCGGAACGCTCGCCGAAAGAAGAGCGCCATGGCCCGCGTGGTGGTTGAAGAAGGGATGCCGGAGACGGCCACCGGTGGAGGAGTGATGCTGGACCGACGGAGGAGCAAAGCCAGGCGGAGAAAGCGAAAGGAGTTGTTCGCCGTCCAGATGTGCTTCGCGGGGGTTCTGCTGGGGCTCGTCGTGGGGCTCCAGTCGGTGGCACAGAAAGCAGGTGAGGAGCAGTTTAACCGTCTCTGTCTGTCAGTTACATGTTTCTGCTGGCGGTCATGCGGAGTTTGTGGCAAGCAGCAACAACAGGCAGTTTGGAGGCAAAATGTAGTTAGAGAAGCGTGCTGTCATGGGTATATTTCTACATTTTTAATTGTTCTTTGCGCTTTTTCTTGCATTTAAAATTCCTAATAATGCAAAATAATCCTGAACAGATGTACTGTGATGCATCCTGTAAGGAAAATATACAAAAAAGTGTAAGTAATATATGTTAAAATGATAAAACATGGAGTTTTAAATATTTGTTCAAGCACACAGTAAGCTTAATATTGATTAATGATCAATGATCAATGAAGACACTATATAGATGTGACTTAGTGCCAACAGCAGGCTGTACATTTACAGTACTGCTTCTGTAACTCACCACTGAACATGCTGTCAAAGATATGACATAATATAGATCCATTAGGATTAGTGCAGCTCTATCAGATTGAGTTTGGGTTTGGGCGCAGTTGTTTGTGTATCCGTGCGCACATTTACAGTCACTGTAAAGAACAAAACAACAACATGCCTCCTTGTAGCTCCACATCTGTAAATAATAATCCCCTGGAAATGGTAGCGGTGACTGTGCTGCTCTTTTTTCTTGTATCACTTAACAGAAACCTACTTCTCCTGTTCGCTGCAGTAGACAGAGGGAACCTGGCAGTCTGTTTATTCTGTGAACGCTGGCAACACTGGCTCAGTGACGATTGTAAGAAGTAAAAGGATGGCATTCTTTAACTGGAAATATAATTTAAACATTGCCCACAGTTAGGGATATCTGTATGGACTGGGTGATCAGTAATCAATGGGTCAGTTGTGACATTTAAATGGTGTAAATGGTGTGTGCACAAGCTTGATTCAGACTTGAACAGCTTTATATCATTACCAGCTCTGAGCTCAGCCAATGTTTTGGTGTCTGTTGCCAAGTAGGTCTTGTTAATGGTCAAGTCAGCAGCCCAGTTAATGTTACCGAATATTATCGACTGTGTTCTAAAACCACACGGCCCAGTGATGTCACCATCAGCATCTGAACAAAACAGCTGTTGCAGCTGTGTACGGGGACCACAATCTTCTTGTCCATCTTTCCTAATCTGGGATAGAAATTGGACACCGGAACGGTTGAGAGCTGGTTCCAAATTGTGCGATCCATCAGAATCATATGCATCCAAGCTTATCAGTTCCTTTCATCAACGCCGGCATGTGTTTTTTGACAGTTGCACATTACTAAACAATGGCGACAAAGTTTACGCTGCTGTAGACTTGCATAAGAAGTCATCATTTCATGAGGAAAGACAGCAGTGCTAGTTGTAATGTCTGTAAATTTATCAATGCTACGAAAAATGCAAAGACCAGCAATATGTTGAAACATCTTTCTGCACAAAATGGGCTTAAGTTCCAGGAATGCCATGTATTTGACACTATACACGAGTGCCAGACAAGTGGGTCAGAAATCTACCTGCCTGACATCATTTTTAATTATTCTATCAGCAATTATTAAATAGTGAAAGTCTAAAAAAACAAAGATATTCAGTTTAATATGATAATAAATGAAGTAAAGTGGGAAATTTTCAAATTTGAGGCTGAAAACAGCATTTTCTGCCATTTTGCATGAAAATTACTTTAATGACTAATTGATTGTCACAATAGTTTAATTCTTTTTGCCACTTGCTGACTTGGGCAAGTGAGTGATGGCATTTTATCTGCCCTGGGCAGGCAGGCAAGTCTTTTTGTTGAGCCCTGGTTGGGTACCGAAACCCAGTGCCTGGTTCCTTGATACCTGCTGGGCCAAATCACAATGCAGGTTGCAGTGCCTCATTTTTGGTGCCACATGCCAGTTGCCTTCTGATGCGGACATTACAGACGCATCATGAAACTGCTAAATAACATTACAGCAGCACTGACTCTACATGGCTCTGGCAGCAGGTAGTCCACTGTAAACACAGGTAAAATGCCAGGCTAAACGGTCAGAAGTGTGGCTGTATTTCACTCTGATGGATTCCAACAGCGGGCAGGATGTGCAACAAATGTTTAAAAAGAATTGCATGTGAGATTAAAGTCAGACAGACACTGTGGCCAAAACGCAGGTCCTGTTATTCATTGGAATGGGAGTACAGCATGGGATACCGGGGAAAGAAAAAACAAAGTGGCGCGGGGCACAGAAATTGAAACAGTCAACTTTTGGGGAAGTGAGGGGATGGGGATGTCACACTGCGGTGGCCAATCACGAGCCAGAGATCAGACTCTCTACAGTCAGCCTGAAATATCACTGAAAATAAGGGCGATCTACAACCTTATCCCCAACAGAGCACTACGTCCATTACAGAGAGTAAATATCCTGGTATAATGATGCTAGCACCATCCAGACAGGCTAAGCTGATTTTTATTTGACAGAGAAAACCTTAATGAAAACAAATGCTGCACAAATATTCCCTCATTTCATCCATTTTACATGAAATGAGAGAATACTGATGTTGGGGTTGTCAGGATACCAGAATTTCGATAAAATACTAGTTTAAAAAATGATTCTCGATACCTCTTTCAGTACCACGGCAAAAAAACAAAATGTCAGGGGCACACTTAAAATCATTAATGGTTGTCTCTCTTTTTTAAAAAATAACAATTTGCACACAGTGCTGGTACAGAAGGGTCACTGAACACAGTCTGGTTTTGCTGCAAACAAATTTCAGGCAGGAAAATAAAGATACTAAAATAAGGTCTTGAATGAGCATTTAGATCTTTCTGTTTTTATATCTTGGGTACTTTCATCGTGTGGTGGATTTGAAATATTAAAGTATTGATACTTTTGACAACCTTACTGTTGTTGCAGCAGCTCTCAGGCTACAGCCAGCTCAACTAAAATTGATCAGGAATCAATAAGGGAATCGATAAAGAATTGGACCGATCAGCAGAATCAATAATGGCACTGGCGTCATTAAAAGCTTATCAATTCCCATCCCTGTTCCTGACATTCTCTGTTGTTGATTACCTCCGGATTTTGTGTATTGTTATCTTACAATGACCTGTCTTTGACCAGAGGGGACGATTTTCTACATTTGGTGCTTTCTGTTCACTCTCTTGGCAGCTGACTGACTTGCTGATTAGTTTCTGATAGTGAGCTGAAACTTCTATTTTTGGGGACCACGGAGAAGATGAGGGTGTGAAATGATTACAAAGACATTATGAGAATGCCAGATGTCTCCGGTATATAAGTGGGAAAGCTAGAACTTATCATCAGTGGTGCATTACACAATCTGCATGGCTTTCCGTGTTCTCACTTATGGCACTGAAGCTTTGTGACACAAATAATGTTTGTCATCATGTGCATCTATTATCGTTTCTTCAGCTTGACCCATGCAAATGTAATAATGTAGAATCAATAAAAAGAGAAGTGTGTGAATACACCCAAGAATGGAAGAGTATTAGAGCCAGGCATAAGCAAAAATAAATGAGAGTAGCAAGAGTTTTGTTAGTTAGGACCCCTGTATCTGTTTGAAAATGTGCCTGTTTTTGTTAGATGTTTGGGAAGATGAAGGTTTAGCTCCAGATTGAAGTGTAGTGAAGGTTAGGTAAGTAAGAATCTGAATGATGTCAAAAAAATCCAAAGTGCCAAACTTTTGTGTAATTGTAAATAGAACATCTCTGGGTATGTGTGGACTGTTGATGGGCAGTAATGATCTGTTCTTTTTTCATAGAAGGAAGAGGTTTCTTTTTGCCAATGGCACCAGTGCAGCAACTGTTACTGTCATTATCACTTGATCTGTACGTCTGCCTTCTCACATGTGAGGATTTACTGCTCTTCATTGGTTTATCTTGGTTTGAAACTCTTAACTGGACATTTTTGGAGGACCTTATCTTGGGCTCTGAGAAATTATGAACTTTTATGGAGATTTCAGTCCACTATTTAACTAATTGATAAAAAAAAAAAAAAAAATGTTGTACCGTGTCAGAGTTTGAACCCCCCCAGTTTCATCAATATAATGTCAGAAAATAGTGAAAAATGACATAATTCTAAGGTGATATCCAGAGATGTTTCTGTACCATATTTTCCTTCCTTCCGATCCTAATACCTGAACTTTATGTTCAGCTGTGCACTTCTAATCATTTATGGATGTAATTTGATTGCTGTCATTGATACATGTGCTGGCTCAGGTTAAAAGATTTGGCATATGGGATGCTGCTGGGAAGTAGCTCTGTCCAGGTTTGGGGCAAATAAATGACATGGAACTGAATCGACGTATAGACTCATGTACTTACTGATACCAAATTCAGCATTTTAGGCTGTATTGGAGGCTTTCTGATACTTTTATCACGATCAGAACAACCTTAGTGATAACTTCAGGTTGCTTGTTTTGTTCAATCAACAGTCCAAAACCCAAAGGCATTCAAGTTGCTGTGAAAAAAAGAGAAAATCTTCACATTGGACAAACTGGACATTTTCAATTGATAAATGATTGATATTTGACAATTAATAACACTTAACAACCCTGTGCTGACCACCTTAGCCTAATACCCAACAGATCATTTCAGCACCGAACTGTACGATCATTGCACTCTGTATAAGAGCTGGCTGTCCCACAACAGAAAAGCGGATTTGCTCACCAGCTCACCTCTGTAGTCACCACCGCTTCGCTCTGACAGCAACCTCCAGCTGTCTCAGTTAGCCGAGAAAACTCAAAGGGAGCAGGCAGATCGACTGTTATACCACTGCCTGGTGAGCGCCCAACATATATCTGCGTGCCGGATTTAAGAGGGTCTTCGTCTCTGCACAGTATGACCGTAACTTAGTTGAGTTTAGCTTGAAACAGTTATCTGTCTAGCTGTACAGTAGCTCAAATAACAATGACATGATTGAAAGAAAAACTCTACAGGGCACAACAATAAGTCTGTGGTTGCCGACTGGGCAAGTGCTAAAAGAGAACTGAACTATTCAACTGTTTTGATAAATGATTATTTTTAAGTTCAAGTAATTTTTCATGCAAAATTGGCAGAAAATGCTGTTTTCAGCCTTCTTTTCCTTCTTTTCTCTGTTTATTATCAAAGTAACTTGACCATCTTTGGGCTTTGGCCTGATTAACAGACATCACCTTGGACATGAATTTTTTTACAGGGCCAAGTAAAGATTGACCTGGGCCAAGTGACCCACTTGCCCAACCAAGCATCTTGCGTTCACCCAACTGGGCAGGTTTTATAAGAAAATAAAAACCTAAACAGGACATGGAGACGTAACGTTTCAATGACCAGCACAAACAGCTTCTGTTTATTTTCTCTCCAACATGTCAAAAACGGAATGAAACAGCTGCAAACGGCAACTCTGAGGGGACACATTAGCTCGAAAACAGAAGGCTTTTAAATCACGACATTATGATGGTAGAGGGCTCAGTGGTCCATGACTGTCAGCCATCTGTGACGGGCAGTGGCATCGGTACACCGTACCGTCGATGTTTACCTCCCCTGATGGAGGAACGTTATCTGAGTTGGACGCTAATTGACAGCATTTTCACATGGGCTCTCACATCGGAGACCAGGACCTCTTCTCATGTCCTGGCCCTCAGGCCACTCGGAAGCTTTCAAGGGACGCACACTAACACACGTGTTAAGGTGTGTGTATACCCCCCCCCCCCCCCCCATTTCTTTTCTGCCCTGCGGACAGACACGTGGATGTGCACACACACCTCTCCTCATATCCCCTTGTCCTCCATCTGTCCTTACTTTGACCACCATCCCCCTAAGCTCATCCATCCATATCTCACCTCCTGAAAAGACAAGGTAAAAGGACAAAAGCACTATAGGACAGAGGATTACCCAAACACATGTTGCGGTTGCTATCATCTGGAGGTTTTACTACCATTGAGCCCTGCTACTCAAGCTAAAGACCCTCCATCATCCATCTGTGACAAACCTAAAAGACGTCCATACCAGCCAGACAAATGGTCATGGCATAGAGGAGCCACTAATGGCTGCTTGGTATATCTGCTATACAGCATTAGTCTCCAGATGATCTCATTACATAACTTAAAGCCCTCATCGGTGGGTCCCTGTCTCTCTGCACGCTAGCAGGGGACGTGAGGGAAGAGCGGAGAGGCACAGACGGAGCACTTTGCGCTGACGAAGCCTCGGGACTCGCAGCCGAAATAGACAAAAAGGAACAGAGACAAGAGTGGAGGGAAATGACGAGGGGTGGGGTGGCGGGGGGTGCAAGCGAGGACAGCGGTGGCAGTGATGGAAGGAGGTGGAAGAGGGAGATGCTGAAGGAGTAGACGGGAGGGATAAAGTGAGATGAAGAGGGCGAGATGGAGTCGGGGGAGGGCGGGCGGAAGGAAGGATAGGAAAGATGAAGGGGGGAGCCTGTCCGCGATGAGGTGGATAAAGTGAGGACGGGAGTTAAAGGTGGTTGTGAGTCAGAGAGCAAGAGGAGGAAGAAGAGGGACGAAGGATGGAGGTCAAGTTTAAAGGCTGAGCAGACTTTAAGCTGTTATGTGATGATTCTCTCTTTCTGTCTTTAAATATCAGCTATGCAAGGCCTTTTCTTAAAAAGTCCAAACTAATAATTCATTTACCTTTGGGGCATTTGGCTTGTGTTTTATGCAGAGCAACTTCTAATGAGTGCAGCAGCACAGAAACCCTTTTTCCTCGGATCAACATAAAATAGAAGAAACCAAAGTGAAGTGAAGCAAAAAGGGGAAATATAATGCCTAATGTTTTAATATGCACGCTTAAAAATAAGTCTTCACCTAATCCAGATGGATTTTACAGGCGGTCCCTCCAGGATTTCATAAGCTTTTTTGGGGATCATTGCAGCCTAAAATGCCTGATTTGAAACTTGTGTTTTTAAAATGTATTTTTTTTTAATAAATCATTAAAAATCACAGGCAACTTTCTCACCAGAGAATAGACCAACACTATATTCTGAGTGTTCTAAGTAGCCAGAAAGGCTAAGGATTATAAAGATTTCTATAAAATTTGCTTTATTTGTAAATGAATCAAACCAACCAAAATCTTTTGGATCTCAAACTCAAAAACAACTTATAAAATGAAACAATCAGTATTGATAAATGACAATCTTACTTTTAGTGCTTGTGGCAAAATACAAAAATGAAAATCCCCCAAAAATTTTAATTAATAAAAGACTGAGTCAGTTTATTGAGATGTACAGCATCTCACAAAAGTGAGTACACCTTCACATTTTTGCGAATATTTAGTTACATCTTTTCATGGGACAACACTGAAGAAATGACACTTTGATACAATGTAAAGTAGTCAGTGTACAGCTTGTATAACAGTATTAATTTACTGTCCCCCCGAAAATAACTCAACACACAGACATTAATGTCTAAACCACAGGCAACAAAAGTGAGTACACCCCTAGGTGACAATGTGATTTCTTCAGTGTTGTCCCATGAAAAGATATAATTAAATATTTGCAGAAATGTGAGGGGTGTACTCACTTTTGTGAGATACTGTACATGTATGATGTTTGTGCAGGGGACTGCTGTGACTGGTGGAACTTGCGAGAAGGTACGATGATTGGTCAAATTTGTGGAAAAATTGCAGTGACAGTGCACCAAATTACAAGGTCATGCAGATTTCATGGGGATTGGTTGAATTTGCATTAGTTGTTGCAGTCGCAACAGTACAACTTCCTGGAAGGACTGTACAGGTCTTTATAATGGCTTGTGCAAAATTTGGTGCAACTTCAAGTAGCACTATGTCATCAATTACTTTGCACTGCAGTTTTAATTTATTAAAATGATTTGTCAAACTACAGAAGGGTCTGAAGTAGTGAAACAGGGTTGTCCCTGCCTATCTAACCCAAAGATGTACAGCTGTGCAGGAGTGTAATTAATTACCATTAATTAGCCATGTCTGGCCCCCCTTCCCCTTCCCTCCACCCTCCGACACGATATAATCTGGTCTGCAAAATTATTTTATTTAATTTAAACTACTCCTTTAATTGAATACAATCCAGTCTACTGGAAAAATATATGTATGTTTTCCTAAAAGATTGCATGTTGCAATTTCCTGAATATTCTGTCCAGAAAAGTTGTTGAACAATATTTCTTTATCAGCAACACCATGGCAGAGCAGATTAGCAAGTTTCAGGGTACATTTTGTTAGTGATCAGGTATGTGAAAGAGCTAGAGTTTGACATGGCGACGTGACAGAAGAGGTGTTGCGTTTGTGCCCGATGCATGGCTAACCATTGCATATAAAAATGCACAGAAACTGTTGTTTGCATTTTTGTGCTATTTTCACTGCACTTTCTTGCTGTACTTGAACAGTGAAGTGGTCCCAGTGGCCCCAAACATATATTAGTTCTATTGGTGGACTCTGAGGAGCTTCTTTACTTGTCTACCTTCATTTTTCCTTCTTCTTCTTCTTCTTGATAAGAGGCAGATTCTGACATTTCCCAAGTGGACCGCTGCTGCGGGCGGTGCCTTTAATGTGTGATTGATAGATTCATTAATTAGCTAGTTAAACTTGAGAGAATGCCGACAGGCCTGTGGAGATGCACACGAGGAATATTTTCTTTCATCAGATGCCAGACGAGACAGATGATTATGAAAGGAGATTGAAATTTTCATCCAAACAAACTTTAAACCTTTATTAACAGCTAAATGAATATGTACTATATTTGCAACATGTACTGTAAGTATGACTCTGTGTATGAGAAGCAGAGCTCGGGGCAGCAGGGTTATTTGAGGAAGTTAACAGTAAGTGATCAGTGGGTTGATATATTCTCATGTTTTGGTTCATGGTGAAATCAGCATCTTTGAAAACGTGTAAATTACAAAGTGTGGTTAGGTTAGAGCATCGCTGTTATTTACAGAAGCCTAAGTTTGCATTTCCCACTTTCTAAGAGGAACTTCTACGTGTTCCCATAGACAAACATAAACTGAGCTATACTCGACAGACGCATTTTTGGCAGGTACGTCACTACAGTAGAAAACCTCTTTTTTGACTTCACTCCCGTGATACCTTCCCTCGCAGAAACCCCTCTGCAAACCGAAACTGAAACCATGACAGGAAACAGAGTCATTTCCTCTCAAGAGAAACATACTCGACTTGAAGCTCATGACAAACTCCCAAAAACAATTTCAGCAAGGAAACTTGGTGTTCCTCAGGCTACCAGGTGTCAAACAACAAGAAACCATGTGCTAGTTGAAGGGCCCTTGTTGATGGAAAAATAGTGAAGCTGTCTGTTTAATTACTTTATATTCATATGTTAAATATACAAATGTCAATTAGATGGTAATCTGCATGAGAAATAAAGAAAAAGAAAATTCGGATTTAGTAATCATCCACTTAGTGTGATCAGTTTGACCCTTCAAGTTGGGATTGTGGTGAGACATTTCTACTATACATTGTATGACAAAATTAATCCTGCTTCACAAAACTCATATATTCATAGTAGGAAAACTAGTAGGGAAAAAAAAATCTCAAGTATCTCTTTAAGACTACATTTCTAGTAAAAAACATGTTGCATGTGGTCACTAACGTACCTGCTGTATTTGCTGTATCAGCGGTATTGTACTGCAGAACAGTTCATACAATTTTCTGTTAGGCTTGGACGGTGTAAAGGTATTACAATAGACCGGGGTATTAAGAAATCCCCTCAGTGTCATTTTCAATACCATCCTAAATACAGACGCTCCTTTGTCTATAGACCCTTTAACAGCTGACGGCATCAAAAAGTTGCACATGCATTTCAGTAATGGAAGTATCAGTCTACTCCAGTCATCCAGATGAGTTATCAAGCTCCAAACATTAAATCTGATGGTTTACAAGCTTAAAAGCTGCAGCTTCTCAAGCCCAAAGCAGAGCTCCTGTGTGTGTGTGTGTGTGCGTGTGTGTGTGTGTGTGTGTGTGTGTGTGTGTGTGTGTGTTTCTTGTGTATGGGAACAGTGTCACCATGACAATCAGCTCCACCTACATTAAGACAGTACTACAGTACAGTGGAGTACAGTCGAGTTTCACCATTTCACCAGTTTTACACAAAAACCGCCTATTCCAGTATTCCCCAGTAAAATGTCAGGATATGAAGGTATGAAAAAATAGAATCTGCCTTATTTTGAGGAGTAAATAGATATTGTTCTTGAAATTCCATCCTTTCACATGGATATACTATCAAATAAGGTTACCTGTAGTCGAATTTTCACTGCAGTTTCACTCTAAAGTGAGCTGAAGTGAACTGCTGGGCTGATCTGGACTGAGAGTTGCTGGAGATGTTTGTGAGTTCTTGGGGCTTATATAATGTTGGGGGACCGTGGCTCCAGCATGTCACTGAGTCCACCCAAAACATCCTGAACACAGAAATTGTGACCAGCAGTTAAACTCCATAGTTCAGTAGTTGTTGCTGTTTTGTAACGTATAATATGTTTAGAAGAAAAACCCCCTTTTTCCTTTACACAGACTTAAAATGTGTGTAATTTTAAGAATGTCTTAGCTTTTTAGACTCATGACCCTCAAAAAAACAGAGACATCTGCTCAGAACAATCTGCCACTCTTTTTTTCTTTCTCTCCATCACGCTCTTTAGCTCTCATACCTGCGCTGTCATCCACAAACACACACAAATTGCGCACACACCTCCACACACAGGACTGTGTCTAATTCAGCTGCATCTGGGTCATCCTGTGTGAACAGAGAGCAACACTCCGCCAGTCTGAGACAGACACAAACAACCCCTCTCTCCTATTTCTATCCATCCATTTCTCCCTCATGCTCTCTCTCTCTCTCTCAGGCGTCCCTCGGACCCCTCCATCTAGCGGTCACTGCGCTGTCATCTCGTCCCTCTTTCCCTCCATTTTGGCGGCACTCAGCTATCATTTCGGCGTGTCCCCCAGTAGTTGTAACCCTGGTGCCTTTCGTAGCGCCCCAGACATGCAGCAGTTTTCTTTCTCACCCTTGCTCACTCTCTCCTGTATCGTCAGCACACACTCTTCAAAAGCCTGTTCACAGAATTTGCTCAGGCACAGCTCGCCTGTTTGTTGACTTATTTATTTGCTGTTTTGCCTCACCGTTCCCATCCCTTATCTGCGTCATTGTTTGAGTTTAATACGGTAACCTACTGTGTTTGCCCAAGCACACTTAATGCGGCTCAACCTGAGTGGAAGAAATTTATGTTTACACTTTTTCTCTCTGAATAGTGCAATCTTGGAAACTAATTTTCGATACTAGTGCTGTGACGGAGTCCGTGTTTTAGTACTGATGCTTTTTTTTTCCACTTCAGGAACTTAAAAAATATAAATGAGAGCTGAGACATCTTTGCTTGTCCAATCAGCAATGGACAAATGAAGTATTTGTTGTTCTGGCTGACACAGATGCATGGTGTCCCTGCACTAGAAAAGGGTGATTTTAAACATATGATCAAGCTTTTCTATAAAACCCTTTTTAGGGCTGCTAACAATGGGGCTTCACCGATGGCAGGGTCAGTTGGTCCACCACTTTGATCCATGCTGAAATGTCTTGACAGCCAGTATGTGGATTGCCATGAAATTCTGGTACAAGACCTGCAGTCACATCGCTGTGAGTTGTATTTAAAGGAGCAATATATAGCAATTGCACATGCAAAAATGAGTACAGCAGTCCAAATAGCGAGCTGGAGCCACAGACTGTATATTAAATAGGTTGACATCCTGTTTAATATACGATCTTTGGTTGAAGCGAGTTGTTTTCTCCAGACTTGGGATAGCTCTGCAGGCTGCAGGATTGCCAGACGCATCCAACATTATAAATTGACAATAACAAGCGACAAGTCCTTGACTGTAAGTTGATCAGCTGTTGTCTGTCAATATAAAGTAAAGCCTATTATGCTGAAAATAAAAGCCCACTGCTCTGAAAATACACACTCTGTTAGTTAGGTGACTGCCTGTCTCACTGCCTGCCAAACTCCATCAACATTTTTCTCAATTTAACAATTATACACATCTACGCCTCCTACAAGACTATTAATGATTTCTTATGATGCATAAACAGACACTTGCTCTTCCAGAAAACATTCGGCCTTAATTTGAACTCTGATTAACTTGAAACAGGCAGTAAAAACAGTGTTCTGTCCCATAATAGAAATCTCAAAGGGGGACACTGTGGCTTTAATATTGATGTCAGAGAACCGAATATTTCAGTTTAACATGTTTGATCTCTGAGCGACATATCATGGTCATTTTAGAATTTCTGACATTAAATATACTGCAGATTTCTCCTTTAATGTATTACGGTGTAATGTAATAACAGTGCAGCAGTGTGACATACTGTATATACTGTGTGTGTGAGTGTGCCAACAGGCAAACATGTCAGGTACACACAGATTAACCTCTCCACTTTGCTCTGAGTGACTGTGCTAAGCATGGATGAGCTGACCTTCATCTGCACTTGTGCACAATTTAATACATGCACATCAGGGTTATCCACGCACACACACACACACACACAGCCCTGTTAGAGTTTCTCACTTTACAGTAACATACAGACGCTACTATCCAATGTACTGCGGTAAAATGAAGAGGGCACAGTAGCTACATGACAGGAAGGAAGTGTGTGTGTGTGTGTGTGTGTGTGTGTGTGTGTGTGTGTGTGTGTGTGTGTGTGTGTGATGAATTAAACAGCCAGAACATGAGGTGCAAATGGCCTGCTGGTGTTCATCAGGGACGACAATATATGGATTCTCTCTCTCTCCTTCTCTCATTTGCCTTTTATTACATCTGCTTCATTCTCTCTCTCCCTTTCTTCTTTTCTCCCGTCTCTCTTTTCTCACTCTGTCTGTTCTCTATTATACGCCGCTCTTGATCTGACGGTCATGTAGCACTTCATTATAGGAGCAGCTTTTTTCCAGGCTTTGTGACAGCAAGTCCAGGTTTTGATAGATGGCTTTGTGTTATTGTAACAAGCTGAGCACCTAATGGGGCCTGTCTTCTTCTCTCCGGGTCGGAATGCTGGGAATCATATTGTCCCCTTCTATGACTGAATGATGGACTCTTGTTATCCAGCCTGGTCGTGTCACTACTGTAATGCTATTCATGGAAGTGATGGCATGCAAATTCATGCAGCCAGAGTTGTGAAAGGCTGGAGTTCTACTACACAATCTAAATGAACTGAGAGGATTAAATGTTACACGTTTAAAGCTGCATTAAGGAAGTTGTTGGTTTTAACACAGAATTAATTGACTTCTGTAATGTGAAAGAATTGTTGGTACTGTTGTTACAAGGCCTTGGATGATACGCTAATCTCCTCATTGATCTGTTAGATCTGCAATGATTAATCAATTATAAATCGATGCTGATATTTTATAGACATTACTTGAGAAACTAATCAACCGTTTAATTGACTGTGAAAATAATTGTTAATTAGGAAGGTATTCCTGCAGTTTACACATAACACAGTTCTAATAGTTTCCATCTGTCCTATCACAATGCATAGGTGCCAATTCAATATGTACTGCAATTCAATATTGCAATTTATTGCAATTTTTATTTGCTTTTTTTTTTACACAAGACTATGGGAAAAAGTTAAATTATAACTGTATATCATGGCTGATATTTCCAAAAACAGCACCCATCACTGTCTGTTTGAGTTTTATTTCAGCAGCGCCATTGCTATACTGCATAAAAGAATTTTTCTTGGTCAGCAAGCATCATATTATTATGTCATATATGCCACCCATTGTGAATTTTGAGTTTGAGTTTTCACACATCTTCAGTTAAAGCCAGAGTAACACATTAACAATGTGAAATCACCATTATTGCGATCACCTTATTTCCATTAGCATGTTAATTCCCATTATGACTAAAAAAAATCACAATACAGCAGCAATGTCAAGAAGTAGCTGTATGTTGAGTTTGAGTTTTGACCCTTTGAGGATGCTGTAGTTGGTCGGTGAGTGTTGAAGCCAGAGTAACGGATTGAGTTAACAATGTGAAGTCAGCAGCTGTTAGTTTGTTGTTAGTTTGTTTCAACAGATCAGAGGAAATTTAGGCCTTAAAGTCTGAGCACACGTGTCCCTTTAAGCACGGAAAGTAAATGGGTCAGTTTCTTAGGATGATATTATTGCAATGTTAATTTCTGTTAGCATTGAGGTAATGGACCAAGGCCTAGTTAATTATCTATATGTTTTTAAAATGGATTTAAAAGAAACAAAATGCAGGAATTGGAAAGAAAAGAATTATGATACTTTCATGAAGAGAATCCATTTTTTCTGCCACCCTTATTACTGTATATATGCTGCTATATTGTAGGGATGCACCGATCAACTGGACAGAGACCGGACCCAGCCGGTTTCAGCATTTTCACTGCAAAGTTTTACTACAGCAAACTGTTGCACGGTGTCAGTCTCCGGTTTGTTTACATCAGCTTCCACATGAGATCATGTGAAATCATGTCCCGCGATATCTCGCATGACATGTACATAATCTTAATATTATAATATAATCAGGCCTGGCTGTAACCTGGTGCACTTTCAGAAAAAATGCAAAAGTTATTTAGTTTATTAGTGTTTTATTAAGAACACTAAATTAAATTTTACAAGAAAAGTTGCAAAAAATGTTGACTGTGAATGCTGTAAATCATATTTCTTAGAAAGATTGAAAATCAGAATGGGCCAAAATTGTAATGGGCAGATCAGACCCTTAAAAAAAATCAGAAATTGGAATCGACCAAGAAAATTGGAATCTGTGGAATCTGTGCATCTCTGCTATATTGACGTTACAACTGGGTGATTATAGCTATTGTGTAAGCATCAAAATCTGATTTTAATGATATCATGTTAGGTTGTCTCAGATGCATTGAGGCCAAGAGGTGTAAGTCCTGAACCTTGATAAATTACAATGTTATGTGTATAAATGCAGTTCTGATGCTACATTTTTATTCAGACCAGACATCATGTTGCATGTTCCCTGCCTGAGGAGGCTTGGTGTGGGTACTCAGACTGCTGCGACGCAGTCAGGATAAAAGGATCTGCTAAATGATGTGTGTTTTATTAAATGAGTAGCCAGAGAGCGTCATTACGGGAGAAGCAGCTGCTGAGAAATGTGAAATAGTTGATGGAGGTGGCACACGCAATCCAAACTCTACCATAGAAGTGTCTTTACATCTTTATTTTACATCATTCCTGAGCAAATCCACAATGCAGCACTTTAATTCAGCCAGGGCTTTGAAGTGGGAGAGCTGAGGAGTTTGGAGGATCACATGAAATCCTGGTGGTAATGCAGTAAAGAAACGGGAGATCTAATCTTCTAAACTACTTCCAGAGGTGGTCAGGGACAAGTTTAGCCACATGCACCTCCATTCCATGTTTCAGAGCTTTAATAAACAGAATAATCTTTCATGTAAAGATTGAGCCTGGAAACACATGCAAATTTTTCATGCAAATAGATCAGTGTAGTCAGGGATGGAAAATAAACAAGACATAGTGTTTACTGTCAGTTGTAAAGGGCATACAGTACATTCACAAGAGGAAGTAACATGCATGATAATGAACTGGGAAAACTAGTTTTGTGTTTATACTAAAGGTGCATTTTAATGTATAGTGTATATTAGAGTTGCAACTGTTGATAAATCAAATATTCAACTGATTGTCTCATTGATTAATCAGGTGATGAGATAAAAACAGTTTTGTTTCAATTAAAGAGCAATAGTAAATATACAAAAGAGAAAATAAGACAAGTCTTTTTGTTGTGCATTTTGTCATGTATTCATATAGACAACTCATCATTTTGAAAATGAAGTTATGATAGTTGCAGCATCACATCATGGTGTTTTCTTAATAATATCAATGCAAAATTATTTCAACCAAGAAAAGTGAGCTATTTTTATCTGATCAGCCTAAAGTGTAGGTGCCGTGCCATTGTTCCGATGGCCCAATATTCCAGAGAGTCCCAAAAATGCCCATTTTCCAACAGCCTATCTAGACAATAAACACCTATTGCTCTGAAGGTCCATTGCTCCGAAAATACACACTCTCCCTGCAGTTGTTAGTTCAGTCACTGATGTCCTTGTCCATGGTACTGAATTGGTGGGGGTTTTGCCCTTAATATGCCCCTTTTTGTTCTTAGGGTTAGGGGAAGGGGGTAAGTAACAACTGGGAAACTAATGACAGAGTGTGTATTTTCAGGACAGTGGGCCTTTAGAGCAATGGCCATTTGTTTTCGGGATAACAAACTTTTGGACTGATGGGCTTTCAGTTCATTGGGACATTTCTGGGACAATTTGGGTTTCAGAATAATGGCATGGCATCTACGTTTTGGGGTGATCCCCATACATGAACTCATTAGAACTCAGATACAAATGGTTAATTTTCTTGGACTTGAAAAAGATGTTAATATAATTATGATTTTAAATGAGAACATGCAGCTTATTTAGAAATCACTGCGATTTGGTGATGCTGATGATTATTTTTCAAAATGAAAAGTATACATGATAAAATATACAAAAAAAAACAAACAAATGTTTGTACACTATACTGTCAGCAAAAAAACAGAAACCCTACAAAGATTGTGACTGTTTAAAAAACCAATGACGCCAGAACATATGACATTTAATTTGACATTAAAATGGTAATTTGTCATTTGAAGACTAAACAGTGTCAAGGTATAAAGCTCATTAAACAACACAAGGTTGTACAATGAAGTGAGAGTTGTTGTTCCTTCATGCCATGCACACACACACAGTATAAATACAGATAATTCATTAAATTCAGAGGAGAATAGTATAAACAGAAAACAGAACAAAACCATATACACAATTATTTCCATGTAAACATATGCAGCCAGGAATCAGTGTCAGGTTGAATGTAAACAGCAGCAATAGTATAGTGATGATAATCTGGTCAATTTCTTCAGATAAAAAGTTCAACGTCTGGGAAACGTTATGAAGTATCATCAGAACTAGTCCACACATCAAGTGCAACAGCTTGATCCTGGATGTTGTAGAGAATCTCTCTGTAAGATGTGGGCACAACAGTCTGATTTCTCGTTATTTGGGCAGCCGATAGTCCCGTTTAGACCGTTTCATTTTCCTGACCGGAGCAGGCTTAAGTCCAAGCTGGTGTAGCGTGGTTCTTATCCCTACTCACCTCCTGGCAGTAAAGCTAAACTATAACAGATTAAAAGAGAAAAGTTGTAAAGTTTGAAGGAGCTCCCGGCTGCAGTATGGACATTTGCAGCTGTTACCATTGCATTAAATCATCAGCAGAACATCAGCAGAACTCACTCAGTAGTTTATGCAAATAATGCTGATTTTAAGAGATTTTAATAAGATTTCACTTTCATGGCAGGCTTAAGATTGCCACTATAAAGTCTATTGGAACCTTCATCCATCATGGAGCACATTGTGCACAATGCAGGAACACACATAAAATAATATCACCATATATCCCTGAATCTATTGCTCCAGTGCATGCTGGGAGATTCCTCGTGTAACTGGAATGCTGATCATTTCACAACATAATTGCACATTTTGCCTTTATTTCAAAATAACAGTCTCTTAGAGGTCTGGCTCCACAAATACCCATTCTGCTATAGAGGAAAAAACGCCCTGCCTTGTTTGCATTTCTTTAAACCAATCATAAACGTCTCGGGCAGCGCTAAGCTCACGATGGTGCTGCTGCAAAATAGTGGGGGGGGAGCTTGTTTTGCTGGAACATTTGCACATCAGGAGGTGAGCTCTGGTATTAAAGTGACTACATCACTGCAAAAGAAAAGGTAACAGCTGTTAGCTTGTTTACATTCATACCATCAGCATCTCAAGCGCTAATTTGGTGTTTTCAGCTTGAAGGTTGCAACTAGGAGGTTGTTTTCTCGTTTCCAGGGGACTTTGACAGTGTAGATAGTGGATGCTGCGTGAGACAAGCGACCAGTGGCAGGACTTATACCCTCAGTGTGCATCCAGTGAGTCAGACAAGGGTAACTTTATCCAGGATTAACAAATCAACTGTTCAAAAACTAAATGAGTTCATTGTAACTGGTGTACAACACTGGGCTTCACCTCTGTCACGAGGAGTAACAGCTATCATTTTCCACTGAATCAGTATCATTCTGTTCCTATGCAGGCCCTTCAGATCAGCCCTGGTCAAACGGGGGTCAGCTGGCTCTAGCGAGGCTGTAAAGTGTCATTGTGGGTTGGATGAGGTGTCAGCACTTTCCGTTTTTTCCTGTTCTGCTTTACTTTCTGTGGATCAATGAGCTGCAGGTGTGAGTCACTCAAAGCGTCTCCCATTGTATGAACGTGTGGGTGACAGGTCCACGCTTTTGTCATTGAGTAGCAGGCATTAACGCTGCAGGAGGCCCCTGAACACACACTCATACACACACACACACACACACACACACACATTCACTCATAACCCATCTCTTTTTTTTTCATGGTTTCCACATTTGTGCCATGGTGACTGAAATTTGAATTGTTTGCTGCGTGAAGACAACCATTTCAAAAGCAGTCAGAAAGGACTGCCATGACAGATGTGAAATACAGAACAGAAGGACAAAAAGAGAACAGCTTGTGAAACTTGAAAGTGCTCAAAACCTCACACTTGCAATTGAAATAATTATGCATGAAATCAGCTTTATTTGGGCATCTGCGTTCATGTGCGCACATGTTTTTGGCCTTGGGTTTTTACATCAATGTAAAGAAATACATTTAAACAGCAAATCAGTCAGATGATTAGTCACCATGAAAATTGTAAATACTGCGGCTCTAAAGTAGTTAAATACCATGTCAGTGTTAAAGCAGCATCATTTTTTGGCCCACTGGGGGGCAGTAGAACTGGCTGTAAACTAGCGTTGGACGATGTCTGCTCAGTTGGCATAAGGTGATGCCCACAGTGAAACATTCTGAACAATTACATAGTCGATATTGTTTTTATATACTTTATTTCTATCTATCCTTGTTTATTGGTTATTGGTTACAAATTAGGCAGTAATGTATGCTGTTTTTCCTTTAGTAAATCAGGCTTATATAATGAACTCATCTCTCTGGCCGACGCCTTAAAATACATATTCGTCAGTTCATGAGGCACTTTTAAATCTCAATGTTCTGATGTTAAAGGGCTCAGTGGTTGATGACTGCCAGGCATCACAAAAATTAGGACAAAATGCACAGACTCACTGAAAACTACTTTACAGCATCAGTGTGAGCCTTTTAATTAACATCATTTATAAACTGAACTGAGGACAAATGTTTTAGGTTGAATGTGTTAAGTAAAATGGATCGTTTGTTAAGATTAATGATAATTCCCAGCTAATGGACTAAGCACTAGCCATTTGGCATATAAAAGTCATTCAGGCATGTAAAAGATGTTAGGAAAATAATTACAAGAAGTAAGTGAATTGATTATTATCACCTTACAAAGTTCTTGTGAGAGTGGAAAACCAAAACAGTGAGCAGAAAGACACTAAGTTGTTGTGTAGAACTGAGTGGAACTGCAGATTCAAGTGACCATTTTCTGTGGGTTTTTCATAACAAGAGACTACTTTTATATTGCGCATAATTATTCAATCATTTTTTAATATAGAAATATAGATTGGTGCAGCATTAAGTTGTTGAAGATGAGATGTAATGTTTATCTTGCCAGTTAGCTGGATTTCACATGATCGTGAGATCACGTGAGAATCCATCTTGCCAAAAGTGGTGCAGCCAGTCAGCGTCCTAGGGGGACTACTGGCAGCTGCAGGACTGGTTTTAGGTTTGACGACAGCAAGAAGCATCTTGTCTCAAACAAACAATGGCAGTTCCCGAAGAGGTTAACATAAATACTGCGATAGCATCAGTTATATCAGAACTGGAGAGTATTTCTTCTTTGATAGAAGAGCAGAGAACGACACTGAAGGCTTGTCTCCATGGAAAAGATGTTTTCACTTTTCTCCCTTGGCAACAGTTTGATTTGAGTAGTTGAAGTTAGCCCTGTTAGCTGTGATAGACAGATGGTTCATCCAATCACCTGCCAGGTGTTTTTTAAAAGTGCCAGCCCTTTTCCAAACAGTTTCAAAGTATGACTTTCCAGATGGATCTGTGTAACAAACCATCTTGTGTGTCAGGTTAAAGTAATGCCTGACTGATACTGGATTTTGGGGGGCTGATATGTACAGTAAAAACATATTGATATTCTGATATTCTGTGTATAGAATATAAAAGATATACAAAAACACAATTTTTTTTGCAATGATCCCTCAAAAGTAGCTAACACTTGTGACAAATATGTGTATATATGTTTAACAATAGATGCTATGAAACTGAAACAGTAAACTTTCACTGGTATTTTTTAATAATTATGTATGAGTAGAAATAAAAAAAAAAAAACAAATAGTGCAAAATATATGTATATATTGAACTTGTGAGGTAATTGTATATGTATACATATATAATGTTTGTATATGGGCGAATATTGGACAATATACATATATGCCAAGACGGATATAACTGTGATAAGCCAGTATCAGCAGACTCTAATGAGACGTTACTAATTTTAGCATAATGCTAAAAGGTTGCAGCTCACACCAAAAGGAGTGATTAGTGTTTTGGGTACCACTTAGGTTTTTAGTTTCTAGACATTTCCATCCAAATGTTCAGCCAATATCATCTAAGCCCTTCATGTGTAACTATTCTTCACTGACAGATTTAGGTAAAGTGAGCTAAAATTAAAAATATAAGCACTTTACCCTCATACACAAACACACAGGTTCTCACTTGCTTCTGGGAAATAATGAGGTTATCATAAGCCTCCTGTTGATTCCATGAAAGTCCCTACCTATGTTTAATTTAAGCCCGGAGATGAATAATGAATTCACAGCAGAGCGGATCCAGTGTGTAACATCATGAGTCGACCGACTGCATGACACTTTGAACTGTGGGGGTAGACTCTGGATTACATGCTGCAGAGCAGTGTGGGTTCATGTGGCGATGCTGCTCTATCAGTCTGCTGGGAGCGAGGACACGGTGATGCAGGCAGGGCCTCGCGCATTTCAAATCACAATGAGGGGAAGGTAATTATTTAATAAGCACAGTGAGAACAATGTCACACGAAGTTCACAATTATTCAAGTGTTAGTACGTGTGTGTGTGTGTGTGAGAGAGAGAGAGAGAGGGAGACAGAAGGAGAGCTGATGAGTGTGTGGATGTGTGTGTGCATCATAGAGAACATGGTGGTGTTGAGTTGATAATTAAGTGGCCACTCAGCTCATCCAGCAGCAGCCAAACCTCCCTGTGCTTTCAGGCTGCAGGAGAACCCCCACTAATGTACTCTAAATATAGTATGCTGAACAATATGATAATTTATATACCTCAGTCAAGGCTGGATCACCAACAGAGAAGACTGAGCAAAAAGGCCCCGGGGCCCCTGGGGGTCTCCCTGTGTATGTCAATTAGTTTGTGGTAATTTGATGCATTGCAGGTCTGTTTGAGAAGGTGCACCAGTAAATCAGCTGAAACAAACATCTAACATGGCTCTTTATTTAACAGGTTTTACAGGTTGATCAATGAGTCACTCAACAGAAAAAAAAAATCAGCCACAATTTTTAAAATTGCTTAAAGGGACAGTTCACCCTAAAATCAAAAATACAGATTTTGGTGTGGCGTTGCAAAGTTTTGGAGAAATCAGCTGTAGAGATGTCTGCCTTCTCTCCAGTATAATGGAACTAAATGTTGCTCAACTTGCGGTGCTCAAAGCACCAAAAAATAAATTTGAAAAATTCAAAACCAGTGTCTCTTTCTAGGAATCATGACCTGGTTACTGAAGATAATCCACAGACCTTGTCGTGAGCAGTTTCATACAGGAAGTGCATTCTAAAGTCAGTGGTTTTGAATTAATAAAATGTATTGTTTTTTTGCGATGTGAGCACCAAAAGGCGAGTGCCATCTAGTCCCATTATACTGGAGAGAACGCAGACATGTCTATGGCTGATATCTCCAAAACTCTGAAGCTCACACCAAAAATATTCAGATGGATGAAGAAAGCTACAGGCCAGTATATATTTTTGCTTCCACGTTTCAGTTCAGGGGCTTCTAATTTGAACGTTACATTACTAACTCCAAAAGAATAAAGGACATCATATTCTGTGTTTCCTGCCGAATCTGGGGGAAAAAATCTGTGTCTTTGACAATGTAAATTGCTAAAGATGAATGTTCTTAAACAGAAGTGTTTAGAAGTTACTCAGACATTTTGTCATGTTGGAGAGTTTCACAGGTGTTTGATTTTTGGCTGCCTGGAAAAATCTCTGGTGCACTTTGTTGACGAAAATGACAACTTTGTGAAAGTCATTTCTATCCATTTGAATAACAGAGTAGTTTCATGTAGCAGCTACTTTCTTACTGCAGCTGAATGTACCAGAACTAATTTAGAATCTACCGGAACTACTTTATCTCTGCTAGAAAGAAAACATGAATGAATATGTGTGTAAGACATTTGAAGAAGTCACACAGAAGGCCTGAGACAAGTTATTATGGTAATTTTTCACTATTTCTAAGATTTTATAGACCAAAAAAAAAAAAAAATAATCAGAATAATCAATAATGAGAACCAGAGAGAATCAATCTTATGTCATCTTAAGCAATCATGTAGAGAGGCCCTGTGCCACATTGTAGTTCCTTTTTTTGTTGGGTACTGGGCTTTCATGGTGTATATTTCAAAATCAGTCATGTTACTAGAGATGTTGTCCGACTCACCGGATGCACACTGCTGCTATAAGTTCTGCCAATGGTGGCTTGCTTCAAACAGCATTGCGGCGTCTATCCATCTATGTTTTCAAAGTCCCCAGGAAACAAGAACAACATCGTAGCTGCAACCTACATGCTGAAAACGGCAAATTAGCGCCTGGGACGCTAATGGTACGAACATAAACAAGCTAACAGCTGTTAGCTTTTCTCTTACAGTGATGTAGTCATTTTAATGGCAGAGCTCACCTCACGACATGCAAATGTTCCACCACAAGTTCCCCCTCGACTCTGTTTTGCAGCAGCACCATCACTGCATCCTAGTTTTAGCTCTGCCCAGGACGTTTGTGATTGGTTTAAAGAAATGCAAACAAGGCAGGGTGTTTTTACCCCTATAGCAGAATGTGTATGCAAGACTACTTGGAATGTTAAAGGGGTAGTTCACTCCAAAATCAAAGACACATATTTTTTCCTGGCATGTAGTGCTATTCATCCATCTAGATGTCTTTGGTGTGAGTTGCAGAGGTTTGGAGGTATCAGCTGTAGAGATGTCTGCTTTCTCTCCAATATAAAGGGACTTGATGACACTCGGCTTGTGGCACTCAAAGAATGAAAGAAAGAAAGTCGTTCACACAAGGTAAAAGTATTTAAGTATTATGGCAAAATGTACTGAAAGTGTCCAAAGTAAATGTAGTATTATAGTCATCATAGTGCTTCATTATTATATCTGATGTTTCTGGATTAATAATACTGCTGAATTAATGTGTATGTTGCATTTTAGTGCTGCAGATGTTTAAGGATGAGCTCACTTTAACTACTTTATATACTGCTGGGTTGTTTAATCTACAGCAGTGCATTTTATTATATAAAAGCATCATGTGTTTGCACTAGAATTTACAGCATGTGATTATAGAGAAAATGTGTATATCAAGGTATAAATTGTATATTGCGAAATAGGAATATCTTAAAAATATTAAGATATTGTTTTTAAGCCATATCCCCCAGCCTGATTTGACATGGTGAATAAATATGTGTCAGTGTTTTTCTGATCAGGCATCTGATAAATGGAGTCTATTAGGGTGGAAATTAATCTAATTTTAAAATATGCCCTATTATCAGTATTCTAATGTGCTTTTGTGTCTGTTTTTCAGGATTGTAGTTAAATAAAGTATTGAAATATTAATGAGACTAACAGTCAAAACATATTCACTTTATAATGCAATTAAAACAAGAAAAGCAAACTTCCCATTAATCTCGACTGAGGAATTTGATGTTTTGTAGGTGTGTGTGTGTGTGTGTGTGTGTGTGTGTGTGTGTGTGTGTGTGTGTCTTCATCTCCTGATTATCTGTTAACAACAGCTTTATCTCTCACCCTCAGGAGCACTTTCTCATGTGTTCATAATCAAATCATATGGACACACACGCACACATAAACACAGTCAGAGCTCAGTTGTGATGGATGAGCAGATGAGAACAGGGGTCACTGAGTCTGTCTGTGGGCTCTGCGCTGTATTAGATCTCGCTGTGATTAAACATTAGGAGCTATTTTCTATCTCTCGCCCTCTCTCGCTGTTGCTCTCCCATCCCTCTCTCCCTCCCGAATGTCGCTCCCTCGCTCCCCAAATACGCCCTCCCTAATTCATCACCCAGCCCCAAAGCCTATTTTAGCACCCGCCATGTGTATTCTGGGATCCTCGCACGGCTCGGAGAGACACATGAAAGGAGGAAGGGTTGAGGAGAGGGGTCCGTCCCTCAGGAGGAGTGCGACCATTGTATAAGAGCTGCTGTTGTCTCTCCCTTCATTCCTCCAGATTCCCCTCACCTGCTTCCACTCACGCTCTCCTTCACTGTTCCTCTTCTCTAATCTCCTGTTCCTCTATTAGGCTCATTGTGAGACAGTGTGGTGGTAATCGCAATTGACATGAGGCTCAGTTTAGGGCTTAGCACTATCATCCATTGTTGAAATTTCCAGTAGTTTTGGGGGATTGGATTTCATGCTCCAAAGCACAGTACATGCAAAACTGAACACTGAGTTTTAACAGTATTTATCAACCTAGGTCTTCTCCTTTCTCTGGTAATTCAGTCATGCTAGCTTTGCACTCACTACCTTCATTTTAGAGAATGATAATGCTGAGGCTGCACATTGAGACAAGCAGTTCCTGCCACCAAAAAGTTTTTAAAATAACTCTTTAAGTCATTTCAAATTAGCATTAGGGCTGTGATAATAACTGTAATACCATGGTCATGTGATGAAGATGGTTGAGCTCATTACAATCATCACTGCAGTTTTTGTGGAGGGTTAATGAGCCTCATTCACTAACATGAAGTGCATAGAAATGTTCCTAAATGTAAAATAATGGAAAAACCAACATAATAAGAACATAAAATGCCTCCATACTGCTCATCTGGTGTAATCCAAGTCTCCTAAAGCCCCAACATGCCAAGCTGACTAAAAAAATGTTATTTACTCCATGTTTTTATCCTTAAGCTTCACTGTAGATCCTTAGCTTGTAGCCACGTTCATGTGCACATGAACACTGTCTGAACTGGGTGTGTGTGGTGTGATGGTGTGCAAACGGAATGCCGGGGCTTTTTCCAGTTGTTTTTTACGTTTGAAAACTGGTCACCATTCACTTCCATTGTTTTGGAGATTCTGCAACACTGTTTTCCTGTTAAACTCCAGCAGTGTTTTGTGGACTGAAAAACTAAACCCTGACCTTCAGTCGGCATGAGAGTGAGTAGTTATTGACTGATTTTTTTTTTGTGTGTGAACTATCCCTTTAAAATGCAATATTAGAGGGCTTTTTTCATCAGTGCAGTTTTAATTTGCTCTGCATTTAGTTAAATGGTGTGTCAGACTGTCATCATTTGTGCATACGTATGGTCTGAAGTACTTCTAAATTTGTTCGTAGTGTACGAGCAAATTCAGGTGAGAAAATACTGATGAGTCCCAGATTTGTATGCAAAATATTCATACGCATGATTTAAGCACAAATTTGTGCATACATACTAATGTTTGTGAATGAGGCCCAGTGTCATGTTATTCTATAGAGTGCTGCAGGGATGATGTGTTTTTATAGGCCAACCTGGAAGTTAGCATCACTCTGGTTGAACAATAAATTGAAATTTGAAAATTGCAGTAGACCATATTGTGATTTCAGCCAAATCACAGGAGGCACAATATTTGTTAAAGGCAAAATATGTGTCAAAATACGTTTTAAATTGACTACAGTCGTGCTGCAGGGAGGTCCTTTGCTACACATCACATTCAACAGATGTCAGAGAACATCTAGATCCCAGCAAAAATCACAGCTTAATTTTAATGTTTTTCAATGAAAATGAGAATAATAACATAAAAAATAATATTCTGTCCAATATCACACATCATGTCGCAATTGCAGTATCAGCCAAAATGATTGAAATTACATATTTTTTAAAACCATTCAGCCCTACTTTAGTTCCCTTGACGAAAAAGCAGATGTAATTTTTCCATTGGATTTTGGATTAGTGCAGAAAATAAGTTCTGTGGTGAATAAAGTTTTATGATACATGACACCTTCTGCTCAGCAATAAAAGCTTCACAAATGAAGACCACCTGTGTGATTTTTGAAGGCTATAAATGAACTACACTAAGGCCGTGTGACTTAGCGTTACCTCCACTGAGTGACTAGTGTTTGGCGTGATGATGTTTAGTGTTCATGTCAAACCTTGTAGTCTCATTTCGCCACTCGTTAGCAGCCGCCTTTTTAAAACATGTAAAAGCATCAGAATTCACAAGCAGGATACTAATTCCCGGGTTTTAGGACTCATTCCTGCAGCACTCTGTTGTGCGGTATATTTGAGATCAGAGCTGTCACACACACCCTTCACTAGAAGAATAAACATCGATAAATAGTCACAGAAAATGCTCAGTGTCGGAGTTATCATTTTGAATTTATTTTCAAAAAGACACTTCAGCTAAAGGCTGGATTTCAAAGCTTCTGAAAGAGAGCCAACGCTGTAGACACAAATCTAACACGGTAAAGAAAATCGATACATCACAGCCCTAATAAGTGCCTGTAATTAGCTAGTTAAGCTAATTGTACGTGAATCTCCCTGTGGGCCAACTTGCTGGCTAACCAAACTAGCGGCCTACTCATCTGCAACAGCATTAGCATAATTTATGACTTATCATCGGCAAACTAATTTTCATATAGGTTTTAAAATCATGTCCCGCTGCTGTCCCACACAGACTCATATACTCTGTAGCTATATACAGAAGCACTCTAAAAGTCCTCATTAAGCATTTGATTGAGGAGCTTGGCACAGACCTGCTGCACCTCTCACCAGACCTCGACATTCTGTCTTTCTACACAGAGGAGTCCCCCCTCCTGGACATGCTGTTTCCCCAAAGGCCTCCAGTCCCAATACTGTGATAGAAGACCGGTTGAAACAAACAGTCAAAGAGAAATATTAGCCAAAAGATCATAGTTTCTGTCGTCAGGGTTTCAAAGACAGACTTTCCTTAAGGGGACACTTAGCAGTGGTATTGACAAAATGACATGGTGAAATATAACTACCTTAATGTCAGGCACTAAGGTTGCACTTTCCTAATACGTCAATTGCTCTAAGAGCTAGGATGTCGGTCCATTACACCATTACATGCCATGACCAGTTTATTTTTGATAGCTGAGAAAACAATCTCACCACATTGTCCATTTATTAGCTGTTCTGGAGCGTTCAATCATATCACATGATCTTATCTCCAGTTGGCATGAAATTAGAAATGTTCACATTTCATTTTTTTCCTCTGCACTTTGTCCTTATTGAGAGGATTAAACCATCCATAAATATGAGTGGTGCAGTAATACGTTTTAGCACAATATTGCAGTATATATGTCATATGTCATCCACACCTCAGTACATGACACAACAATGCCAGAAAAGTTGTTCTGCAGATATTCTTTGGTGTTTTTAATGACACTTTATGATGACACATCTTGTACTCAGAGGCGTTACTAAAGTTTTGTTCAATGAAATGCTGTCTAGCTTATGATGCAGCAGAGTGTGGAAGACAAATACAGATATAGGGGAATATTTCTTGAGAGTTGGACTCACTTTACAAAAGTGCCACTTTATAACTTTATTTATTGATCTGGGTGAAACTGGAGAGTTTTTTGACATACGGGTGGCTTTAGCTTACTTGTTGCTAAAGCAGCTAACCCTAACTGTTAGCTGCTGATCGTGGGCAACAGAACTGGGGTCAGTGAAGACGACCGTGCGCTGGATCGAACTCAGCCTCTGAGCTAACCACTAATTTACTTTGGCTCTGTTAGCCCCAGCAAACTGCTCGGTTGGCAGTGACTTGCCTCTGGGCTGCTGGGAGCTGGGACGGCAGGAACGCTACGTCGGTACTGTAGCCTGTTCCCTGTCATCAAACTGCTGCGTCCAGCCGTGTTCACATAATAAGGCCTTTTGGCCATTTGGCTGTAACCTGGAGCATTTTGGAGAAAATGTCAAAGTTACTTAATGATTAGTGTATTATGAACATCCAATTTAATTTTACATTAAAAACAAAGGCACAAAATGTTTTTGTATTCTGCCAAATATAGTTCTTCGACTGAAAATTAGAATCGGCAGGTCAGATCCATAAAAAAAAAAAAAAAAAGAAATTGGAATCGGCCAAGAAAATTGCAATCTGTGCATCTGTAATATTCAGATATTATTTATTATTTAGCCATATCACCTTCTCCTAGTCAGTGGCCAGCTAGGGTGTGAGAACTAGGGTGGAGAACGTTAGTTCAACCAATTTCACACCTTTGCTCTGCATCTTCATGAGAGCAGTAATCACCTCATAAACAATCTTGAACCAACATCAAAAGATAAACATGCATTTTTTCTTCTTTGAGCTATAAGCCTGCAACCACTTAACCCGTACCACGAGTCCATGTCTTACTTCCATAATAAACCTAAAAACAAGGAAAAGACAGATTTAAATGCAATGTGCTCTATGTGTGAATTCTGTGAGCGGCTCTTGTTGGCTGATGATGACACGGTCGGGTGTGTGATTGAGCTCTCCTGCAGCGATTAGCCTGTAGGGCCCTTCTGTTCCCCTGACCAATGCAAACACAATCACACCGCTATTCACCTGCACTTAGCCGGGCCAGAGGAGCCCACTACGCTTTTAATTACTCCAATCAGATTAATCATACTCTCAGATGACTCTGAATGAAATTTAACAATCTGTGTGTCTGTGTTTGTATGTGTGCGTCTGCATCAGTGTGCCTGTGAGTGTGTGAGACAGTTGGAGAGAAGCTTATTATGGTAGAGATTAGAGAGGTCCTTCCTATTGAAAAGACAAATATGCTGAGGATATTAATCTCCTCACTGGGAAAGATAATGAGTGAAACTGTCTCCTTATCTGCAGCCTGCTCTTCATTCAGAGAGCTCACTGTTTAATAGGCTGTCTGGCTGCCAGAAGCCATTCTATTCAGGTCTGGCTGATTATAAGTTTGTTTCCAACTGTATTGTGTGTTATGTTCGGAAGACAGAAGAATAACTTCAGGAGACGGACTGACTGAAGCTTTCAGAACTTCATCAAAATGTCTTGGCTGTTCCAACAGTCTCAAGAGCAGACTGAGTTACAACAGATTCACTGTCTAACATTTCAACTGATGCACCAGAAATTAAGGTCTTGACACACTGCCGGTCCGTCTTGCCAGCACCGTCCAGAAGGAAGAGCGTGAGTGCCTGCAAGAAGACACGAAGATGGTGAGCTGTACTTGGACAGCGCAGAGACAGAGCATACTCTAGTGGGGGACTGTAGCATTCCTCACAATCATGCATGCTAGGTACAGGGGTGAAGTAAGTGACTAATTGAACCATCTACTTTACGGTTCCGTCCGTAGTTTCCCTAAAGGTAGCTGGTGATCAGAGTCTTGCAGGTTTGATAAATCCAGCAATTAGGGTAGGGCTGGGTATTGTTAAGAACCTCACGATTCGATTCGATTTCGATTCTTTAGGTTTCGATTCGATTCGATTTTGATTTGATTCGATATTGATTTAAATTCTTCAATATCGATTCAGTAAGAAGTAGAAATACACATATAATTAAGAGTACCTGTTGGCAATTTTTAAATATTTATTTTCATGCCCATAACACATGTGGTACGTTACTTCACATCTTTGGGCAATAAAACATCTGAAAATAAAACATTAGCAGCACCATAATAGCTCACTTGTGCATATAAACCTCTGTCTTCACCTCTGTGTACAGCTTCAGGATGGCGACCTCTGTCATGTGTTTTCGTGTTGGTATAGCGTATCGTGGTTCAAGTGTGTGTACCATCTTCTTAAAACCTTCATTTTCCACGACACTGTACGGTCGAAGGTCCTTGCAAATGAAGACGGCAACGGACTTTGTTATCTTCTGTGCGTGGACAGAGCTTGGCGGTAGTTTGCAGACATGTTGTTGTTGTTTGGTCGCATGCAGCCTCCATCCTTAAAACGCAAATCACACAAAGATGTTGCGCACAGCGCCCCCAATGGCCAGAAGGTGAATCGATTCAGAGGGTTTGCTTAATCGATATTGAATTAGGAGGCAGATAATTTCGATGCATCGATTTTTCGATATTTTTACCCACCCCTAAATTAGGGACAAAACAATGTCAACCTATTTTTTTTTTTTACTTAAATGTGTTGTGCAGGTAAAGCTGAAGAAATTAGACTTGATGGCGGATTGTTTCAGGTTGCGTTTATGTGCACAAAGTGCAAGAAGTTTGACAGGGAATACAGCACCAAGCTGGTTCTCTTGCTGGGTTTGGCTTCTGCCACCCTAGGGCTGAGTCGGCTAATATCAGGCAGCTAGCTCCACGGCTAACTAGTTAATGCCAGCTACATAAAACAGCAGACGACAGTTAGCCTACTTTAGCTTATCACTGTTAGTCTACAGCTAACTCTGTAAGCTAAAGCACCTCGGTACTGTACTGTCATCAAACTGGTCTTATTACTTGAAGGAAATTATTCATAATATTCATGACACGCTTATTATATTCTTGTGATGGCCAGCATCAAAACCAACCACATATGACAGTTTAATGTCATGTTAAAACATAAAACTAAACAGTTAAGTCTGATGATGTTAAGTTGCCGTAACAAAGAAACATCTCAAACACTGTCAGCTTTACATTAAAAAATAACATACTGAAAAAAAATAACATACTGTACTTGAGTGAATGACACTTATTGACAGTAGTCATAACCATTAATAAAGACTTACTGTCCGTGACAGATATCATGGCAGGGTTATGACAGTGTGATGACAGTCTTGTGCGCACCCTGTCAAATGAAGTGTTTATCTTAAACTCTATCTGCACTCATGGGATGGCTCTTTTATTAAACTGTTAAATAATAAAATATAAGACATGCTTTCGGAGCCTGCACAGAATGTTCCTGAGGGCTGCTATTGGTCCACAGGCAACAAATTGAGAATCCCTGCTCTAGCGCCTCGTGTAGGGTCATGTTATTAATCAATCGGCTGTGAAAATAATGTTTAGTTGCAGCCCTAATTCACATAATTTCACATTTTACTCAGTACAGGCATATACCTGCACTGAAGATGTTGTTGTGAAGCTGCCTTTTAGTCTTGGAGAGCTTTGTTCAACTAAGATCATTTTTCTGCTTTGTTCATCTCAGCCCTCTTGTGGGATACACACAGACAGAATGCACCACACACTTCCCAGAGTCCATTTTTGGACAATTTACGCAAATACACCCTGATTACATAACTATCTTGTCTGAAGTCGTTTCTGCATTGAAGAGACAATTTGTACTGAAATAAATATGCGTGTGTGTGTGTGTGTGTGTGTGTGTGTGTGTGTGTGTGTGTGTGTGTGTTTAGCCCAGTCTCTACACATAAAACATTTCCTCGGTGATAATCTTCCTCTCTGTCTTGTTGCTGCTGAAGCTCATACATTATTTGCTGTGTGTTGCAGTGTGCTGGAGGATTCATGCAGTGAGCAGAGACGCAGTGAAAACCTCTTCAGGTTCTGGACCTCAGTGTTCGTTTTTTTGAGGGTTTTTTGCATCACGTGTGTTTGACTGACACAGGGAACATGACACTTATGAAATACATTCACACACTGTGACATGAGTGACATCACGGTGACGTCATGTCGGTTATTGTATGTGACATGTACACTGGATGAGTTGCTCATCCAAAGAGACGTGGATCTGCTGTGGGCCAGAGAGAAACAGCAGATTTAGTTCATCTGTCTACGGGAAAGGTCAGAAAAGTCACATTAAAGTAGAACCAGATCAGAATCAGAGTGAGGATGATTCAGTATCCCCTCATTTCTCTCAGAGTGCCAGTGTTTTCTGAGCATGAAACACGACTTTCTTCAAAAATCTCATCACTCATGGAGTGATAATGTTGCCTCATTTCTACCCTTTTTTCTTCTTTGGTGATTTTCTCCTCAGCTCTACGGAAGAAAATGAGCTGTTTTTGTCACAATTCAGTCCCTCTACCAACTATTGCAGGAATATAAAAGACTTTCTGCTCAAAAACATCTGGCATCCTCTGTCAGTCTTGTACTGAAAAGCTTTAGAATATTGTGATCCTGTTGTAGTAGCTGTCTTGGCATTGTTGTTGGTACGATATACGGTAATCATCCATTGATTGTAAATTGCTAGACCTAGGATCTTTTGGGAAGAGTACTGAAAGTTTTTTGTTGTGTTTTTGTGAAGCTCATACTAACACCAACATTAAATGTGCAGTGCTGTCTGCAGCAGAGCCCTGCGATGAACTGGCGACTTGTCCAGGTTGTACCCCGCCTCTCGCCCAATGTCAGCTGGGATAGGCTCCAGCAGCCCCGCGACCCTTACGGACTAAGCGGTTACAGAAAATGAATGAATGAATGATGAATGTCTGCAGCAGGGACGTCACTATACCAGAAATGTAGTAGTCGATACCAATGCTAGTCAATTCTGTTGCTTTCTCTCTCATCCTCTCCCTCTTTTTCCCTTCATATTTTAACAGTTCATTTTCACAGAATAGTTGTACACATCTTTAGGTCTTTACTGTATTTTTCAGCCTGGTATTTGTTTGTACAGTTTATAATAAGAACAGAGTCCACAGTCCTATGTTTGAGCAGCTGAGCTGACAGAGCGCACTGGATGCACTGCAGTGTGCACTGCTACAGCCAGTGTGTGTGTGTGTGTGTGTGTGTTTGTGTGTTTGACTGAGAGGGAGACATAGAGAGGGAAAGAAGGATAGAAGGAGAACGCTGCTTTGTCACTTGACCCTCACCTTGTAACCCATGGTATTTTCTGGAAAGTTGATCCGAACCTGTCCACTTCGTGGGTAAACTGGGTCGATCCTCGCATCACTACTTTTTCTTTTGGATGAGTGGAAATGGAGGTGTTGCTGCAGCTGCGCATGTTGCTGTCTTACTCATGTAGTTGTTGTTGTTCAGTGCTGATAGGTGTTCTTCTCCCTTCTCTGGCATTTGACAGCAGACTACAGCACTTGTAAGCATTGCTGTCCCTGTCATGTCCAGAGGAACTGCATCTCTGGTACCTCTGGTTCCAAATTTTGGCATCAACTTGATCTGCAGGTGAGCAGGTTTTAGCTGGTGTGAAGCGCAAGCGTTTTTTACTCCAATGCGCCGAGCACAAGATAGCAAACATGCCGGGCCACACCTTCGTTTACCTTCATGTTTAGACCTGCCACCCATGGCTGCACAGACCTGGCGCAAGAGCATTTGCTAACAGACATGGCAAAAATGGCACTTGTGCTGGTGTAAGATAGCAAAACCACTTGGACCAGCGGCGCAACAGCTTTGCACCGGGTATAAGATAGGGCCCTTAATAGTAGCTTGTAGCCATTGGTTTTTAGTAGGGCCTGACTGATACTGGATTTTTGGGGCTAATACTTATATTAGGGAGTAGAAAAATTCTGATATCGATATATTGGCTGATACTTTTTATACAGGATGTAATATACAGAAACACTTATCAAACAGATATGTGATGGGGGAAGGATATTTTACAGTTATCAGTAACCTCTATTGTCCACTTTTACCCATATTATTAATGACTATGAATAACTATAAATTAAAAACACACAAACAGAGCAAAATATTCATATGTTAAACCCTGATTTAAGAGAAAAGGATCATATAAAATCCTGCCTATTAAGTCAATCTGTGTTTTGTTTTGTTTTTTTAAGTTTTCATAGAGGAAGTTTATTACTATACACTAAAGCTATCAAGGTTGCCTCACATGCTGCACAGAAAATGTAGAACACAATCTGCCCTTGTTAGTATAAAAATTTAAAGGCATTACCAGCTTTCCATATTTTGCCTCTCACTCTGTCATATTCTTATAAGAGACTTTGTAAAATAGCCTGCTGGTTTGGTTTTTTTTTTTTTTAGCACAAATATTGTCTCGTGGCGTCATGACAGAAGGTACCACAGCCTGACTGCAGATCAGTATTCCTCCTGACTCCCCGTCCAGGTGGTGTCTAAATTCTTTAAGCGCTCCCTTCAGTCACACTCACCTGTCTTGAATTAGCAGACAGGTGGACATCAGTTTAATCACAGCAGCTGGTGAAGACAGAGACAGTCCCCTGTCAGACAGAGAGACAGAACATTTACCAACTTCAACAATTACGTTGTTTAAAGTGTTTGGATAAATCTGTTTTAAAAGACACTGGCAGAAAAATGTTGGAGAGAATAATACAGTTTTGAAAAAAGAAAACTTGCAGACACAAATTAGAATTATCTTTAGACAAAATAATAATACATTGAAATATTCATATTGGCTTGTGGCTTGTCAGAAATGTAAACCAGCTGTTAAAATGTGCACTGGACAGACTTAATGGATCAATATGAATGTTCGTATCAGAGAAACAGAGAACCGCTACCTGAAGTTGACAGATCACTGTCCACAGGAGGAGAGGGGATCATGACTCCCCCCGACCCCCCCACCCCCGCCGTGTGTGCCCTCCTCCCTGGGCACGGAGGCTGCGGCGAGCCCCCTGCCTGGGTCACATCTTCAGACAGAAAGAGAGACGTGACTGAGAGTTGTCTGAGATGACAGCACCGTCACACACTCACAGCGGGAGCGGCGTCTGACAGCGTCGGCTAATGAGACCATTAACGAGCTGTCAACTTCGTTAAGCAACAATTAAAGAAACCCTCTGACGGGCTTTGCATATATTGATCTTATAGCCATACACATAATCTAATATAGGAGTACACATTCAAATAAATACATTGTATTTACAAATTTTTAAACCTGCATGGATCCTTTAAGTCTCTTAAATCTTCTAAGATTTTAGAACAAAATTGAATTGATTTCTTTCATGAACAACAAGTGGACCTTTTCTGGTCAACATTAGCAATGACTTAACTGATTGTCGCCACTCTAAAGTCTTGAATTGTCACTAAAGGTGACGGATCTTTGCTGTCCTTTGGAGCCTGAGTGTCCTCTTGTTAATCTCTCCTTAAAAGTCACTTTTCTTAACTGATGGTATTTGTTGTAATTATGTTATCTTTTCTTATCTATGTGTTGGTTTAGATTAGGGAGCTTTGTTTTTAAAGGTGCTACATGGATAAAGTGAATTACTATTTAACTAACCAGAGAAAGGTGATCATAGTAAAGAGGCAAAGTCCCTCTCTTCCAGCGTGGGACCTTTCTCAGGAAATAATGTGACATGGGAGAGTTGAAGAAGTCTCAGTTTGTCCTACTTTGTGTGACTCCACTAAATCTACAGTAGATGTAGTCGACTGAAATCTAACAGACTTAGTTAAGTATAATGGATTATTTGTACTTTTCTGTAGAAATTTGCAGTTGCACAGTTAAGTCAGATTTTTTTCCCCACTCATCATATCATCACCGTCATATATGACTTTTTATTTAGGGATCACATCATTTTTGTCATTTAAAAAAGTAACTGATGAAAACTAAGATAAAAATGATTCTTCAGTAAAATTAACACAGGCGTATACAAGTTTTACAACAAACACCAACTTTCTTGTCTTGTAAAATTACCTTTTATGTCAACACACATCATATGTGTAATTTGTGGCACAGTTCAAACTGGATCAAAACAATATTTGTCACCAGTAGATCGATTAATCAATGGTTAAATTATTTGACAACTATTCTGATAATCAGTTTGAGCCATTCTTTAAGAGAAAAAGGTCAAAAATCTGTGATTTCAGCTTCTTAAATGTGAATATCTTCTGGTTTCTTTATTCCTCTCTAATAATAAACTGAATATTTTTGAGTTATGAGTGAAACAAGATATTTGAGGACGTCATCTTGGACTTTGGGAAACACCAATTGACATTTTTCACTATTTTATGACATTTTAAAACAAACATCTCTGAAATGATTAATTGAGAAAATAATCGACTGATTAATTAACTATGAAAATAATCATTAGTTGCAGTGATTAGGTCCCACAGTTGTCCACTGGAAGGGGAGGGACTTCAACTCTCTATAGGCTACAAAAAAACTTGCAAGCTCGTTACAGTAAAGTTACATCGTTAACTTACAACAGATTATTGATGCAGTTTGTCCACTTTGGAAAAATGAATTCAGCTCAGCAAATCATATACGAAGTCAACGGTATACTGTATATTCCCTCTGAAGAACCTTTGACATAACTTGTAGAGACACATACAGTATTTCTTGGAAACACAGGGGACTCTTCTCATCCTAACCACTCATGGCCGTATTGATTTATTGATGGGCGATCACACGGCTAGGCTTTAGCTGCAGCATTGTGTGTGCACCTGAGAGAGTGAGGTGTGTCACAGAAGTGCCTGCTGAATTTTACACCGCTCTTGTTCTGAGATATTGAGCGGGCGTAGCTGAGCGCGTGCAGATAGTGTGTTTCTGGATCTCAGTTGGCAGTGTGACAGTTGGGATTTGCAACAGCGCATTGACTGCTCGACTATCTGGAAAAGTGAATTGTGTGTGTAAAGGTGCTGCCGCTGACAGGAGGAACTGTAGATCTGTGCTGAGCGTTTTTTGTTGGCCAGAATATACTTTGATTTTATTCAAGTCTATATATGGAAAATGATGTATAGGACTTTAAAGGGATAGTTCAGATTTTCTGAGGTGGGGCTGCGTGGTGCACTTACCCATAGTCAGCGTATTACCTACAGTAGATGGAGGTCAACAGACCCGCAGTTTGGAGAAGCAGCAGAATCACCGGTGTAGGAAGCTAAAGAGAGTTTCTCAAACTCACAGACAACCTCAGAAAATATGAGCTTCTCCAAGAATTACCACTGTGACGACATTAAAATACAGTGTAGTGTAGGCCTACCCTATTCCACTCCGGACCATTAACCAGGCCTCCAGGATTTCATGGGCTTTTATTGGGATTGTTGCAGCCTGCAATGCCTGATTTCACAGCAGCATTGGAGCAAAATTGTGATGCAGGTTGTGATGGTTTTAGGTACTTTTAGCTGTTTCTTCCAATGAAATTGCAGGAGCAAGTTAAAATTGCAAACAAAATTTTGCAAAAAGGTGGAGGATTACAAAACCTCTTACTATATGTGCATAATTTATAAATGAAGAGGTGCACCTGGGGGGTATTCCACAAAGAAGCAACATCTTTTTGAAGCTCAAATTCACTTTAAAGCGCAAAAGAGCATCAATAAATGTCAATAACAATGACAAATCAACAATGACAAATGACAAATTAAAAAGAAAGTAAAAAATAAACCATTGAGTTGGTTCATTGAGACTGACATGCATGATGTGTTCACGGTGGACTGCTGTGATTGGTGGATCTTGCTGGAAAGCTATGCAGATTGGTCAAATTTGCGTAAAAGTTGTAGTTAATATCTGGGTGCAGAATTCATGGGGATCCGTTAAATTTGCATGAACTTTTGCGATTGCAACATTGCAGCTTCCTGGAGGGACTGGTTAACGTAGGAGGCAGGTTTATCCCCAATAAGAAGATAATTTATTGTTGACTGTTGACAGTCACAGCCACGCTGTGTTCACAGTAAGACAGTGGCTTACTGCCATCACAGTTTAGCAAGTAACTAATCATGGATGTTTGCACTACGTGCATGAACACGACTATGGGGCAGGATGATAGTAACGCAAGGAGGTTGTGGCAGGGGCAGCATCTTTCTGTGCGGAGCTTGTAGGTTCTCCTCGTGTCTGCATGGGTTCTCTCCAGGTACTCTGGCTTCCTCCCACAGTCCAAAGACATGCAGCATAATGGGTTAATAGATACGTCTAAATTGCCTGTAGGTGTGAGTGTGCTTGTGAGTGGTTGTTTGTCTCTATGTCTCAGCCCTGCGATGAACTGGCGACTTGTTCAGGGACTTGTTTGGTAAAAACACTAATTTTATCTATCTATAACACTGGAGTTGGTGGACTCCTGCTGCCTCCATCAAACTATAATGTGTAACGGTGCTTCATTATTGTAAAATGTCATGTAAATACAACCCCCAATGCTGATTGTGATGCTCCGCTGAGGTCTCACCTCGTCTGTCCAGCTCTCACATGAAGTCAACATTCAACACGACTGTGAAACTGTGATCTGCTACAGTCCAGTGTTCACACACGGCTGCAAAGTGTGTAATAGACACAACACACAGCCTGTCCCAGTCTGACATGTACTCTTTAAAGTGGCTAGATGATTATTGGCTGGATGATTATTGTACCTCCACACCAGAGGCAGAATGTTTCAAGTTTTCCGTCTGTCTGTCACGTTCTCATGAATGCAATATTTCAAGAACACCTGGAAGGGAATTTCATTATGTCTGGCACAAACATCCACTTGAGCACAAGGATAAACTGATTGAACTTTCTGGCTTTCAACACCGCCATTCAGGAACAGAAGGGGAGATTGTGACCATATTTGACATTTGGTCAGATACTCAAGTCTTGGGTGCCCACTATGAAACTGTGCTGGTGGTAAACATCCTCTGTGCTGTAGCTGAGTTGAAGATTCTGTAAAGCACCCACGTGTTCATTTGTTTGTTTGTTTGTTTGTTCCTCTTTGCAGTAGAGATACACCAATCCATTTCTTTTTACTTCCAATACAATTCTGATATCTGAATTTGGAAATCTGCTCATACCAATACCAGAGCTCTTTTTTTCTTGATGACGATGATGATGATGATGATGATGATGATTAGGGCTGCAACTAATGATTATTTTCACTGTCGATTAATCTGTTAATTAATTCTGTGATTAATTAATGCTGTCACAATCCAATTTAAGTCTTTGCTGTAATTATTATGTTTATTATTAATGAATCAGTCGATCATTTTCTTCACTTATCAAGTAGTTTTTTCGATCATAAAATGTCAGAAAGTCTTGACCAGTGTTTCCCAGAATTCAAGATGATGTCCTCAAATGTCTTGTTTTGTCCACAACCCAAAGATATTCAGTTTACTGTCAGAGAGGAGTAAAGAAACCAGAACCAGAAGCTGAAATCAGAGTATGTGCACTTTTTTTCCAAAATAGTTACCTTTTAATTTAATGAATCTTAATGAAGATGATGATTGCATAAAGCTGAAATTTAACTTAGATTTAACTGTGAAAAGTTCTGTCAGTTTTCTCTGTCTGGAAATCTTGTTTAGTTTGTGTAATGTAACCTGTGTAATGGTGTCCTTCAAACATCACGGGCCATTGTAGGATTATTGCTTTGCTATGCTTTGCATTTTCAGCAGATAGAAGGACGATAGATTGTGATATTATTTTTTGCACAGAATACGAACCTCGACTTGATAAGGTAAATATTGTCTGCATGTTTTGCCATGTTTTATTAAAGGAGAAATCTGTAATATATTTACTGTAATAAATCATAAGATGACCATGATGCGTCATCAGAGATCAATGAAACATGCTAAGCTGAAATACTTGCTTCACTTGACATGAACACTACAGCTGCAGCGTCCATCTTTCAAACTTTCATTCTGGGCTGGAATAGCTGTTTTGTACATCTGTTTCACCGCTCCAGTTAATGCAGAATTAAGTATCTGTTTATGAGGTGTAATGAATAATTTTTAATCTTAAAGAAGACATAGGTGTTTACAACTGTGAAACTGAGCAAAATGTTAATGGAGTTTTGCAGGCAGTGAGACAGACAGCCACTGAACTCATCGTCCAGAGTGTGTTATTTCAGAGCAGTGGCCTTCGTTTTCGGGATAACAGGCTTTAGCTTTACATCAAAAGACAACTGCAAGATTTAAACAGCTGATCAGTTTACAGTGGAGAACTTGTCGTCCCTTGTAATTGTTCATTTACAAGGTTGCGTATGTCCTGCGCTCCTGCAGTGTTCCTGCAGCCTGCCCGTCTCTGCTGTGTCTGGAGAGGAGGGGGCAGAGAGAAGCCACACACTTCAACCATAGATCGTATATTAAACAGGATTACACCCTATTTAATATACAGTCTATGCGCCATGTATTGTAATTTTTTTGCTATTTAAGTATTTTTCCCACATTGTACATAAGTTTTTCCCTAAACACTCCTGTTTAAGATGCATATTATTGACGTTTTCTTTAGAACTAGTGCATGTACTACTCTTTCTCACTTTTAGAATCCTGCTAGTTGCTGTGTGCTGTTATAGACAGTCCTACTGTATTCATTGTCGACACACAGATGACTTTGTTGCTAATTAGGTACGGTGACCTGAAAAGTCAGTCCTGCATTCCCAACACACAACAGACGGATTCTTTTGATCAACACAGGCGCCTGAGACACAGTGCTAATGTAATGAGTAATGTAATCATGTATGTATATTGATGTATATCTGCATATGTATAATGTAAGTACTGTATAATGATACATACAAAACAGTAACCTAGATATTCAACGTCCAATGATGGAGAGCCAAGGATGACGGTATCACGTGTAGTATGTTACAGCACCGTATAGTAAGAGCCACGTGCTCATGGCCTGATTCCTTTCTCTCCAGGGACAAGGTTGTAGCTTGAACACTCACACACATGTATGTACAGGACTTTAATAGACTAGTGATGCCCCTGCACACAGATATACTGTATACAAATACATACACAATCCACGCATGCTACATACAGGGACTTTGTGGACAGAGAAATGCACACACACACACACACACACACAGAGTATGTACTCACATGCATACACACACATGCCTGCCAAGGGACGCTAATGAAGATGAAGTAGCTAATTAAACATGACAGTGAAGAGCGATGGGCAGCCATGTTATGTGACGTTATGGGGTCGGCTTGGACCTATAGATGCAGGACTTCGGCCAGTGTGGGATTCTGTGTTAGAGAGAGAGAGAAGGATGGATGAACGTAGTGGAGAGAAAGATGGATCAAAATATATCACAGCATGGAGAGGTAGAATATTTCAGAGGTGTGTTCCAGCTCTCCTGGTGTTTAAGATCCCCCTCAAGTATTCTTTCTATACACACACACACACACACACACACACACACACACACACACACACACACACACACACACACACACACACACTGCTGGCCTAGATCTATGAGGTGGGTGATTCCTGCAGGTGCAGCACATCCTGGCTGACACCATACTGTCTGAAATCTGGAGGGAAATCCAGCAGCGTACACATACGTTCATTCACCCAGGATTTACTTACTTCACTCTTTTTCTGTTATCTGTTTTTCTGACTGGCTTTAAACTTTAAACTTTATATGAAGGGGTGTGCATAAGATATGCCATGACACCTGTCGTGAGCATGAAGGAGTCTTTATTAGGGCTGCAACTAGTGATTATTTTCGTAGTCGATCAATCAGTTGATTATTTTCTCAATTAATTGATTAATAGTTGTTTGGTCAACAAAAATGTCACACAAAGCCTGAGATGATGTCCTCAAATGTTTTGTTTCACTCACAGCCCAAAGATATTCAGTTAAAAAAAGTCAAAATTCTCTATTCTGGACCAAAGAGTTTGTGAAGTAGACATTTTGGCACCAGACAAACCGTCATCAAGTGACGGTATCATCCTCTGGGGATCATGGATAATACCAGATTTAAGTCTCAACTGGTCAGTAGTTGTTAAATAACCCAATTTGTTCAACAAAGTCACAACCTACATGGCAAAACAATCTTTTGATCAATAGTGCAAGGGCTGGTGTTGAGCTCTACTGGTCTGATCCAATGTGTGAACCTAAACTGGTCTAATTTTATCAAGTCAGACGTGTTTCGTTGCACAGCTGAGAGCAGGAATCCTTCCTCTGAACCTTGAAGTTGGCAGATTTAAAAATACCCAGGAGGACAACAGGTTGTGTGAATTGTGTCGAGGAGAAGTTGAGAATTTTCTTCTATATTGTCCTTTACATGATGAGTTAAGAACACCAATATTCAATGAAATGTCTGTTCAAAATCCAGACATGTTCTCATGCTCTGATGATGAGAGAAACTTTAATGTTAATAAGTTGGCTAACTTTGTTTCTAAAGCTTGGGAAAAACATCAGGATGGTTTATTTGTTCAACATTTATATTGCAACTCTGATTTAATAGGAAGCTCTCAACATCGTTAGCCCCTACACAGCATACAGTGAGGCAGATATACTCACTGTTTGTACAAAATACAACTCACCTCAAGTAACTTAACATGTCTTCTTCTCTTATTAACAAGTCTTTTATTGTGAAACATTTACAGCAGGTCAGGGCAAAATGCGGGGGCCAGATGCAGCCCACGTAAATGTTTCATGTGGCCCACAAGGCCCTCAAAAATAAAAAATCTAGCAAAGACAGTCAAATATTTTGCTTACCATTAAACTGTTATCAAACCTTTATTTTGAAAGGGCTTGGTGCCATGTCCATTAGTAATCATAATGAACTGTGTCTTTTATATTTAACTGTACCTTTATTCACTCAGTGCTCTACATCCATGTTGTTTATGTTGTTCTTCTACTTTTGCTGCTACTATTGCTGCAAACTATATGCAACCTGCATGGTTCACTGTAAAACATCAAGTTTTGGACATTACCAACAAAATATTCACCCATAATTCATCACATGGTAAATCAAAACTGTATAAGTGCTCTACATAGATATGAAACACTGCTGGCCATTCTGTTATTAGAGATTTAACCATTATTAGGATCTTATATCATTTGTGTTGATCAATTTCTCATGTGACCCCCATGAAAAATACTAGCTCACCCTTGATAAACAGGAATGTGTTGTGTTAACTTACTGACTTGTAGCTCATGTTCATGGGCTCTCTTTATGTTCCACCTTGTAGCGGCTGACTTCTGTGGGAGGCCTGCTGGTAAAATTTCGGTATTATTGGTCTGTTCTGTTATTTTCAATCGGCCCAATCCTGGACAGTGTTCATCATAAATCTTCCTCATTGGACGAGGGAAATTCTGAAAATGGTGCAGTAGTATGCCTCATAGCAACTCACAGACAGATATGAATATGACATTTTTAGCCACTGCACATGCACATGCATGATTTTCTCCGTACTCCTGCATGAAGAGCCCCTGGCTGTGTTTACCTGTGTGACTGACGGTACACAGCATGTGATAGCATCCACTTGTAGTTTGGTTAGTCATTGTTGTGTGTGTCTGTGCATGTGCACGAGTTACTCAGGGTTATGTCATGTGCCTCCCTGCGTCTTATCTGTTACGTCACGTCACCATAGTAACCTCGGCAGTGATGATGCATCCTGCCTCAGTGGACCACCAGCCACCTCAAACACTCACCAAGGTCTGTTTGTGTGTGTGGAAGTGTGTCTGCACGCACCTCACACAAATGATTGTGTATACTTTCACTATGTTGATTCTTGCCTGCGCGCGTGTGTGTGTGTGTGTGTGTGTGTGTGTGTGTGTGTGTGTGTGCGCGTGCAGTCTAATGGAGCACAGACTCAAGTTATTAAGTAATGACAAGAGATAGAGGATTCCTGCAGAGTATGTTGAGTGTGCTTCAAGCTGTAAAGTTGTTCAATGTCTTCTATTAATGTCACACACACACACACACATACACACACACACACACACAGATGCACTAGCTCAGGGGAAGAGCATACAGTAAGAGGGCAAAAGGCGTCACAGTTGTATAGAAGCTTTGGCAGTGATGCAGCTTGGCAGATTTCACCCTTCAGTTCTCTTTGTAGAACTCCACACTGTAATCAAGTGTCACTGCACAGCTGTGCATTGTGTGTGTTTTCATTTAAAATGCACATTTCTTTTGCAGCTGATACTGAAGGCTCTGTTAGTCTGCCCCTAATTGCATCTCGTTGTGCAGATGGTTTCAGTTTTCTTTGTCCAGGTTTTGAAATATTCGTCTCTGTGATTTCCACGTCTGGGTTCTGTTCAAAGCGTCAGATAATAATGACAGTATATTTAAATAACGTAAAGGACCAGTGTGTAGGATTTAATGACATCTAGCGGTGAGATTGCAATTGTAAACACCTCTTCTCACCCTCCCCTTCCAAGTGTGGAGGAGAACCTACGGTGGCCACAAACAAAACAGGCTGACTCCATGGAAGATGACCTGTGCCCTCTGTAGCTGTATAAACAGCTCATTCTGAGGCAGGGGTGTCCCGCTGGCCAAAACCAGCCCGCCAGTGGTTCTTGTCCAGCCCGCTAGATGACTTTGCAAAGTATGAAAATTGCAGCGTAGTGATTGATTCAAATTCTTCAACGAAATGCACAAAAATGCCTGGTTTATGTTGTCAAAAAGGCAATTATTTTTCTTGTGACATGTCAGGCAGGTCATCATCTGTTTTGTCCTCTGTTTTCAGAATCTTTTATTTCTTTACACAAAAAGGGGAGGATTTTTAGAGCTATTTTTATGTATAGGTTATAATGCAGTGGTTTTACTGGTTCAGCCCATTTGAGATCAAATCTGCTGTGTGTGGTCCATGAAATAAAATGAGTTTGCAACTCACACCAAAACCTTAGAACAGAGGTGTCAGAGCTTTGGAGATATCAGTCATAGTCTTCTCTCCACTATAATGGAACTAGATGGTGCTCAACTTATGGTGTTCAAAGGGCTAAAATATATACATCTGAAAAACTTTCCAGAAATCTTCATGACCACATCACTCAAGATAATCCACAGAACTGGGTGTGAGCGGTTTCATATTGGAACTATTTTCCTTCCACCAAACATCTACGATTTGAAGCCACATTTCCAGAGGTTTTAGAGGAATAATGGCCTAATTTAAAATGCCTCATGGTATGTACAGGTCTTATTGCCTGAAGAAGCAGTTCCGATTAAATAACCAAAAAATGACTGCCAATGGTAAATGGTACATATGATGTGTTTTTAGGAGAGGAGGTTAGAGGGGGTTTTTCAAACTACTCTCATAGAATTTTTCGTCCTCCAGAAAGGTTTTGTTAGCATTACAACAAATCAGAGTCACACATTTCATCTGCTTCTGTATTCCACAAACTCCAGATTATTTCGAATTCATGGCATGAATATTTCTCAAATATTTTTATTGATGTATATATCGATCTTCATCCTCTGTTGCTCCTCTGCAAAATGTTCCAGAATATGTTTAAAAAGCATTTAAGTGGATATTATTTTTACTGTTGCTCAGGGGTCAACATGGTAAAGGAGGGCTACATCTAGCAGTTATTTTCACAGGCGATTGATCGGCCGATTATAACCCTGATTAATTGATTAATAGTTGTTTTGTTATAGATATGTAAGCATCAGAAAATGGTGAAAAATGTTTCCCAAAAAGTGTTTACCAAAAAAACAAGATGATGTCAGCATTTAACAAGCTGAAATCAGAGAATTCTGACTTTTTTCTTAAAGAAATTACTCATATCAATTAATTGATTATGGAAATAGCTGCCAACTAATGTAATAATTGATTAATCAATTAATTGTTGCAGCTCCACAATATCTCCCTCATAAACACAAACACACACATCCCTGCACTCTCTTACATATCACATGCTCACATTTTCAGCTTTTAAATGCATATTATTATCATTATCTCATTATTGCTGCTTTAATGCATATTTTGTTATAAGTGGTTAACCATCATTGCATTATTTTCAGTATTTCTGTATTCTTTGTTCAAATGGAGGCTTCAGATAATCCCCCCTGATTCCTTTCTCTCCCTGCAAAGTATATGATTTGGCATCTTTGCCATTTTTGTGTATTGTGCAAAATAAAACTAAACCAATCAATGTTACAATGTTAAGCAGGGCTTTAAAAACACAATAATCAATGAAAAAATATGTCTGTTACTGAGGAGATAAGAGATTTTCTCTTTGTTGTGTTGCACCTCGAAGTCTCAGTTGTGTTTTTTGTCTTCAGGGTAGTTGTTGGCGTTCACAGTTATTAACTAAACATATGCTTCCAAGCTCATCTGCACTGTAACACTGCAGCAGCTCCCATCATCCCTGCTGCAGCCGCTCTATTCTCCCCTCTGCCTGTGACAGAGCTGTTTGCAAAACGTTGCAAACGTTTCATGTTTCTGCGTCTTGATAAATATAGCCGAGCGCGCTGCTATTTATAGAAGCCCCGGCGTGCTCTGCACCTAAGTCAGGGCCTGTTGCATGGTGGGAGAGGAGATGGGTCGGAGATGGGGCGCTTGAGGATACTGTGACCCAGATGACTGAGCTGGAATGATTGGCCTCGCGGTGCTCAGCGTGCTGCCGTACTAATGCTCCCGCAGGAACGCCGTGACACAAGATGCATGTCTCATCTGCCTTTGTTCTGCAGGGAGAGGGAAGGTTCCCAGTATTCAGGAATGTCAATTAACTACAGAACCAAGAGCCCGTGCATCACGACCATTAGTGTGTTTGTGGATCGCAGCGTGCATTTATTTTAAGAATGAAAAGTCACTACCTCATGTTCATCTGTAGAAATGACAAAATACAAAGGGTCTCTGTGAAAGTGTTTTTATTTTGTTACATAAAACCATGTTTGTGTCTTTCACCGAGCCAACTGCCCTGGGAGGGAGCTGCAGATGGTTTGTCTGATGGTTTGTTTGCAGAGAATAAGTTCTTTATGGAACCATCCCAACGAGAGCCCGACTGATATATCTGTCGACTGATATATCTGTCGACTGATATATCGGGCCAATATTTGCCTATCACAGCAATATCAGTCTGTATCAGTATCATCATAAATGTTGTCTGTGCTGATGTCAAAACTTCTTTTTTTTAACAGAACATGATGCAGATTGTTTAATTGTTAGCTTTACAGGCAGGATTTTATGTATATTTGATCCTTTTCTTTATAGGTAATTATAATTATTAAAAATATTGGTGAAAGGTTACAGTTTCAGTGCCCTGATATCATTTTGGACAATAAAGTTTATTGCTAAACTGTAAACTATCCTGCCTCTGTAACATGTCTTGTCACAAGTGTTGACCACTTTTGAGGGTTCACTGCAAAAATGCAGGGATGTACGATTAATATCAGTGCTGAAAAATGATCATTCGATATTGGCCTGTCACAGAATATCTGTCTATATCAGTATCGGCATACATTAGCTGATAAATATTGGCGCTAATAATGTCTGATTTAAGAGATGATGTCAAACCAGTTAATTTGAATTCTTCTGCAAAATGTTCTATAAAAGCCGATGTCCGTTTGTGAACATTTGAAGGGTAAAACCTGTTTTGTTTTGGTTGTCATGGTGATGTCAGTTAGATGTGGTTTGGTAAGAGCTGTGAAATATTCAATCATCCATCTTTGCCCACTACGTCTGAGCCTTTCTGACCCTCAGCTGTGCAGAATCTACAGGTTTTATGAACTTTTAAAAATACAAACACGAAATTATCGTTTATATTATTGGTATCAGCCATGACAAGCAGGTGTTTATCAATATCTGTTGAAAAAAATCCATAGTGCATCCCTACAAAAAAATCTGTGTTTTTGTATTTTTTCTACATTCCGTATATTAAATTCTGTATATCAGCTGATATATCGATATCAAGATTTTTTACTCCCCAATATCGGTATTGGCATCGGCCCCAAAACTCCAATATCGGTCGGGCCCTAATCCCAACATGTCTTTCTCTTTGTTTCTGTCTCAGGATATCATGTTTCCAGCTCCGTGGTCGAGGAGGGGGCGAGGTGGGAGAGTCGTCACCTTCTGCAAGAAGTCTACGACAACGAGTCGAAGCTTTACTCCGAGCCCGAAAAAAACTGCACTGAACCAGGTAAGACGAGCCGAGACGCTCGGTTAGTTAAAATGTCAACGAAAAGACGTCACAGGAGCGAGCAGAGCTGCTGTGAGCTCTCGGAAAGACCCCATGTGTGGTTTTCAGGGATGCGCCCGAATCCGAATAAGCTATTCAAGAAATAATGCAATGGACACAGATATTTCCCCAATCAGAAGTGGCTTGTTATTATTCGGAAAAAGTCAGCCCCATTATAACCTTAAAAAAAGCTTCTATTTACCACCAAGATTATTCCCTTCAACTGAAGATTGTATACTTGTGAGACGGAGAGACGGAGGTGAGAAGGATAATGTGCAGATGTAGAAATACATTTAAGCCATTTTGATGCTTCATAGGCACAATAATTGCATTGCCAATGAATATGAGGTTAGAAGTATAAACAGTATAAACCACACCCACTTCTGGTCTTCTGTCTGAATACAGATACAAAGACTGATCATTTTTTGCAGGTTGAACAGATACAGATAAGGAAATCCAGATCATGCTGGTTTATGTCAGTTTATTGTCAGTTTCGTGCTGCTTTATGCTTTTATCCATTAGTGAGGTGGCTGTTGACATTTGTTGACACCAGCTGTATTTGGCTGTATTATTCTCACACACTTTTTTGGGAAAGTTTTTATTTTTCAATCTGGATTTTAGTCCCGTCCTTTTTTTCATTTACATGTTAATATGGTCACAGTGACGTTGGTGCTGTTTTATCATTATCTGGTTTTAGTCATTGAAAAAATGGTCATTGTTGAACATATTTAGCTGAAAATGTCTTTAAAGAAATCAACTCTAGTCTTTGACAACGCTGGATTACCAACAAGACAAATTTGTCAATTAATTGTAGAGGCAGACCAATATATCCATCAATGTATCCCAATATATCAGTCGATACAAGAAAACTTCTCTTACAGAACATTTTGTACAAAAGCTGCTTCTTGTTTTACAACCTGGCTCTAAAATATTCAGCAATTTACTGATACTGAACAGTACTGATGCTTATTTAACTATTTACTTTGATTTATTCTGTATGTTCTCAGTGTTCCTTTCTACAGTTGGTCAGCATGTATGTGTTGAATGATTTAACACGCTAAATAAAATATCACTCATTCTTGAGAATTGGGACAAACCATAATTTTATTTTATACAATTCTGCTATTTTAAAAGATCAAACTCTTGTAACAGGCCAACTTGTCAACTCTGTAACAACATATAACAAAAGAACACACATTAGGTGTACCATGACATTTTTTGATGATATAAACTCATTTTATACATCCATTTGATCATATATTAAAATAAATAGAACAGGAAAAAAAACTTGACTATAACCGCAGCCAACAGATTTTTTTTTCACAGGGTGGCCCTGACTTTTTATAAAATTGTTTATTTTTATTAAATTGAAAAAAAAAAGAAAAGAAAAATTATTAAATTACTATAAGAGAACTGAGAGTTATGTCACCTCTTGACAAAATGTTACATTTTTGTAATTTCACAGTGTTGTCTTAGTGAGCAGCCATTTTATTTTTTAAAGTGTCTCAGAGTTCTCTTAATGTTAATCAAAATACATATTTTTAAACTATAATTCTTATTTAGCTTTGATTTAGAAGAGCTACAGAGTCGACATGTTATGTTAAAACACATCTGATAGAAATATTATTTAATGAGTTTGTCAAAAAATATAAAGTTTACCAGTGTTTGAGCAGTATTCCTGCCTTTTTTTAAACCAGGAAGTGAGACAGGGGTCCTTAGGGTATAGCTGACCCTTTTTATGCCTGATTAAATCATGTTTTTGTAAAAATCTGATGGAGGTGAAAGAAATCTGGGACACAACTTTAAAGGGCCAACATTTTCATAAAAAATCTATTTTAAAACAAAGATGATTGTAATGGCACATTTTACACCTGTGTTATCAATAGTTATTGTTAGTTTTAGATTTTGAAGGCTTTTAACACATTTTTAAATTGTCTGAGGTTGTGAATTCTTGTTTGGGCTGTTTTCTGGCATTGGTATTGATATTCTTTAATAAAGTAATTTGTTGAAGAAGACCAGTACATTTGCACAGTCATATCCAAAAAACCACAAAGAAAGGTCTATTTTCATTCCCGCTCAAAACTTTGGCCACCACATTAGTGAATCCCCCCCCCACACTAAAATCAGTATCGGTCTTAATCAGTCTTAAAAATGCTACTCTACAAGGACCTCAGTTGGTAGTTATCTTGTGGTGATTTAATTAAATGCATATTTGCTTGTTAATGCTAAAATAATAACAAAAATAACAGGATCCTTCAAGCAGCACCTGCATCATCACTGAGGGGCCTTATCCTGCAGACGGGCCCTGGGGTCAAAGTTTTAACACCTTTATTATTTTAGGACTGTATTTATTTTACACATGCACGGTTCATTGTACATATTAAATTTGTCCTTAATCAAGTTAGCACAAACAAATGACTAATTACACACACACACACACACACACACACACACACACACACACCACATGCACACACAGTCTCAGGAGAGCTGGCTGCAGAGGAGCTGAAGTGAAGATGAGAAATGAACAGCACTCCCTCTGATGAGGAGCTGCAGACAGACAGACAGACAGACAAGGTGAGGAGGAGGATGTTGACATTAAGATGAAGGCTGATGAAAAAAACAGAAACTTCTCGCAGGTAGAAATCCTCTCCGCTCTCTGCCTGCGCCTGTATCCCCTCGCGCCTGCTCGTCTCTTCCTCGCCGTGTGTACCGAAAGCTCTCATGCCGTATGTTTGTTTTCTCTGTGGGCTTGTCGGTTTGTGTGTGTGTGTGTATGTGTGTGCACGTGTCTTTGTGTGTTTTCCCCATGGCGCGGAGTGTGCGAGTGTTTTCCATGTGGAATCCTGGGGCTTTACAAGGCTGACGTCCTGCCAAGCATTCTCTTGATCTCATTGTAAACACACCGCCCCCATCTAATGCACACTCACACTCACACACTCACACACAATGGTCCTGCGTGCAGTTTGTGGATGCAGACACGTCGGATTCTGCAGTCTGACTGAATTTGTATGGACGAGTTATATTTAGACAGCACATAGTTTACAGCCTGTTTCTGTTTAATTACGCTTTATCTCCTGAAACACTAATTACCTTAATAGGGATTATTCCTGCTTTCCTGCACTAAAAGGGGCCTTCACAACATGCTCCTTACGCCTCACTCACTCTCTTTTGCTCCATTATCATCTGTTTAGCTCTGTCGTCCCTCCAGATCGCTCACCGCAGTCTCCCACTTCTTCATTGTGTTTTTCCTTCTCTCTCTTGGGTGTCTTCTTTTTTCTTCATTCACAGATACAATCATCAGTTCAATTTCAAGCCATAGAGCGTTCTCGTCATGCACAAAGAAAGATACTGCACTCACATGCACAGAAACACGGCGTACACACGCACACACACACCACTGATGTGGTAACACAAAGTATGCACACATCCATCTAAACAAATATTTAATCTCATGTGGAGCATCTAAGCCGTATTGTTCTCAGAACAAGTGGAAATTTCAGGCAGAGTGGTTAATTGGATTTGTTTTATTTGTCTAAGATTCAACTGAAAACCAAATGGCAGCATCTTGAAATAAAGATGATGAGCCCTTCTTGTTTCAGGATGAATTACTGGACAAACAAGTCAAATAATTTCACCCTCCTGCTGAGCAAAAAGTCCAAAGTGGAGGATTTGAATAGGGAGACAGACGGGTTTTTGCCTCTCTAAGATAGATAAGGACTGTACTGTAGGGGAATAAGGGTGCAGGATATTTGCTGGAATGGGCTCCAGATGCTTCTATTGGGAAGAAAAAAAAAATTATATTGCAGTTGTTGTTGAGCTTTCACAGAAACGGTTTGGGGGAAATAGCCTAGGTCCTATTTTTAGTGTCTTTGGCTTGACAGCCCCGCTGCAAGTACGGAACAATGGAGCGCAGACACGTGACGGCAAATTCCCCAAAATAACGTTGCTCCTTCTGCTGTCGGCTCAGGCCAGCTGGGGTCTATGTGCCTCCCTCAGCCGAGTAAATCAATTGAACTGTACTGAGCTGGATGCAGCGTCAGAGCAGTGATGCTGTTTGAGGGAGACACGTGCATCAGGAGGTACACTGCAAAAACTATGGTAACGGTTAATCATCACCACGGGTCAGATGAAATATCTTAAGGGAATTTAAGATTCACTAGTTATCTAGTATTATTAGATTTAACTTGCCTTTGAGAGGTTGCACCAACAAAGATTACTTTAATCTAAGATTAGTTTTAATCAGAGTTTAGCACAAGTGAGATATAAAATGAAGCAGACCTCTGTTGCACAATTAAAACTAATCTCTATTAATAAATCCCACTTTATTAAGCCAAAATTCAAAAGATTTGAGATAATATTAATCAAAATAACTTTGGACTGCTCATTATCCTGGATGGACATGAGGTGACAGTGACCTTGACCTTTGACCACCAAATTTGAATGAGTTCATTCTTGAGTCCAAGTGGACGATCGTGTCAAGTTTGAAGAAACTCCATCAAGGCTTTCTTGAAATGTCATGCTGACAAGAATGTGAAGCCCCCAAAACATAATGCCTCCGGCCACAGCTGCTGGCATAAAAAATATTATTTTCAAGGTCAAAAATTAGGCTATCGGTCCAAAAGTATGCGAGATCAGCTCCAGACTAGTTGCATGTATGTCGATCACACACACAGGCTTGCAAGCAATCACATGATCTGACCTGTTGTTTTAGCAGTAATACCCACCCAGGTTAATCAGATAAAGAAAGCAGCATCAAACCACAAACAACAGACACTTAATGAAAGAGACCAACACAGGTGTTTGCAGTATTTGATTGACAGGTGAATGACAGCATAAACCTCCAGCAGCACTGAGCGCTAAAGGAGACAAAAACTAAATGGAAGATCTGTCGATTAAAAAGTAGAAAGTATTTAAATTAAATGGAAGATGATTAGGGACACGTATTTGAATTCTGAGATTAAGAGTGAAATTCTGAGAAAAAAGTCAGGATTTGGAAAAAAAAGGTAAGGCTTCTGAATTTATAGTCAGAATTTTAAATTTAAAGACAATTTTAAGAATAAAGTCTGGATTCTGAAGGACAAAAGTTAGGATTCTGAATTTACTGTCATAGTTCTGAGATTAAAGTCAGGATTCTGAGAAAAAAAAAATCTAGGATTCTGAGAAAAATAAAGTCAGGATTCTGAGGGGGAAAAAAAGGCCAGCATTCTGAAAATAACGTCAGAGTTCTGAGACAAAAGTCAGAATTCAGAAAAAAAAAAAGAATTCTGACTTTGGGGAAAGGGGAAAATTTTTCGTTTAAAGACATAATTCTGAGATTAAAGTCAGAATTCTAAGAAAAAAGCCAGTGTTCAGACCAAAAAGCCAGGATTCTGAGAAAAAAGTCAGAGTTTGCGGAAAAGGGATTCTGAATTTAAAGTCTGAATTTTGAGATTAAAGTCAGGATTCTGAGTTTAAAGTCAGAATTTTGCCTTAATCCTCTTCTATGTATCAGTTTTGTTTTGTTTTTTAAATTAAATCAGGTGTGTTTACCTGTGCAGGTAAACAGTAACAGTGCCAGCTTTACCAGCCACAGGTTAGGAACAGTGAGTGTCTGTGTTGAACTCTGTCTCAGAGCTCACAGCAGCAGACACACAACTGAGAAAAGCCTCCTCTAATCTGTCGTCAGAGATGTTTCTATGCATTCCTGCGGCAGCGACAGTCTCTCCAGCACTCTGTTTGTGCTGTAATTGGTCGGATCAATGGCACTTACTTCCTCCTCTCATCTCAGCACACAGACAGCACTAACACACTCTATACTCATGCACACAGCAGAACAAATGTAGCACACAGACACACACACAAGCGCACATTTGCAAATATACAAAATCCTGTATGTAAAGCAAACATGCGTACAATACTTTTTTGTTAGCTTGTGTCTGGCATGGCTGCAACTTTTTTTTTTTATCATTTTCCAACCTTCTAAGGTCAAAATATCAACATACACACACACACACACACACACACACACAGTCAGCTATTATAACAGAGGAGTGTGTTGGATTAGAGATAATCATGTTTACAATTGCCGACTTTCTCTACTCTGCTTATGCACCGTAAACAACCTCTGCCTCATTACAATCTGTGTGTATTTATTCGTCTGTGTGCCTGTTTGTGTGTGTGTGTGTGTGTGTGTGTGTGTGTGTGTGTGTGTGTGTGTGCGCGACATGGCAACAATGACTTCTCTCTGTCATCTAATTCAGTCTCGCTGCATCACGAAAAGTAGCACAGATAGATTTGGATGTGTGTAGTGATCCAGCAGACTCTTTACCTGCCTTATCACTCATCAGCCTGTTCTCACTCCCAGGTCGTCAGATACAGATGTTTTGTCACAGCTGTATAAAGAGTGTGAAAGTCTGCATACGGATGTGGCAGGGTGGCTGTATGGTAGGGCTGCACAATTAAAATGTGTGTCAAAAAATGTTTAAATGAATGAATGTGGTGAGGCAGAGATGTCCTGTCCTACACATCAGATTCTACAAACTTAAAAAAAAACATTTTCATCTCGTACAGATTCCTGCAAAATAAATCACACCAGTCATTTCTAATGTTTTTCAGTCAAAATAAAAATAGTGACGTAAAAATTATCACTACCACTAATATTGCAAATCATATCACAATTGCAAAATCAGTCAAAATAAGTACAATTAGATATTTTTTCAAAATTCAAACAAACAAAGCACTTTCACCCAGGAGAACAGAGTTCGTGTCCGATGTGAAACCACACATCAATGTTAACTAAAGTTTTAAGTTACCTAATGTTACTCGCTTTAGTTACATCACGTGACTTTTGTAATGTAATGTACTTATTCTAACCCAAACCATGATCTGTTCCTCAACCTAACTAAGTAGCTTTGGTGCCTACACATACCCAAACTGTGATGATTTCACAAAGTTAACCACAAGTTAAAAAAGCTTTCTGACAGCAACAAAAAGTTTAAAGTTTAGTAAAGTTTACCTTGTGCATTAATATGAGACGTCGAGTGGTGGTTTTACATTATTTGTCCAGTTTTTGTGAGTGAATTTCTTGTCACTTGTTCAAACCAGGTCTTTGCCCGCTAGATGGACAAACTCTCACTGTTTTTTCTTGTCTTTTTCCTGTAGTAAATCCTCAACAATACAGAATCTGAACTTCATAGATTTTATTGTCACATTTCCATTCCGGCTCACTTTTTACAACTAGCTCTGCAATAATGCATTTACCCAACACATCCTCCCACAGAAACTACAGAATAGGTTGTTTGTCAATGATCCGCAAAACTAATGGACCATGTCCTAATGTACCAAAACTAATGGTCTGGCTGCACAGCAGACGTTTTGACTTGTCAGAGCAGGAAACACACAGGTGGACTTAATAACAGTAATTAATGCTGGGTTCCATGAGGTGTCCCAGTAACAGTGACAGTGAACCAGCATGTACAATAGAAGGACTGTCCCTGTTGGAATGAAGCAGTCATTACTACACCTGTGAGTTTTCTGGTATGAAATGTCCACTGTGCAGCTAGTCCATTGATTAGACTCTGAGGAGTTAATCTATTAAATTATTTTGACAATTGATGAATTGTAGAAGTAATTCTTGTATAACAGCAGAAAATGCTCTCAGGTTTCTCAGGTATGGAGATTTCCCAGTTTAAACTGAATATCTTTGGGTTTTTGACTGACAAAATAAGACATTTTAAAGGGATAGTTCACCTAAAAATGAAAATTTTGTCATCTCCTCATCCTCATGGCGATTGACCGTTGGGTTTAGATTTTAAGTCTGAAAAACACATCAGTAAATGGTGGAAAATGTCCATGCAAAGCCCAAGTTGATGTCCTTAAAGGATAGTCCACGGTTAGTCCACACAACACTGCTGGAGTTTCACAAGAAAACAGTGTTGTAGAATCTTCCAAACAATGGAAGTGAATGGTGACCAGTTTTCAAATGTGAAAAAAAAAAACCATAAAATGGCTCCATACTGTTCTTCTGGTGTAATCCAAGTCTCCTAAAGCCCCAACATGCTGTGCATGTGCACGTGAATGTGGCTCCAAGCTAAAGATCTACAGTGAAGATTCAGGATAAAAACATGGTGGAAAAAACATTTTTTTAGTCAACTTGGCATGTTGGGTCTTTAGGAGACTTGAATTACACCAGACGAGCAGTATGGAGGCGTTGTATGTTTTTATTCTGTTGTTTTTTTTACATTTGAAAACTGGCCACCTTTCACTTCCATTGTTTGGGGGATTGTGCAACACTGTTTTCCTGTGAAACTCTTACAGATGTTTTATAGATGTTGCAGACATAGATTAAACCTGACAATTAACTTTGGTCTGTGTTGTTATTTTATTAAAGCTCATAAATAAAACAGTTTGTATGGGGGCTGGTCAAAATTGACTTTGGACTAGTAGATTTCTGACTTTGTCACTCTTTATACCTCACCTGACTTCCTCCCTTGCTCTTGTCATAATGAATACGACCACTAGAGGTTGCAGTTCAGCATAAATATGGGTCGCAATAGGCTGATTGTGAATAACAATAATATTCCTTTAGCAAACATCCAGGGGAACATTTTAATGGTTAACAATCTGTCTGTCTGCAAAGGAATATTGTCGGGTGTAATGAATGAATGTTGTAGCAGCCTTGAGGGACAGCCTGTGGGGTTTTTTTTTATTTCTGGTCAGTGTCTGTCAGTGTTGTGTCCTTCTACGATTTTGCCTTATGTCTCAAAAGTCAAATGCTTGGTAAATTCTTTTAAGAAAACATGAGAAACCGCTGCCTTGACTCGCAGCACAGCAGGATAAACAGCATGTGTACTGCAGGTTTTTCTAACATGCAGCTAATTATCTGCTTAATGGGACTATTTTCCCTTTTTCCATTACTGCACACTGAGGCAAAATGAACCTTAAAGGCAGAGCAAGAGTCTATTTGGAGACAGTTCTGGCAGAATGGAGGCAGCTAAAAATTGTTAAAACTGGAAGTCTGAAAATGTTCAGAGCCTTTGAGTTACAGGGAGGGAACTTCATAAGCAGTAATAGACAGGAAAAAACAAGAAATACTATTGTTTGTGGTCTTGTGACATGGAAGTGTTGGATAGAACCATCATGTTTTTATTATTACAGGCTTTGGTGATCCCCCTGATGCCGTCATCAGGCCCAAGCTTTTTTGTTTCATACTGAAATATCTCAACACCCATTGGATGGATTCCCATGACATTTTGAAAACACATTCATGTTTCCTTGTGGATGAATTGTAATAACTTTTACAATCTGTTGGCTTTTAATCCAGTGACATCATCACGTCAAAACTTCATGACTTACTATGTGCAAACCCCAATGACATTCCCATCAGCCTCAGCTGTACTTCATGTTAAGTGCTATTTAACGTTAGCATGCCAACATGTCAAAGGGCATCTCCATCTGTGTACTTTTGTTGATATGTTGTAATGTCATCATCAGGTCACATGGGAAATACTTTTAGAAAGGCTTGGGAAAATAGCATTTTGATGCTAAAGCATACATACTCAGACCACATTATTAATGTCTGGATTTATGCACATAAGGAGTACAACTGTGAAGCTAAATAATCATATAAAAACCTAAATAATCGACCAGCCACTTGAGTCTTTCCCCACCAATGACAAGATGTCTCGTGAGTTGCTGTTTTCACTGCAAGGCGGTAGGGAACGCTGTGATGCATCATCTGACAAAAATTTGGAGGATGCTGTTATCCAGCATGAAAACATTGGTGCTCAGCTGTTGCATGTTGACACGGCAACAGAGCACGTGCACAGCGCCGGGCTGCTCGTGCTGCGGTCCCCAGACCTCCACAGCAGCCGTGACACAGCGAGGCTGTTCACACCGCAGCCGGGGCAGAGAGCACTCCGACCCCCAGGCCTCTCAGACGGTGTTTCGGGTGAGGGGGTGGGACACACACACACACCTCTAATGTTAACCACACTGGTGACAGTGATGTCACACATGTAATATGGAGTGATAAAAAAGCAAAAATAAAAAGTCGAAATTCTGCTTAAAAATGTCTTTTTCACAAAAATGTCATTTTCTTGTTTGTTTAATTGTTTTTTTGTCTGAAAAGTGGATTTTTTTTATGCAACCAACCAACATTCAAGTGCTTATGAAAAAAAATATATGCATGAAGCTAGAACAATAGTTTTTTTCTGCGTCTGAAACTAGAAGATCTGTTCTTTCTTTTGATATATTCCATGTTAACATATTCATAGAACTGAATATTCTGCGTGTGTTGAAAAAACAGTTAATTTTGTCAAAGATGTTGGCATTGGCTGGCAACTTTATTGAAAAATGCTGGCGGGGAAAGAGTTAAACAAAGATGGCGACAATGATAAACATTGTAAACATTGCATTACATGTTAACATTTAATCACTGTCGATTTCATACATAGTGCGTTATGTCTACTGACTCCCATTTCTGTTTATAATCTGTTTATAATGTATATACTGGTCCTATTTTTATACTCTCCTCTTTATATTGTTCCTATATATAATATTTCCTATTGTTATATATTATATATTATAATATTTATAGATATTCTCAGGTATTTTTAATGGCATTTCAGAGTTCATCTTTTCCTGGAAAATTATTCAAATTGTTCACTGATTTTGAAACCAGATCATGTTTTATGGAGAAAATAATTTCTGTTTTTCCCCTGATGTCCTCCAGCTGCTCACCTTCAACTCTTGGTGATTTAAGTAGAGTTTCCTGACGGACAGGTGACGCTAGCTTTAGCTGATTACTTGTAGCTAATCATTGGGCTCAGCAGCAAACCAATAATAAAATTACCCAATTCTACAATACTCAGTCACACTGCAACATATCCCTCATATCAAAAGTGGACGATGCTGACTGGAGACAATCAGCTTTATAAAGAATGATTCAAAGGCAAATTCATGTAGCCACAAAATCAACATCAGCTCAGAACAGCTCCGTTCTTTAAGAAAGAAACCTCTATAATCAGATTTATTTAGACATCATGGCCCATGGTCCAGGCTAGCTGTAGTTGTTGTCTGGCCTGTGGTGCTTGGCAGGGTAGGAGAACAAACAGGTTGTGAAAGGCAGGCAGGTCATGTATCCCCATGTGTGTGGAGCCCTGGGGATCCAGCCCCGAACGCAGACCGTGGGTGAAGGCAGGAGAGAGCGCATGATGCCAGCTCCATGTAGGGAAGGAAGCTCGTGTGCTGATGTGGGGACGATTACATGTGTTTGCCCTCTTGTGCTTGTAAGTGTACCTCTGTGTGTGTGTGCGTGTGTGCACGCGTGCAAGCGTGCATGTGTGTGTGATTATATGAGTATGTTTACCAAGCCATCCCCTCCTTGCCCGCGGTCCATCTGTCACTCCAAGAAAGCTCACTAGGCATGTCAGAGACTGCGGGCCAGCTGGGAGGGTGTGTGTGCATGTGTGTGTGTATGTGTTGGAGGGTGGGGGAGGGGGGATGATCTCTGTCACTTCATATTGCATCATTTCCTGTTAAGGAATCCCACCAGCACGAAATAATTCAAAGTCTGAGACAGCAAAGGAGATACATATTATCAAGGAGAAGAAAATGGGCTAATTTTGTGTTTTACAATCTTTCCCCAAAAGAGATTTGTTAAGTTCTTACACTGAGATGACTTTCTCATTTAACTCTAACCAATATTACCACTGGTTAGATGTGAGTAAGCAAGGCTGCAACTAGTGCTAGGTACTGTCACTTAATAAAATCAATATTCAGTTCAAACAAATGCAAACTTGATGTGTAATTTGTTCAAATTAACTTGAACACAACCTACCTTTATACTACAGTGTTGAGCTAAGGTTCCATTCATTTGTGGTGCCTCTGTCGACTCACTTAAGGAACACTTGAACTTAAGATTGTTAAAATACATTTTACAATATGGCTTTATTGTCAGTATACACTGAAATTCATTTTGTGTCCTTGGGCAGCTGAGCTCAAAAGATTAAACACAAATTAAACATACAGCACACGTATGAAACTTTCTACAAACACACAAAAAAACAACAAACAGTCAAGACAAATATACAGTCCATATCACATTATATCCTTGATGGTGCTGAGCTAATGTTGTTCCATTCATTTGTGGTGCCTCTGTCAACTCATGAGACACACTTAGAGTTAAGATTGTTAAAATGCATTTTACGATACAATACAATACAGTACGATAGATATGATACAACTTTATTGTCACTATGCACTAAAATTAATTTTGCATGCCTGGGCAGCTCAGTTAAAATAATTACACACATATTAAACATACAGTACACATATGAAACTATCCACAAACACAACAAACAGTCAAGACAAATATACAGTACATACATCCTTTAGATTTCAGTCTGTTAGCAACTGACTGATTTTGCTTTAGCAGCAGGATAGACTGATGTTTAAAAGAATTTGTCAGCCTGTTGCGTTTAAATGGTCTCTGAATTGCCGATTGGAGGGAAGTTGGTATTCACTGTTTAAAACATGCAAAGAGTCACATGTTTCATTTTACAATCGGCAGAAAGCCTTACCAACGCGTCCTTCTACCTGACAGAATAGATTGGTGTAAAATAGCACTGACAGGTATACTGGACCTTAAGTATGTTGCATAAGTCACTTGACATAACTCACATAACATGTAAAATGTAGTTACTGTTACTGTGGAATGGTTGCAGTTTAGTTAGGTTTAGGCAACAAAACTATTTGGTTAGGTTTAGGAAAATGTTAAAATAAGTTAAACACAAAATGTATGGAAACTAGAGGCACATTGATTCAATGTACATGCGGAAAGATTAAAATGTTCTGGTAGAAGGTAAGAGTTATAATTTATGGTTTTGGAAGGCACTGACATTTTACGGCACTTTCTAACATCAGCTGATCAATGGATTGAGAAGATAATCAAAAGGACTGATGGACAGAGAATCATTAGTGCTGCCTTTTTTGTTTTGCATTAATACAGGATTTACATTTAACATTAACATTAACATTTTATGTGTGACATAAATCCTGAAATTGCTACGACCACTAAAGGTTGCCACCTGATAAAAAAAAAAAAAAATACATATGCGTCATAATAATCTGCTTGTACAGATGACATACAGCCATTTATCTTGAGTCAAATGTCCAATTTACCAACAACTGATCTGCTTCAATGTCCCCCAGGGCCAGAATCTTTCCCACTGTCTCTTAATGCATTAACCGGCTAAACTTGCCATAATCAAGTGTCAAGCTCATAGAAAGGACAATGACGATGTCATAATAGATAACAGCACAGCTGACGAAGCAGCAGAAACAGTAGCTAGAAGTCAAATTAGCTTCGCTGCTTCGCTAAAGCCAGTTACAACTCTAGAAGATATCACTCCGATGTAACAAAATGCTAGCATAAATGAGCACAGCATCTGGCCATAAAGGGGAGTGACAGTTAATGATAAAGGTCTATAGCAAACACACAAAGGGCTGTTGGTTGCACTGGTAGCATTGTTGACCATGATGATATCTGGTGTCACTGTCACACAGTGTTTTGCTGTATTACCTGAGTGAAGAGGGAAGGCTCCAGAAAACTGCTTATTTATATGGATGGAGTGACTTTCATGCAATTTGCTGACATGCACATACCCAGTGTATGTCATGTTCTGCAGGTGTGTGTTACTATGGATGAAGATTATTCTTGAATCGGTGCTAGAATGCACATCTAGATGGAGATTGTTTTTGCTTTAAAATCCTGTTTTAAAATGAAAACATTTTGTGGATGTAGCCTGATCTTACAGAGAGGTAAACTGAACATGTCACCAGAATGCTCTGCCTCTGGTGTAGCCTGGGAGCTTTGAGGAGGGCAGTTGCGTAACGTGGAAGCAGTGTATTAAAGCCACCTTATTTGTCTCACTCTAAAATGAAAACAAAACATTTTTGCCTGCTTGCATGTTGAAGCACCGATGCTCAGAAGTACGCTTCTTCTAGACATAATATTTCAGCAGTGTGAGATTTTTTTGAACAATCGTAGCAGCTTGTTGCTTCATCCTTGTTGAGCGACTGTCATGAATGTGTGTGTGTGTGTATGTGTGTATATGTGCTCTTAAATCTGCCACCTACTGCTGCGTCTCTTCTGTGTGAAGTATGAAGTCAAGCCACACTCTGCATAATGCTGTAATATTATGCATCGTCTACCACTGCACTTACTTTTTCTCTGCATGGGGACATGTACACACACACACACACACAAATAAACCCGGCCTCAGACACATATGGAGATGAAGGCTTAAATGTCATATTACTCAGCTGCGTAACAGCAAAGCCAGCTACACACGAGGTGTCGGATTTCATCAGCGTCTGGGAGGTGTGCGTGTGTTTTACTGCAGACTGCTTGCTTACTTCTGATTGTGGATTATCATTTTAGCACAACCTGGTTTGCAGCTTTGCTCTCTGCTTCACCTTTTGCTGAGCCAGGCTGGAGAGCACAAAGAGGTGTGAAGGTGTCAGGGAAACGTTAAGTGACCATTTATGTGTGGCTGTGAATTTGTGTGTGTGTATCAGTCTGTACAGTACGTGCTTACGCGCTGATTCCATTGGACTGTCACTCTTCAGCCTCGTGGTGCCTGCAGTTTTCAGTGACAGTCATGTCAGCGTTGTCCTTTTCCATGGATGTGAAATAATGGCTGATGCAAGGAAATAATTTTAAGTCTGCAAGTATTATTTAGTACGTATGTATGTATACCAGTGGTCTGGATTCTATTCATGACTTGCACTAGTGTCATCCATTTTTTAAAAATCAAAATTAAAAAAAGAAGAAAAAAAATTGCAGTGTTTCTGTCTTCTCCACCAATAAAAGTATGGATCTCTCTTTTTTCAAGGGACTTGTTGATCTTGAATTGTGATTTGACATGAGACATGTTGGTCTTGAATTAGGATTTGACTTGGCATTTGTTCATGTGACTGATTCGGGACTGATTAGGGACTTGTTGGTTTTGACTTGGGACTTCACTTTGAACTTGACTTGGGGCTGGGGTTGAATTGGGACTTTTCTTGAGACTTGTTTTTAAGTTTGGACTTGACTTGGCTCATCCGAGAATTGACTTGGGACTGGGTCTTGAATTGGACTTGATGTGACACTTGTCAGTCTTGACTTGGGATTTGACTTTGGACTTGTTGGTGTTCATTTGGGACTTGACAAGGCTCTGAATTGGGACTTGACTTGAGACTGGTTTGTCATGATCTGTCTCTTGTCTTGAGACTTGTTGGTCTTGAATTGGGATTTGTACATATTTACTTAGGACTTGACATGGGTTTTGTTGGTGTTGAACTAGGACGTTTTTTATCCTTGTTGCTTTAGAATGTGGACTTGTTGCTCTTACTCTAGACTTGACTTTGGACTTGACGTGGGACTTGCAAGTGTTGAATTGGATCTTTACTTGAGACTTGTTATTAAATTTGGACTTAACTTGTGACTTGTTAATGTTCATTTGGGACTGTTCTAGGGACTTGTTGGTCTTGAACTGGGACTTGTAGATCTTCACTTCGGACTTTACATGGTATGCTGCTCTTGAATTAGGACTTGATCTGGGATTTGTTGGTCTTGACTTTGAGACTTCTTAGTTTTGACTTGAGGCTTGACTTGGGACATATTGTTCTTGAACTGGGACTTGACTTGGGACTTGTTGGTCTTGCACTGGGACTTCATCTGGGACTTGGTCTTGAATTGGGACTTTACTTGGAATTGCAAGTACTGACTTTGGGACATATTGGTCTTGAATTGGGACTTGACTTTGAAGTGTTGGTCTTGAATTAGGACTTGACTTGGGACTTGTCTCAGTGTTAGGGCTTGTTGAACGTGTCAGTTCAGACAGTGACATGAAGTGAAAGTGTGACTGGAGCTGCATTGATCAGGTGAAGAAGCTGAATCTAGTCGAGCAGTAAATGCTGTTCAGACAGGCAGAAACCAAACTGTGTTCACCATCAGCTGATGAAACAAATCAATTCAAACCTGCATACAGATGATCAGATATCTAACCAGGTTTCTCATGTACCATGTAATTATAATCCTGAGTCAGAAATCAGGGTTAGACTCAGAACAGGGGTAGTGGTATGCATGTAAACAGACTGATTGATGAAGAAGTATTAGACTCAGCATTCAGAGCCTCTTCAGCGCCTTGAAAGTTTGAATACTTTGGCATATGCATGTTGGCATTACTCAGAAAGTATGGTGTTATGCTAATTTGTTGAGACCAGGATCCCATGCTGTGATGTTAAAGATTTGATATTGGTCTTATCTATATTTTACCTTTGTATCAGCAAACTAAAGTGCCATTAAATGAAAAACTAGCTTGTGATTTGATTTTATATCCTGTGACATTTATCGACATGTCACAATTAATTATCATGTTCGGTGGTGCTCGTGGTCAGCGTGAGCAGCCAGTTTGATGGATGATTGACAGCAGTGATGAATGTCCAGAGGCTGATTGGATGCTACTTTTAGACAATACTTCAAGGTTACAGAAAAGGAAACCTTCCTGATCACAATGATGTGAAACCCCAGTGGGGATTTGGTTGGTGATGTTGTATTAACAAAGCCAATAAATCACCCTAACCATACACACCAGCACACATTAAATGTGCACACACACTAACACACTCCTGCTCTACTCGATCTGTGATGTCTTTTTTCTCTCTCTCTCTCAAGGAAAATCTATGTTAATTGACTGTGGCTGTGTTTTAAGCAGACATCTCAATGGGTGAAAAAGATAAATGTCCTAGGATGGAGCCCTGCGGGACGTTCTTTATTCTCCTCAGCCGAGTTCACCCCCTGGGCCTGTCCTGAACACCACACAAGCACATGCAAAAACCACTGAGTGTCTGAGATTTTTCTTGTCACTGTATAATCCTCCGAGGAAATTACTGAGGAGCTGAAAGTCCCCTGGGACTTTGATCTGTTATTAGAGAGCATAGACACAGTCCCATGAAGGATGACCTTTGACCTTTTTGGCAATTTTTCACTCTGTTGCAGCTCTCTGCAGGTCTTTCATTGAGAGAGAAAACATACAGCTTATTTTTCAGTTCAAAGCCGTAGTTACTTTAGTATGTGCCCAGTTCCTATCAGTAGAGTTTATTATAACGTGGTGCAAATGCAGATATCTTGAATCCTCTATCATTCACTCTTGGGAATTGGTTAAAAAATGCCAATTATGCTGGAAAATATGTTTTAGAAGATCAAACTTTTGGCTGTGGAACCTTGTAACAAGCCAACCTCATAGTGATTAGGGGTGGGAATCTTTGGGCACCTGCCGATTCGATTACGATTACGATTCAGGGGCTACGATTCGATTATAAAACGATTATTGATGCATCTTTATGTATATTGATGCACTTTTTCACAAACACATTTCTTTTTGTCTCATTGAATAAGCATTCGTCACTTGCAATTTTTAAAAACAGCGCATTTGTAATAAGAATTCATTTCGATTATATTTTATTAAACTATTGGAAATATGTGCAAACTGGAAAGTACCAACAGTAGCCACTAGTAGCCGCAGCAACAGCAGCCTGCCGTCTCCCCGACTCCTCCGTCGGGTGGAATCGAGTTACGGCTTCTCATGTTTGTTGTGTTGCCAAAGTATTTTATTTTAGCTCGACACAGCTTACATATAACGTGGCTCTTGTCCAGTTCGCTTCCGCCGTCGACGTTGTAGAAGCCGAAGTGTTTCCACGCGGCTGCTTTTAAATTAGAAGGAGCTGTTCGGACCTCATGGCGAGGTGGCTGCCGGTCGGCCATGTTTGTTTTCCGCTGTGCGCGTGTCGCTCCAGGTGCGCGTCCCAAAGTGTCCCGGCGATGACGCGTACTGCGCTTCTTAGTTCCACATTATTTAGAAGCTTCTGTATCACTTTAATTAACAGATTTAAATAATCGAAATTTGGACGTTTGTGAATCGATTCAGATTCGTCCACGTCCGAATCGCGATGCATCTAAGAATCGGAAATTTCCCCCACCCCTAATAGTGATAACAGTTTTTATTCAATGTAGACTTCAACTCTGTCAGGTAGAAAATCTTAGAAAATCTTACTATCAGTTAACAGAATGTTATATTTTTTCATTTCACAGCATAGTCAGAGTGAGCAGCCATTTTATTTTTTAAAGTTGTTAATTCTAATCAAAATACACATTTTAAAACCATAATTCTTACTTAGCTTTGATTTAGAAGGACTACAGAGTTGACATGTGATGGTCGAGACACATCTGATAGCAATATTATTTAATGAATTTGTAAAAAATAGAAAGTTTACCAGTGCTTGAGCAGTATTCCTGCCTGTTTTAAACCAAGAAGTGAGACAGGGGTCGTTAGGGTATAACTAACCCCTTAATATGCCTGATTAAATCAGGTTTTTGTAAAAATCTGACTGAGTTGACAGAAATCTGGAACACAACTTTAAAGAGCCAACATTTTCTTATGATCATAATAGCACATTAAAAACCCATGTTTTCTTGCACAGAGCAAGATTTGACATAAAAAAAAAAATGAACCTGTATTTCATAATAAATCCTTAAAGAATATTTTTTCCTGCATTGGTATTCATTTTATAATTATCTAATAATTTTATTCATAGGGTGCTATATGAGTTCCTCTTCTGGGGCCTAATTATAGAATTTTTCATAAAGTGTAAAACCCATTCTTGTCCTAGTTTAGGATGACATTTAGGGTTTTTGGTGTTTCTGAAACATGTTTCCTAACTGCATTTAGGTTAAGAATAGACCCTTTTCACAGCAGCTATTTTGGCCTTGTTCAGACTGCTACCCCAAATCTGTTTTTTGGCACATCCAGATTTATCTGGACACTCTGATCTGATTACAAAGTGTCTTTGGCATTTCACAATGTAACGTACAAAAACGGCATCAATATTCCCTTTTGCTGACTTTGTCTAGTGTGATGGACAAGTTGTTGTCTGTATGGCCATGAATATTGGGAACAACATGAACATAAAAATATCATGACTGAAAGGCAGCTCAAACCTTAAGATGGTGCTATAATTTAAATTTCCCACACCATGTATTAAAGGTTATATATATCAACAGCCAAGATGTTAATTTTGAATTTGATCTACATGCTACGTCCATTCAAATCTCTCTCCTGGGCCGATAATTTTGAAAGAAAACTCCTCCGCTGACTTGATGAAAGCCTCCAACTCATCACTAGAAATGAAGCCATGTCTATCTTTTCTTTCTGTTACAGCCAGATAGCTCACCAGTGACAAGTGAAATGAGACAGCCTTTGTCAAGGATACAGGCAGTCTTGTGTACATTCTAATAGGAAGAATAATCCTCACTTTGAAACTTAATTTATGGTATGACAAGAAGTTATGAAAATGTTCTGCAGTAAAGTCCCAGAATTATAACAAAACATTGTTTCCAGGCACTTGCATCAAACAAGTAGTAATGACTGCCACTCTAAAACATCCTATTTGACGTAAAGTTTCAACAGTCTGTTAATTTGAACCATTCAAACCTGTTCATAAATTGATAATTTGCTAACCACCTCCTCCAGATCATGGCGGCACTATCATGTCAAAGCAGTGTCCATGGGGTTCTAGTATAAGCGATACTCTGTATATAAAGAGCTCGGAGGGTGGTGTCTTTCTTTTAATCTGGTTTTCAAAACCAAAAACACAAGAGTGACCATAAGGAAAGGATATAACAGTGTGGCTGCCTGCTGCTATGATCATTCACATCACCTGTTAACTCAGACCACTGCAGCCATGGAAGCAAGCGGGGGGCTGCATTAGGACTGACAAGATGATGATCCGCCTACAAGTGGCTGGATGTAGGAGGTGTTGACATCATGGTTCGATGTGGCTGATGAAGGTACATGCTTTTTCAGGCAGAAGGAGCATTTGCACCAAGTTTATGTGAGCATTTGATGGTGACTCACACCCTCACAGGTGTGTCCAGTCAGTGACTCATTAGACCTTTTATTCATTTATATTTGATAGTGCTATATTTTAGTAAGACTTCTCCCTGTTTTCTGATCTGCTCCCACTTTAATTTGCTGCTGATACTGCTGATAATACAACTCACCCAGTCCGTCATGTTCACCTGTTTTCTTAATATTGTACAACAACATAGTCATGTCATACAATGCACAAATGTTTCACATCAAATTCAACACTTTTTTTTCACAATTGAATAATACCTACCTTCCCTGGTTGGCCTTTAATGTGACACATACGCAGGAAGTGATACATTTCATTGTCGATAGCTTGATAGCTTAGCTTAGTGAAGAAAATGGCAAAGTAGAAGGTTGTGTCTAGAGCTGCAAAATTCTCAAGAAATCTGCAAGCTTTATTTCTTCATTTTGCACATTAGGCTTATGGACAACAAACACTAGTTTAGAGTTCAAGAAAGATGAGGGTTTGGGTTAAAATGATCATGATTTGAAATAATATTTGTGTTAAAAAGAGACACTCAGTAGCAGAGTGGTCAGTGTGACACAGGGTTGGGTACCAAACTTGACGTTTCTAAGGGTACCGACTGAGTGTGTCAGTACTATTGCGTACCGATTCATTAATTGGTGCCAGATTTCTTCAGTTGGGACTGTTATTATTGGGATTGTTAGTTGTGGCTTTGGGAGTTACTTTACTTTACTTGGGACTTTACTTGGGACTAGCTGGTCTTGAATTGGGATGTGACATGGGACTCGTTGATCTTGAATTGAGACTTTACCTAGGTTTTGTTGCTCTTGAATTGGCACTTGACCTGAGACTTGTTCGTCTTGAATTGGAACTTGTAGATCATTACTTAGGTTTTGACTGTGGTTTTGTTGATTTTGATTTGTGTCTTAACCTGGGACTTATTAGTCTCGACTTTGGGACTAATTAGTTTTGACTTTGGACTTTACATGGGACTTGCTGAGCTTGAATTGGGACTTGGGACTCTTGAGAGATTTGTACACCTTGTTTCTTCATTGTGTACATTATCTACAAGCTAATTTTGTTTTATAATATGAGTATTGAGAAGAAATGATAGAGCAAGACTATGTCACATTATGTCAGGGCAGTGGCTTATCGGACATGGTTACAGTTTTCAAAACCCAACGTAGACAACACTCACTGCAATTTTTGTAATGCGAAATGCAAAGCTGGCCATGGCAACAATTCCAACCTGAGGAAACATCTGGTCAAACACAAAATATATCTAAAAGCTGAAGAGTGTATCACATTTGATAGCCTGCCCAGCAGCAGATGTGGTTAACGTTAGCACGCCTGCAACCAGCGTCAAAGAAGTTGAACATTTCATGCATGATGAAACTTTAAGTGGGGTATTGACAGCTTCATCACCATCTTCAGGCAATGAATTTGCTATTTAAATGAGTTTCTGTTGAGGTAAATGGCCTTTTCTCACTGTCTTGGTTGTCGTTAGCTTAGCATTTTTAAGAACAGCGATGTAAATTCTAGAAAAAAAGCTATCATTTGCTACCAGCACCCAATTCCAGGTACCAGTATGGGTTAAAATATGAAGAGTATGCAACCCTAGTATGACATGATCTTGCCCCACCCCCTGCCCACCGAGCCTTTATTAGTGACAGGCCCTGTATTTGTTAATGTGTGCCACAGCCATGGAGAATATTTGAAGCTTTAAGATTATCTGAATCTTTTATTTGAGAATTTACGCTATGGACTGTGGAAAATACTCTGCAAAGATTCCCCAAACCTCAAACTGCAGCAAGAGGAGGTCCAATTAGCCAGAATAAGTCGAAACGGACACACACACCACTGTAATTATGCCAAATTATTTATAGCAGACCCTAAAACAGAGTGGAATTCCCCTTTAACAACAGGAATGTATTACAGACATACCAGATGCTCTCACAGCCCCCACAGATCTGCAGCCAGCACAAACAAACTCTCAAGAGAGAGTAGTAACGTGGCACCCACACGAAAGTCGCTACAACAGTGGCTATACCTGTACATGTGTGTGTAGGCGCGCGTGTGTGTAATTGAGGTACGCACTTTAGGACCATTCTGCAGCTCAGGCAAATCAGCAAATTTTTCGCTGGTGGGAATAGACCCTCCTCCCCCTGCTGCCATGGCAACCGGTGAACTGTGTGACCTGCCAGTGGACTTTGTGTGTGTGTTCATACAGTGGTGTGTGTGTTTTACAAAAAGGAAGAAGCAGCCAGAAGAGGACACACACCATGTCCAATGCATATTTCAAATACTGCAGCTCTCCACACGTCTCTCCCTGTGCATGTCCGCTTCGTACCTGGACGCTCCTACCTGTCTCTGTTTCTCTGTCTCGCTGCATCCCGGCCGATAGCGGACTGCCAGTAACGGTGCGTGGTGCCAGCTGTTGGCATGCCAGAGGCTTTGCAGCGGCGCTTGGCCGTCTCTGGTGCCTCGGCGTGCCGCTCTGCATTCCTCGGCTCTGCGGGGGATGTTTACATTTCAAAACTCTCCTGGTGGAAACTAAAGAGCCGGAGCTGACAGAGCCGAGTCAGAGGGTTCAGGAGCAGAGAGACAGAGACATGGACAGCGGAATACAGAGCAGAAATGTGAGGTTTTGTAATGGAGATGTCATTGCCTCCCGCAGGCACATCTCTATGTAGCATACATGTGTGTGATACTGAATAAGGAGACTTTATTGGTTTATGTAGTGCTGATACTCATATCAGTGTTTTTGATCTGCTACCTTAAATTTGCCAATAGCCGCGACCAGCTATTGGCAGGTACGTATGTGCTGGCATGGTATTATTTTTCTTCCCAAGACTGTTCAACCACGGTCCACCCTACTGTGCTGTGATTGGCTACTACTGCTGTGCTCTGATTGGCTGTGAGCGTGAATGTAGACTAGCACCTGGGAGAGGTTAAGCAAGGTGTTTGTGGGAGATGAATGGATCAAAAACAGGACTTTCACCAAGGAAACTACTCTTTGTGTTACATGTCACTTTTAACATTTTATAGACGTAGCTGACTTATTTTTTTCAGTCAGTCATAGCTTGGTTTGGGACTTGGGAATGTCCACGAAAGAAAAGGTGTTTTTTTGTTAAAATAGATCCTTTCACAACATTAGAAAGGCTCTCTGGCAATCACAAATTCAATGGACACATTAAAGGGATAGTTCACCCAAAAATGCAAATTCAGTCATTATCTACTCACCCTCGAGCCACCCGAGGGTCTGGTTTATTTTGTTAGCCCACAAAACACTGCTTGAGTTTAACAGGAAAACAGTGTTGCAGAATCTCCCAAACAATGGAAGTGAATGGTGACCAGCATTCAAAGGTTAAAACAACTGGAAAAAAAACAACATAAAATACCACCATACTGCTTGTCTGGCATAATCCAAGTCTCCAAAGGTCCCAGCATGCTGTTTGCACACTGTCACACCACACATACCCAGTTCAGATGGTGTGCACGCACACATGAACATGACTTTAAGCTAAGGGTCTACAGTGAAGATTCAGGTGAAAAACATGGTGTAAATAACATCGTTTTGTTTTGTTTTTTCAGTAAACCTGGCATGTCAGGGCTTTAGGAGACTTGGATTACACCAGACAAGCAGTATGGAGGCATTTTATGTTTTTATTCTGTTGTTTTTTTCATGTTTGAAAATCGGTCACCATTCATTTCCATTTGGATTCTGTAGTCCTGTTTTCCTGTGAAAATCCAGCAGTGTTTTGTGGACTAAAAAACTAAACTTGACCTTCAGTCGGCGTGAGGGTGAGTAGATAATGACTGAATTTTCATTTTGGGGTGAACTATCCCTTTAATACAAAACATTATACTCCACATGATAGTAAAACACTGTCCGTGTGACCATTTTACTGCACAAAGGGTACCTTTATTTTGATACTTTGGTGCATTTTGCTGATAATACATACTTTTGCTTGAATGCAGAATTTTATTTGATTAATAAAGCAGACCTGAGTACTTTTGCATTATCATATCGGTACACAACCATATAGAAAAGGTAAAAAATTCACTATATCAGCCACCATATCAGCAGTCAGTGAATTTTCTTCCTTTAAAATTGATATAAGTCTCAAAAATCCTTTATCAGTCAGACTCTAATTTCTATTTCAAAAAAGCAAAATAATGTAATTGTGTAACACTGTCTAACATTGTGTAACACCTAGTGCTGCAGCAAGACTAATCTGTAGACTGTGGCACATGTTTACATTTATTTTTACCATTAAAAATAAATGACAGTACATCATAGTTGAAGTAACACCTTTGCCTTGTTTGGATGTAGAAACAAAAAGTCTGTTAGCTGTGATGCAGCGTCAGACAACAGTGTTGTTGCCTTGTTTTGTCTGCCCCATGGACAAGATGAAATCCTAATGACTCCTCATCGTATCCTCTCCTCTCCTCTCTCCCCTGCTCTCCTCTCCAACTCGGTTTATTTTCGGTGTCTACGCTCAAATGTTTTTCATGCTCTAAATCAGTAAGCTGCGAGCACATTGCCATCATGATGCTGTTGCAGCCGTGTTGATATCACCAGTTAGAGGCCAGAAATTGAGGATTATATCATGATATAACCCACCAGCTACACACAGACATGCACACTCACACAACACCTGCATATCTATATGTGTTACACTTGATGACAATCTTGTAATTCCTTTAACACCTTATCTTTACTGTGACCCTCACAACCTGCAGATGTGAGGCTTGTTTTTCTGGTTTACTTTGAAAAATGTGCAGGATGCATCAACTGATTTTCACTTCAATCATATCATGTTCCCACATATCATAAATTCCCTGCAGCAGGAGAAGTGTTTACTGCAGGGTTCTTACTTAGTGAGGACTGCTTAAAATATACAGCAGCAGCAGGATTTGACATTAACGATGGTCCAATGGCCCCTGACCACAAAAAGTTACCCTTTGACCACCAGATATTTCATGTTTATTCTCATAACACGAGTCTCCACCAACACAATATTACAGTTCCACAAACATCCTGATTACTTTGCAGCTTTTCGTGGTAAAACAGCAGACAGTACTCGTCACTGACTAGCTACCAATATGTTTGGGCTACTGAAGTCTGGGTTTACTAAGCCTGCTCAATAAGGATGCACCGATTGACCAGGCAGAGACAGGAACCGGACGGTTTTTAGTGACCTGGTCAGTGTCACATATCCAATTCTGTGCTGGTCATATTCACATACATGTTCTGCACAATGGTCATGTCATGCGCACAGCAGACACACTGACTGCAATGTAACACCCACAAAATTGCTGATCACAGCTACATACACACAGACACATGTTTGCATGAAGTGTATTAGTGATAGAGTCCAAGAACAGGATAAAGAGAAAACAGACAGACAGGCAGACTGCTGTTCACAGACTCTCTGGCTGAAGAATAAATCACCTGTGTTGATGTGTCTTCTAAAAGATTTTCTCATCCAGACTCGTTTGACTTTTGCTTCTGTTTTTCTAAATGCAAAACTTTACTACAGTTAAGTTGGACTGTGTCAGTCTCTGGTTTGATAACATCTGCCTCCACATGAGATCATGTGAAATCACATCCTGCAAATTCCCACGAGATTCCTCATGAGATCTCGTGAGATCATGTTCCCTAAAACATAATATTAATATATTTAAACATCCATTTTAATTTTCCAAGAAAAGATGCAAAAATGTTTCTGAATGCTGTCAATTATAGTTCTTAGAAAGACTGAAAATTGGAATCTGACAAAATCAAAATTGGCAGGTCAGACCCTTCAAAAAATGGAAATTGCAATCGGCCTAGAAAATCGGGATCGGTGACCTCTACTACTCAAATTGCTATCATGATCCTTACAGAAGAACCAGTAATACAAAAGCCAGACTATGAAGAAACAAAATGTCAATGAAAATGCTGAAAACGTAGGAGTGAATGTAGAGATGTTGTACAGCTGTGTACTACTAACCACTGTATGATGTGATATAATCGCTATTATTGTTGTATGGGCTGGCTCAGGTTAAATCCTTTTATAAACATTAATTAACAAATACATACAGACAATGAATGTTACAGAACATGACGTCACCATCCTAGGGAAAAATGGTGTACGAAATGCAAAGTGTAATAGTAAAAAGTAGCCCTCTGAAGGACATTTGGTATGAGCAGAACAGAACCTCATCCTTTCACCAGCAGAGCATACCTCTGTGGTCTGTCTCATCTTGGTGCGTCTTTTTGGTTTTGATACATCATTTTGTCTTGTTACTTAAGATCTTTTATGTAGTTTTTAGCATTGTTTTGTCTTTTTCATCTTGGTAGTTTTTCATGTTGTTTTGTCTTATATTTCACAGCTTTTTTTGTCTTGTTAGGTCTTTTACATTTTCTTGTCTTGTTACACTTTTTTTTTGTCTTGTTAGGTCTTTTTGTTTTGTTACATATTTTTCGTCTTGCTAGGCCTTTTTGTCTTTGTTTTTTTGTTTGTTTTGTTTGTTTGTTTGTTTGTTTGTTTGTTTGTTATTTACATATTTTTACATTCAGATTACCAAAAATGTATTCTGGCCGCCAAATTTAGCGGATCAGTGGGACCAGTGCTTCAACATATTAGTGTCTACCCATGATCAGTGAAGAGAAAGTACTGTATGTGAAAAACTGATAAAGCTACACATCAACCAGAGTAGAGTGAGATCATACACACAGCAGAGACATGCTCACTCATACACAGTGATGTCATGGTTAGCAGCAGAGTGGATGTAAAGCAGGATCATGTTAGGCCAGAGAATAAAAGCAACATTAAAGTAACATGGCAGCGTGTGTGTGTGTGTGTGTGTGTGTGTGTGTGTGTGTGTGTTATGGGATTAATATCTGTCCCATCTGTTTATGTAGACACTGATGTCATGTATATGATGGGGCTAATGTGTGTTCCTGTACAGTACATGTAGATGAACAATGCGTGTTGTCGTCCAGTGTTAGTGCATGTGTCGGGCGTGCTGCTGCTTTACGGACAATAATGGTATAAAGAGGATAGTGCATTCCATGTCAGGAGGGCACATGCTAAAGAGAGGGCATATGTAATCTTCCTGTTGGTCAGGAGGAGGATTGTGCTGTTGATTTCATGGTATTAACTCATGTGTAAAGCATGGAGAGAGACACACAGGACTGTACAACGTACAGCAGGAGGTTGGAGGAGTGATTGAAAACAGCTCTGTATTCACAGCTGATGTGCCAAGAGTTGGGGGTTGATCGCAATTTGTTTAATCTAATCAAAGATTTGAATCTTCAACTTTAGCAGCATCAGTATTATAAAAACATAAAAATGTGCAGACAACACTTGAGTATGAGAATAATTTGAAATATACAGAGACACATATCTTCTAGTAATTATTGCTTTCGTGTCTCGTAATTATACAGACAGATAATTACAGATAATTATGGGATCCTTTTCTTTTAATTATGAGATGTTCAGTTGCGATTACAAGATACAGAGGTAATGATTATGAGAAAACTTAACAGTATTTTCTTAATTTAATTTTTTCTTTGTTTTTAAATGCCTAGGATGCTGTTTAAATCACAGTTATAGTAGCCTGGTTACAGAAAAGTTACCTGAATCCTGTTTGTTAAGTTAATAGATGCCTTGTTTTGATCAGTCAGAGCTTAGCAAGAGTAGAAATGAGCATGTTATATTCAGGACTCTCTAAAAACTGTGTTTTTCATGTGGGGAGGATGCCATACGACCTGTGAGTGTTGTGTGCTCGATGCACATTCTCATCAGCTTCATAGATGTACAAAGGAGTGCAGCATACAGCGTTGGAGGCAGCTACAGTTCATTTCTATGACAGCTGCTCTGTGGCACATGAAACCAACTTCCATGTCAGTATGACCCATAGAGAGGCGAAGTCACACCCCTTCCAGTGAGCCCCATGGGACCTAAGTTCAGAGAAGAGATCACTGGTAGTCTCTATCGAGAGACAAAATATATTTTCCATCTGAATGGTGCCACAAGTCACACATAAGTACTTCGTCAATTTAAAATATAATCTTACAAGTCAACAAAGTCGCAGTTTGCTGTAGGTTTGTCATAGTGTAGTTGAGTTTAATGTGAAACCGCTCAGTGAACTACATGTCTTGTCTCACTGTCACTGCCCCTATAACGTTATCTTATTTGACATGTTTTATCTAGTGACGTCTGGTCCTTTTATCATACATGAAGAGAAAAAACAAGTGGAGGGGGAAAATCATGACGTCACTCAAGTGACTTCTGGGTGTGTAGTCTTTCTAATTACGTATCTTCATATGTCTAAACAGTTTTATGACAAACTTATCTTTTACACTAACAACCATCATATGTCTAATTCAAACAGGAACAAAAAATGTGCAACTAAATAGTGCTAAATCGTATGATGGGCTAAATTTTTTGTGTGTGTGTGTGGGGGGGGGGTCTGTATTCTAATATCAAATTCCAAGTTATTAGGTGTCTGTTTCTTTCTACATAGCTACATAGCTAATTACAATACAAAAATGGAAGGCATTTGACCACGACTGGAGAAGCTTTCCTGTCCCAGCTGAATGACAGACTTGGGGTGGACATTTACATCCATATTTCGGCTATCCAGTCATGTGCTGAGGTGCAGAGAGTCTGATTGTTTTGTGGGTCACAGATGCCTCACATTAAAACCAAGGTTACTAAAACAGCCAGTCTGTTCACAAGCAGCTTTTCTCTGTTTCCTTCCTGCTCAGCTGCTGTTGTTCAGCACACTGTTACCATATGCAGTAACAGCTAGTTGACACACCTACACACTTGCACTGTGTGTGTGTGTATATAAATGCACTAAATCATTCTCACAGTCACCAGTTTGTCATTCATGCTGTTGTCACAATTGTTGTATCATCTCTCCTCTTCTAGTGTGCATCACTCATATCTGGGGTGTCCCTCTCTCTCACACAGACACAGTTATGTCCTGTCTCCTGTCTGTGAGCAGCAGTAGACGGACGCTGAACAGTGCTGTTCATATGCATTAACTGGAAATTATTAACACAGACACAGCATGTGTGTGTCTTGTGATTTTTTTCAGTTCGACAAGTATACAAAGTCATAACCAATGACATAACATTTAAAATCGTGTGAGCAGCAAAACGGGAACTGCATCTTAATCTGACTATACAACAATGTGTTGTATAATGATGACTAAATCTGTTGTGTTCCTGAGTCCTAAAAATGCTTCCTCCTTTCCTTGCCTACCTAATAATAATAAAGCCAACAATCAACACAGATCAGCAGCAATAACAAATGTTTAAATATTGAGGACCTTTCAAAGGAAAAGGTCACTGTATTTTTGCCTGCACCATTTGAATGACCTGACTTACATCTGGTGTTAACATACAATCTGTAACTAGGTATCTTGCACGTGTTAAAGTTGTATTCTTTAACACTGTTGATTTGAGGACACTGGTGGTTGCCAAGGTAACAGCAGGTGCAGTTTAATGCTACAACAAACACTCCTTCAACGCCTACTTTGTTACCCATACAACACCTTGTGTCTGTTTACAGTGCAGCCAAACAAACTCCATGTACTCATAAAGAAGTCAGTCAGTAATTGTGTTACTAGTTTTCCACACGCTAGCATGTTGTGCACCCACAGTAAAGTTGGAGTTGGAGGTGAGCAGCCTGTCGCCTGTTTATCGTTTGTTTCATGACTCCTTGGCAAATGGATGTTACTGCATTATGCTGTCATCACAAACCCAACACTTTGTGTATCTGTTTCAAATTAAAAGCCCTCTAGCATTTCAGTGGACAGAATCCCTTTTTTATTTCTTAACAAGGCTTTTAGTGTGAAACATTTGCAGAGAGGTGTTGTGGAAACTTCAGTGACATGCAGAGTTCCCATATGGTAATTCAAACTGCAAACGTGTATGTTACTACGAAGTACAGTTCAAATGAGACATCACCTCACATTAATATCCAGAACAACAAAGTGTTGAAAGTGAAACGTGTGATTGTATTCTAGAATTTGTTAAATTAAAGCAATGGAAATGCACATTATCCTTATTTGGCATGTACATTATACGAGAAGCACGGGGAGTCTATCCAACCCTTGATTATTTCTCATGGCTTCTATTTGGGACTGGCCTCTATTTGATCATGCCCCTGGCCATTATTAGAGACCCAGCTTAAATTTGAGCAAATAGGGTTCGTACTCACATAGAAATGCTTGCAGAATGCAGATGCATGTATTTTTTGCTGGAAATAATGCTGCCCATAAATAGTATCAAACATAGGGTTTGACATTGAAAATTCAGATGCATTCAAAGTTTTGATTGTCTAAATGTGTATGTTGAAAGTAAGTCAAAATCTAGATTTATAAATAGTTTGATGCTCTTTTCATAGAAAGTATTACTTTGAAATACTGCAACGAGGGAATTAATTTCATTATGCCTTTAATAAAGCAACAAGAACAGATCAGAGAACAGCAAAGCTGTTAGATGAATTTGTTAATATGATTCATTATTGCAACACCCACTTATTACCTATAACATGTGCACTGAAGAGTAAAGGGTGAGGAAACAAGTGAGGAAAGAAAGAGAAAGATTAATAAAAGGGAATAAAATGGAAAGAATGAAGATAACAACAGAGTGGGCAAACAGATTGAGCCGTCTAGGTTGAGCTGCCCTCCGCTCTGCTCCTCCATAAACTGTTCCTGTGAGTGTCTCCAGCCTCCGGCCACAATTAGCACCAGAGGTGGCTCAGTGAGGTGGGGCGCCGAGTTCACACCAGCCCACCCCTGAGCTACAGTAGCAGGGCAGCTAACCTCTGTGCTCATGGTTCCCAGACAGTGTTTCCTAATGATTTTGGTGATCAGACTTTTCATCTGGTGTTATCATCAGGTCAAATGTTCAAGCTGTCACAAACCATCTGCTGTATTTTGTAGGGCTGCATGATTTGGTTTAAAAAAAGAAACCAACATATTGCACTAAAAAAAAAAAAAAAAAGTCTTGATCTGGAGAGCAAGAATTTTAGGCAAGAGCATCTCTGCAACACTACAGCACTTCATTATTATTAACTTAATTATTATGCTGTTTTGTCCTTTATCAAAAGTTGTTGCTCCTGCAATTTCAATATTGCACTATTCATATTGCAACATATAGTATTTTGATTGATTGGGTAGCCCTGATATTTTTTGTTAAGTGCTAATTAGCATTAGCATGATGATGTTAGCATTAAGCACCACTAGGTATAAGTACAGCCTCACAGAGCAGCCTTTTTGCTTAATGTGATCTTTTTTCTTTAATTTTTGTATTCTGGTACATATATGAAGTTTATGTCTATTATCAGACTCATAACTATAGAACTACATGCAGTGATATACTTAGATTACTGTATGTGAACATGTCGTTACAGCCTGTTGTCATTCCCAGCTTGTCAAATACCAACATTTTGTCACTGCGCTCGGCGACTCATACAGACGTTCACTGTACCAGGCCTTCAAGTGACTTCAATGTAAACCCATCCGCGGCTTGTATGAGACACACGGGGCTTTTCAACATGGATAATGGCTCAAAACAAATAGAGGAGTATGTGCAGGGCTTTCTGGACCAGGTTCACAACACGTGAAAACCAAAATGTTACTAAAAGTTTGAAGGTACATGACTTGTGTCATGTGACTTTCATCCTGTGCGTCACTTCACTGACGTCACGTGAGATACATAATGCATCTTACTTACTTGTAACCCCAAACACGCTTTTGTCTTTTAACTGCTCAAATAGTTTTGTTGTCCAAATCTATCCAAACTTCACCACTTTCATGACATTAACCAAATGTGAAAAAGGCTTTTTGGAAGCATCTCATACAGTCATGAAAGGATTAGAGATCAGTATTAGATGTTGAAGGGTGGTAACAGAACGTCTGTGTGTGGTGAGCAGGGATGACTACAGGTTGTTAGTTATCAGCTTCACACTAAAATTACTTAGACTTTTAAAGGAGCCATATATAAGACCCTAGTGTTAAAAAAAAATGACTACAGTCAAAATAGCAAGTTGGAGCTGTAGACTATTTTAAATTGGTTGAATCTCTATTTAAAAAAGGTTGAAGAGGTTGTCTCAAAGCTCAGGCAGGTGACGACCAGTCCTACACTGTGAGTTGATCAGCTGTTTATAACTTTCAGTTGTCTGTCGATGTAAAGTTCAGCTGAAATTATCCTGAAAACAAAATCACAGCTCTGAAATAACATACTCTGGACTCTGAGTAAGTGTATGTCTGTCTCACTGCCTGCCAAACTCCATTAACATACTGCTCAATTCAAGCGTTACAAACATCTACGACTTCTTAAAGATTATTGATGATTTCTTACAACTCATAAACAGACACTCATTTGGAAACATTTTGCATTAATTTGAACTCTAATTAACATGAAACGGGCTAAATAAAATAGCTGTTCCCCCTAGAATGTAAATTTCAGAGGAAAAGATTCTGGCTGTAGTGTTGTTTTCTCAGAAGCCAGTATTTCAGCTCAGCATGTTTCCTTAATCTCTGATGACACATCATGGTCTTTTTATTATTTATTACAGTTATATTCCGTATTTCCCCTTTAAACATATTATATGCAGCCTAGACATTACAACAAGCCAAATTTAGCCTGTTTTAACTTGACTCTGGAGTTCTTTCAACTTGCAGATCACTCAATCTGTGTTTACTATGATATGATATGTATGATATGTTATGTGGGCTCTTGACAAGAACGGACCTGCTTTATGAATTTCACAACTGAAGTCATGGGACTGAAAAGATAAGGCATAACAGCCAAGAAAGTGACAGCGATAACAACACAACATCAGGAAATGTATTGGACACATACCATAAACACACTCCATCATCCACAGGTGAGACACTGACGAAACATTATATTGATTTCTGTCCTGTATAATATGAGTCCCAGGTCAGAGCGGGTCATAATCTGATTTCTTGCTGCCCACGTTTGCTGCCTCACTGATTAAATGCCAGTATTACCATGTAACCTTTAGCTGGAAAGTAGCACACACACACACACACACACACACACACACACACACACAGCCAACAAGTTTTCAGTGTGTAGTTCTCTCCATCTGCAACAAAAAGTAGCTCTTGCTGTCATTCATCTCCCTCAGATGGATATATGCAGGCCTCCATGCACAGATGCGTTTACGTTCACACACGATTACCTGTTGAGGCAGAGCTGACCCTGTGTGGCGTGATTTAAACATCCCCCGTCTCTTCTTTTTTTTCCCCCCTCCTCCTCACGCTATCACTACACGAGTCAGAAATAGACGTGTTTCCATGAATATGACGTCTCCCTGAGGGCGAGGACACCGGAGCGTTTTGTGACGCAGAGCGTACAGATAGCGGGAGAAAGCCTATTCCTGTCCAGAGCTTGTTAAAAGCCTGTCACAGTGATGAACTTGTCATTGAGGAGAGGAGGGTGATTGATCGGGAACGTGTCCTGTAGGGGAGCTCTCTGAAGCCATGTCATGTCTTGATCTGATATGGTTCTCTGCTGGGGTTCACTGATGGAGACGAGGAAAAGATGTGAAGAGAGAGCATAGACCAGGGGAAATATGTGGTGTTTTGCTCATTTTGTTGTCTTTTTCTCTTCAAAATGAAGTGTTAGAAACTACTTAAAAGGAGAAATCTTTCATATATTTGCTGTAATAAATCATAAAATGACCAGGATATGTCATCAGAGATCAAGCAAACATGTTAAGTTGAAATACTCCCTTCATCTGACATGAATGCTGCAGCCGCGGTGTCCCCCTTTGATATTTCCTCTCTGGATCAGTTTTGTATGTTTGTTTCATATTAATCAGAGTTCATATTAATGCTGGATTTTTGCTGAACGAGTCAGTGTCTGTTTATGAGCAGTGAGACAGACAGCCACTGAACTCACACAGTGTGTTATTTCAGAGCAGTGGGCTTTTCAAGATAAAAGGCATTACTTTACATTGACACACAACTAACAGGTATGAGCAGCTGATCAACTCACAGAGGAGGATCTGTTGTCGTTTGTTCGTCCATTTACAAGGTTGCATGCATCCTGCACTCCTGCGGTGCTCCTGCGGTGCTCCTGCAACCTGCATCTATTTGTAGCAACTAAGGAGGAATATACAACCATAGATAGGATAGGATTACAACCAATTTTTAATATACAGTCTATGGCTCCAACTCAGTATTTGGATTGCAGTACTCATTTTTGCACATGGCTACATATTGCTCCTTCAAAAGACACTTCCATTTTCTTAGAACATGGGTTGTAATTACTTATTTTTGTTGTTTTCTTCTCTCATATTCACCAAGTTAACCATTGAGAGTGTGGCAACATCAAGATGAGATTACATCTTTTACGCTGTTTCCGTCTAGTTACATCGTTTTCACCTTGTTTCATCTATTGCATCATTTTTGTCTTGTTACATCTTGTTACATAATTTTCATCTTGTTAAATCGGTTTTGTTTGCTGTCATTTTTGTCTCGTTACTAGTATTTGTACTAGTAACGAATTGTATTTGCAATTTATTTTCAATCCAAAAAGTGACTCATTGTTATGAACATGAATAAATAAAATTGGTATGACTCCATTAAAAGACAAGACAAAGTAGTTAATTCTTATCCTGGGGCCACAGCAAAGAGCAGGGCTGCACTGAGGTTAGTTGGCCTGCTACTGTAGCTCAAGGGTGGGCTGGTGTGAACCCGGTGCCCCCCTCACTGAACCACCTCTGGTGCTAATTGTGGCCTGTGGCTGCAGACACAAGAACAGTTTATGGAGGAGCAGAGTGGAGGGCAGCTCAACCTGGATGGTCATTGTTCCCGATCTGCTCCTCTATTCCCTGTCTTCTTTTTCTTTTCTTTTGTTTTTTGTTGTCTTTTTAAAGTTATTTAAATGGAAAGAGCCACAATAAGGACATGTTTATTTGTATTTATTCGACACTGATGTTAGTGAGCGATTTGCAGGAAAGTGTTGTAAATGGAGTCGACCTCTCTTCGTGCTTCCCCCTCGTTTTCTCTCATTTCTACACTTTTCTTTCCCAATGACGAATGTCCGACGTGTTAGGTAATACCACCCACTTACTTGTAAGCACTTGTGGCAGAAAATAAATGCAACCACATGCTGCCGTTTGTGTATGTGTGTGTGTCTAGTTGCATGCTTTCTTATGCACTAAACTGTTAAACACTAGCAGGCGTAAGGCCACAGGGTCGAGCATTTTAAACTTACATCATATTTCTCCCTCATACTCGCTGCATGTACATGGCGTGCGGACCGTGTCCGTCTTAAGCCGCTCAGTATAGAAAATAAATACACGAGGCAGAGACTGCTTGTGTTAAACACTGAACCCAAATGACACTGTCAGAATGGCACTTTGTCAGGGTCTCTCTCAGCCTTAGTGCTGTGCTTACCTCCCAGTGCATTAAACTGCCATCTTTAGGATTAGGACAGCTACCACAAAACTGGCATACTGTGTGTGTGTGGGGGGGGGGGGGGGGGGGACTGACAAATACTGCCAAGTATACTGTGTCCGGGTAAAGTAAAGGAAACATGGATTATGTGTGTGAGACTTTTAAAGTCTGTGCAAAGGGAGAAGGGAGTTTTTTCTAAACACATCATACAGAAAATAGTTGCTGAAACCATAAACTATGTAGTGCTGAATTTTGGAGTTAGACCATTTAACTGCTGTTCATGATTTCTGTGTTCAAAATGTTTTGGGTGGACCAGAAACATGGCTTGGTTATGTGCCAGAGCCATGGTCCCCCAGCACTATATAAGCACCATGAACTGGCACCTGAACCCCTCATTCTCCCTGATGGTACAAATGTACCTTTAGCGATTGTCTCTGTCCAAATCAGCCCAGCAATTCAGTTCAGCTCACTTCAGTTCCAACAACCCAACACAGAGGGAAAAAAATACCATCCTGTCACTGTCCTCTGGCTCTGGTGGCTCAAACATGTCTGGACATGTCCAATAAAGCTGTTAGACAAATGGATACACCCCCAACATTTCAGATCAGAAAAAACTTTTATATACTCAGACTTTAATCATTCAACTTTTTCATCTTGGCATGATTGGACAGACACATTCTGGTTTCTGTATTGCTAATATAAGTTGTGTAGCCTCTGTGGACAAGTTATGTGATGAAGTATCTGCCAACATAAGTAATTTCTGATAATTTCAGTATGCATACTGTCATTATGTACAGTTAAAAGTCAACTTTATCGTGACATATGCAACCATACAAGCACAATTATACAGTCACTTCTGTCTCTGAGTTGAACTCATCCTAGTATTAGAAACAGTGGGCTGGGAGACTGAGTCTACTTCTAAGACAACACCTTGGTCAGTGGTACTGACAGGCACAGGGAGAATATGCAAACTCATTTCAAACCCACGACCTCCCTGCTGTGATGCAAAAAAAAAAACCCACTGCACCACCATTCAATAACCGTGTGTTATATCCCTGAATTGGCTGCCCATTTAGGGCTGCAGCTCACACTTACTGTCATTATCAACTTACCTGATCATTTTCACTATTAATCAAGTAGTTGTTTAGTTTATAGAATGTCAAAAATTAGTGACACATGCTCATTGCAATTTCCTGGAGCTCAAAGTGACATCTTCAGGTTGCATCTTTTGTCCAACCAACAGCCCAAAAACCAAAGACTCTTCATTTACTGTCAATGAAATTATATAGCTTTTCTTTATAGAAATTATAAAGAAAAGCTGCAATTATAACATTTCAGAAGGTGCAACATTTTTGCTTGAAAAATGTCTGAAATTACTCATTTATTATCAGAACAGTTGGCAATTCATTTACTTTAAATTGACTGATCCACTAGTCATCGTAGCTCTATCATCATTGCAGGTGCAGACCTGCTGGAAGCTCACTGCTAATACCCAGTAGCCACTGGCCTAGCCCACTTTATCTGTTGTTGACTTGTTTATGTTGTTTATTTTATATCTTTATATTAATTTAGTTTTTGTATATAGTTTGGTTTTCACAACCTCACCAAAACCAGCCTGAGCTAGAAGAGGTCCCTTAGTAGAATGCAGGTACCCACCAGGCAACAGATGGTGAAGCACCAACTGCAATGCCACCACAACTGCCAGATGCAACCAGCTGAGATCTGCAAAGTTCCACCAAAATTAACATGACCTCCACAAACACTGTCCTAAGCTGATTTCAAACTGAAGCAGTTGTTGATCACTTGCGGCCCCTAGTGGCTGATTAAGAAGAGTGAGAAGTCAGCTGTCAGTGGTAAAAAATGGCTAAATGGAAGTTCTCACTATACATGTGATTCCAGTAAATCATTTTCTGAGAATCATGCTGTCTTCACTAGTACACTATTTTTACAGAGGAGTTGTAGCCAAAAATGTTTTTACTGGTGTCACTGTGACCTGGACCTTTGACCACTGCAATGCAAAATCTAATCTGTCCATCCTTGACTCCAAATGAGAAATTCCATCCAAGCATTCCCGAGATATCGCCTTCACAAGAACTGGACAGACATGAGGGACCTTGACCACCACCAAAATCTAATCAGTTCATCCCTGCACTGATAAAGCATGCGCACAGTCACGCACGCATGGGAGCAATGCATGATCCCTTGTCACAGATAACTGTTATTAGTGTCATGTAAACTTAAACATGAAGATTGTGTGTCTACCTTTCACCACTCTGCCAATCCTTACACTGATAATCAGTGATACCAGTTTTCATGTCAACATTTTCCAAAGACTTTGACCCTTTTGTTTCCAGACTGTACCATGAACAACAGAATATTGTGGCTGTTGGGGCAGAAACCTCCCATCTATGTAATGTTACAGTACGTCTACAGCTACTTTTATCTGGATCAAACAGTCATAACATGCAAATATACATAAAATTATGTCTGTGGTGATAGTAAAAGTATGTCTTTGTGAGACTGACATTTCTCTGACTGCTGCTCCAACTCCTTTTATCTATTTAATTTACATTCTTTCAAACTTTGCTATTTCTGTCTTGACATTTCATTATTTCTTGCTCGATATGGTTGGATGGAGTCACTCGAATGGGTGGTGGGAGGTCACAGTACAACTTCCTGCAACTGTCTTACAGTAGAGGTAGCTTATTGACAATTTTGAGACTGTGTTAACCCCCAAATCAATACTCCACGGTTTTGTTATTACACACCCTGCATCACTACTTCTCATGTCTATGCCTGTCAGCCAATATACACAACTGTTTCCACATATTGGCATCACCTCTGTTGCGTTCACTGACCATACAAGATTCCAAAACTGCCATCATCTTTAGGAACAAACAGCTCAATTAGAGGAGAATTGTTTGGGGCCACAGCCTCCAATCAGGCAATGCCCATGGTTAGGCTAGCTGTAAAGTATTTGGCAGAAGATACTTGTGATTATGTATTTTTCCAGGGATAACAAGGCAGTGATGGGAGGTTTTAAGGGGAACAACCCAACACCAAATCCACTGACCCACTGCCTCTGAAATATCACTGTATAATAACATTCTTACATCTGACAAGTCACTGTTAGGTTAGTCTTTTCTCTGTGTTGCCTTGAGAAGAGTCGTAAACCTCGACAGCCGGACTGTAGTGTCCATCATCTGTTTCTGACAGCGCTCCCCCTCTACACATTGCATGTGTGTATGTGTGTGTATAACTGTCCATCACAACAGATGCTAAGCATGCTTTGTCATAGATAGAGGAAAAGCCATCTGTCATCTGCATAAAGCAGCGTCTTTTCCGCTGCTCTTAAAACACAGCGGCCTCCTCACATCCCTTTAATGATGTATAGGATTTGGAGGATTCTCTCCCTCTTTCTGTGTGTCTTTGTCTCTACTGGAGCCACAGAGCTCTTATGTAATGCTTGTGGTATTACATAAGTGTTGGGGGTGGCAGCAGCCTGGGTTGGGGGTGGGGGGTTGACTGTTGTTTCTCTGCCCCTGGAGTGACGAGCCGTCCGTCTCCACTCGGGTCAATCCACATTGATCTCACACAGCTTGGGGATTTGACAACTGACCGTGTGTGTGCGTGTGGCTAAAGCTTTGCCTCACATTTGTACATTTGTATCCTTCTCAGAAATAACCAAAATCACTGCACAGATTCATCACACATTATTTACAGTATAATACCTAAGCCATGTGTTCTGCAAGCTGAACGTTTTTTCTCAGGATCACCATCGGAGCGAGTAACTTTGCAGATTGGAAACAATAAAAGAAGCCGGAGGACTTTAAAAGATTGGTGCAGCCAAATTACAAAACAAATTTATACCAAAATTTCCTGCATTGCTACAATTTGGAGGAAGCAACCCTTGAACAAAACAAAACAAACCATGATATTTTCCTAAACCTAACCAAGTAGCTTTTGTGCCTTCATTCTGAAAGTCTACCCAATTATTTTATAGCTCCATCTATGTCAGGTGACATAGCATAGCGAGCAGTACAAGTCAGCATTTGAAGGAGATAGGGTGGATAGATGGGTCAAACACCCAGGAGACCAGGGTTTGTGCAATAGCCAAGATTGACTTCTTTTTAACTTGCAACACAAGAACGCAAGTTACACATCTACAAGTTATGCATATTCAAGTAAGTTACGCTGCATGCTTGACCCTATGTAACTACTTGTACTTATTTTAACCCAAATCATGATCTTTTCCTAAACCTAACTGAATAGTTATTTTGCCTAAACTTAACCAAGCAGCTTTGTGCCTTTGTTTGATTGTACAAAACTGCTGGAGCGTCACAGTTTGAAGCTTAGGACCACCGACCAAGCTGCCATATTTAACAAGTTGGGAGAATGTGTTGCATACAGTATATCAGCCAATAAATTATTATTGAATTTTTCTGTTCTTCCAAATATCAATATCAGTATCTGCCTCAAAATTCAGCATCACTCAGATTACATTTCTTACATTTGCCATGCATGTAAATTTTTTTATTTTGATTATTGCTGTACATGTTCTTCAAAACTAATTGAACAAGATAGTTATGGAATGTAACATTACATTGTTTGGTAGCAAAACGTTAATAAAAGCTTACATTGTTTTCTAGGTATAAAGAAAGTTAAAAAAAAACAAAAAAACAACGTCATTTGCTACCTAGCTAAAAAGTTAACATAATGTTACATTCTTTTGTGGTAAAAAAAAGTTAATATATCTATTGCAAAAGTTTAAAAAAAAACAACAACATCATGTACTAGCTAAAAAGTTATCAAAATATTATGTTGGTTGTTTGCTAGCTAGCTAAAAAGTTAGATAATGTTACATTGTTTGGGAGCAAAAAAGTTAATTAAACCTTGCATTATTTCTAACTATCTCGAAAGAAAAAAAACATAATTTGCTAGCTAGCTGAAAAGTTAGCAAAATGTTACATTGTTTGGGAGCAAAAAAGTTGATAAAACCTTACACAGTTTTGTAGCTCTCTAGAAAGAAAAAAGCAGAGCATTGTTTGCTAGTTAGTTAAAACATTATTTAGCCTAGCTAGATTAATTTTGATGGCTCAACAGAGGAGCTCTAATTTCGCCTCCTTTGGGAGTATAGAGGGAGAGAGAGTGGACTAAGAATGGATGTGCTTCACCAATCAGAGTTTTGTAATAAGAACGTTGTGAAGAGTCAGGGGAGCAGTGTAAAGATGTTCAAATGAGTGGAAAGGGTTCTCGTGTTTTAGTGGTGGTTCTTATGGATCAGTGAAACATTTGATGTTTTCAAATCTCTTTCGGGGGTAAAGCTGATGGTGCTGTATTTGACACAGGCCAATGATCAGAGGAGGAGGTGTGGAAGGTGACAGTAAAAGGAAGAAAGCCTTACATCCCTGTGACTTCAGAACTCAAAGCTGATGAGTGTTTTGATCTTTCATTCATTTTGAAATATGGAAGCAACAGTTTCATGCTTTTGACTAAATCCAAATATTGTCCTGTGCCTCTCCATATGTTCAGCTAAAGCCACGGAGGACTTGACTGGTAACAGTCTGTCCATCTCTTTTCATTTTCTGCTCTGTTCATCCTTTACTGTATAAAGCCATCCAGAGAGGCTGCACTTAACCCAGCAAAAATACCAGCTCAGATTATACATTTCCAGAAACAACTTTAATGCAGCAGCAACTGTAAATCATATTGATTTTTTTCTTTATCTAAATCCAGAGATTATGCAACGCTTTTGTCTCACTCACTGTTCGACATCCACTTTTTCACAGAATATTTAACAAGATTAGTGCAGTAATGAGGGTGACGTCAGCATGCTGTCAGGCTGCTCCGACCACCAGCCACCATATGGGTTTATTTAATCCTAAATCATGATGGATGCTCATATATGACATATATGATTCTTCTTTATATTAAACAGTCAGATGCATTTTGACATTTCCATTTTAAGTACTTAGCAGAAGCTTTTATCTAAAGTGGCTGAGGGCAACTGAAACATAAATCCTGTATAACTTACTGGACAGGCACACATGACATGTTACCAAAACATTGAATTAGGGTACCAACCCTTGAATAATAATTTCTTACAATGACTTACTACTACTTGTAAAGTTTTTTTTCTAAAACTATAAAACTATAAAACTTTTCTAAAAATATGAAGTGTTTAGAAAACATAAAAAGGGATTGTCTGTTTTTCATAATGGTTTGTTCATATTGTCTGTTTTCGTAATGGTTTCCAGAACAATAATTTGTTTTGATGATGGTATCGTATTATTTATTTATTTATTTCTGAATGTGTTGATAGTGTTGTCCGTTTTCATAATGTTTTGATAGTGTTGTTCGTTTTTGGAAGAATCTGATTATTGTTTTTGCAACGGTTTGATCATACTCTCTGTTTATGTAATGGTTTGATATTATTTTTTAGTCTGACATGCTAGTCAGAGAATCCAAACTATATAAACTGTTACACAAAAGCAGTAAATTTCAACAACAATAGTTCATCAATAGCTAAATGCTAAATAAATGTTGGTGTGTGTGGCCTGAAGTCCGTGTTTGTTAAGATTGAACAAGTTTATCTTTCACTACTACAGAAAAAAGGTTGATGTTCAATTCCCAGCCCACTGTAATATAAAGGTTTCCTCTGTAATCTGTGTTTGGTCTTAACCGAGCTCCCAGATCCTAGAAGTCACCCCAGTGAGGTCATCATATCTTGCATGCATGGTTTAATCGAGGTCATACAGTCTCAGAGTTAACATTAAGGTGATGGAGTTCAGTTTAATTTACTTTTTTTTTTATTAATTTCTGTTAACCACAAGTGTCAAACTAATGTAACACTTTGCAGTTACAATTAAAAGGTGTCATATCTGCTTCAAATCATTTTAACCTCAGAAAACAGGATGCTGATTATCTAACAAACTGAGGACTTCAGTTTATAGACCAGTTCCTGATGTATTTGCTAATATATTGAATGCAGAACGTTCTACAATATGATGTGCATTTTTGATTAAAAATCTAAACTGATAAAATGTATGTTTGCTATGTTAAAAGTGCAGACAGTGTATCCTTCAGTGGTGTTTCTGAATGTCTCCTCAGCAGTTAGTGATCTAAGTGGCTGAAGTGGAAAATCAATTTTAAAACCCTGAAAGTGCTGTTTTAACTGAACCTGTTCTAAACTGCAGCCAAGTGACGCAGCAGCAGGAAGCTCTGCTCTGTGTTGTACAGTATATCAGAGTGGAATATCAGTTTCCTGGCAGAGAGATCATCTTCACATTGGAATGAATTTAACAAACAACCAAATGTTTCTTTGTGACAACCTGAGGTTCAATTTCAGAATACGCACGGGGAGGAGCCGATAAGATGGATATGCTGCTTTTGGAAACATAAACTTGGCTCGTACAGCAGAACTACACACCCCCGTGTCTGTGTGTGTGTGTGTGTGTGTGTGTGTGTGTTTGTGTGTGTGTGTGTATGTGTGTTTGTGTGGGAATAGTGGATGTTTTGTCGTATGTTGCCTGTCCTTCCCTCAGGAAGCGTCTGTATCAGTGCCAGGTTGAGGTGAAAGGAAAGAGAAAGGACAGCTTTGTCGTGATGGCCTGTCTCACACACACACATATGTGCACACACACACACACACACACACACACACACATCTCTGGTAGAAATGGACTTGGCCTGTGTCCATGCCTGCATTGGCCAGTTTCAGTGAGCCTCTAATCTGTGAATTGAAAACACAAAGACTCCTCATAGGCGCTCCAAAAGGACCAGTCACGCCAACAGACCAGGACTGTTGGTGTCGTTATTTTGGGGCTGTGCAGTTGGCTGAAGAGGTGTCTCATCAGTATGTACTGAGGCCTGTGTATGTGCTGGTGTGTGTGTGTGTGTGTGTGTGTGTGTGTGTGTGTGTGTGTGTGTGTATTTGAGTTTGTATAATTGTGATTGTGTGTATGAATATGCATACAATATGTGTCAGATGTGAGACGATCCAGAGAGTGAACTTAATTGTTTTCCTCCCTGCATGTTCTCGGTGTGGCTCTCTGTTTTTGTGTGTGTGTGTGTGTGTGTGTCTTGCACTAGGCTCTCCTGGCTGTGAAGGTTCAGTGGGAAACACATTCCACCGACAGAAACTGAAGCAGTTTTTTCTGACAGATTTTTTACCAACAGAAATGATAAACACTTCTTACTGACTGACTGACTCTACATTTGACGTCTCAGCTCTTCTCTTCACACCACCAGATTTAGGAAGAGCAGAATTTAACCTCGTCTATCCTCCCTTCCTACGTCAGAAATCCTATCTTATCTCAGTTTAAGATGACATTTAGGATTTTTGGTTTTACACAAACCTGTTTCCTAACTGAATTTAGGATAGGAATTTAGTTTTCTGAGTTAGGAATCCTAAATTAGGATGGCTTTGATTCAAAGTGACTGTCAGAAACTGCAGCACCACTGTTGATAGGCCTGCATGGAAATGACAGTGAAGCTGGGGAACAACATGAACATCGGATTATAAATGACTGAAAGGCTACTCAAACCCTGTGATGATGCTCTAAATTTCCCGGACCGTGTCTTAATGGATACATATCAACTGCCTAGATAGTTAATTTTGAATTTGGGTCAGTAATTGGCAAGAAAACTTCTCAAAAAGATGGTGTTTCATCTCCTCCAGGACACAGTTAATTCCTCTGACTCATCAAAGCTAAAACTGAATGTCTGTCTCTTCTTGTCCATTCACAAGCTAACCAGAGACAAGTGAAGTGAGAAGGCTGTTGTCATGGATACAGGTAGTCCTGTGTACATCTTAACACAGATACAGGCATGACAGGACGAGTGCCAATTGAAGAATCAAGTTTATAGCTCTAGTTAGGATTTCCTACTTGATACTGTTTTTGACCACTCAGAAATGGTAAAAAAAAAAAAGTTATTGCTGTGATTTTGGTATCAAAAGTTTGTGATATCCAAGTCTCCTAAAGCCCCACCAAGTTGACTAAAAGAAATTATTTACACCATGTTTTTTTAGCCTGAATCTTTTCTATAGATCCTTAGCTTGGTGCCACGTTCACGTGCAAATGCACAACGTCTGAACTGGGTGTGTGTGGTGTGACGGTGTGCAAACAGCATGTCGGGACTTTAGGAGACTTGGATTACACCAGATAAACAAACATTAAAATTAGTCACCATTTACTTCCATTGTTTGGGAGATTCTGCAACACCGTTTTCCTGTGAAACTCCAGCAGTGTTTTGTGGACTAAAGAACTAAGGCTGCCCTTCAGTCGCCATGAGGGTGAGTAGATAATGACTGAATTTTAATTTTTGGGCGAACGGTCCCTCTAATGCTGCCATTAGTCTGTCGTTGGCTGGGGCCCAGCCCCCATCTAAAAAGACACTTGCCTCCGGCCCTGGTCAAAAGACAATTGCCACTGAGCCTAAGAACTTTGCTCTGAGGTGCTGATTTCAGCCTAATGCAAAAGTTCAGATAGTGGGATGAAAAATATGGTTTTGGAACCTCTTTAGCTGCAGGCAGTCTTTTGCAATGTGTTTATCACGCAGTGTGTTTATCACACGTTCAGAGTGCAGTGATTATGAAAATGTGATTTATTTGTCAGTGCTGCTTTTTGGACCTTCCATTTCGAGTAAGTGGTATGAAAGTGGGGTCAGTGAAAGTGAAAACATTTACAAATTCAGATTGGACTGAAAATGTGCTGCATTTCTCATTTTTGTGATTAATTTTCTGAGTGAATAAGAGGTGAAGGTCTGTTTTATTCCGTCTGAGCTCGAGCCTTCCCTGTGTCCTTATACTTGAACTCTCTTTTTTCGACATTTTTTCAATGGCAGCTCCACATCACGTCACATTCTTCATTTTGTCTCTATTTATTTATTTTTTATTTTTTTGTTTCTCTTCCTGCCGCTCTCCTCCTCTCTCCCTCTCTGTGCTGCTGTCAGTTCCTATGAGCAGACAGGCCCGTGTTGTGTTTGGGCCACACAGGGCAGGCTGAAGCTGAAGCCGCCTGACTCACAAGCTCTCGGCTGTTGAGAGACAGAATGTCACTGCACATTGGGTTGCCTTCACGTTACACAAGTGCACGCACAAACACACACAGCAAACGAACATACAGCGGGAAAATACACGCGTGCAGATAGTACACACACAGAGCAAGCCAAGCAAATCCCAGATACACACACACGCACACACACACACAGTCACTGGCGTGAGGCTATTTTTAGCCCGGCCACTCGTATGCAGACTCATATGCAACAGGAAACGCACATGATGGCTGTGAATGAATATGTGGCATATTTTGGCATGTTGTGATTGGCCGCAGTGATGGATTCACGGTGTCACCTTTCTCGAGCCCGGGATGGAGGGACAGAGCGGTGTCAAAGTGACATCACACTGAGGGCTGCCTCACACTGAGTGTGTGTGAATCACTGGATTTAAACTTTGGTTCAGGTTTTTATTTTGGCCAGGGGACAGCGGTGCCATGCACCCTCAACTTGGGACTTCAAAGAATTGCATCTGTAAGCCTGAAATGCAGGTTTGGCTCCCGCTCCGACAGAGCTGTGATGTGAGTCTGAGGAAAATTTGGGGGTGCTCTTGGTCACTTCAACAAAATATTTGAAGTCTACCTCTCATCACTGTTCATGTCACAGAGGAGGGATGTCACAGGTGATAACCCTGCTGTTGTGTTGTTGTCGTAGTTACCCCCACTATGCTTGCATACTGTAATATTTCCCCATTAATTGTCTGCATTTCTTGAATATCGACTTCACACTAAGGTTTCAGGTGTACTAATAAGGGAGAGGATCTCTTTGGCTTGATTCCACCAGGCACAGCTGCATCATGTTACAGCTGCGTCACTTTCGCTGGACCTGATTGCGTCCATTTAAGACAGTGCTCGTGATTCCACCTGCAGCGCCTCGCCATCTCCCAGAGGCAGCTCTCCTCTCTGCTTCAAAATACACGCCACGTCTATTTTTTGACGAATGCCACAAAAAAGAACTAACTACTGCTATTTAACCACTTATTCATCATTGAAAAACACAAAGCAAGGAAAAAGGACCAAATGAACAAAATCTGAACGAGAAAACTGCTGAAACATGGAGGACAGATCAGCACCGTAGCGCTGACGTGCCGTGCTCAGTAGAACCAACTGGTGACCAGCAAAGCCATTTCATTGTGCTATTGTATACTGATATCATCCTATAACAGAGACTGCACCAAAGGACTTATTTTTGTTGTACTTACAAGATAGGAATTTAAAAATTGTGATTTGAATTATGGTATTTAGTAAATTGACACATCTAAGCAACTCATTAATTCAATGGAATACACAAATATAATTATATTCAGTGCCCTAATGATGGGTCAGTGATATTATAAGGATATTAATGAAATGCACACAGTGGATGATGTTTAACCAGCTGAGGAAACTCAGTTTGGCAGCTGCAAAGCTGTGTGTTGTTTTTAGCCTGGATCATGTGTTTAAATTCTTCAAATCTGTCTGTTATGATAGTTTGTGTTTTTTGCTCTGCTGTCAGTAGACTTATCCATATTGCGGCAGGTCATATTCTGCAAACATCAGCCCTTTTATATGAATGTGCTCATAACTAGTTAGTGAAGCCAGATAACAAATATATATCTTGGATGTGTTGAACTTGCTTCGTAGTACAGGCCCCTGGTGTAATTATTAAAAAAGAACAAAAGCAATCAGACAAGAATCAAACTCCTTTTTTTGTTTTGGACCTGTTTGATTTCCACAATTGGTCTTATTTGAATTTTTGTAGCACTGCTTTTTATTTTTACCTCTGCTGCCTCCTTGTATTAAATTCAGTTGTCTATTATATATATGTGCTCGTCACATATGTTTCACATTTTATTTATTTGTAATTGTTTGTTTGGATGAGTCCCTCAGGATACCTTCTTCTCCTGCCACAGTTAATTTTTCATGTGTGTGTGTTTTCTCTGCAGCAATCCATGAGTTCCCCAGGGATTACTTCACCAACAAGGAGCGCATTGACGGAGCTGTGGGCCTGCACGTCCTCTGTGTGAGTGTCACCTGCAGCGCTGTATATACAGTTGCACATGCACACACTTAATTAAAGATGTTTGTGGAGGTCTGAGTGAATTGGAGACACTGGAAAAGGCCTCTGTGAAAAAAAAAAAACAGAAAAGTGATTCCAAAAATGCCAAATGGTGAATAATAATTACTGCTGATATTTCACACCCGGCCTTCATCAGTGCTGAGATGTGCCTTGAAGGCTTTTTATGCAGCAGCAAATTCATGTGCAAGTTTCTCTGTTATCTAATGAAAAATCCGTATATACTGTCCATGGCTGCAGACGGAAGTAGACAGAAACCACTACTGCAGTGGCACCTTAACACTCTCTTGTATGGACAACATTTCAGCTTTTAAGTGCTTTTGGGAAGAAGTCTGTCCAGTATATATGTTTAAAACAAAGTAGTTTTAAACTAAAGTTAACATTTTCAGCTAAATTTACTCCAGTTGTAACAGATGGTTAGACTAGTTAGCTTTTCTGTTCTTTGTCGTTCAGCTCCTTCAACAACAAACTGAGACTCTAAAAAAAGGAAAGTAGAAGCCACAAGCCTCTGCTACATTCATTTCTGGATTATTTTTGCTTTTATAATGGTCCAACAAATCCTCATGGTTTAATGGCATTCTGAGCTAAAAAAAAATTTAAAAAAAAGCAAAAGAGCGATCTGTCTCTTAGCCATCACCACGCGTATCTCACGCAAGCTCGGTACTACAGTCCCTGGCCAAAATTCCTCATTTACACTGTCATGTGTTTCCAAGTTTGATGATGTAAATTATAAACCAGCAAGTAATACCTGCTGGCTTTAATCATGGCAGCTAACATTACTCCATACAGCATTTTCCCATCTGTGGGAAATCCAAATCCAAACTGTGGAGATCCGACAGAGGGGGCATGTTTAAGTTATTTTTTAACAAAGCCTGTGTCTTAACCAGATTCAGACTTGTGCTTCGAGTAGAGTTGGATGGATGGATGTTCAGCCTGGCAGTCTGTCGCCAGGGAGTTTAATGCTGAGGCACTGAGGTTGTTCATGTTGCTACCATAGTCCTTGCATACTGTAATATTTCCCTGTTAATCACATGCAATTCACGAATATTAGGTTCATACGAATGTTTTGGACATGCTCATAAATCACACGCTGTTGTAGCAAACTAGATATCATGATAATGAGGAATTTCAGATGCATTGAGTTGCTAACAAATGTAAAAATGCTAAGCCCAGTTATTCCCAACTACAGCTTATCTAATAAGCAAATTAATCACCTGAATATGATGCTTCACTTAAAGATTAAGTTCGGCTGTTTAGATGTTGGCTGCAGCTGCTGTAGGGAACTTTGCTTTCATGTTGTGGAAAATGGTGCATTCTTTAGATTTTAAATATACTGGGTTTTTTTTTGTTCGATCAGACCCACTTTATGTTTCACATTGAAAATACTGGAATGGGGTTTGTCTATGGTGAATTTAGTAACCACAATTGCGACCGCTTTCGGCTCGCCATTGTCCTGACTGTGACTTTAATAAGCTGCAGAGGTAATGTTGCTTTCGTTCTCTTTTTCTGTGTACTCTCTATTACTATTATTACAGATTGATAGAACACAAATCAGTTCTTAGTTGTGCCAACCTGATTCTGTTAGCAGCCATAAAAGTATGAGGTTTGGTACACAACCCTAGTTTTGAGGCTTAACATATGTCTCAAAGGGAGTGACTGCTGATGGTGATAAACCCAAACTTCCACTGTTAGTATAAATGTGTTCAGTCCAACTCTGTCACAGCAGTAAGACCACAGTTTTGTTTATACATACAAGATCTTTTCAGTCGTTTCATTCATTCAGTGACACCTAACACTTTGATATTATTCCCATCATTAACTAATCTCAACCTGCAGCCTGTGTACAATGTGATTCAAAATACTCAATTTCAAGCCAGTATTGTGAAACAAATCCAGGTGAAAAACGCCAAGAAGATGGATTTACCTATAATCTACTGGCTGACTTGGTGAATCAGCAATTCACAGCTGATTGTGTTAACACAAAAATGGAGTGGTGTCACACTCACACAACTGGAACCACTTTGTCCTCACTTTTTTTTTACAGAAATATTTTTAATTCAGAATGAATACTCTTTTTTTTCAGTTGCTGTTATGTTACTATCAATGAAACATAACAGTACAAATTAAAAGTCTGCCAGGAAAGGGATGGATTATGTCCACTGAGACACTGAAAGGCTTTTAATGTGAAACATCTGTGCAGGAAATGTTGTGTTTTGATGATGGTAACTCAACAGTGGTTGAAAAACCTGGAAACAGAAGCAATTTGAATTTATTAGTGAGTGAGAACAGGATTTTTTTTTTTTGAAGAAAATAAACTTAGAGCAGCAGAGTGGTGAGTATACCATGATTGATGTGCTGATAGAATCTGTACTATGGAAATGTCATTTATCAAGAAGTAAACATGAAGAACATTTAGAGTTTGAACAGCAGATCAGAAAACAAGGAGACGTCTCACTAAGATATGATCAAATAAATAAAGGCCTGTCTCTAATTACATGTCTGTTATTAGCCGGTGGGAGAATAATGGGAGAAATGTGAGCTTCAGTATAACCCTATATACTAACTAACACACACAAACACACACACACAGACCGCAGTGTGTAGCCACCCTCTGAGGCAGCTGCCGGTGTGCTGTAATGTGGAAGTGTTTGGCAGATGTTGAGCAGAGGCTTATGTGTGATTTGAGGACACGCTGACTGTCTAAAGATTCAGACAACCAAAACTGCTCTGCATGTCAAACAGAGGTTACATCATTCCCCAAAATTACAGTCATGCTCGTGGAAGTCTGCTCGGTTCACCTATAAGTATATGAATTCTATTTTCATGTCAACATGTAGTCTGCATGGTGACCACAAAAATCTATTCTGAAGCTCTTTTTAGTTTGGTGTTAATATCTTTACTGTAAATACTCAAATATTGTGAAGAACAAAGCTAATTGAGAACAGTTATTATTATTATTACATTAGAGATTGGCCTGTAATTCATATTTCAATAAATGGTATCATGACTACTCTGTAACTTGGGTGAATCAACAATGTAACAGAGTGAATTAGTTACTGTTACACACTGCACACATTTTACAGTGATAGTGGCAGATTTAACATTGAAGTAGAGAGTCATTTTTGAAACATGGGTTCTTCGATTCCACTGAGAAGTAAACACAGGCTTCTCACCTAAAATCATCTCCGGTACTGTATTCAAACTGGCCTCCATTGGTCTCAGAGTCTGAGTCTTGGTCTAATTGGGCCACTAACCGAGCTTACTGGCTAATGGCAGCTACAGTTAGCAATTAGCAGAAAAGTGCCAGGGCCTTCAGCATTACATGAGAGAAGAGCCATCTTGCAACAATGCCCTGGGCCAAAACAGAATTGATATCAGCTGAAGTGAATGCTATATTTAGAATATTTTCACCAATTTACTTTGCTGTCACACAACTTTTTCCAGTGAGAAACCACTGCTGTATAAGACAAATATCACTCAACCCCTCCATGTGTGACGTCGGTCATTTTACCTCGCACACTTAAACTGATGTAGATTTTTTATTTATTTATTTATTTTTTTTCTAGTGGACATTTTGTAAATGGCTAAAATACCTTTCTCCTAACTTGGGTCCATACTTGCCAACCCTCCCAATTTTCCCAGGAAACTCCTTTTTGTCCTCACCATTTCCTGGTTTCCCCGGGGGTTTACTATTCTCCTGAGTTTCTCCTGATTGCTGACAAATTTTCACACCTTTTTTTTCCTTTTTTTGTTAACACAACCTGTTTCTGGCTCTGTACAGCATACATAAGCCTTACGACTCTAAAAGTCGGACAGTAATATAGCTACACTCTGTCACTGTATCCAGTTCTCCTTCATGCGTCCATGCTCTCACCTCGTCCTCCTCAGTGACGAGGGAAAATTTCAGACATCCTGGAAAGAAGAATTCCTATTTCTTACAGATAGTTTTACAGAAAAGGAGCACATTTTTTTTCTAAGAGCACCCTCACTAACATAGAAAATATTTGTCAAATATGACTTTTTTTGTATTATTTTTTGTCATCAGATTTGAAGTTGGACCAGATAAGCCTAAATGATGTGCTCCCCTTGAATTTTCCAGCTAATAAATGTCAGTTATAGCTCACCAGGAGGCCAAAAATGTGTTCTTATTATTTTGTTATTTTTCATTCTTAAAAGTCACCATGACACTTAGAGTTTTCCTTGCTTTGTTTTAGTAATTCTCAATATTTTTGAGGTCTGAAGGTTGTCAAGTCAGCTGGGGGGCAACTGTCATCTACTGTAGGTGACTGTGGGTAATGGCCTTCATACAACTGTTTCCCTCAGAGCTCAGTTCTAGTTTTAACTAACATCAGGAGTATGATGGTAGACCCTGTTGTATATGTATTGTTCCTCACCTGTGTGTGTGTGTGTGTGTGTGTGTGTGTGTGTGTGTGTGTGTGTGTGTGTGTGTGTGTGTGTGTGTGTGTGTGTGTGTGTGTGTGTGTGTGTGTGTGTGTGTGTGTTTGGCCCCTGCAGGCAGTCTACATGTTCTACGCTCTGGCGTTGGTGTGTGACGACTACTTTGTCCCCTCACTAGAGAAGATATGCGAGGTAAGAAAACACTGCAGGTTATTACTGCACTAGTGCTGAGCTTACATCACCACAGGACAGCTCTCCAAGTAATGCTTTGTGATGGACTTCTGTTCAGAGTGCTGTTTCCTTTTCTCTTTTCTTCTTTAAACCAGCGTCTTCATCTGAGTGAAGATGTTGCAGGAGCAACTTTCATGGCAGCAGGCAGCTCGGCTCCTGAACTGTTCACCTCTGTCATTGGTGAGAAACACACACACACACACACACACACACACACACACACACTGTTGTGCATGAGTGCGCTAAAAGAACATGTTCATGTTTTTTGATAAACAGTGAACTGAACTAATCCGTTTGCAAGAGAGAGGCCGGCGCTCACAATATCAGCTGATCATCAAAGAATATCAAAATAATGATTTAATATGTATATTAATATTTAATTAGGATTATAGGATTTTTAGAAGCTTTAAGGGGTAAACGTATCCAATATTTCACACAAAAAAGAAGAAAAATAGAGACAAGTCAGAAAAACTGAACAATTTTAAATAATGAACATAATTTCCAATTCCTTTGAACATCTCATGACCCCTCAGATTTATCTTCAGGCTTCCTGGGTGTCTGGATCCCAGAGTGAATGACATTAAAGGCAAAATATGCAGGATTTTCCACAAAAATATCACCAAAAACATGATGTCAGCATCACCAAAGGGGATTTATTCAGAAAATATGAACAAACAGCTTGCCATGCATGCTAGCCGGTATTTGTGTATCTGTTGTACAGGAGTTTTCATCACTAAAGGTGACGTCGGGGTCGGCACCATCGTGGGCTCAGCTGTCTTCAACATCCTCTGCATTATTGGAGTGTGTGGGATATTCGCTGTACAGGTACTTTACAACACACACACACTTGTCTCTCTTTTTGTCGTTAACAATTTTTCCATCCACTATTCACACAGACCTTTAGCAGTATTGCTTTATTGGAAGGGACATGCAGAAGACAGTCATTACACTGTCATAACCATGTCATGACACCTGTCATGAACGTGAAGGAGTTCTTTATGAATGTTTATGACTTTTAAGTGTCATTCAGTCAGTTATGTGACTTTGTGTGAGATGTCTTTGCTATGACAGCTTGATATAATCAAGACAAGGTCTTTGTCATGACAGCTTGACATTACTGTCTTTGTCATTATCAACTTAAGGAATCTGTTAGATTTATGTTTTGACATGACATTATACTGTCATATGTGGTTGGTTTTGACACCAACTGTCATGAGACCATTATAAGTGTGTCATGATTATTTTCTTTGACCTCAAGTAAAGTGGTACATTTTTGATGTCATTAAGTTTTATTGCTCTGTCAAATGCTTGATTGACTTGACCTAAAGTTAAGTGGTACCATTTAGACTCGTCATAAAGATGTTATTAAATGTTATGAGGCCAGTTTGACGTCAGTTATGTCACTTTTAATGCACAGATGGCATTATTTGAGATGTCTTTGTTATGACATTATCAAACTTAACGAAAGTGCATAGCTTTATGCTTTAACATGACATTATACTGTCATATGTGGTTGGATTTGTTCTAAAGATATCATTAAGATGTCTTACACTGTCAAATACTTTTGTAATGGGTTCATGAATATTTCACTTGACATAAAGTAAAGTGGTACTAATTAGACTTGTCATAAAGCACATATGTACATCAGTGTGTGTGTGTGTGTGTGTGTGTGTCTAATTTGATTTTCATTTTCATACTCATGACAGGTGTCATGACATGGTTATGACATTGTAATGCCAGTCTTATGTACACCCCTAGGAAGCATTTGAAACACTGCATTATTAAGTATGTATCTGTAAGAACAAAGAGAGAAGAAGCACCAGCTGTCTTGGGCACATATACGAGGACAAGGTTAAGATGTGTGCAGACCTGTTTGTGCCAAGTCTGTGGCACTATTTATTCTTTTAAAAAAAACAAAAAAACAACTATATTTATTTTTAATTTTTTGCCTCAAGCAAGTCTGCGATTTTTTTCAGAATGCCTAAGCTGATACATCACAGTTCACATTAAAAACCTTGGATGGAGACTGCACTCTGTCTCTCCCTCTCTCCTCATAACTGCATTTATTTTGCAGCAGAAGTGTGTGAGTCAGAGAATGATATCTGTCCCGTTCACTGCTGTAATCCCACGAGGAAAAGAAAAACATACTTGAAAGAATTTTTTTCCTATTTAGATTACACATTACGTAATACCAAAACAGACACACACACACACACACACACACACACACACTCAGAGCTCGGTTTATCTTGTTAGTAGTGCACAGCAGTGAGTACCTTGTGGGATGTGTTACTCAACAGGACAAAAAATGTTGTTTAATGTTGGCAAGTTTTATCAGTGTCTCACTCCTTCTGCCTGTCTGTCTCTCTCAGACAATACGTCTGTCCTGCTGGCCTCTGCTCAGAGACTCTGTCTACTACACCTTGTCTATCTCTGCTCTCATAGTGGTAAGACACAGCTTGATACAACACAACTGCAATCATACTAACATTTCAAATATATTCCATATAGACAACTTGACACCATGTCTATAATGCATAATAAGCAGATTCATAAGGTATTAGAATGTATTTATAAGCCTTCATGAAACTCTTAAAAAATGTTTATAATCATGAATGACAACTTATAACAGCGTTTTTAAAGAATTATAAGTGGTGGACATGATGTATTAAGTCCAGCGTTCATAACGCTTTGTAATCTTTAGAATCTGTGTCCTGAGTTACAAAGCACATTCATACCCATGACTTCATCTAGTCATAAAGACACACAGAGAACTACTCTAATGGATCATAACAGATTATACAACTCCAGTTGTTAATTTTTCTTGTAAATATACACTCATTCTGAATTTGATGCCTGCAACGTTTCACAAAAGTTGGGTCAGGAGGAATAAAAGACTGGAATTGTTGTTGAACGCTCCAAAAACACCTGTTTGGAACATTCCACAGGTAAACAGGTGAATTTGTAACAGGTGACAGGATCATGATTGGGTATTGAAGGGACGTCCTGGAAAGACTCAGTCGTTCAGAAGCATGGATGGGGTGAGGTCCACCACTTTGTGAAAAACTGCAAATGGTCCATCAGTTAAAGAAGACAGTTTCTCAACACAAACTGCAGGAATTTAGAGATTTCACCATCTACAATTCATGATATCATTAAAAGATTCAGAGAATCCAGAGAAAACACGGAAAGCAGAAGTGCTCTAAGTATAAAAGAAATCAAATGTTATACAAACAAAAAAAATCTATCTCTAATTTCATTTATTATTATCATGGTATTATTGTGCCTTGAGTTTTTGGTGTCATTTATATCTCTGTAATCAAGTATATGATTTTCTCTTCTCTATCATTTTCCTCTTCCATATTACAGTTCATATATGATGAAAAAGTGGTTTGGTAAGTCTAATTTCTAAAGTATGGAAAATTTAAAATTAATCACAGTAATTCATGTCAGAACAATCAGCCTCAGATTAACTGAATAATTTACGTTGTAAACTGATCTGAACTGTGTTTTTCAGGTGGGAAGCTCTCACGTTGATTCTGATGTATTTCGTCTACATTTTGATCATGAAGTAAGTCATTATCTTGATAACACTGATAACATGCAGTTATAACACCTTGTGGCTTTTCTTAAAAAATTACGGGAGTCATCAACAAAATGAGGATACTTAAAAGCAGGAGATCCCAAACTGTTGATCGAAAACATTTCAGTGTAATGGTCATTTTTATCATCCTACACAGTCAAACCATATTGTTTTTTTCAGAGCTACAGGCGCCAGATCAATCGACCACCAATCGTTATCAGCCGATATTCAGTAAAATTACGCGTTTGGGAGATCAGGATTCATGCTGTCTGGTCAATGATTCTGAAAACTGATCCATGACAAGAAAAACTTCTGACACTTCTCAGCTAGGCTGGTGTCGTCACATACTAGCTAACTGAGCACAGCCTTTAATTTCTGAGGAAATTTTAAGACAATTTTAAACAAATCCAATTCTCATTTATGTAGTTGTATACTCAATACTTCTAAAAAACCTGAAGGAAAAGTTGTACCACACACCTCCCTTGCATGTGGCTGAAAAGAAAAATCAGACATATTATCTATAGATCCCCCACTGACCGCTTCAGCATGTTACTGCGTTACACCACCGTCACCAGCATATGTGAAAGGGCGAGGCTGACCTGTGAACAAATACATGTACACAATACATGATTATTATATGCGTATGGGGTTGTTCAGGTGCTGTATAGTCATGCAGCCTATGTTACGATGCCACATAACGATCCAAGTAAATGACAAAGCCATGAAATTAGTCCATAAAGCCTCTATTATAGTCCCAAATTAACACGTATGCAGACGTCAGGGACACCTATCAGCTCTTGCTAAACTACTTTGTGAAGTCTGCTTAGAGGAAGCGCTCCACATATGTGCAGTAGATCGATGTCTGTAGTGGCTGCATGGAAAAGTCCACGGACAAGTCCACACGGTCTCAACAAATGGGTGGGCATGTGGATGTCAACACAGAGCCCTCGCACACAACCACTGGTGACAAAGGTTCTGTCACATGGACCTCAGCAAAACGCATAATACCAGCTTAATACTGCTACACTGCTATACAGCTGCTTTAACAAAACAAAAAAGTGACTATCGGCATAATAAATGATCGGCAATTGGGATCATTTCCAAAAAAACGTGACTGAAGCGTCCCTATTTAAAGTTTTGCAGTTCTGTGCGCTTAAATGTAACGAGTGAACTGGGCGGAACTTGGCGTCTTTTTCAGGTTGAACTCCCATGTTGTTCGCTTTCTGGAGAGGCGGAAGAAGAACTCGTCCTCTTTGAGGAACGGAGCAGCCAACAACGCTGACCTAGACGACGGCTGTGACGCCACCGCTGTCCTACTGAAGAAAGGTACGCTCTTTGGTAAACTGGCATTCAGCAGCTGGATGCACAGAAGCACTGGGCAGATACATTAAGTGTTGTTCGCCAAGAAATAGCTTTGACACAACTCCATCTTGAACAACAAATGTTGACATTTTTGCATTTATAGATAGATAGATACTGCAGCCAGCCACCAGGGGGCGATCAATATGTTCTGGCTTCAGTATAGGGGAAGCTGTCATATTGTCCATTTCTGTATGTTAATACAAACTCTTTCAAATTAAAAAGCCCTCTCACATTTCAGTGGACAGAAATCCTTCATTTCTTTATCAGGGCTTTTATTCTGAAACATTTGCAGGAACATGTGAAAAATTCATTGCCTTGCAACACCACACACATTCATGGGCTCCTAGTATGTTCCATTCAGGAGCAGCTAAGTCACATGCAACACCTAGTGGTAAAATATGTTATTACCAGTCTGATATGCCAGCGCCTGTGTGGAATCTTTGCTATGGTTACAAACATTGTAAGAATATAGTCACTCATTTTATTTTGTGCTACACTGTGTGTGTCCTACAGCAAACCACCACAGGAAGCCATCAGTACTGATGGTGGATGAGCTGCTGTCTGCGTACCCCCACCAGCTGTCCTTCTCCGAGGCCGGGATGAGGATCATGATCACCAGCCACTTCTCCCCCAGAACCCGCCTCACCATGGCCTCACGGATGCTCATCACCGAGGTGAGGATTCACACGGCCGCACCACGGTCGCACTTTTGATTGAAAAAAGAGAGAAAAAAAAAAAGATTGCTGCCATTTCCAATTTGAAGCAGACTGCAGTGTGTGTTTTTCTGCAGAGAGGGAAAAGCGTTTCAGACAGCCTCTTTAACAAGGTAATCTGGTGCTGCACCGAGGCCCCGGCCTACAAATCAGTTCCACCACTGAGGATTCCACGCATTACGTGTTTTTGTGCATTTCTCAAGGACTAGTCAAGAAAGTCAGAACACTGATCCAACAAATGGATCCATCTCATGTGTTATTTTACAAATGTAAATACATTAGTTAAGCTAAACCTCAGTCCTTAACTTCCTTGTAGTCCACGTCAAATTAAATTGTGTGGTTTTTCTCCTACAGCAAACAGACTGTGTGTGCTATTGTGTGTTTACAGGCAGTGGTAGAAGTATTTAGATCCTTTGCTTAAAGGGACAGTTCACTCCAAAATCAAGAATACATATTTCTGTGTATATGTGTATATATATTTGGCCTGTAGTGTTGTTGTTCCATCTAGATTTTTTGGTGTGAGTTGCAGAATTTTGGAGATATCAGCTGTAGAGACTTCTCTCCAATATAATGGGACTAAATGACACTCAAAACAGTGTCTCTTTCCAAAAATCATGACCTGGTTACTCAAGATAATTCACAGAGATCCAAAACTCTGCAGCTCACACCAGAAAAATCTGGATGGATAAAGATAAATACAATAAAATATAATTAAAATTCTAAGTAAAAGTCCTGTATGAAAGATTCTGCATAGGTAAAAGCACATAAGCAGGGGGTTGGGCCCATCCAGAGAGTCACCCGATAAATCTGAGGGGTGATGAAATCATTTATGGAAGAGGAGGAAAAAGAGAGAGAGAGGGGAAAAGTTCTGAATCACAAATTTGTTTTCATTTTTCAGATGTTTTTTTTTTTTTTGTCTTTAATCTTTGATTTTAGTGAAATATTGGAACATGTGAGCATGTATTGAAATGAAATCATGTCAGAAGTTTAGAGGAAAAATCTCTATTTGTTGAGCTGCAAACAACTCAGACATCTGAAATGTGACACAACCATACACTGCTTGTTATAAGGCGTCACAAGCCAAAGAGGTTGGAAAGCACTGATCTTTTTTCTTCTTTCTTTATTTTATTTATTTATCAGGGACAGTGCATATTAATAAACATTACTGTAAATATGCAAGAATTAGCAGAAAGGCTAGTTTTCATCCTGGCCAGATGTAAAGTTGACAATCTAAAATCAATATAAAAATTAAGAATTAGGAAACAAGTTTAAACAGTAATTGCAAAGGCATGCTAAATTACAGTAAAAGCAGAACACAGACAATATTAAGCAGAAAACAGACATGGACAGCAATAAAAGCAGAGGAAGAAAAGAGCACAGAGGGCAAATCACAGTTCAAAAAGACCGGAAGCAAACAGCACTACAACAACAACAACACAAGCAAGGTCAACAACATACAAATTCAAGCAAGGACAGACATGAGGGGAAAAAAAGTTTAAGAAGAACTTTGCAGAATTAGACAAAGACAAGCAAAGACCCTGAAGAGCAAAGACAGACAGGCGAATACAGAGCAACAGGACAACAGTAGCAATAAGAGAGGTCAAGCAGAAATACAAGAAATGTGTTGTTATTCATTGTGTCAGATCTTCATCTGAAATGTAACTAAAGCTGTCATGGAAGGCAGGAGTGGAAGTATGAAAAGGTATAAAACAGAAATACTTAAGTAAGGTGCAAGTATGTCAAAATTGTACTTGAGTATATGTACTTTACTTTTCACTGTCTCATGCTGTGTTTCAAGCTTATGTTTGTTTTATTGTGTCTTCAAGCCTCCACCAACTCTGCAAACCAATCAAACGTTAACACAGATATCAAGCCACCACACCTGATTTTAGTTATTTCCTGACTATAATAGAAGAACAAAATAAAGACAATTCCCAGTAAACATCTACATGTCAGCCAACTTTCATACTGTCGATTGAAGCTACAGTGTGGATGTGAATGAGTATTCCAGGTGGGATCAGACCATCAGTGTCTTTGCATGTTTGTGTGATACAGAGGCAGCGTCTCATCAACACACGGACTCTGACCAATGGTGACTCCGATGTTCAAGTGAAAGGAGGAAGTAGGCGGGGCATAGAAAACGGGCTTTCTGGGGCAGAGAGGGGCATCGGCGGTCACCGGGACGACCGAGAGGCGGACGAGACGGAGAACGAAGACAATGAGAACAACGAGAACGACGAAGAGGAGGAAGAGGAGGATGGAGAGGGACCCTTCGTACCTTTCCAGTGCCCAGGTACCTGCTGCAGATGTTTCTGTGTGGAAGGAGTTTACCTTTGTTTAAAGAAATAGTTCAACAGTCCACTAAGCTGCTCACAGTCACTGTGCCTGACGGGTGTTTGGCAAGAAATATTTCCTGTACGAAAATCCCCCCAAAACCAAATGTTGTAGTTGTATTTTTATATTTCTGTATCTTTACAGATCATATTTCAGTTCTCGGCTCTATATGCAAATAAACACGTAGCTACATCATTTCTGTTTGCAAAGACCAAATGTGTTGTTGTTTTTAACTGGCAGTAGTAGCCAAGGTCAAATTTTGGTTTGCACGCTGCACTTGAATCTGCTGCCCTTGTATGGATGTATTTGGCTGTTTCCATATGCTAACTGGAAATATCCTGTACACGCATCCAATTTAAGATCAAACGCATTTCATTCATACTCAGGTGGAGAAGAACAGACAGTGCATGTTTCACGGATCGCAGGTGTTTCTCTTAACTCATTAACTAGTTTGACCTGTTTACCATCAGTAACATGTTGTCTTTGATAGATTTTGTGTAAATGGTGAAATCAGTTGAAACTGTGTTCAAACAACTGCTAACTTTTGGCAGGTAGACACACTTCAGACACCACCAGTACAGCAATCTCACAACAAACTGACAACTTAATGTGTTGCATTAATGCCGAATTTACAAGAAGGCCTAAATGTTGCGTGATTTTTTTTTGTTATGTGATATCATGGTTACTAGTTCAGTGGTCAAATCAGTAGAAACAGTGTTCACAAACATCTGCAGTGAACCAAATGATGCACTTAAAGTACACAGTAGTAGTTTATAGAGGAGGCAGTCCCTTTTCAGTACATTTGGAGAATGCTTTTTCCCATAATGCATTTGCAGGTTGTTGAATTCTGGTTTTAGGTTGTTGTAGAAGCTTGACATTCAGTTAGCTCTCGTTTTATTTTGACACAGTGCGCTTCAGTTTCCACTTCACCAGCAGACTCTCTGGTGTTGCACTCCAGCAGACAACAAATCTGTCAGACACAGAAGGCTTTTCACAACTTAAAATAATGAATAAAAAGAGTGGAACACAAACATTTAATCACAAAAAGTTGATGAAAGTTTAAAGTGAGTTGATACATTTGCTGTTAAATTTGATCTTTAGATAAAAACAAATAATGTGGTTAAAATACAGATTAACAAAAGCAGAACTGTTTGCTGGTGAACTCAGAGTATCACTGGTGAGAGCATCTAGTGTTGATCATCTGCTGGATGATGCAAGAGGAATTCTTATCAAATCAAGTGCTGCTGGATCAAATGAGGTCTTTATCAATAATTTACTAATTTTTATCATCTGTTTTTTTAATTCCACCCTCACATTATTCATCATTAAGTCCTGCATCTTTGCATTTTTGAAATATTGTATTTAAACATTCATTTGTTCATGTGTCACACTTTGTAATAACATACATCCTGCAGATGAGATACATTCAAGTGCATTTCTAGACACATTTGACTGCACAAACAATGAACTACAAATGCAGCGTCTCCACACTTTGACACTTTCAGAGCTCTATAGTGAGAAATGCATCTTATTTAAAAATATATTAATTGGACAGCAAACTAATGAGTGGACGACAGAGTTTACTGTCAATTATGGAGGATGTTTTTGGTATGAGAGGACATAATTAGCTGTCTTTTTACTCTCCCCGGTCCACGTGTCTCAGTCCTGACACTGTCTCGCCCTGTGTCTTTGCAGCTGGCATGTGTAACAAGCTGAAGTGGCTGCTGGCCTGGCCTCTGTGCCTCGTGCTGTACTTCACTGTCCCCAACTGCTCCAAGCCTCGCTGGGACAACTGCTTCATGCTGTCCTTCATCGCCTCCACCCTGTGGATCGCCGCATTCTCCTACATCATGGTCTGGATGGTGAGAGACGGGGAGGAAAAAGAGGGGAAGGAAAACTGTAGATGAAAGTGATATTATATTCTGCCATACCCTGTGTGACTCTGTTCTTTTAAAGTTAATTATATTTGTGTTGTTATGTCTTTAATGTCTCCAGTAGCAATTAACACGTGAAATTAATAGTGCTCTTTAGTGGTATAAACAAGAATGAAATGTTGGCAGGAAACTGGCTTAAATGGAATGAAAAAGAAACCCAAACTGGATCTTTCTGGATCATTATTTTGATCTTATGGCTCACAGTGTTATTGCTTTGGTTCACCCACACCACTGTTATTACCCAGCATGCTCTCATGGCACTTTGTGGAAAAGTAATTCAATTAAATCTATTAGGTCCACGTGCTTGGACACAAATTTTCCATTTTTTCATGACACTCAGCATGGCTTTCAAACTAATGAATTATCCATCATCTTTCTCATTCCTTGGTCAAGTTAACAATAATAAATATGCAACATCCTGTTACACGTTCAAAATAAAGGTCTCGGGTCGGTTTCGGCACCAAAACTACTTTGTTAGGTTAAGGAAAAGATCATGGTTCATGTTGAAAGACTTACTTCCTTAAAATAATGAAACACTGACTATTGACTCCCTTTGTGTCTCTGTCTTCATACTAAAACTAAAAAAGTTCTAAAAAAAGTGGGGACACTGTGCAAAACAAAAATAAAGACAGAGTGCATTGATTTCCAATAACTTTCCGACCTGCATTTACTTGAATACAGTACAAAGACAAAATATTCATAAGATTAATTATTTTTTGTAAATATACAGTCATTCTGAATTTGATGCCTGCAACATGTTCCAAAAAAGTTGGTTCAGGATCTTTTTTACCACTGTGTTACATCACCTTTTCTTTTAACATCACTCAGTCAGTGTTTGAGAACTGCGGGCACTAATTGTTGAAGTCTTGAAAGTGAAATTCTTTCTCATTCTTGTTTGATATACGACTTCAGGTGCTCAACAGTCCGGGGTCTCTGTTGTCATATTTTGTGTTTCATAATGCTCCACACATTTTCAATAGGAGACAGGTCTGGACTGCAGGCAGGACAGTCTAGTACCTGAACTCTTTTACTATGAAGACACGCTGTTGGAACATGTGGACAATGTGTCTCAGCATTGTAATTTCTGGATGTGGATATTAGCAGTAGTTTGCCAATATGTTAGCCATATGATCTTTTCAGTACTATAATATTTGCTAGCTTTTTAAAGCTGACATGGCTAACATGTTAGTTAAATACTGAATGTTAACCCCAAGCAGACATAAGAACAGTCCATATGAACTCCTTCTTCTGGTGGTATTCACGACCTTCCAAGTGGGAATTTTCAAAAATCTCTGAGTTTAGGAGTTGTGACACGTTTGCTGATGGTTTCAAAAATGGCGGAGGCCATAGCAGTTAATTCTTCAGTGGATGGTCATTTAATATTGTAAATTTAGTCATATAGGCTTTTTCTTTGTAATTTTATGTGAGATGAAAATGTTATTACCAACAGCTTGATCTTTTAAAGTGTTTCCTGAATTATATTACCTGCTCAGTAGCTTGCTAAATTGTTAGCCTCAGTGGCTTTTAGAAGCTGACAGTTTTGGCGTCCATATTGCTGTTGCCCAGCAACGGTCATCTCCTGACTTGGCCACTTTAACACCAAGCATATTATGTACACACTCCACACAAACTCACAAGTTTTATGTGAAGGCAGCATTTGCCTCTTGGGGGTAGCAGAACAAGCTGCAAGTACAACATTGACATGTTTGCTCCTGATTAAGATAATATGGTGACATGTCAGCAGACAGTGTCTTATTTACAGATTCAGAAGACACAGATTGACATCAGCATTCATTTGGAGACATTCCTGACTAACTGATGGTTTCCTGTGGAGTTGTGGACGTCTAGTAGCACCATGGATCTGTTTCTGTATGACTGGGTCCTTGTTTTGATTATCTAGAACACACAAGGACACACACAACTGCCAAAATACAAGCAGTAATAATCTGCCTGTCTTTGTCTGTCTGCCAGGTGACAGTGATAGGTTTCACACTCGGTATCCCAGACGTCATCATGGGCATCACCTTCCTGGCAGCCGGCACCAGTGTCCCCGACTGCATGGCCAGTCTAATAGTAGCACGACAAGGTAATCACACGCACACAATGACAGGTTAGCAAGCTGTCATTTAACACAAACACACACGCACCTACGGCTCGATGGAAGCCAAACAACAGAATCAAAGTGAAGCGGCTATCAAAGAGGGGACAGAGATGACAGAGTTAGAGGTGGGTGGGGAGAAGTGTGAGGGGGGAGGGTTAAGATGGTGAGCCTGTCATGTTTTTCCGCTGTCCCTCTTCCGTCCCTGTGGCGAGGCTGAAAAAGAAGAGGGGGGTTGGTGAGGGAAGACAGCCCAACGGGGTCCCTTCCTCCATCCTTTCATCTGTGTTTATTCTTGCTCCTGTCATCAAATATTTAAACGGCTCTGTCTGTCCGTCCCTCTGTCTGACTGTCTGTCCGTCTGTGTGCGGGGGCTCACCGGGAGGTGCGCACTCGCCACCACAGTTTAGCCGTCCATCCTTCGCTTTGTAGCCGCTGGCGCTTCATTTCATCGTTGTTTGTGTGGGACGTCAGTTGGAAAGATCTGACACTGATCTCAACCTGCCACTGTCCCCGCCTGTCCACCTCGTTGCCCACTCACTTGTCCTTTCATGCTGTCTGTCGGTTTCTGCCGCTTAAAACTCCACCTCTGTCTGTCTGTGCAGGGATGGGAGACATGGCGGTGTCCAACTCCATCGGCAGTAACGTGTTTGACATCTTGGTGGGGCTCGGCCTCCCCTGGGCCCTGAAGACTCTTGCTATCAACTACGGCTCTGATGTAAGTAATACATTTGTCCTGTTGACTGTGAGTTGGAGTTCAGTGACTGCCTGTCTCACTGTCAGCCAGACTCCATTAGATATTGCTCAGTTTAACCCTAATAAACATCTACTCCCTCTGAAAAATTATTATTGATTTCTTACAACTCATTAACAGAAACTAACTCATTCAGCATTAATTTGAACTATAATAAACGTGAAACCCAGATTAGAATTTTCAAAGGCAGACATGCTGGCTTTAGTGTTGTCATAGAAGCCAGTATTTCAACTTAGCATGTTTCCTTAATCTCTGATGACAAATCATGATCATTTAATGATTTAAATATACTACATATACAGCACTGTCTAGTTTGAAAAGGGTGGGCTGTATACCTGTTGCGTTGCAGTAAATGGTGAAATGTTCCACCACAACATGGACTTTGCAATACTGTCATTACTGTTATAATTGTTTTTTTGAGGTTTAGCGTATTAAAACTAATGTGCTTTATTGTGGCTGCGAAAACATGCAGACAGATGGCTACACATGTACTCGTTGAACTGGAGTTACATCCAGTAACTTCCATTTTCTTTGCTAACTTGCTAGTTTGATCAGTTTTGTGAACCTGGTGCATTTCACTTGAAACATGTGACGCGTTACTTTTCAATTATGGACCCGTGACGCTTTTTTGCTTCTTTGATCACATCAGACCTGACCCGTATTAAATAAACACTCGTGATTGGCCCAGATAGATCCAGGACTTGTGGAAATCTCTCTGAAAGAGCCAGACGCATCTGCCACAGCAAATACAACATGAACTCATTAAATCATGACAATAACAGTTAGTGAATCTGCAGATATTTTACAGTTGGCATCATAAGGAATTTCACTCTGTTACTACAATATCAAACCGACAAATTCCGAGAAACTTCTGCCGTCAATACAATTGTGGATTAAATTTTGTTTGTGGCGTTCAAAAGTAGAGAAATGACATTTTAAAATGGGTAGATATCACTAAAGGTAAGTTTCATAATACTTTAGATGAGTGTACCCTCTAAATCCCAGCACAGACACAGCACAGCATGAATCAGGGACACTGAGTTGGAGTTGGCCTTTGTTTGATGTTGTCATTTCATGGTTTAACATGCAGGCGGGTTGGGAACCATAAGCAGAATCACTCACAATCATCTTTTAATGTGAAATCCATTTTCCTGCTGACAGGAATAAACAAGAAGAAGTCTTAACTGCACAAGTTAGCAGCTGAACAGATAAGATACACATCAGATTTTCTCAAGTGTAGCTTTGTGCAGTGATAAAACACAGCTGCAGATGGATTCAAGTGAATAAATATGATAAAAAACAGAAAAGGATGCTGCGCAGTAATCTGTCCACTTGAGATAATAAAACCCAACTGGCAGTCAAAAATTATCTCAAACATATATCCCAAAACAGTCAACATTATAAGCTGATACACTGCCTCATGAGATAACACAAACTGAACGACAACACGAGACACCAGAAGAAAATAGAACGACACAAAGCAATTAAGTGGCAGAGAAAAAAGCACGAACAGAGGCCATAAGGGAGGTGAATGTGTGTGTGTGTGTGTGTGTGTGTGTGTGTGTGTGTGTGTGTGTGTGTGTGTGTGTGTGGAGGGAAAGAGAATGAGTTACTGGTTTGATAATGAAAGTAGTTTGGTTATATGCTGCACTGACATAAAGAAATTAAATGACTGTTTTTCTGTTGTACAACAAAATGAACTCAGATGAAACAAAGTGGCCAAAGTAACAAAGTCATCATTAATAGTTGTTGAAAAAAAGCATCATTTCCTGCTTCTATGAACTGCCTGCAGGTCAGAGGTCCACAGCAGTAGCAGCGCAATGGAACAAGATAAATAAAAGTCGAGCTCAGCTCTGTTTACCCAAACAGGAATTAAGTGTCTTTTGGGGGAAATCAACTGTTACAGGGACGTTTTACTTGGAGAGTAAAGAGTGTAACAGTACAAAAAAAAATCTGATACGGAAAAAAAACTGCAGCAAGGTCAGCAAACCACAAATTTTATGAGCTATGTTTTTCTCTTTTTTTGTCGTTGGGTGCTACTGATCAGTTAGTGGAATTCTTTCTAATTGCCAGCAGGGGGCGACTCCACTGGTTGCAAGAAGTCAGATTGTATTGAGTTTTATATTAAAGTTACTCTACTCCTCAGCTGATTTATTTCATCAGTAAACAGTTTACTGATGAGTTTATGATTTCAATAACTAGTATTGAGTTTTCCTCAATACAGCATGAAGCTCATTTAATAAACTGTGGTCCCATTCAGAGTAAAACAGATGATAAAGCAGAGAGGCTGCTATGTGAGTGACAAGTGAGTCTGTCCAGTGCAACACACAGGGCTCCAAAACTCAGATCAAACTGTTCAACTAGACAGTGCTGATCAAATATAGATCAAGATTCAAGATCAAGTTTTTATGTTGGTAAAAATGGTGGTTTATGTTGGTAAAAGTTATTTTTCGGCTGGTTTAGAGATGTTTTAATGACGGGTCTTGTACATTTCACCACTCCAGCTGGAGTTTCTATGAGGAGGCTGCTGTTCTCAGTGCAGAGTATACACTGTAAGAAGGAAAGGCAATGCTTCCATTTATGTTAAACATCATGGAGAGGGGATATATATAGTGGGCACCAAGAATACACAAGTTTAATTAGCACGGGAATTGATAGTGGAGTCAAAAATACAATTTCTTAATGATGTTAATTGTAATTTTATTACCCATTTAAAAAAAAACACACTGATTTCAAGACAATATGCTAATATGCTAACTCTTCAGGGTTTTTGGAGTCGTTCCTGCAGCACTGGGGAGGGGAAAATAAAGCTCTAAGCTAACAGTGCATTAGCAATCTTAGCTGAGTCAGTAATGGGACAATAAGTTTACACAGTTCATATAGAAGATGTATTTCTGTCGACTCCTGTTTCATAACTGTTAATCATTTTTAACAACAAGGTTAAATAAAAGTGAATGGTGCAACACAACTAATCAGCTGTGATAGTCTCCTCTGTTTTGGACTCTCTGGCTCTCTGTCCCCTCAAAGGTCAGCTCTGTCCACATGGAACATTTGCTTGGACCAGATCCTGATCACTGTGATTCTCTTGGAATGAACTGATTTCACAGTGAAATTAAACCATTTGACATCCTGGTGTGTCCAGGTCGTAAAGAGCTGAGACGAAAATGGGCATATTTAAGTTTGCTAGTATGATTAAAGGATCATTCCCATCATAATGATGTCTCACACTTTATCTTGTTGCAGATCAAACTGAACAGTAAAGGACTGATTTTCTCCGTCGGCCTCCTGCTGGCCTCTGTGTTTACGACTGTGAGTACAAAGCAGCATGTCTTCTCCATAAGCAGGACACTTTTCTGTCTCATTTCTCTGTTGTCTCCCTTTGTTTTTTCTCGGTCTGTCTATTAATCTGTTTATCTGCTTGTCTTTCCACCCACCTGCGTCCCTCCATCTGTCCGTCTGTCTGTCCAGGTCCTGGGAGTTCACCTAAACAAGTGGACGTTGGACAAGCGTCTGGGTCTCATGTGTCTCCTCCTCTACACCGTCTTCCTGTGTTTCTCCTGCCTCATCGAGTACAACATCTTCACCTTTGTCAACCTGCCAACCTGCCGGGACGACTGAGACACACACACACACACACACACACACACACACACACACACACAGACACACACACTGATGTACATATGTGCACACACACTCACATTAAAAGTGGTGTTTGCAAGGAATTCCAAGTGAAGTATTCGTCCGACGATAGAATGAGAACCAGGAAGTGTATTTTTAAATTTAGGGCAGCAGGAAGCAAGAATTAATTGCAAATACCATTAGACACTGGTCTGATTCACACGCTGTTTCCTGCTTTTTCATCTCTTTTGTGAGAAGAGATCCCACTCTGCTCTTTTTTCTTTTCTTTTTTTGATGCCCGTCTTTCTGCTCAGTGCAATATGGAGCTGCTCTGGTGTTTGCTCTTGAACAGAGCGTGGGATTGATTTCAGGAGCAGAGATGGAAATGACTGACTCGTTCTAAGCCCTCACACAGGACAGCACTGAGGACAAAAACAACAGCAACAAAAAAAGAACTCTTTGTCCAACTACTGCTTGAAACTCCCCATATTTAGTTGTGAAAGTTGTAATGTTTACTAGCTGCTATCCTTTCCTGAGAGGAAAGGCGGGTCTTTTAGATCTACTAGTTGAGAGTAATAATGATAAAAGCAATGATGTAGATGGGGTGGGAGGGTGTAGTTTAGTGCTGTGGTGCAGATAATGAAGATTTGTTGAGTTGTTTAGGTAATGTTAGGGCCATGAGCTGAAGTCTTGAGGCAGAACAGAATCTATTATGCAGATGAGCACATTTTTCAAACGTGATTCTCTTAGGGATATTTATATTGGCAGAGATGTTACTTGCACCCAGATGACAGTAACCACCACTACTATTTGCACCTCAGGTGTAATAGCCAATGTGTATATTTACACCCAGGTGTATTTAGGTTAGGAGGGCAGAGGCAAGCAGCCAGGTGTCTGCAGCTAACAATGCTATTTGCACTTAAAGTGTAAATAGTCAATGTAACTAGTTACATCCAGACATATATAGCCTAGGATGGCAGAGACAAGCACCCGAGTATCTGTAGCTAACAATTCTGTTTGCACCAGGGGGGTAAATAGTTATGGTGGCTATTTACACCTGGATGTATATAGCCTAGCATGATAAAGACAAGTACCCACGTGTCTGTTGCCAACAATGCTACTTGGATCCTGGATGTAAATAGCAAATGTAGCCATTTGCAGTGTGGTTATTTATGGCACAGACAAACACAAAGGTGTCTGAAGACAGCAATGCTATTTGCACGCAGGGTGTAAATAGTCAATGTAGCTATTTACATCCAGATATATATAGCCTATGATGGCAGAGACAAGCACCCAGATATCTGTAGCTATAGATGCTGTTTGCACCCGGCATGTAAATAGTCAGTGTGGCTGTTTACACCTGGATGTATGTGATGTAGCAAGGCAGAGACAAGCACCCAGGTGTCTACAGCCACCAGTGCTATTTTCACACAGAGTGTAAATGGTCAATGTGGCTATTTACACCTGGGTGTTAATGGCCAATATAGCCAGTTTGGCTATTTATGGCAGAGACTCACAGAGCACTCAGGTGTCTTGGGCTAAAAATGCTCTTTGCACAAGCAGAGTAAATAGTCTAATGTCGTCAGTGTGGCTATTGAAAATGTGGCTATTTATGGCTAACAATCTGTGTAGCCAATAATTCTATTTGCACTTGGTACATGAACTATTTACACCTGCATGGCAAAGACAAACCATGATCTTTTCCTAAACCTAAACAAGTAGTTTTGTTGCCCAAACCTAATCTGCCAGGGTACAGAACTGTGTTTAATCCATTCATCGACCAACACCTCCTCTCTACAATGACTTAATTGCTCTTTAATGTTAAACTAGGGGGTGGGTGCAAATAGCCACAAAGCTGCCATGTGACTATTCTCACCAGGGTGCAAATAGACAGTCTGTTTTATATTTCCATTATGTGGTCTGTAGAGTGCATTTAATGGTTGGAACAGAACATTTTCAGAGATAAAGTTGCATTTTCAGATCAGAGCTACAACCCCCCAACATACTCACAGATCCAGGGCATTATCTAATCACCTTTTTATAAATTAACTTCAATAGCATCACAGCTGTAGCTTCTGTGTTTTGTATGGGAAAATTAACATTAGCTTTATGAAGAGTCCTACTGTATATAGTGCCCCTCTGTAAATACCCCCCAGATGTCATATTTATTATTTATTCATGTCATACGCACATTTCTCTTCTGGAGGTCACAGAACACCCGGGCAGGTTTTGTTTATGGACCCAGGGTTGCTGAAATCCACACCTAAGATCTTTTCAGATGACCACTCGTGTACAAACAAGCACAATTTCCTCCGAAGGTCGATTTCACCATTAATGACTTGATTTCGTTTTGTGATGTGTGTGGACGTTACAAAACAGAATTCAAACTTGCACTGAAGAGCTTAAACTAGCTTCACAGGGAGACTGTAACTGTTCCTCCTCCTAATGCATGCTGATTATAAGGATGGCATCCTTGTAAAATGAAGCAGGTTTGTATGAAACTATCATATCAAGGTTTTAAACGACGCAAATGTTATGTTTTTTGGGGGGATTGTCGTGGCGAGATGGACTGCTGCTTTTTCTCTTCTCAAAGACACCGACCAAATAGACTTAAAAACAGTGGTGGCATTATTCAACACGCCAGCCGAGCAAGTTGGACCAGGTATTTCCTCTGTGGTGGATGGATGTCCTGCTTCACTCCCCCGTGGTCCCAAAGAGGAGCTGAGGTATTTCAGTGGTAGTATGGTAGGAGTAGAGTAAAGATGCAATATAAAGCATCAGGACTTTTACCCCAGCTCTAATACTTTAAAGTTGGGGTATCAACTTTATTTTTATCCAGGAGTTCTTTGTATTTTGTAATGCCTAATGTCTAGATTTGTCCATTTATGGTAGGTTTGTGGTACATAAATATTCCTACTAGTTTTTAGAGCATGTGCAATGTGGTTCGTGAACCCTACAGGGGATTTTTATTTCACTACGGAGGCGAGGCACGCCAGCTGAAGTCACACTATTCCTCAAAGACTTCCACCACTGCAGAAGTGAACACTCATCTGTCAGAGCCTGTTGATTCTCTCAGTATCCATCAAAATGTCAGCTTTTCCTCCAGATAGCTTCATTTGAAATGTCAAGTGCCCCACTCATTGTTTTTTTCTCATTGAGGGAAGACGTGTCTAAGGAAGCCCTGAGAGGCAAGTCAGAAAAACACTTCCTGGTGATCCATTTTCTAAGTCTGACTCAGTTGTTTTCTCTCCAGTGTTTATGGCTTAAGAACATGGAAAAACAAGTTCTCCTGATTTTATTTTCATCCACGAAACAAAACAAGTGATAGTTTTTGTCCAGGAACAATTTTAGGAGTTAACTGAAAAAAAAGTTTTGGCAGATGACTTACGTCACATTTCTCACCTAAGTAATGTTATGTAGGTCACGTGACATCACTGAAGTGACTATCAAGAACAAAGTGACATTACAAAGGTCACGTGAAGCACGTAACATTATGTGCCTTACCTCTCTTCCAGATGCGGTCTTCTTTCACATTATACTACATCGACAGCCCAGCACATCTTATACAGCTGTGGACAGATTTATATTGAAGTCACTTGAAAATACCAGTGCATTGCTTTCAGCCACTAACAGGTACTGTGTGCACACACGAGTCACTAAGGCCAGCCAATATGTGATGAGTTCCTAAACCTACCCAAACTGCAACCATTTCATAACGTTAAACACAGGTTTAATGTCAAGTGAGTTATATCACAGAAATAACATAATTAAGATCTGGTCGCTGCCATTATTCTCTATTGGTCACATGTTGTTTTGGGGGTCACTGGCAATCAACCCATGCTGTCATAAAGGTTTGAGGATGTGTCGTCTAAGTGGGATTAAAAGCGTAAGCATAATGTGTGTTAACCGGTTTTATACACATTACTGACACGTCTTTCTGTTGGCTAGTAATTTCTGTTAATTGGCTGTTAGCATTAGCTATACTAGCCAAGAGAAAGATGGCTTTGGGCATTTTCTCAGGTGTAACTGGGAAACTGCACACACTTGTCATGGAAATAAATCATAAAATTACAATGTTTATTGTGACTTCGGCAATATCTGTTGTCTGAACTTATACACACAGCTCTGCTCAGCTCACCAGAGCAGATCTGTGTCCCTGCCTGTCTGTGACACAGGCTTCAGTGTTGTTTGGCTGTTAATCGTGACTGCTAACCAATCAGATGGGCGGGACGTTGATTTAGGGAAGCAGTGTATTATACTGTACAGTGTATAATTATCTACTGTATGTACTATACTATAGTACATACAGTAGTGTATACTGTATAGTATTGTTATCATTGTAATTTTGGTGACATTATTGTTATTTTCTCTTATTAAATCTACCATTACATGACTATTGTGACAACTACAGAGAGAGAGAGATCAAAGCCAAGTGCATTTTTAAACTAATTTAACTCTTTTTGACTCAAAACCATGATACGATCTGAACTGTGAGTTTTGTGATTGTTGTACCCCTGATAACTTGCTAACAGACAATATATGCAACTTTTGTTTAGAGTGCACTGGAAAAAAACATGAATGCTTGTAGTCCTATTTAGAGATTGGGGTAGAGGTACTCTTGTGGCCAACATGAGTATTACAACAACAAACACTTGAATGACCCTTTTTGTTTCACAGATGGGAAAGAATATGGAACGTAGAAAGATGATCCTGGACTTTCTTCTAATACTTGTTCCTAAATCATAAACGCAACAATTTAGATCAAACTTCAAAAATATATCACCAGATTTTTTTTTTTTATCATGTGCTTCTCAGGGTTTCTGTACACATCTAATTTGTTTCAGGTGAATTTTAATTTATTGATCAGTAATGTCATATCTGGAAAATATTGTCTTTTTATTGTGAAAAAATAATGTTTTTTTGTTTATGTATAAATATATATATCATACATATTTATTTATTTCAGAGACACAGGCAGATACTCTGTGCTATGACCGGAAAACAGGGTTTAAATTATTTGAATCTTATGTAATGCAATACTATGAGCTAACAAATATGTAAATATGCCGCTTTAATGATCAAAGACAAATTTGTAATAGTTTAAAGAGACGTAGTCAAATTGTAAATGCTGTCTCTCAACATGTGACATTGTAACAGTTTGTCATTCTTTATGAAATGATTTATCAATCAATATACAATCAATCAAAACAGGACTGTTATTAACATACAGAGCCCTACAACTCTATACATCATCACAGCCTGGTCTGCACACAGCATACTCATAGGACTAGTAAGCTGAATTTTATTATTCATCATCAGTACTGGAGATTCTGGTTCTAACGTCTGCCTGAAGGGAGGCCTTAATATTTAGAATCTGAAGTAATAATTGTGTTAATCATAAGCATGTCATATCAGGGTAGAGATGTTACTGCACTTCAGTCACAGCTTTTACAGATTTATTTTATAGGTCCCATCATTTCCTAATCATTTCTTCCAGAGTTTCCCTGAAAGAGCTACATATGTAATGGATTCTGTTTCAAGGGAAATATTCTGAGACAGAATGCAAAGAAAATAATCATAGTTAGTCACAGTAATGTGATGCTCAGTCAAACATTAAACTTGTGGAGTCTAAATTCTGAGACTTTACCAGGTCAACGTCATGAGGTCAGAAGTCAGAATCATGATGTTAAATCAAATTATATGAAGTCAATATAAGTATACTTTGACTTTTAAGTCAGAAACATTAGATGCCAAGTCAATTTTTTTTATTCTATCATATTTCTGATTTAGTCTCTTATTATTTTAGCCTCACTATCTAACACTCTTGAAAGTCACAAAATTTTATTGAAACTTTAAATAAATCATATTAATTCAGATATAATGAATTTAAAGTCACAATAAATAAATTATATTTGATTGTCACAGTCATACTTTTTACTTACTGTGTCCTCATTTCATCTTGGTATCTAAAAGTCTAGAAGTATCATGAGTTATTTTATATTTGTCATTCCTAACACTTCTTTCTTTTCACGGAGGAAATGACCTTCCAGTAATTCTCCAAAAGAACTGTTCATATTATAATGAAAACCTGTCAGAGATCCATTTACCAGTGTTTGAGCAGTACTCTCACCTTTTGTAAACCAGGAAGTGAATCAGGGGTCCTTAGAGTATAGCTAAGCATTTTTATGCCTGATTAAATCATGTTTTTGTAAAGCACATGACAGTTGACAGAAATCTGGGACTCAACTTTAAAGGGCCAACATTTTCATTAAAAAGAAATTTTTAAAACAAAAGATGATTAGAATATCATGTTTACACTTGTGTTATCAGCAGGTATTGTTAGTTTCAGATTTTAAAGGCTTTTAACACATTTTTAAAAGTTGTGAATTCTTGTCTGGGACAAGGATGTTTTCTGGCACAGACCAAGTTTAGAAATTAAAAAAAATAAAGCAAATCAAAACATTTCATACATTACATATATTTTGTTTATATAAATCATTACATAATAATTACCAAAAAATTAAATTACAGTGTTGATTATTAATATTTGTAAAGGTTTTTTTGTAGGACATGATTTGTCCCAATTCTCAAGAATGGGTGTTCCATATTTTTTACTTCCTGCTATCAACACTGGCCCCAAAAGTCCAGTATCAGTCGGGGTCTGTATTTCTTACCAATTGGAAACTTAATTCATCTTATATATATATATTCATTGTTTTGCATATTTGCATGTTCATCTGACCTGTTGTGCACTAGTGTGCACCATCTCTGTTTTAATTATAATTTCTTGCTAGGAAGTTGTTAAGAAGTCATGGGACCAATGAAATAAAGAGCTAATTAAGCTAGTTAAATCCCAAAATGCTGATGACTGTCAGTCAGAGTTTAGTTTTAAAACAACAGTTGTTGATCTTTAGGTATGTACATATTGTAGTATTCCTGCTCTAACCAGTATGTCTCACTACCCACAAGCTCTTTACTGCTCATCTCTGGTGGGGTGACGAAGATACAGATATTTACTTTATGTCATACAGTTCGCTGGCTGTTGAAGAAAAATCAATTCAAGGCTGTTTTTGAAGTGTTATCAGTATCTTTACAACCCAGGGCATTTTTTTCAGATTAGGGTGTGTATCAGAAAATATCTGTATTGTGCACTTTACCACTAACAACTGATTCTACAGATTATTTGGTTCAATACATTCTGTGCTGCTATTCACTGCATGTACCTAACACCTAAACACAGGGTACCATGTCTTTAAACTAACCAAACTACCACAAAGACGCTCACATTTTGAAAAGAGGCGTCTTTTAGAGGAGATTTCTAAATAATTTGTGATATTCACATGGGTGATATTGCTGATGTATATATGTACATAGATAGGTGTAAATGTATTTATATATTTTTTGTCTCAATCTGTATATCTGTTGAATATATTTTCATAGATCCTAGGTCTCCCTTGTACTCCCCTTTGTTTTTGATGTGTTTGAGACCTTTGAAGCTATTGTCCTTTGTTTACTCGCATGAAGATATTTCAATATAATAAATTATTTATGGTAAATCTTAATGTACTTTGGGATGAGAGTCCAATGAGTTTTTAGACGGCACTGGATTTAGTTTGAACTGGATATCCTAGATGACTGCATGCTTGTTGCTAGCATAGGATATTATGTAAGAGATGGAGAGTGAGAGTGTTTGCAGACGATGCGTTTCTCAACGTATCCGAGCTTTACCTCTTCCTACACAAGAAACTTTTCAACAGAATGGTTTACTTTGTGTTTAGATGTTTCAAATGTAATTTTAGAGATCATTTTGCTACCTGAGCATTAATAAAGTTGTCTTTGCTTAAGGTAACACAAGCTTTGTCGTTAAGGAAGTTTTTGTTGGACCTACAAATTCACACATGCATGCGGAGAAGCACCTATAAGGCCTGACTGCTAACTAAGTATATTTATACTTTTATTCAAATGTCATATATATATATATATATATGATGGCAGAGATTTAAGAAGTATTCACATCCTTTACTAAAGCTAAAGTAGCAACATCAGTGTGTAAAAAATACTAAAATATACTCTGCAGCAAAATGTATTCATTGCATTAAACTTAAATGTACTCATAAGGCAGAATGGTTCCTTTCAGATTGTATAAATGTTACATATATATAATTTATTTATCTGGTCTGGTTAGTTGTGCCTTGTCTGTTTTCCCTTTTTCTTTTTTCTTTTTTTCTTTCTTTTTTTTTTTTTTTTTGCTGTGCATTTAGGCCGACATGGAGCATCTGGGTACGTTATTAAGATACATCATCTTGGCACCATGAATGTGTGTTCCCACTCATGTTGAGATATTTAGAAGTGGAAAAAGTTGGCGGTTGCAGGTATCTTTATATTTTTTAATATGTGTTGATTTCTGGGGTTATCCTGAACAGCATCTGAGATCACATCTTGGAGTTAACCTGCAAATAAATGATGACAATAGAACCAAAACACTTTAATAACACTTTTAAACACACGGACATGTTGAAAAAGAGATCACACATTAACTACAATAGTCACCTGATTTGTCATGTTTCATGTTTTAACAAGTACAGTTTTTATATGAAACTGTATTCATTCGGGGCGTTGGTGGGGGTGTTTACCTAAGAGCAATGGGATTCATCATTATAAGAACAGATACAAACAATTCTGTGGTTTACCTTCATGAACCTGACCTAGATTTTTCTTAAGATCTTTCTCATGAAGGCACTGATGAATGATGCCCAGTGTGTCCATTTGTCCCAACATGTTGGCTTCAACAACTGGTTAAAAACAACAATATATTTGGTCTTTGCAAATTGAAATAATGTAGCTATGTGATTATTTGCATATAGAGGGGGGGAGTGAGGTCAGATCACGAGTGGCCACTGAGACACATGCTAATGTCAGGTGTGAAGTGACTTAGAGCTGTCTACTTGTGATCAGATCATCCAAGACACATGTTAATGCCTGGTGTAAACAGGACCAGAGTCATCAGGATTCATCTTCTGGACACCATGGAAATTTGTATAAAACTGTGTGGAAATCCATCATGTATGTTGAGATGCTTCACAAAATTAGTGAAACATAGTAATTAGATAAATGAAAGCAGGAAAAATATGACAAAAATGATTTTGAACTTTCACAAAGGCATCATTATTTGATGTTGTTTTATTTTGTTGTAGTTTCAGAGTCGGAGGTTGCTGCATCATGAACAACACCCTCCACCTCACATGAAGCTGTGGGTGCTCTGGGCACCTCCTGCAGTGACAGACTGCTCCACCTGCAGTTAGTGTAGGAGCCACTGCAGCTCATCGACAAACTGTATCCTCCCCCTGACTCTTCGATTCTGTTCAGGACAACATCTGTCCAGGGACTGCAGATGAAAAAATCTTTTGGCTAACTCTGGTTTACAGCAACATTTATGAATGTGCACAGTCCCTCTATGGAAGCTCTGAAGGCAAATGAGAAAAAACATTCTGCTGATCCATTTTCTAAATCTGGTCTAAACCATTTTCTCTCCTGTGTTTGACTCAAGACCAGGTTTTGCCCGGGTCATTTTTCAAGTTTCTTATGTTTTTGTTTTCATCAGTGAAACAGTGGGACAGTGTGATTTTATTATTATTTTCATGTATTTCATTTTTTCTTTTGTCACGATCATTTTTCAAAATGTGTATCATTGTATCATTGTAATGCTCACTTCAGCCACAAGAGGCGGAAGAGCCCCACAATGCCATGTTCTAAATAGAACTAGAGGTATTTATGTTTTCTTCCAGGGTGTCTTCACACTTTTTGCAGCACATTAAAATATTTTTCTAGCCTTTTCTAAAGACCTGACAGTAATATAACTTGCAAATACACCAATGTACCTTGTGAGTTCATGTAGGAATTAAATCTCATCTTGAATTTTTCTAGTTCTATTTAAAACATGGTAGTGGTGCACTTCAGTTTCTTGTGGCCAAAATGAGTATTGCAATGATAAACACTTAAAAAAGAAGCCCTGAGAGGAAAGTTTCTTTTGTCTTGACAGGATCATTTTTCTATGTGTCAAATAAAAAAATTAAATAAAGCAGATAAATTACATTATATCAAGTAAAATATTTAAAAGTACAATACATGTTTTGACACTATGGGGTCTTTGATCACATCTGAAGCAACATGGGATTATGGGAGATGCCATCTTCATTAAACAAGTACCATGACTGATTAAAATCTATCTCACATGACTCAGAAATCATGTTCACAGATAAGTTAATGTGTTAAGTTTTATTGACATAATGTTTTGGACACATCTCTGAACTTCCTCACTCTTTGACGTATCTGACTTAATAATAATAATAATAATAATAAGCTTTATTTATATAGCACCTTTCATACAAAGCATGCAGCTCAAAGTGCTTCACATAATAGAGACTATGAAGAATAGGAGTAAAAAGTACAAATAAATATATACATACAATAAAAATTAAGCAAGAATAGCACAATTTAAAGAAGATTAAAAAGAATATATATGTGCATATATATATACATATATATATACATATATACACACACACACATATGCAATGCATACATACAACATACACATAATGATGATACTAAAGATAGTATAAAATGACAATTTAGAAAAAGCCATTGGACATGGAGTAAAAAAAAAAAAAAACTAAAAAAAAGGAACTAACTAACTTAGCTTGTGTTTTCATAGGAGTTTTAGCAACTAGCATCCAGTAGGAAACACACCTTGAATAAATTCTGGATTTCTCTGCGTTTAAACATTAAATTGTTTATCTCATTTTGTCACTTATTTGTGATATTTTCAATACACCTTTGGTGTAAATATAAAATGCAGTTTCTTTTGTTGTGTAGTGCTTAATTTTGTACACATTTTTGATGCTCCCATTTTGTCTATATTATGTATACAGTATGTTGATTTACATGTTTTTGCTGGTGAGACACTTAAACTGTATTGATCCCCTGCAGGGAGACGTGTCATGAATCCAAAGTACTTTAAATTCTCTTAGGTAGGTTTCATTTCAAAGTCTGATGATGAGCAGCTGATTTCCACCTGAGATGAGACTCTGAACAGCTGACAGTGTGAAACTGTGAGATGTGAGCGCCCTCTGGTGGTGATATACTGGTACAACAGGGCCAGTGGTGGGAGGTAAGAGTACCAATCTCAAAATACTCCAGTACAGGTAAAAGTCCTGCATTCATAATCTTATTCCTATAAAACTACATTAGTATTATCAGCTAAATGTATTTGAAGTATCAGAAGTAAAAAATATTCGCTCTGCAGTAAAATGTCTCCTCTGACTGTTATATGATTGTGATGCATCAGTGTGTGGAGCCTTTAACAGTCAGAGCTGCTCAAAGTGGAGCTGGTTTGAACAACTTTCTACACAGCTCTAAATTTTGATATGTAAATTAATAATAATGTTTTGGACTTTTCCCTATTCCTTGAATTACTTTCAAGTTGTGAGTTTTAGATAATTACATTTATTGATTAATCTATCACTTTCATAACTGATGTCATATCCAAAATTTTGTTTAATATTAAGTTCAATATTATGTTCATTATAATGTGCAATATTATTTTTCTGTTGTGCTTAATATCATGTGCGATATTACTCTTCATTATAATTATCATGTACAAAATGACATTAGTATTGAGTGCAATATCATGTTAAAAAAAAAAACATGAAAAATCAGAAAGAGGCTTGGGGTCTCTGTGATTCATTGGTTCATCTATCCAGCTAGAGAGATCACTACTTTCAGGTTTGAGGACCCTGATTCACTCTTTGACTTACTGTTGAATCCTGGTGCAACAGGAAAGAATGACAAGCTTGAATAAAGGGGTTTTGTGTATCTCTGATTCATTGGCTTAGGAAGTTAGATCACTGCTTTCAAATTCTGAGAACCAGTTTCAATCCTTGTTTTTTCAGGCCTGTGTTCAATGGAAAGAGTGAAAAGCTCTAAGAAACAGAGGTCAGCTGTCTGTTCAGAATCACAGTGGACTGTCTTAGGTTTCATTCTTATGAGGCTCAGTGAATTTTGAAGTTCAGCACCCAAAGTGAAGACAGAAAAGCATTCAGACAGGACATCTTAGTGCAAAGTGGACTTGTTGACATGCTGGGTTGATTCATGACAAACCAAAGTCATTAGCTCACTCAGTTATGTATTGGATGCAGGATGTCAAGGTTCTGGGTTCAAACCTGAATCCTAACAGAAACTTTTGAAACCAGAACTTTCTTCAACAACTTTAAAAGAATCCCAAACAAGCTGAACTTGCTGCACAGAGATCAGCTCAGGGGGCTAAGAGGCTAAGACTGAAGTTGTCTGATCAGTGTTGGTTTGAATCCTGCTTGAGGACATGTGTTATTGTCTTGAAAGACACCAGCAGAGCAACGCCCCCTACAGGCTGCTCTGATTCACAGTGTATGTGGAGATGACTGTTCTTAAACCATGAAGATTAACATTCATCTGCAACCACTTACCTGAATGATGATCAACCAGTTAACAACAGGATTGTTTCACATTAATGTTTAAACCAACAAAGTTCTTTAAAGTCATTTTTGAGCATTTTACTGGTTGTTTATGAACTCCTGCTGTTCAGCCTGTCAGTGTATCAGATTCATATCTAAAAAATATACTATGCCTACACTCTTAATGGCGTGTTTATAGAGCATATGTGGGAATAGTTCTAATATATTAGGACTATAGATCTATGGGTCAGAATGGGGTTATTGAACCATCAACCTTGGGACACCAAAACCCTGGAGACTAGCCTCCAAGCTAATACAACCACTCCACCCACCTCCTTCAGACAGAATTGACTTAACTGTGGTAGACTTGGTGCTACTGGTGGGGACTCTGCAGACTTCTGCTGACGTGGAATTGACATGACTGTGGTAGACTTGGTAGACTGAGGAGGGAATCTAGGGGTTAGTCTCCATTGTTTGTTATCCTGAAGTTGATGGTTCAATTCCCCATTCTGCGTCATGCTAAAACACTTCCTGCTGAGGGGCGGAGGACCTGAAAGCTTCAACATGATCTTGCAGAGCATCAATATCATCTCCTATCAGTGAGGTTGTCCATTGTCAAATGATTCAATACAGTTTTTTCTATAGAAACATCAACACTTGGTTTCCAAATATCTACCACAGGTATTAACACCACTGTTGGCAATATTGAAAAAAAAGCTTGTTAGCAAGAATAGTTCAACAAGATAAGCAGCTAATGTCGGATACACAATGTTGGAGGATCAAATCCAAGTTCACCTACCCTGAGATTTTCTTTTTCTTTTTTCTGAAGTTTTCTTTTGAGTATTTTGGCCAAGAAATACAACTACAATTGAAACACAAGGTGTAAGCTCAGTCTGAAGGGCAGGCGTGTCTCTGTTGGAAAAGAAAACACAATTGTTACATTTTTAAGTCAAAGCAATGTGGTCGTCCAGACTCCTATTAGACACCAACCAAGGTATGAGCATTTAAGATTGTGGGTTTGATTCTTATTGCCCACAATGACTTTGGGAGGATGCAGTCCACAGAAAAGAGTGAAGACCCATGAGAACCAGAGCCGCTCTGTCCAATCTGATAGCTCACATTTTAAGAGGACAGTTGGGGAGTTGAAGATGGTGGGTTCAATCCTTACAAGATGCAATGACTTTGAAGGCCAAAGTCCAAAGAAAAAAGTGAAAACCTCTGAGAACAAGGGTTTCTTTACCTGATATGATAGCTCAGGTTGTAAGAAGCTTGGGAGCTGGAGGTTGTGTGTTCTGATGGTGTTGTGGAGGTTCATTGTGACTATGGAATCAGCAGGCAGTGCACTGTCTGGTTTGAACCCCCACTTTGGCCGGCCATATATATATTTTATATTGAAGAGAAGGCAGAAATTTCTATGACCGGTATCCCCAAAACTCTGCAACTTACACCAAAACAATCTAGATGGATAAAAAGCACTACATGCCAGTGGAAGATATGTATTTTTGATTAAGGGGGTGAAGTGTCCCTTTAAGTAACACTTTTAGTTAACAGAACATTTGGCTTCAGTGGAAATTCTCTAAACTTTTCACATATTACATATTACAACTTTAAAGATCAGAATGTAAAATATGTCCATCTGTTGAAGGGGGCAGCACGTCCCCAGAGTCACTGCTGACTGCTGCTTTCAACTACATTTGGTTATTGAATATTGGAAAAACAAACTTGATGAACCTGATCATGTTTGTTCATTTGTTGAATGCTTTCATTTTAAATTGTGGCCATATTTTACAGATTGCTCCTTTAAGAAAGCAGCAGTTGATCATACTATCTCACCACAGTGAAGATGTCCTCTCACTTGGTTGTCTTCCAACATGTCCTCCATTGAGGCTGCATATCTACAAGTGTAAGAGAAATAAAAGTCAGGTTATCTGAAGTGTGGTTGTCTGAGCGACTGATCCACAGTCAGTGTGTTTCCTACAGTAGATGGTGTTTACTGTTGTGGACAGAGTCAGCAATAAAACAGATTTTAGCCACCTGAAAAAAATGTCAGTTCAAATATTTTCAATATTTTCGCTGTGAAGCAGCCTGTTCTTTTAGGAAACCACCGTTACAGAAGCCAAATATCTCTGCAAGTCCCACAGTCAACTGTCAGAAACAACATTTTAGCTCACAGAACAGAGGAGTTTCTGTTCTACTGCTGCCTCCATCACTTAGTTCAATTATACAATGGTGGAGAGAGTACTGACAGTCTGTACTCAAGTACAAGTACTGTTACACTGCTAAAATATTACTCAATTACAAGTAAAAGTACTAGTGTTACATATATATTTAAGTAGAGTAAAAGTACAAAGTATTTGTCACAAAAACTACTCAGAGTGTTAGTTATTTCTAAACGTTGATGTCAGTCACCTCTAGAAAGGGTTACAAATTTTGTGCATTTACCTTAAATCATAGTTGAAAATGATTATTAATCATTAATAATTGATATGATACAAGCACATTTTTCCTTTCTGTTTTTTTGTCTTTTTTTCTCATTTTAAGTCTTAGTTTAATTTTCCTTATTCAACAAACAGCTCCACCAGACAAAACATCAAATGAGGTGAAGTTACTGCCATGACTATTCAGCCCATCAATACATTTTTAATTGGTTAAATTCTTAACAGCAATTAATTGATTAATAATTAATCATTAACATTCTTACTCCAAATGTGTGCTGCTGCAGTGTTTTGTTTTTCACTTGTATGTCATGTTTTTATTGGTTTGTTTGTGATCAGATCACCTGATTGGCTACTAAAATTCAGATGAAAGGTTTGGATATGAACTCAAATCGTATTCAGTACTCACTAAGATTTTAAAAGTAACTAAGTAGATTACATCTTGTAATGCATACTTAGGTGCTTAAGTACAAGTACACCAAAAACTAATTTGAGTAATTGTAATTAGTTACTTCCACCCCTGCATTTATATCAGGGTCAGTAACTAAGCAGACAGACTTTTGTGTCCAAGTGCAAAATTTCCTTTTAAAATAATTGAATCAGTTCATGGCAGATAAACAGGAAGAAAAAAAAATCAGCCCAAAGATGAACAAAACCAACAAAACGAAACCTGAGGCAGTGAAAAACCTCTCATTCACAAATGGTTTGAACACAAACGAGCACGACTACTCAACAAGGACGGCTAACGCTAATTCTAGCGGTTAACAAACGAGATAGAGGGGGAATAAGTCCGGCTCACACACCTAAAAAAACACACACATGGACAAGAAACCGAAAGGTATGTCTCAAGGAGAAGACTGCACCACATCAACCAACACCATATTGAAAGCCATTGACTCCCTCGGGAAACGCGTGGACGACCACATGGCTGAAGTTAGCAAACAAATGCAACAACATAGATCCATGCTGTCCACCATCGCTAAACCGGTGCAGTTTAACTCAGAGGAGCTGAAAGAATGCAAAACAAAAATCAAACACATGGAAAAACAAATCGAGTCACTCACAAAAGAAAAGGGTGACATTAAGGATCATTTATTGAACCAAGAAAGATACAGATGATGATGATGCCTCCACATTAAAGGCCGACGTGGTCCATAGAGTCGGAAGAGCGATGGAAAACAGACATCAACAAATTATCATCCTGGTTGTGAAACACACAGTGAGACATCTGGAGACGTACGAGGACATCACCGGCATGTAAAGAAGAAGGGATCTGCTTTGCTGAAGACCTGATCCAGGAGGACTGGCAGTCCAGACAAGCACTATGGCCAAAAATTGAGCAGGCTAGAAAGGAGGGCAAGGCCGCGGGCTTTAGAGGCCCATTTAGGTTCATTGAAGGCAAGCGCATTGTGGAAGAGACTCCAGGTATGGACTGATTTTTGATTCTGAAAAGGGATACATAGTGGAACAGTTCTGAAAATGGGACCATTCACTCAAGGTTTTTCTACTCCACCTCCCTAAACCTTTTCAAAACCTTGTTCATGTGTTCTATGTTCCAGTTAAAAACGGACATTTCTTTTGTTTCTTTTAATACAAGCACAAAGCTGTTTTTCTGTTTTGCAAGGGACAACAAGTACATTGCATCTTCCTTCGGAGAACCCACACCGATGATTCTGATGGTAAGTTTTGGTCACAGCAATGGGGGGACAAAAAATCCTTTTCAGTCATGGGACAAATTGTTTGGATGGAGTTGCCACATGTTTTAACAGATGTCCTGGTAAGATTTTGTGTAACAAAGCTGATGAAAATGGACATTGGGTTGCTTGTGCTTTGAATATTGACAACATTGTTATTATCCTGGTCAACATTTATGGATACAACAATGATCAAAAAAATAGGAGCTTGTTGCATCAAATTTCTTTGGTTATAAAAGAACTACAGGTAAAATTCCCCACTGAATATATAGTGATTGGAGGTGATTTCTTGGTACAAACCTAATGCTCAAATTAGGTCACGTATTGGTTATTGGTTGGTAACAAACTCAATATCAGAACATGTTGCAGAAACAACAACCTCTAATTCCCCTTTAAGTGATCATTGTACCATTAATTTGAAACTTTAAAAAAGAGATAAAAATAATAACTTAAAGACTATTGGAAATTTAACTCTCAGTTATTAAAGAATGTGGAATACTTTAACTCTGAAAGTATTCATTTTGGATATTAAAAATGACAACACAATTAGTACACCAATATTAAAATGGGAATATTTAAAATTTAGTGTTACAAAATACCCAGTAGCATTTGGTGAAAAGTTGGAAAAGGAAAGGAGAGCAGAAGAAACAAATGTAGTTAAAGAACTCATGAATTTTTATAGCAAGTTGAATTGGACTGAAGAAGAAAAAGAAAGAATTAATAACTTGCGATCCAAACTGGATGTGATGTATTTGAATAAAGCCAAGGGTGCATATGTGAGGTCCAGAGCCAGGTGGATAGAAGAAGGGGAAAAAAATACGGCCTACTTTTGCAATTTAGAAAAACCTAGACAAGAATACAATTCTATATGTAGTGTATCAATAATGGAGAGGAATGCACAGATCCCAAACGCATAAAAAAAAGAAGTTTTTGATTTTTACAGTAACCTATATAAATCTTCATATTCAGAACAAAATACCACAGCCTTCTTCGACAAAACAGTAATTTCATTCCAGTAATTGATGATAACTTTAAAGAAACTTGTGATGAGCAGTTAACAATTGCAGAATTTGACTGTGCATTTAAAAACATGGCATCTGACCGCTCACCAGGACCAGATGGAATAACAACAAACTTCTACTAAACTAAACATTTTTGGGAAGATATAAAACTCCTGTTGTTCCAAGCTTTAATTGAATGTATTAACCAGAAAGAACTAATGGAAACAATGAAACAAGGTGTAAGAAAATTGATACCAAAACCTGGAAAAGATAAGAAAATTCTCAGCAACCTAAGGCCTATAATATTTTTAAACATAGACTACAAGATCTTTACAAAAGTCTTGGCGACAAGATTAAAAATAGGCATCTCTGAAATAATTAGCTTAACACAATCAGGATTTCTTAAAGGAAGGTCAATCCATAATAATATCCACCTGGTTCTGGATCTTATTGATTATAATTGCTTAATTAACGATGATGGTTTCATGTTGTTTCTGGATTTTCACAAAGGATTTGATTCTATCGAACATGCTTTTATTATTAATACATTTAAACATTTTGGTTTCAGTAATGCATTTCTTGATATGTTTGCTATGTTGCTGTGTTTCCCTTTCAGAAGGTCTATGCTCCAGATTCAGAGTAGAAAGAGGCATCAGGCAGGGATGCAGCATCTCACCTCTTTTATTCATTGTTGCCACAGAATTATTAGCTATAACTGTTATAAATTTAAACATTAAAGGATTAGACATAAACAACCACAAATTAATTATAAGTCAGTTTGCTGATGATACAACAATCTTCCTAAGAAATAAATAACAAATTCCATTGGCCTTAGAAACAATTCAGCTGTTCTCCCAAGCCTCGGGTCTGCATCTGAATCTGGACAAATGTGAACTCATGAGTATACATAACTGTTCTGAGTATGATATGCCTGTCAAAAATGAGGTAAAATATCTTGGAATTTGGATAACCAAATGTTTTGACACTAGTGAAAAAAAGAATATCCAAAATAATATTGATAAATGTAAAAAACAAAACAAAAAACAACACTCTGAATAATTGGCTGCAAAGGGATTTAACGTAAAATGATGTTAATCAAAATTGAATCATTATCCAGGTTAATGTATCCAGCATTCTCCCTAGTAACCCTACCAAGGATTATAAAAGAAATTAATAGAATAAACTTTAGTTTCATATGGAAAAATAAATATCACTACATCAGAAATGGGGACCTGATAAAGGACTATGGGGACGGTGGCATAAAAGCTATTGATGTCGAAATTATGAATGGAATGTTAAAGATGAATTGGCTCCGATCCTTTTTAAGAAATCGTGATCAGATATTGTTCTTCTTGCCCGATCTTATTTTCAACAAAGTTGGAGGTATTGAATTTCTATTAGTATGTGATTTTTAAATATCCAAACTACCCATTAAACTTTCTAAATTTCACCAGCAGGTTTTACTTCAATGGAAAATGATGTTCAAACATAACTTCAGCCCCCATAACAGAGTTATATTGAGCAGGAGGAGATCCATGTTCATGGAAGACTGGATGGCAAAACAAATTTGGTCTGTTACTCATTTAATGGATGGGAATGGAAACATACTTGTATTGGATTATTTGAATGCTAAATATAACACTAGTTGCTCTATTGAGATCTACAGGAAAGTCACACAGAATATTCCAAAAGTCCTCATTCAATCAATAAAAAACAATATTTTAAACATACCAACTCCAAAATTACACAAAATTAAAATAGAGGATACTTAGTAAACACTTCCTATCCAAGTATTACAAAAAGCACACTTGCTCTTAAAGATTATGATAAATCTAAAATATCAGCTATTTGTACAAAATACCTAAAATTACCAATTCCTCCCAAATGTAAAGAAACACATTTTAAGACCATAAATAATATTTAGCCCTCAAATTAATTCCTTAATAAAATATTTAAATTAGCTGTAGATAACTATTTGCAAAACGAATGTAGAAACGACAGAGCACCTGTTCTTTGAATGTGACACGGTTCAAAATATGAGGAAATCTCTCCATGACTTCATATCATCCAGTTCCATCAGCATAGATTTCTGGACCTTTCAAAATATTCAAGTTGGTGCAATCCTCAAGAATTAAAAAAAAATAATTTTTAGTTAATAATTTGATCATTTTCACAAAATACTATATTCACAAGTGTTGTTACGCCAAATCACCCCCCTCATGGCCTGCTTTTAGAAATGAACTTTCCTTCTTACAACAATGTCTAAAACAAATAAACAATCCCCATGCAATTAAATTGTATTCTCTGCTAACAACATCTGACTCATCTTAACCCTCTGGTGCATAGCGGCCACTGCAGTGGACAGCTAAAACTAATTTTCTCTTTAATGCATTGGTTTCTATGGTGGAACTGCATATCAGCCTCTAGAGTGCTCTCTGCTGCCATACTCCATTGAGGTCAATTCAGTGGTCAATCGGTGTAACTGCAAGTAAATTTCCTCTGAATCCAAGATGGCCGACAAACAGCCACCTCTGCCGACCACTGCTAGCATATCCTGTCAATCCTTCTATGCTGGAAGAGCCCCACTGGTATAAAAAAAATATGATGATATACAGTAACATCTGGGGAAGGATATTATCTGTTTGGAATGTTAAATTTTTATGTTCAATATGTAGAAAATTACGATTAACCATGTGTCCAATGAAGTGGACGTCATGCATCACCCAGTATATTTTTTAACACAAGTCATATAATTGCTTCACTGTTTCTTGTGACTGTTTTGGTTATAAATCAGTGTATAATTGTTATATTTACAAGCTATTCATTTAAAATATACATTTTTGTGCAAATTAGCTGTGGTTTGTGTTAGTATAATAATTATTTTATCATATTTTGTAGACTTCAAATGCAACAAAGAATAAGGCAGCCTACAGAATAGTCCAGGAAATTCCATCCAGCTCCAGTGATGATGAGTTCAGTGATGATGAGTATAGTGACAACAGTGATGATGAGTAGCTGCCAGAGAAGAACAGAGACATAGGAGCTGAGGATGATGGAGATACAGACAGTCAGGATGCAGAAAGTGAGGATGATGAGGGGCAGGATGCAGAGGAAGGTCAGCATGATCAGGGAGCTGTGGAAGGTGGGCACATGGCACCTGACCATACTCAAGCCCGCAAAAATGTCTGGAAAGTCCAAGACAATGACTTTGATGGAGACCTGCCTCCTTTTCTAGGAGAGTGGAAATTGAATGTGGAGGGAAGAGATCCCATAGATTTCTTCAGACATCTGTTTCCAGCAGAGGTGGTACATCCGAGTGTTTTTTCATTTTTTGGATGTGACTATTGTAAATGCCTGGCGCCTCTACCTGATGTCTGGTTTGGAAAAGATGAGACTCCTCCTCTTCAAAGCTTCTGTGGCTCGTGCACTGATAAATAGTGGCACCCTCCAGCAAAAGAGGAAGACCCAGTGGGACCCCACAACCCGTGAAGTGGAGAGCAGTCACCAAAGTAGCCTGTGAGGTCAGGTTTGGCACAGGATATCACTGGTCCCAACTCACCGAGGTGAAAAATGCAAACAGATGCCATGATGCTGCATGCACACGGAAGACCAAATATATCTGCATGCAATGCTGTGTGCCACTGTGCCCTGGATGCTTTGCGAACTTTCATACAACCTAGGTGTGATGAACATAGAAGTGTTCGGAGATTCAGAGACTAAAATGTCAGTTCCTGTTTTCTTCCAACATGCTAATATAAGGGCTTGGTAATACTGTCCTGCATCCTTATAGAACTGTGGAGACTCACAATAATGTTTCTCCTGTTGGAGATGGTTCGACACATTCAGGTGTAAGATTCACGGCTATGAGTGTCATTGGTTTTCTTATTCAGGCCTCAACATTCCACCTATACAGTGTTGAAATTTCCAAAAAATTGTTGAAATGTTCTTCAAAGCATAAAAAGAAACAAGTGTTTGTATATTTACAATAGAGTTAAATAGAGTTAATTCATTTTTACAGTAAGTTCACAGTGTTTTATGTGAATTATGTATTCACTCATTATTTATTTTGTAATTATTTATTTATTTTTTCCCCTGTCATATTTGTTTTTCTTCTTACCACAGTAATCTTATGTTATTTGAACTTGAAAAGGAGGTGTGGTTGTTTCATCATATCCGATGTACTAAATACACAATTGAGTATGTCACTGTTCTTGTAATGTTACATGTTAAATAAAAAAAAAAAGTTGAAGGACAGTCCCCTTGCGTGCAGCTGAAATTGCTGACAAAACATCACCTCAGTGTTTGGATGCAAGATGCTGCACAAAGTATGTGGATTATGCTACGACATATGTGAATTTGAAGCATCACCTTCATGTTAGTCATACCATCCTAAACCTGCCAGAGCGTGCACTGCTTGTCAAGTATGGGAACGCACGAATGACTGCCATGCTAGATCGCCCCATATGTGAGAAGATGATGTTTGTCTTGGAGAAACAATCGCTGTCCATCCACGCAATTGAAACAGCTGAGGAACGAGAAGTCATCGTCACACAGCCCAAGAGACTAGCTATCGTCGAAGAGTTCAGAGCGCTGCGCGACTCGCAGCCTGACCCACCGATGGAGTCCACTCTCGGGCTATGCATTGAGCCAGTGTTACCCAGAAAGCCCTGTGACCTTATGGATGAAGCCACTCAAACTGTCCCTGACTCCTCTACCTTGGGACCACTTCCCACCAGCTCCTGGAGAAGTTCCCCCCAGCTCTTCTCCTGGAGAAGTTACCCCGAGCCCTGCTCCTGGAGCATCTTCGATGAGCACCAGCACTGCAACAGTTGACCCTAGCCCTTCTAGTGAAAACCGGAGTGTGACGGAGAGTCAGCCAGGAAGGAAGGATGTAGACAATGCCGGGCAGATGCCCGTCCCCAGAAGAACAAGCCCTCAGCATCACCAAAAGGCCTTCATCACCAAGAAAAAGTTGTGGTGTTTGTTGATGGCTCTGTCATTATTTCATTTCCCTCCATCTGACGGACTGCACCTCAACATCAGTGTCACCTGTACATGTGGCCGTGGGAGAGAGTGCTACCCTCATCTGTCGTTTCACCCTTGCTTCTGAAGACCTGGGAGGACTTGACATCGAATGGAACATCAAGTGCACAGATATCTGGAAAGCAGACACAGTGGTTATCTGGTATGATGGAAATCAACGCACATACGACGAGTCTGATCGATTCAAGGGCAGAGTGCAGTTTGTTTCTCTGGAACCTGGACGTAGCAATGCTTCAATAACCATCCATGATTTGAAGGCTGAAGACTCGGACACCTTCCAGTGCAAAATTCAAAAAGTTCCTGGACTCAGCATCGTCATGGTTCGCCTGGACGTAAGGGAGACGCCAGTGTGTTGCCTTGAGGGTGTGGTTGAGGTTGGTCAGAGGGGTAGCGCTCAGATGTACGGCCCGACAAGATAGCCCCCCGATATTTTACAGATGGTTCCCGGAAAGCACAGAGAAGGCGCTCCCCGATGGTGCCACTGTTGATCCTGTGCAAGGTAACCTGTTTCTAACAATCACTGGAGAAGATGTAGTGGGTTCCTACATCTGTACTGCTCAAAACATTGTAGGTTCAGACATATGTAATGTGACCCTCGCACTGGCATTCCAACCAACAGTCGATCGCATTACATTACATTACATTATTTCAACAGCAGCCACTGGCCGTCTGCTGGTGACCCTCATCGCAGCCTGCATGCTGTGCTTTGTTGTCCATCATGTCAAAAGAAGAAATGTGGAGGATTTCGGAAACGACATAGAAGATGGTGCTTACATCATGTGTTTACAAGCTGAGGTTGACTGCTGTAGCTATGTTCTGCTGGTTTTTACATCTATTAATGGTGCCTTGATTCCTTATGTGTCAATTATGTTTCATGTTACATGACGATACATGAATTGTGGATGTGACAATGTGTCACTTTGTTTTGAAACTGATATCGATGTTTAGACATTTTACACATTTACTGATGTGCACAGTATGAGACTGGTGTTGTATACCAGAGAGGAGAGGAGCATTTGGGCACCGAGTACAGCTATTTAAGTTGGTGTAAACTAATTTTTGCAGGCAACTGTGCTGCTTATGCTTGCTCATTTTTGCTTTTTTTGTCATTTAATGCAACACTAATGAGCAAAACGCCCATGTTTTAAGGTGATCCACACAGGAAGAGCTTGAAAAGAGACTTTTTTTTTTTTTTACTGATTTGATGTAAACAAACATTTGCAAAAATGGAAAGAAAAAAAAAATCTAACCGTCATGCGATCACCACTGGTCAATTCTGCACAGGCCTGGCTCATCTTGAATGCACCTAATATTTGGTTTTCACTGCAGAACCGATATACAACCAATAAATCAATATACAACTTTATAAAAATAGTTTTCATTGTGCTGCTTTCAAAATAAGAGTCCTCAACTTCCGTCTCTGCCAGCAGGTTGACAGTCGCATCAAAATATGAAAAGTGTACCGATCTTCAAAGGAACTGGAGAAAATTGTATGATCTTCAAGAATTGTTTCATCATGCATATTTATATTTATTTATTTTTACAAAACATAAATATAGGAATTAGGGCTTTCAGGTTTAATTTAATTTTAATTTTAGATTCATTAATTCTAAAAAAATATATACATAACATGCAAAATGAAAATAAACATATAATATTTGCATAACTGTTATTGCCACACTATTTGACTGTTTCCCCTTATCAATATTCAAAAGTACAATTGATATGTGTTATTTCATGGAAAGTATTAAAAATTATTTTAGGATAGGATTTTTGTGTTTGTTTGTTTTTGTTTTTTGCGTCTGTTTCTTGTCGGCCATATGTAAAATAAAAGTTGATTTACCACAAAATCATCATATCTATGTTCAAAATTCAATTGATCAATTAGTTGTTTTTATAAACCTAAAAACCATCATTGAACATTATCAAATTTAATTAAAGATTTTTTTTCATATTTATTTTTAGATATTTTGAAGGCAGCACAGTGGGAAAATAACTGATGATTCAGGTGCAAACAAAATCAAAGCAAAATCAGAAATTTTATATTCAATTTGCACTCAAAATAAAATAAAAATGACAAATCAATCTTGAATCTTTTTTAATCTCCACGACATACACAGTGAACCAGAGCAGCCTGTAGGGGGCGTTGCTCTGCTGGTGTCTTTAAAGACAACAACATGTCCTCAAGCAGGATTCAGTCCAACACTGAGTTGAAGTTAAATCTTAGCAGGTCATCCTCTTGATCTGTCTCTCTGCATCAACTTCAGCTCAAAACTAACCCAAGGACTGAACCTGGTCCCTCAGAACTTGAAAACAGTGATCTACCTTCCTAAGTCACTGAATCACAGATACATGAAGACTCTTTCTTTTCACTCTTTCCTTCAGAGACGGGTCTCAAAACTAAGCCAAGGATCAAACCAGGGTCCTCGAGCTTTGAAACAGTGATCTATCTACCTAAGTCAATGAATCACAGATACCCCAAGCCTCTTTGTTGAGTTGGTGCTCCCAATTATTAAATGTTCATTTGTTATTTTGTGTTTATGATGGGCAAACTTAATGTTATGTTATGTTATATTTATTGATTGATTGTTTGAGTTGATTGAGGACTGATTGATTGACTGACAGGCCAGCTGTCTGATATTCATTGTGGGCGTGTTTAATAAAAGCCTTGCACCCACAGCTGAGTTCAGCTGTGTGTAGGTGACCTGGGAAACAGAAGCAACTTTCAATATATTCTTTCATCTTTGTATTCGGTGTTTGATCCTCTAACTTTTGGGTTCACAATGCTGTGCTGCTGTACAGCCCTACTCTGTCAACAGGTTATGGGCCCAGAGTAATCCAGAGACAGTTTAGCATGTTTCCACATGTTTGATGATTGGACGCTGTTAGCACCATGAGTAAAAGAATCGCAGATACAAGCCATTGGTCTTGGCTCCTATTTGACGGAGATGAAAAGAATTACGAACTATGGAAAACAAAATTCCTGGGGCACCTTCGTCTGCAGGGCCTGAAAGACGTTGTTTTAAATGACACTGACAAGGGAAACACAGAGGAGCTGCTAGTGGATGCAGCCAAGAATGCAGAGGCATATGCAGAACTTATTCAGTTCTTGGATGATAAAAGTCTATCACTGGTAATGCGAGAGGCAGCCGACGACGGGCGAGAAGCTCTGAAGATTTTGAGGCCCAGGCCCGTTAGGCCCACCCATAATGCTGTGCCTGATGGATGGATGGATAGATACATAAATAAATAAATTAATGAACAAATGAACAGTAACAGTGTTCCACTGCTAAAATAAAAAAAATGTGAACACATATCAGTGTTAACTGTTTATTCAGGTCTAAATGCTCTGTGATCATGGTAATGGGGTCCTTTGGTGAGAGGGTCCTGCAAGGACCCCAATGACGGACCACACTCAATCCAGCACAGAAATCCCCCCCAATGCAAAAAAGCTAGGGGAAACACTGGACCATATCTTTTACTGAGTTTAAAACAAAGCTACGCAGCTATGAGGACACAGAGAAGATGTGGGCTGCAGCAACAGATGACAACGTGATGAAGGTGCGCATGCAGCAACAGCAGAGAGGGAGACCTGCCAGCGCAGCGGACTTGGCGTGCTTCAAATGCGGCCTGAAGGGACAACTGGCCAGAGCCTGCCAGCGCAAGCTGTGGTGCAGTCACTGCAGGAGCACCACACACCGGGACACCACCTGCAGAAGGAAGCAGCACAGAGACCGAGACGACGCACGCAAAGTCTTTGGGAGACAGAAGACCAGGACAAAGAGTACGCCTTCTGAGTGAGCGAGGGGGCAGCAGGTGTCAACGTGAGGGGCCTGATGGTTGACTGCGGGGCAACCTCGCATATCATCACAGATCTCGCCAAGTTCAAGAGGTTTGATGAGGAGTTCCAGGCTGAGACACACTGCGTGGAGCTGGCTGACGGCACGAGGTGCAAGGGGGTGTCAGAACTCCGCGATCTGAACACCACGCTGAGGCAGACCCTGTACATCTCATCTTATCCACAAGACATTTTCTCGGTGAAAGCAGCCACTGCCAGCAGAGCCACCGTGACCTTCAAGATAGGGAAGAACGTTCTGATCCACAGAGACGGTACGAAATTCCACATTCATATACATAACAGACTATATTATTTGCACACAGTAAATAATGATGATGATGAATGTGATGACCAATGCAGGGAATGTTTTGATACGCAGACATAGCATGAGATTCTGGGGCACTGCAACTACGATGACATTCAGAGGTTACAAAGTGTTGTTGATGGTATGAAAATTAAAGGTCCAATGAACAAACCTTCACACTGTGAAGTGTGCACTCTGGGGAAAGTTTTCCAAACCAGAAACAGAGACTCTGATGCGAGAGCTAAAACACCTCTAGAGCTAGTACACACAGATTTGGCAGGACTGATCCACCCAGAATCCAGAGATGGTCACAGATATGCACTTTCATTCACTGATGACTTCTCCAGTACAGTGTTTGTGTATTTCTTGAAGAACAAAAGTGACACAGTACTAGCTACAGAGAAGTTTCTAGCTGACACAGCCCCATACAGCAAGGTCAAGTGTTTCAGATCTGACAATGGTACTGGATACACAGGAAAAGGTTTCCAGGCTCTACTCATTAAACATGGGATTAGACATGAAACATCAGCACCTTACTCTCCTCACCAGAATGACACTGCTGAGTGCAACTGGTGCACACTTTTTGATATGGCACGGTGCATGTTGATTGAATGTGGTGTGCCAAAACAACTGTGGACTTATGCACTCCAGACTGCCGCTGTGGTGAGGAACAGGTGTTTTAATAAATGCACAAATCAGACACCAATCCAAGCATTAACCTGTCTAGGATGCAGAGGTTTGGGTCAGAGTGTTTTGTTTACAAACAAGACAAAAGAAAACTAGATCCAAGGTGTGAAAAGTGTGTTTTCATTGGGTATGACAAAAACACCTGTAGATGACTTTGTACAGTACAAGTCGAGAAGTCCAGATCACCGTGTCCCACTAGAACATAAGCCTGATGTGAGCCACCACCAACCACAGCCAGTAGAGATCAAGTGTGAGCCTGAGCCTAGGTGTTACCCTTCTAGAGAGAGGAGGATACCAGACAGATAAACAGATTGCAGAATGTCTAAATATGCATCTGATGAGGAGACTGATCAAGTCCAGAGTATCATAGATTACTGTTACTGAGTCATGTGTAACATACCTGTTTCATTCACAGAAGCTATAACCTCAGATAAATAAAGAGAGTTGGTCAGTGCAATGGATGAGGAAATGCATTCACTTAGAGAAAACAACACATTTACCCTAACCAGCTGACCCGAGGGTAAGAAAGTAGTAGGGGGTGGATGGGTGTATGATATTAAAAACAATCTTGATGGATCTGAGAAGTACAAGGCCCAATATGTTGCCAAGGGATACGGTCAAAAGATGGGTGTAGATTATGAGGAGACATTTTCTCCTACAGCTAACCTGACTAGTATCAGAGTGCTGATGCAGAAAGCAGCACAAGAAAATGTGATTTTGCACCAAATGGATGTAAAAACAGCCTACTTAAATGCACCAATAGACTGTGAGATTTACATGGAACAGCTAGAGGGGTACGAGGTGAAATCTCACACAAATGAAAAGTTGGTGTGTAAGATAGAGAGGTCACTGTATGGGCTAAAACAATCAGGCAGGAATTGGAACAAGGTTTTGCACGACTATTTAACCAAAATAAGTTTGTACAGAACCAGGCTGATCACTGTGTTTACACAAGGGAAACATCACATGATAAGATGATCATGGTTATTTGGATTGATGACAGCTCAAGGTTTGAAATTATTAACAGTTTAAAATGACTGTCTGTCTGTCTCTCTGCCACTCTGTCTGCCTATCTGTCTGTTTCTGTCTGTCTTTGTCTTTCTGTGTTCAATTTTGACATTTTTGTCTGTGGTCTATTTCAACTATTCATTAATTTAAACCTTGATCTGCTTCAGGTTAAATTTTTCTCTTTCGGTCCTTTCAGTATTCAGATTTCTCTGTGCTGTAACATACAGGTGATTGGCCAGTTTCACCAACCTGAGGCTGGTCCTGCCTTCTGATTGGTGGATCGACCTAAAGCTGTTTTTTGACAGTTCAAACCTCATACAGAGAGAATTACACCTGAAGCAGCTCAAAGAGTGAAGTTATTAACAGTTTAAAAACACTGTCTGTCTGTCTGTCTCTGTCTTTCTGTGTCCAACTTGGATATTTTAGTCTGCAGTCTTTTTTAACTGTTAATGAATTTAAAGTTTGACCTGGTTCATGTTAAATTCATTCATTCATTCGTTCATTCATGAAATGTCCATCTTGTCTACACAGTGGATACTGTGTTTGCTAATATCAAACCATACCCAAGGTGTTTTTTCCTCCTCAATCAAA